>NC_139348.1:36630958-37230958 GCF_055883805.1 Amblyomma maculatum
AGAGCATTACGAAGTGCGAAGCAGGGCAAATATTCTTCTTTTATCATATCTTCATGCCAGGCGCCAATGTGTAAGCCACAGTAACCATAACACACACATAACAAAAATCACTCCCTGCGTAGCGCAAGGAAATATTCTTAGACTTTAGTTATTTGTTTTTCATATTAACGATATCTTTTCTCTCCTAGACTCAATTTTACAGGTTGGATATGCGGATGATACTGGAATGTTTTTCAGAGGGGGCAAATACTGATGACTTAATCTGCGCGGCAAATTACGCTTTTTCATTAGTTAGAAACTGGTTTTGAAGAAAATATCTGCGGTTAAGTCCTAAAAAAATCTCAAGCTATTCTTTTCATTACTAAGAACACAAAGACGAATTTTAGGGGTAAACTGCTTTTAGACGGCGAAGAGGTACGTAATTTTAATGAAACTAAGACACTTGAAGTGACATTCTAGGAAACTCTTACGTGGAACAAGCATTTGGATGAACTAACAAAATAACGTTTCCATGAGACTGAATAGACACCGCCACTTCCTGCCAAAAGCTGTTAAACGACTAATTTATAAGGCGCATTTTTTCTCTACACTTAACTGCTGCTATTTATTCTGGTCAAATACGTAAAAAAATGAACTGAAATTTAAACTCTGTCACCAGCGGTTCTTGCGTGCCATTGCAAATATTCCTTGTCATGCTCATAGCTATTATTATATCTCTCAGTATAACTTCACACCGTTAAATCCACTTGCCCTTGTTGTCTACCATGTACTACAGATCGCTCGTCAGTTTCAGTATGGGATCACAGCATCCTGAATTTGATAAACATTCACACGCGCACTTACATAGGCAATAAACGTCAAAATGAGGCGTATGCGGTTCCTCATTGCTGTGCAGATTATGGTCGCCAGTCCATTTCTTATCATGCTGCTGTTCTAAGTAACCTAGCGCTTATGGATATACACCCGGAAGTGATGTTAGCAGGAGCAATATATGCACATTTCTTTGCGTCTCATCATTTCTTGCATATTGCCGTTTATACTTTATATTTTGGTGCCAACATTCAATCATAAGCATCATCAGCCTGACTATACCCACTGCAGAGCGAAGGCCTCTCCCATATTTCTCCAATTAACCCGGTTCGGTACTAGCTGCATCCACTTGATCCCTGCAAACTTGTTAACCTCATCCGCCCACCTTACTTTCTGCGGCCCCCTGCTACGCTTTCCTTCCCTTGGAATCCAGTTTGTTACCCTAAGCGACCATCGGTTATCCTCTTTTGCACTGCATGTCCTGCCAATGCCCATTTCTTCTTCTTGATTTCCACTGGAATGTCAGTAACATGAGTTATTTCTCTGACCCACTCTGCACTCTTCCTATCTCTTAATGTTACCTCTACCATTTTTCGTTCCATAGCCCTCTGTATTGTCCTCAACTTAAGTACTAACATTATTAGGGTACCAACATTATCTCATGCTTATTTTGATGATGTGCTTCAATTTATCCACACTTAATGCCCAGTATTTCAGATATTTTAAAACTAAATTTAGCTGTAAATTGAATTAGTTATTTTGATTCTCACTAGATTTAGAACAAGCTGTGTTTTATAATGACTATCTTTTTAATGTATATTCAGCTCATTGTGTTTTCATGTAAAGTGTTTTTGTTCTGTAAAGTTTTAGTATCTGTATATGAAGTGTAGTGCACAATGTTTAACCCAGTATGATATCTGGTGTTTTTGCCAGAACTGCTTCCAAACTGTACTTAGAGGGGGCCGGGCTTAGTCAAGACGCACTTTAGTGGCTTTTACCTGTCACCCCCTTTTTTCCTTGAGAGACAGTTTGATTTAATGCCCAACATTGCAATCTGCTCAATCATTTTCTTTGCCCCCTTCCACTGCCGTGGGCAGCCTGTCTTATACCAATGACTATCTGACGTACCAGCTGGCCGTGCCATTTGGGGCTGAAACTCGATAGCGAAACTTCGATAGCGATAACGTGAGTGATAAAGATGTTCGTCACAATCCCTCAGTTTCAAGACGAGTACTGTGTCGTGTTACTTCATGTAGGAATACCAAGGCCATTGTTGGACAACGCGAGCTTGCGGGACTCCGGGCTCTCGGCAAACGCAAAGATCTTGCTGGTGGGCTGCACCGTAGCGGACCTATACACCACAATGAAGCCCGCTCCCGAAGACCTCGAGGAGCCGAAGGGTGTGTATACGCTGCGCCCGTTACTATAACTCCAGTGGCTCCGGTCTGTTACAATGTGACGTCACTTGTAGAGGGCAGTGGCTACGTAACATCGCGAGCTGCAGAGGGGTGAATTAAACAGCCCCCTTAGTGGTGCTGCTCATATTTCTTTACCGCACCAGAAAGCGGGCACATCTTTAGTGCGGTAGCGTTTGTGTCATCATGTCGAAAAATTAGCTCATGGTTTAACTTTGGTTATCTCTGGAGGGAAGCGCAAGCTTTATGTATAGGGCACCACTCATTGCTAAGCTTGAATTAAACACATTGTGCGTTTCTCTAAACGTAAAGCTCGTTTTACATCGGTCTGTACTGCACTCCGCCTTTTCAGGGCCTCAGTCCGTCTTGCCTTCTTCGCGTTCCGACGCGCTACTGTAGCAGAGTGTTTGTCCTCTTCCTTCTCGCGCAGTATTGTAACCTAGGCAGGAGCCCGGGGGCTCCTATTTATACACGTATCGCCCCCTCTAGCGTCCTCAACTCCCACGTCACATTGGCGTCACCTCACGTGACCATGACCTTAACAGTGGCCATGGACAACTTGGTGGCCCGCGTGACAATGCCGCAATGTCACACGACGACAACCAGGTAACTTGACCTTGACAGTGGTCACGTGTCACTTGGTGGCATACATGACTAGGCCTCAAAGTCACATTGCGACCAGCGGGCTTAACACAGAAATTTGACCTTTAAATTTCCCTCAAGATGGAAACCGTGCATAATACTCGACGGCACCTCACGTGACCTTGACAGCGGTCATGGGACTACGCCTTAAAGTCACATAGCGACCACAAGGTCACCTGACCTTCACCCATACCTTGACAGCCGTCACGGGCCATTTGGTGCCCTATGTGACTATGATCCAGTCATGTGGCGACCACTACGCTTTACACAGAATTTTGACCTCTAAATTTCCATCAAGGTGAAAAGCGTGCATACCCGACAGCTCGAATTACATGGCGTAGTGAAGCTTTTCCTTCAAGAATATCGTTTCTTGACGGCGTTGGCAGTGTCGGCCCCGAGCGTTGGAAGCCTCAGTCTTGAAAAATCGCGATCATGGCTCTAGGAGAGAGGGAGGAATTTTAATGATTGCACGAAATATTTGTCTAGTAGTGAACCTGGTATGCTACTCACGATGTGGTGAAGGTGGAAAGGGAATGTAGAAAAATATCACACACATGCGCATACAGATACGCACGCACGTAAACAGAGAGAGAGAGGGAGAAAGAGAAGAGAAAGGTGAATTTTAAAGGCTGTGTGTCGAGCATGTCACCTTGAGGGAAGGTAATAAGGCTTTTGTGCTTGTGCAGCAGAGGTCACGCGCACTAGTGGACGAGGACGCGTTCAAGACACAGGGTTCCATCCTGAACTAATCATGAAGTAGCTCGCAATGTGCTGCATCGTGGATTAAAGCTTCGGCAACAGTAGATTAAGTGTTCAAGTTCTTAGCGCATACCACATTTCTAGCATAGGAGGCTCCTGCATCTACCTATTATATAAAGTCAGCGCAAATCTGGTTTCCGAGATCACTACAGAATCTACACTGAAGAACTGCGTAAGCCTAAGTGTTGCTGCGTTCGCAAGATGTGTCAGCGGGATTCTGCTGTAAACCGACTATAGAACGCCGGTGAATTTTGATGCGTTCAATCGAATGCTGGCTGTGTTCAAGAAAGGGGTGCGCGATGTACCGTGTGCAGCAGCAACGCTAAGGCTGTCGCATTTCTGGATTACAGATTGATCTATTCGCTGAAGAGTAGTGGCGTTTCTGCTCAAGAGAGTCGCCAACAAGCATAAGAGCATGCGCGAACCCAACCCTTTGCGCCTCGTACAAGCCTTCGTTTGCACGCACATTACCTACGTCACCCCTTACTTCGCCTGACGCGAACAGATCGGGAGCGACTGAATGCATCCCTACGCAAGGCATACAAGACAGCATTGAGTCTACACATGTCCACTTCCACCACCAAACTGATGACCCTCGGGATCTCCAACACAGTCGACGAGCTGTTTGAAGCGACTATAACTTCCCATTATGAGCGCCTCTCGCCGACACACGCGGGCCGCGCACCAGGTAGGAATCACCCCTCTGAGGGCGGCTTCTACGTATCTGGAACTCACGGCTGAGCAGAGACTCAGTCTTCGTATACCTCCGCTTCCCAAACGTATGCATCCAGAGTATCATACAGAGCGCAGAGCCGACCGAGCCCGGTAACTCCACAAACGTTTTACCGGTCGCCCCGACGTTACATACACAGATGCCTCCCATCGTCCCCTTCCCCCCGCTGCGGTTGCGGTTGCATTGGCACCGCACTGAAATTGGCGCAATACCTGCAGCGCCTTCAACGCCGCAACTGTTACCACAGCAGAAGAGGTTGCCATCGCGTTAGCTCTGACCAACCCCTTCACCAACGTAGTCGTTAGCAATTCTCTACAAGCAATTCGTAACTTCGATGCAGGTCGTATATCCTGACAGGCGCACACTATCCTCCGATCTCTCCCCTTACCGTCTACAACTCGTCTTCTCATATGGGCCCCAGCCAATGAGGCGCTCAGCGGGAACGCACAGGCAGATGCTCTAGCCCGAGAACTCAACTACCGGGCGGAGCACCCTCCTCAGGCTGCCGCTTCCTCTGACACTCCCTAAGGCACTCATTCACACCTTGGTATGTACACGGACATCCTCCAGCATTATTGGCTCGAACGGTGTTTACACCCCCCAGCACACTGGGAACTATCCCGGCGCGAGGCCGTCCATTGGCGCAAAATACAAACAGGAACCTTTCCGAACCCATGGCTATATAGCACTTTCCCCAAATTTTATTGCACCTACGTTCAAACACTGCTCACAACCCGCCAAATTCATTCACATGATGTGGACATGTACCCAACACTACGCAGACAATTCAGCTACAGTGGATGCGTGGGAGTCCCTCCTACGTATCACCGAGCTCGCCCAACAGCGTCAGCTCATTTGGCTCGCATTGGAGGCCACAGAGTCCGAAGAGATCCCTGCTGACCTCCTCTAAGCAGTGCAACCAGTTTTTCGGCTGGTTCCCCTATTTTGAAACTAAATAAAAAGCTTATCAACGTCACCGCATTTATGCACTGTGAGTTTGTGACACGTGACCGGTAGATGAGAACCGAAGCCAGAAGTTAGCTGGCGGTCATTGTAGCTCTCAAGTACACACTTAAATAGCTCTAATTAATTACCTAACGAACCCACATCAACCATTTTGTCACTTGCACACCTTTACTTAACGCTCTATCAGAGGGTATCATTCTTTTTGCGCTATACCAAATAATTCCTCTTTTACAGCTTCGACAAAGTCACACCCATGCGAAATTCGCCCACATAGCCATAAAATGCCTACGCATTAAAAGCCACACACATAGGGTACGATACAGCAGAAGCGCTAGTGTTCGTTTAATCAGACTATCTATGTATGATCGTCTAAGTTTTTAGTTAACAGTTATGTAATAACTCGCCTAGAAGTTTTATAAACCTATTACGTGCCAAAATATGTTGTTAGAAAAGTTCAAGCTAAATAAGGTGCAGGCAATGCCTCTAGCAGGCTTGAATGTAGGCAAAATTGTCCAGCGGCATCGGCGTTGACCGTTTGAAGCATCGCTGCCTTGAAATTTCAAGAGGAATGCTTGCAACGTGGCAGTTGGCAGGCGATAAGCACCCAGACCTTTACACAACTTGGTTGACTCCTACCTAGAAACTTTTTCGAATGTGCGTCTGGCAGACGGTAGTTGGTAGGTGGCACGAATGATACTGATAATTTATGATTATGCCTCTGATAAGGAGGTAGTTGGCAGGTGACGTGAAAGCGTACTGATAGCTCACAATTATGCCTCTGCCAGATGGTAGTTGGCAGGTGACGTGACCGAGTACTGCTAGTTCACTATTATGCCTCTGGCAGATGATAATTGGCAGGGTAGATGACCGAGTACTGGCAGTTAATGATTATGCCTCTGACAGATGGTAGTTGGCAGGTGACGTGATCAAGTAGTGACAGTTCTTGATTATGCCTCTAACAGGTGGTAGTTAGCCGGTGACGTGAACGAGCACTCTCAGTTTGCAATTGTACAATATGCCTCTGGCAGGTGGTAGTTGGCAGGTGATGCGAGCGAGTACTGATAGTTCATGACTATGCCTCTGACAGGTGGCAGTTATCCGGTGACATGAGCGAGTACTGACAGTTTGCAGTTATACAATTATGCCTCTGGCAAGTGGTATTTGGCAGTAGACGGGAACGATTACTGATAGTTCATTATTAAGCCTCTGGCAGGTGGTAGTTGGTAGGTGACGATACCGAGTACTGACGTTTCACGATTATGCCTCTGGAAAGAGATAGTTGCCAGGTAATGTGACCGAGTACGAACTGTTCATAATTAGGCTTGTCAGGTGGTAGTTGGCAGCCGATGTGACTAAGTACTGACAGTTCATGCTAATGCCTCTTACAGGGGATATGAAAAGTACTGCTAGTTCATGATTATCCCTCTGGAAGGTGGTAGCTGGCCGATGTATGAACGAGTACTGACAGTTCATAATTATGCCCCTGGCAGGTGACAGTTGGCAAGTGACATGACCATGTACTGACAGTTCAATATTGTCACGTAGTGGTGACGAGGTCGACGACACAAATGAAAGGTCGATGATTGCACTAAAGAAACTCTTTATTTGGACTGACTTGCACCCGCAAAAGAACTAAGCAATTCGGCGGCGGTTATAAAAACAAACGTGCTCGTCGATCGTCGAACAAAGAATGTCCGTGACACTCGTCAATGCTCAATTTAAAGGCTGCACAGAACAATCTAGATAACGCCGCAAGCAGCTACCAGCACTGGCTTGAACATTGTGGAAAGACACACGAGTGGCCGGAATATTCGAGATAGATCTCGGTGCATCTTGCGCTACAACGAAACTGATAAAGGTATGACTCGCGACATTGAGTATTAACAAACAAAGATTACGGAACTGATACGCGATCCATAATCAGAGTGATAAGCCTGTATGCCGGCGGCTGGTAAAAAAACAACAAATACAGTTTTGAAGGTTTTCCCGGCATTACTCCCCCCTTAAAAAAACATCGCCTCGATGTCCCAAAACAAAGAAAGTTAAACATAAACACTGCAAAGTTCAAAAAACACAGACTCCTTAACGCGTGTAATAAGGCTTCAGTCGTACAACATGTACAATTTCTGGGCGTGCGCGTCGCTGTTGTGATGCTGACGTTCCGTCGGGAATGACGTCATAGTTCAGTGGTCCGACGCGGCGAATGATTTTGTGCGGCCAAAAGTATCGACGCAACATTTTTTCACTAAGTCCGCGACGGCGAATTGGTGTCCAAACCCACACTTGGTCTCCTGGATTTTACCCTGCGTGGCGCCGTCGTAAGTTGTATCGTCGGCTGTCGGTGCGCTGTTGGTCTTTAATACGTAGCCGTGCGAGTCGTCGGGCTTCCTCTGCACGCTGCAGGTAGGCGGTGACGTCGAAGTTGTCCTAGTTGGTTACGTGCGGTAGCATTGCGCCGAGCGTCGTCGTGGGCTCCCTACCGTACACAAGCTTGAACGGGGTCGCTCTGGTCGTCTCCTGGACTGCCGTGTTATACGCGAAGATCACGTACGGCAAGATGGCGTCCCAAGTCTTGTGTTCAGCGTCGACGTACATAGCGATCATGTCCCGATCGTTTTGTTCAGGCGCTCCGTAAGGCCATTGGTCTGGGGATGGTACGCAGTTGTTCGTCGATGGCCTGTGTGACTGTGTTCCAGTATGGCTTGCGTCAACTCTGCCGTAAACGCCGTTCCCCAGTCCGTGATGAGCACTTCTGGGGCGCCGTGTCGCAAGAGAATTTGTTTGACAAAAAATTTGGTGACTTCTGCCATGGTACCATAGGGTAGTGCTTTTGCTTCGACGTAACGGGTAAGGTAGTCAGTGGCCACGATTATCCACTTGTTACCCATAGACGAAGATGGAAAGGGGCCAAGGAGATCCATCCCAATTTGTTGAAAGGGCATGATTGGGGCGGAATCGGGTTTAGTAGTCTTGCTGGTCTGATCGGCGGTGTCTTGCGTCGTTCGCACTCACGACAGATTTTTACGTAGTGGGCAACTTCGGCAGGCAGTCGCGGCCAGTGGTACTTCTCCTGGATTCGATGCAACGTGCGCGCAAATCCGAGGTGGCCTGCTGTGGGCTCATCGTGCAACGCCTGAAAAATTTCCTGCCGGAGGTTTTTAGGCACTACAAGAAGCTGCGCGGTCTTGTTGATTGCGAAGTTCTTCATGAGCAGGCCATTGTTCAACGCGAACGATGATAAATGTCGCCTGAACACACCAGGAGGGGAAGTGGTCTTTCCTTCTAAGTAATCGGCTAGCGCTTTCAGCTCAGGGTCTGATCGCTGTTGTTCTGCGAAACTGCTGGCGCTTACCGGTCCCAAAAAGGCGTCGTCGTCATCGTCCTTCGGGGGAGCGTCGACGAGAGCGCGTGATAAGCAGTCTGTGTCGGAATGCTTCCGGCCCGACTTACAGACTACAGTCAAGTAAGAGTATTGAAGTCGTAGGCTCCATCTGGCAAGGCGGCCGGAGGGATCTTTCAAATTAGCCAGCCAGCAGAGCGCGTGATGGTCGCTTACCACCTTGAATGGTCGGCCGTATATATATGGACGAAACTTAGAAGTAGCCCAGATGATCGCAAGGCACTCCTTCTCGGTCTTCCAGTAATTGACTTCGGCTTTTGTGAGGGACCTGCTAGCGTCGGCGATTACCTTCTCCAGTCCGGCACTCTTCTGGACGAGAACAGCTCCTAGGCCCACACTGCTCGCGTCGGTGTGAATTTCGGTCTCGGCGTTTTCATCAAAGTGGCCAAGTACAGGAGGGCATTGAAGGCGGCGCTTAAGTTCGTCGAAGGCTTCTCCTTGCGGCGCTTCCCATTTAAAAGGTACGTCAGCCTTTGTAAGCTGCGTCAACGGTTCGGCGATCCGCGAAAAGTTTCTCACAAATCGTCGATAATAAGCGCACAGCCCAAGGAATCGGCGCACAGCTCTTTTGTCGGCAGGCGGTGGGAATTGTGCGATTGCAGCTGTTTTCTCTGGGTCTGGGCGAATTCCGTCCTTGCTAACGATGTGACCTAAGAACCGGAGTTCTTCGTAGGCGAAGTGACACTTCTGTGCCTTTAGCGTTAGTCCCGATGACTTGATGGCTTCCAGCAGTGTCTGTAGTCGTTTTAGGTGGTCTTCAAAGATTGACGAGAAGACAACAACGTCGTCCAAACATACCAAACAAATTTGCCACTTCAAGCCTGCCAGGACTGTGTCCATTACTCGTTGAAATGTGGCTGCTGCGGAGCAGAGGACAAATGGCATCACCTTGAACTCAAAAAGACCGTCCGCTGTGATGAATGCGGTCTTCTCGCGATCTCTTTCGTCGACCTCAATTTGACAATATCCGCTCTTCAGGTCCGTCGGTGAGAAGTACCTTGCATTGCAGAGTCGGTCGAGAGTGTCGTCGATGCGGGGAAGCGGGTACACACCCTTCTTCGTTATGCTATTCAAGCGGCGGTAATCAACGCAGAAGCGAAGTGTGCCGTCTTTCTTCTTCACCAAAACGACTGGTGCCGCCCAGGGGCTGTTCGATGGCTGGATTACATCATCACGCAGCATTTCCTCAACTTGATCGCGAATGGCCTGACGTTCTCGCGGCGATACACGATAAGGGCTTTGGGGCAGAGGTCGGGCGTGTTCGTCCGTTATTATGCGGTGCTTGGCCAGTGGTGTTTGTCGTACCTTCGATGACGATGCGAAGCACTCCCCGTAGCTTCGAAGCAGACTGAGAATCTGGTATTTCCTGTTGTGGGTCAATGCCGGGTTGAAGTCAAATGTGGGCTGACGGAATAGGTCCGGTGCGTCTTCCAGCGTTTGGTCGTGGAGGGCGAATACATCTTTGAGGTCCGCTAATTCGTCGAGAAAAGCGATCGTCGTGCCCTTGTTGAGATGCCGGTATTCTTCGGTGAAGTTTGTTACCAGAACCTGCGCTTGACCTCTCCGGAATTTCGCGATGCCTCTTGCAATGCCGACACCTCGTTCTAAGAGCAATTGGATATTTCCTTCGATGATGCCTTCAGCGGTTTCGATGTTTGCGCTAACGACGCAGACTGCGATGCTTGATCGGGGCGGGACGGTCAATTCTTCATCGATGACGTTTAGAGGGATGTGTTGCATCGACGTCGTCGTAGCAGGAATGGCTTTGTCTGCAGAGAGCTTGATGAGCTTGGATCGCAGGTCGACGATAGCCCTATATTCATTTAGGAAATCCATGCCTAATATCACGTCGCGGGAGCACTGCTGCAAGACCACAAAGGGGGTGGGGTAAGTACGCCTATTTACGGTTATTCTTGCAGTACATCATCCCGATGGAGTAATCAGGTTGCCACCTGGGGTGCGAATCAGCGGGCCATCCCAAGCGGTGGTAACTTTCCTGAGCTGAGAGGCCAACAGTCCACTAATGACTGAATAGTCAGCTCCGGTGTCTACTAGGGCAGTGACTCTGCGACGGTCGATATTAACTTCAATGTCACTTGTTCGCGTCCTCGCATTGCACGTGGGCCTTTGTGTCCGATCTCGGCTCCGTCGTTTCTTCAGGTCATGACCGGGGCATACCGTTGTTACTTCGCTGGGCAGCGGTGTCGGCTCGCACTGTGGTCGTGTTGTCGTCGATGTTGTCGTGTGGAGCGGCGATGAAATGGTTGCGTCGTCGTTAGTGGTCGTCGGCGGCGGAGGATGTTCGTGATTTCGCCGTTGAGCAACCTCACCTCCAAAGGTTGCTGCCTTTAGTTTCCCCTACGGAGGCTAGGAGACCTTCCTTGCACGTAACCGCGGCCCGGCGACGCACATCGGGCATTGTACGGGGATGGGGAGCGTGACAGACGCCTTGGCGACGAGTGCTCTCCGCTGCGCAGGAAGTCATTGATTTCCTGTGGTCGCTCGCCAGGACGGGGTCGTGGAGCGTCGACAGCGAAACCACGGAGGCCGATCCGCCTGTACGGGCAGTGACGGAGGATGTGTCCTGCCTCACCACAATGGAAAAAGAGCGGTCGGTTGTTAGATCTCCTCTAGGCGTCGCACTTCCTGGGGCTTGTTGGTCGTTGGTAGGCTTGGCGGGCGGGGGCCAAGGGGCGGTTTTCAGGAACAGGACGGTAGCGGCGAGGGCTCAGAAAGTCATCAGGTCGGGGCGGAGGGCGACTTAATGCACCAGCGTAGTTCATCGCTGTTGCCTCGTGTGCTGGAACAGTCGCAGCCGTCGCTTGAGGAACGTCCAGCGCCTGCTGGACTTCTTCACGGACGACTTCCGCGAGCGTCGCCACCTGCGGTTGTTGCGATGATGGTAGCATTCGGCGGAGCTCCTCTCGCACGATCTCCCGAATGAGGTCCCGAAGGTTCTCTTCGCTTTCAAATGAGTTGGGGTAGTGGGTTGAGCAGTCCGGCTGAAGTGGTCGCTCCTAGTGGCGCATCCGGGTGGCCAACGTCTTCTCGATGGTCGACGCTTCACTTTCAAATTCTTTCACAGTTTTCGGCGGGTTCCAGAAGGGCCCCGCAAAAAGCGACTCTTTAACTCCTCGCATTAGGAATTTGACTCTCTCACCTTCGGTCATGTTAGGGTCGGCGCGGCGAAACAGGCGTTTCATCTCCTCTACGTAGACCAAGATGGGCTCGTTTGGTAGTTGAATTCTTGATTGGAGGAGGGTTGATCTCTTTCCTTTCGGACAGAACTTGTAAAGGCCATCAAGAACCGTGCTTTGAATATCTCCCAATCCTTGGAAGAAGTCGCGTGATTTTCAAACCAAATTCGGGCATGTCCTTGAAGAACAAAGTAGACCTGCTTGAGTTTCGCAGCGTCGTTCCAGCCGTTGAAATCTGCCACACGGTCGAAAAGATCCATCCAATCTCCCGCATCTTCATCCGGTCGTCCATGGAAGCAGGGGGGCTCTCGGGGTTGGACGAAAACAACCGGGGCTGTAGGCTGGGCCATTGTCAGCGTCGATGCCTTCCGAGATCGAATGGGGTCAGGCAGCAGACCGTGTTCGGGTTGTAGGCCTTGGAGTCGGCGGCTGGCTCGGTGACCTGTAGGCTGGTTTTCCAGGGCGACAGGAATAAGGCTGAGGTCTTCGCTTGAAGGATCAAGGGCAGCACCTCCACCAGATGTCACGTAGTGGTGACAATGATTGCACTAAAGAAACTCTATTTGGGCTGACTTGCGCCCGCAAAAGAACTAAGCAACTCGGCGGCGGTGATAGAAACAAACGTGCTCGTCGATCGTCGAACAAAGAATACCCGTCACACTCGCCAACGCTCAATTTAAAGGCTGCACAGAACAATCTAGATAACGCCGCATGCAGCTACCAGCACTGGCTGGAACATTGTGGAAATACGCACGAGTGGTCGGAATCTTCGAGATAGATCTCGGTGCACCTTGCGCTACAACGAAACTTATAAAGGTGTGACTCGCGACATCGAGCATTAACGAACAAAGATTACGGAACTGATACGCGATCCAGAATCAGTGATAAGCCTGTATGCCGGCGGCTGTTAAAAAAAACAACAAATACAATTTTGAAGGTTTTCGCGGCAATATGCCTCTGGTAGGGGGCAGTTGGCAGGTGACATGAACGACTACTGGTAGTTCATGAATCATGAATATGCCTTTGGCCGGTGGTAGTTGGCAGGCGACGTGACCGAGTAATGACTGTTCATGATTATGCCTATGGCAGGTGATGTGAACGAGTACTGGTAGTCGTGATTATACCTCTAGCATGTGGTAGTGTGGTAGTCGGCAGGAGATCTGACGAAGTACTGACAATTCACGGTAATGCGTCTGGCAGGTGATGTGAAAAGTACTGATCGTGATTATGCCTCTGGAAGGTGGTAGTTGGCAGGTGACATGAACGAGTACTGACAGTTTATGATTATGCCTCTGACAGGGGATGTGAAAGTACTATAGCTGGTGATTATGCCTGTGGAAGGTGGTAGCAGGCAGATGACATGAACGAGTACTGACCGTTCATCATTATGACTTTGGCAGGTTACAGTGGCTGGTGCATGACCGAGTGCTGACAGTTGAATATGCCTTTGGTAGGTGGCAGTTGGCAGGTGATATAAACAAGTACTGATAGTTCCTGATTATGCCTCTGGCCGGTGGTAGTTGGCAGGTGACGTGACCGAGTACTGACAGTTCATGGCTATGCCTCTGGCAGGTGATGTGAACCAGTACTGACAGTCGTGATTATATCTCTGGCAGGTGGTAGTTGGCATGCGAGGGGAACGAATGCTGATAGTTCACGATTATGCCTAGGTGACAGTTGGTAGGTGGCATGACCGAGTACTGATAGTCCATGATTATGCGGCTGGCAGGTGGTTATTTGGAGGTTACGTGGCCGAGTATTGTCAGACCATGGTTATTTCTTTGGCAGGTGTCATTTGGCAGGTGACGGGACCGATTACTGATAGTCCATGATTATGCCTCTGGCAGGTGGTTATTTTGAAGTGATGTGGCTGAGTATTAACAGATCATGACTATTTCTCTGGCAGGTGGCGTTTGACAGGTGATGCGACCAATTACTGAGAGTCCATGATTATGTCTCTGGCAGGTAGTTGTTCAGAAGTGACGTTGGGAAATAGTGGTTTCTGGAGAAAAACTATTCACAGAGACAAGATTTGCTGCGGCGGACACAGCAGGCTTCAAAACCACTCTAGTAGTCAAGCTAGCTAAAACTAACCAACTATTTAGGACGGAAGCCTTTAATGGCTCATTTGTCGGCGTTCGTTATTAGGTCGCTCTATAGCTATCTATCAAATGACGTAATGGTGACGTCACCAGAGAAAATCCAGCAAGCCATCCGCCTGGCGGAAGAGGCCGCAAGGAACCAAGACCTCTCTGCCTGCCTCAAATCGCGGAGGTCCCGGCCCCCGTTCCCTAGGCCTGCGTGCCGGGGGCGGGGAATAGGGGGCCTCCATTCTATTGGAAATAAAATGGTTTCAACGGTGCGCAATAACTGAATAACTGACCAATGGGAGGGAAGGACATCTCTAATTTTGGAAAATATTTGCGCTTACATGCTTTCCTCTTCGCTTGTTGCAATCTTTACCCAACATATTGAATATTAAGAGAGTCGATATTTATTTTGAATTATGTCTTTTACGAACAGTTGTGGTTCTGCAATAGGCAGCCTATACCGGTCCATGATGTTCAGAGCGAGCGTGATGTGGCTGAATTTGTCTTTAATAGACGGTGGCGCCAGTTCTTACTCTAAGTAGTGGTACAAATCTTACGGTTTGGAGGACAGATCAGTCAGTCAATCAATCAATCAATCAATCAATCAATCAATCAATCAATCAATAAATAAATATTAATCACTAAGATATATATATATATATATATATATATATATATATATATATATATATATATATATATATATATATATAATTAATCGATCAAGTGGTCAATCTATCAATCAATCAGCGGGTCGGTCGGTCAGATTGACCAATCTATCGAATGTTTTGTATGCCGTGCATTACATTTATTTTATCTTGCACCCAAGCTTGTATTGTTGTCTTTTTCTCTTTTTTTTTCAGCGAAGAAAGAGCCATTATGCAAACAGGAAGTGAGTACAATGTTTGTAGATGTATGGACGTGCACCGCGCTTTTAACATTTCTCGGTCCCGAACGCCGTCTGTTCCTAAGCATAAAAAGCTTTGAGCCGCATCTGAGTCGCAAGCTGCAAAACTTCCTTTCTCTCATATGCAGGATAGCCAACCTTACTTAGCCTCTTCACTTGGTCGCCTCATCGAAATGCCTTAACATACACGAAAAAGAAATCGATACAAATGAGGAAAAAAATGGTATTTGAGGTTGACAAAATTCTACAGGACATCATACTGCAACAATCAGTAATTCGTCATGATACTTCTTGTTAAGACATGTGTTCTGCGTATAAACTCTTAAAAACGTCTTCGTTGCCAATAAAAGTCAATTTCTGCGTGTCTGCTCGAATTTATAATTGACGCAGCTTTCAATCACAATGAGTAGAATATACCAGCTTTTACTGATGTGCGCTGCCACGCACAATAATATACTGGAATGACTTACTACGACTTTGAGTTTACGAGAGTAACTGAGCATGCAACGTTCAGTTACGCTCTTAGTTGTATGCAGGACACACTTGAGAAAATATATATCGACGTAGCTTGCATTTATGTGTATTTTTTCCAAATGCCAAAAAAAATCGAATAGGGGTTTAAGGAGAGTCTCAGCCCGCATGGTTTCGACAAGTAGGCTAATCTTTGTTCACTTGTTACGTTCGTTAGTAGACGGAGGCTTCCCCCACTTTGTGTGCCCATCCTCTGCACCTTGTTCTACCCTTGTTTCCAATTTGCGTGGTATATTTTCTGCTTACGTTCAAGTTTGGCAGAGTCCTTTATTCCTTTATAACACGTAACGATGCCGTTAATGCAGCTTTCAGTGTACTTCGATTGCACATCATGATTGCAAATCTTACCACCAACACCCTGCTCATGGCCCGTAAAGGAGTCTGCGTAAATAAATGTACGTTAATTCGTTTCATGCTGGTCTTTTGCAGAGGCACAAGAACATAATCGCCGACGGGGTCCCAGAGGATGCCTTCCCGGGAATTTTGAATGTGAACGTGAGCCACCACTGTTTGTTGCGCGCAGAGTTTACGGCAATAGCAATGTGCTGACAAATATTGGTCTGGTTTATAGCTTACATCAAGATCAAAGTTTAAATTGAGGTCAAAGGCAAGGTCATAGTTAGTCATAAGCAAATTGCATCGACCTTAGTTTGAATTACCGGCGCGAGGCCACTGTTAAGAAACAGTTCAGTACATCAGAGCGACAGCACGCGATGTTTGGCCGTGTTCGATTCTTACCTACCCTTTCTATATGGAAGGAGCAGCCTGAGCCGGCGACTCATTTCAACTCCATCATGCCATTAGGTCTCGTGATGGCACCTATATTCCGCCGACTAGACATTGCCAATGACCACCTGCCAGATTTCAAAAGGGGAGGGGGGGGGAGCGGTTGCTAGGGCCCAAATGCTGTGGCAACCGGCGGATGTAGGTTGTTATGACAATGACTAATGATGTCATTCGCCTGGTGACGTTACAAAGTGGCTAGCCAATCGAGCACACGAAATTCAGACGCTCAGCTTGGCGATCCTAGTAGTGTACTTCACAGTGAACTAAGAAAACAAGCTAAACTGACCGCTTAGAGCATTGCATGATCGAAAGCTTTAACCATTGAGCCGCACGCAATTCTCACAGACATGAATTATTGAGGCAACGTAAGACAGAAGCTTTATGATCGCTAAAGTGTGTCCAGGTCACCATTGCAGGTTGTTTCTCTGCGGTCCTGCCTCTATTCATCCTCGTCACCGTAGAGTATGTAAACCTGCCTCGGTAGCCACCTGTCGGGTTACTACAGTGGCAACCAGCCTCAGGTTACGCATTCCTTAGACCTTGTTACAATTTCCTCTGTCCAAGGCAGTCATTGCCTGGGTTCTACCTGTGGAAGTCACAATCCGGCCTCTCTGTCCTTTTCCCCACAGTGGACACGGGAATTCCCCTGTGTTGAGTTTGCTACCTGTCAACCGGGGCAAACCATTTTAATTGAATCAAATTTTAATTAAATCTATATCAAGGGCTTTAATTGAATAAATTTATTCAAGCTCTTTAATTCACTAAGCAGTTGAGGTCTCAGGGCTGGCGCATTATGTTTTAGGGCAGAATGAGGTGCTGTTCATAGATTTGCCTCTATCCTGCTTTTGCTGCAAGAAAAGCAGGTTTTCCCTTACTATTTGCTCTGGTTGTTGTATCTCACCCTCGGTCCACTTCTCGGCAAGAGCTCCCACATGCCAGCAACTCAGGAAGTACTCTTTATTGACCCGATATTGGTTAAATGTCGGCAAAGTCCGGCCTTTGTAGGACCAGTGCATTGTCAACACAGTGCCAATATTGGCCTGATTGGCCGTGCTCACCTAGAGTCTCTACACCTGCCAATAAAGAACGGAAGAGGTGTTGACGTAGCATTTGCGGAGGACGAAGAGTAGCTGCCACGCCAATAGAATTGCTATACCGTTTCTAGCAATTTTGTACATGCGTCCCGGGCAGGATGGCTTCCACAACCGGGACATTTCTGGTCCAGGTGTAGATAATGGAAAGCCACCCGGGCGAGTTCTGTGCATCCTTTTAAAAGCCATGCTCAGTTTTGCTTTCCGGATATGCAGCGCGGTTGTGGCACGGTTACTCCTGCCATACAAAGCATTTTCCAACCTTTTTGACAACCGACAGATTTGATGGCCTCCAGAATTACGTTACTTCCGCCGCGCTTTCCTCACAGATATCAAGAGGAAAGGCCTCTGGCATCCTTGCCTTCCCTCTATGGATTTGACTCGTTTAGGTGATGCTGCCGGGGAGGGGGATGCTATTGAGGTTGTGAGGAATGATCTCCCATCGTCCCCTTTAATGCCGACTTTCCCTTCCAAGGTCGGCGGTGTAGTTACATTACCTATCGAGAGATGGCTGCACGAGCCCCACAAACGGCTTCGGCCCTCCGCCCGCGAGTGGAAGATAGGTTGCGCGGTCGCCGGCTGCGCTTTCGCCGGTTGCGCTCTCGCCGGTTGCGCTCTCGCCGGCAAGGCGAGGTCTCGCGAGACATTTTCCCGCTTCCTTGTTGCGTCCTGCATTGGAGTAAATTCCTTTTCTAGCGTGAGATAACTTTTGTCTGTAACTTTTGCTGGTGAATCGAGCGACCCAGATTCATTAGCGTGTTTTATTGCTAGTCGGCGTTATTTTTGCAACAGGAAATGCGTTTGTTGTCAACACGTGTTGTTCCTTGTCTCCCATACCATGACCTGCCGTGGTCGGTGCGTGCTTTGTAGCGCACGCGTCAGTTTTGGTCAGTTTGAGCAGTCAGCCGTATTTATTTTCCTGATTAGAACCCCAAAAGGTGGGTTAGAACGGATACTGTCTAGAGTGTGAGTTCTGTGGTCACCTGCCTAACCTGGGTTTGGGCGACGGTATTCTCGTAGACCGTATATGTCGGGTTCCACAAACTGTTGGGGCTATTCTTTCATCCGCTGAAAGGATAGAGGCCTGGCAGTATTTCCTTTTTTTGACATGAAGACGGCGCGCACGCGGATTGCCATGATCGCCAAAAGAAGGGTGCCAAGGGCTCCTCAATATGCCTTGAAATGACCTTGCCGTTGGCTCCTTTATACACAGCAAATTGAAAAAAAAAAAAATTGAAAGAACGAACTAACTATTAAGCGAAAGAAGAAATAAAAACATGGGACAGGATTCTGCAGGACCCGCTTCCAGCCGAGCCGTTAACAGGCATGCTGAACAGACGCAAGCAGAAGGTGCGGCTCACTTTCAAGCTGGAGAAAGACGAGCTCTGGATAAGCACAAAAGGTGAGACGGAAAGCGCTTCTAAGATAAGCAAGGGATCTGTTCTTTTAAAAATTAATTTGTCTTGGCGTTGCTGCTTCGGCCAGTACTTCCTATGGAAAGTAAAGCCGAAAACACACGTTACTTCCCAGCTGTCAGCCAGGCTGTAGCAACCAGCGCTAACTTGCAAAAAAAAAAAAAAAGGAATGAAAGAGTTGACCCAGGTAAAAAACGCGGTGCCCATAATGAACCTTCAATGATGTTGTGGTTAGATTCTTCACACGTCAAAAAAATACAATTTGTCTTTGTCTACATGGAAATAATTCCGGCATTGTTTTGCTACGGAGTAATCTGCTGGAAGCCTAGTTGAAAATTATAAGTGTGCTCCGCAAGCCTCGACGGCTCGTGCTGCCTTTCGAGTTATACTGCCGAGCACGAGGTCATGAGTTCTATGTCCAACCAGCTTTTAACGAGGCTGCATTCCGACCGGGATAAAGCGTAGATCATTATGTGTTCCTAAATATTTTTTCGCCCTGAAGTAACCACAGTAATAAAAAATACTGCCATAATTTATTTTTAATTGAATCTTGAGTTCTATGGCAAATCATGGTGCAGTTACGAATTCCGAAAATCCAACGCTATTCAATACTTTGACGTCCTTGCAAAGAGGAGGGCTGTACTGGGATGCTAATTCGCTTTAATGTGAAGGCACCACTCTGGTTTCTTCCATATTTGTTCAGCTGTTTCTGTGTGGTTAGGATTAAATTAGCCTAATCTTCTTAATCGTATTTGTCCTTCGACACCTGTGTGCGTTTTTAGTCGTTTATTGAGCCGGGATGAATCTCAACACACCTGGTATTTCAACCCATTTCAGAGGGCACAGACAAGATCCCCTTGCGCTCAATTTCTCAAGTGGTCAGTGAGTCGATCGAGAATCACGAGGAGTACCACATATTGGTGAGTTTGTTTTATCTCACCATGTCTTCTTCACTAACGTAGCAGTCTAGGCGTGTTGGTTATTTATGATGGAAATGTACAGCGAAAAGAAAGACGCCTGTTCCATGTGTCTTAATCGTGTGTCCCATGTGTCTTCAATGAGCTGTCCTATGTGTCTTTCTTTGCGCTGTACGTTTCCATCACTGTCTTATGTATTTACCATGGACGGCCAGCGAGGGCGCGTCAGAGGCTCTCGATACCTAATGCTTCCAGTAGCATCGCTATGCCCATCGTGTGTCTCTGAAATGAGCAACGCCTTCTGTACATACATCGCTTGAAACTTCCGTATGCATGATGCTCATTCACTGAGTCCACAGTTGTGGGAAAAGGTGAGCACGCCGCCGAGCTCTTCAGTGAGTGAATATATCTGGCGCAGACCATTGAAGTGAAGCACTGCCTCCAGACCTCCAGGCGCCGGCACCACTCCTCTTGGATGCAACGCCAAGATGAATGCATTGGTGCTCCGCAGAGCGTGGCAATGCATATACGCGTTTAACCAAACAGTACATGGCCATAGCTGTACAGGAACTAGTCGCACATGACACTGGGTACAAGAATCTGTTCTCGTTTACGCCTGCGAAGTCGGAATCCTCTCTTGACTGCTGGTTCTGTGTTGTAAACCGACTAATTACAGCAGTTAACAAGTTCACAGTAGCGTATAAGCTTGTGAATGGCGTTTTGTGTCTTTAGCCAATTACGAACCAACCTTGTAAATGTGACGAGACGCACACCCACAGCAGCTTTGAGAATGTGACGCTCGAGGCTCTAAAACACGGCGAATAATTGCTTTTACGCGTCGTTACATTCTTTGCATGAAGAGCGCGGGTCTGAAGACGTGCAGGAACAGTCGACTAGGTATTGGGTGTTGCCATTCTCACAGAGACGGTCTTTCTTTCTAAGTGTTCCCATTTCAGTTCACACTGCCATCTAAGTAAATAGCCTAAACTGTTCTTCGTCATTTCGAATGAACAAGCCTAGTGCGTAAATGAGGCCGCTAGGATCGTCTCCGCAACTTTCTAGAGACCAGTGGACCTTGTAAGGCAAGAAAAATTACATGAGAGCCCATTAACGTTTCCTTCAGACAAAGCCAACCTCCAAGCAAGCAACTAAAGGCTTCGCCGTGTTGGTACAACAAACGTTCAATAGACCATCATCCCGATGCCCTCTCGAAGGACAGATGTATTAACGACGTCTGCTAGCTTCACTCGGCCTTTTTCGTTGAGTCTAAAACCCACATTTTAATTTCTCGTTGGGCACCATTTTTGTTTTACCTGGTATAAGTACTATACATGGTGTAGTACCGCCCTGTGTTGTCTCCAGCCTCCATCCTGTGTCTGCTGCGGTTTTATTTTCCTTATACATGGTGTACTGTTTACATGTTGCATGTCTGCTATTTTACACCGTATACGCGGACGTACCAGCTTGGCAGAAAGTACGGCAGTATTCATTGCGCAACACCCCCAAAAGGGTAATTGTAAATGTGTTGGGAAGCAGGAAAACGAAAAAAAAAAATCTGTTCGAGATGGGGCAAACCTATAACGTATTTCCAACTTTGCCCTAAAGTGGAGGGGAAAAACGATTTCACTTTGCGAAGGATGTTGCCCAGATGAACGAGAGAAAATGTCGCGAGAGAACTCTGAAACATCAGAGCAGAATAATACAAAAACACCCAAATTTGTTATAACTACCAAGTATAGAAAATGCTCTGATAGAAGATTCTTATTAGCTTAAGTGACGCGTCTTTATTTACAATATTGTGCCAAACATGTTTGCTTCATACTTGGGGGTGGCGGAATGGATAGAGTGGGGGTTACAGATAGTAACAGTAGAGCGTATAAAAGTAAACCTATAGTTAATTGAAAGGTCCCAGACCAACGCTTAGAGTTAGCAAGGTCTGCGTCCACGTTCCTCAGGCGCCTAACACTCAGAATTATTTAGAATAATACTTAACCTTCTCTGCTTCTAACTGAAATTCTATGGCAGTCTAAAATGGTACGTGTGATCGCAAGAAGCGTTATATAGGTCATATGGAATAGTCGACCAGGATGACCGCGTTCTTTCAGTATTCCCCGAGGCTCGCAGATTTTTTTTTTCAAAACAGGACATTGTTTCCGGCATGCAGCACTACTCTGCATATCTTTCATATTTCATTTATTTCGTTGATTGAGTAGGATTACGCAAAATATTTTATTCATTTTAGGACCGAGTGCGTTTGGTTAAGTTGCATAACGGCTGAGAAACAACTGGCCAGTTTTTTTTCTGTCCACATCCCTTCTACGTGGTCGTTTTCTTCGGAGTTGAAAGAAAGCCCACGAAAAAGGGAAAATAATACCACGTAACTTTATCCTTGCGCTTCTGTAATATAGCCCTGACAAATGCGTTTTGAATCAAAGAAGCGTGCGCGCAGTCGTCTCGAAATGAGCGGCCGAGTCTTGGCAGTGCGCTGGTACCGGCGCGGGAAAAGATAATCAGAACACGCTATTTTCGTGTAGAAGTTGTTACGTCTTGCATAATTGAAACTGGAAGTCGTTGTATGTGCACATCGGTAGTAGACACCAGTGCCCTTTCAGTTGGAGAAGTATTACTTTCTTACAGCGTAGAAGGCGTGATTTTAATTTCATTAAGAAATCGTACTCCGTTACTTATGTCCGCACCAGCACATTCGTCGGAACTTGAAATGCGCGAGCAGCGATAGCGAAAGCTGATGAGCCGTTTATCAACGGTCAAGTTAGACGGAGGCTTTGTGCAGCTATCACACAGACAAACAAGGAACGATCAAAGATCACCGAAATCGTATAATTCACATTATGCTCCGTTTCGTGTAGCGCATCGAAATCAGCTTAGTTTGGAACGGTTAGCGCGCATGCTTCATTCGTTCAAAATGCACTTGGGAATGCCGCATGGCCAGCGTCATGTGACATTTTCTGGCGTTTCGCGGTCTTTATTTTATTACAAAAAATAAGACTACGGTATATCAATATAAAACGACCCAATCGTTTGTTTATAATCTTCGTCTACAACTAATAGAACGCATTTGGTACCAAACTGAATGAAAAACTTTAAATAATCATAGTTAATCAATTGAGCGCATTATAAACATACTCTGAGTAGTGGTACATGACGCCAAACATTATGTTGTTTGTTTCATCTAGCTGCGCGGTGCCGCTATTTTATTCTTTAGCTCAAGTTATGTGAAACACCTCGTGAATGATGGTCATCTGGAATCGTTATGGGCCACCAATCCAGCATTGACGTGAGGTATACTAACATTATACTGATAACCCTATAGTTACAAGATTAAACAGTAATGATGCCTTAAACTGTTCTCAGCACGGCTTTAGGAAGGGATTCTCTATCACTACCCAATTGGTGATAAGGGTTCATAACTTCAGTGCGGCTTTAAACAAGACAGGACAAATCGTTTTATTTCCAGACTTCGCCAAAGCCTTCGAGGAAGTGCCGCGTAACAAACTTCTTTCACCCCCGCTCATTGCTTGGATTGAAGCTTACCTATACAACAGAGGACGCAGTTTGTGGAGATGGGCAGTTCGTGTTCTTCCCCACTCCCTGTAACTTCTGGGGTCCCTCAGGGAAGCATGCTTGGTCCCTTACTTCGTTTAATTTATGTAAACGATTTAGATAGGCTGATGTATTTATCTGAGTGCGCTTCAATAGCCAAGGAGCCTAAACAAGTGCACATTAGGTCAGGTACATCACAAAGAGAAAATTAAATTATCTAAAACGAGGCATGAAAGCAGCAATTACACAAGTATGTCCATGTCAGCAAATGTCGCGTTATACAGGGTTTGCAAACAAGTCACCGGACGGATGGCATGGAAATCAGGATTTTTCTACCTTTGCATTCGGCACATGAAAATCAGCGACATCAGTAAGGTCTCACAGTCAATGGAGCCACGCACGACTTTTTGCAGAAACTACATGTCATGTATGAGTCACCTGTCACTAAGAGTAGACATACTGAGGTCCGCCAAGAGAGAATCATAGTCGTAGAAACGCCGGCGATCCATATATTTGTCATAAAGAATGCGTATGAACTTACGCTTTGTATTTTATACTTCCGTGCGATAGGTGATAGGCTATTCCAGGCTACTGACGAGAACTGAAGACGTGGTCTCACGAGAGCACAGTATAGAGTGCGTAGACATTCGTGCCATCGAAAGGGTTTTTTTTTTTTTTTTTTTTTTTCTTTTTTTTTTTTTTTTTTTTAGTCTAGAGATAAGAACAATATGTCTCAATGCGCGTAACACAGTTGAAGGTACAGCCTTTGTTAAAAGTGTAGAGCCCAGGGGGTCCACTTCTGAGCCGTATAGTGCCGCCGATTTAGCTTTAGTGGAGCTCCTTTCCATTGTACGTGGGAGGACAAAAAATCTTCTTACCTCTAAGAGATTCGCAATGCTGGACATGTATTACAAGTCATACAAAGTGGCTCAGAAGCAGGCCCCCTTTGACAAAGACTGTACATGCAATCGGAAATCGAGTATTGAATCTTGATGTTGGCGTTCCCGGTATTAATCCAACTGCTATGATTGCTCTAGTTACTGCATGGTATATATACCCCGGTATCTTTCGTCCCTGACCTGGAACATTTATGTAAGGCTCTGCTTAGTGTCGTTCTGGATACGTGAAATGAACATATTGACCACATTAGGTCATCAGCTTTACGTAAAGTTGGTTTTCATCACCATAAACATAGGGGTGCACCTAGCAACTGCAAGATATTAGCCTACAATAAACTCAAAACTCGAATATGCCGCCATCGTTAGGAACCCCCATACAAAAAAGGACATATCAGAACGGAGAAAAAACACGGATGCGCAGTACGTTTTATATTTAATAGGTACAATAGAAGTTATTACACATTGCCGTTAGTGACAGCAAACGATATTAGACCTCTCCATTTCAGACGCATGATCATCCGCCTGTTTTTCCTTCCCCAACTAATTAATAGAAAACTACGTATCTCTTTAGCCCCCTATGCGCACTTTTCAGAAACGCGTAGAACTCGTCCTCATCGTGATCACACCTTAGCACCATACTTAGAGCATATTAAAGCATTAAAAATTTGTTTTTCCGAGAACGATTAACGAATGGAATGCTTTGCCTCTGCGAATGACATCAGCTCTAGATTTTAGTACGTAGGTTGCGAGCTATTTTAGATTATATATGCAGTATATTAGACAGTATTATTGTTCGCTTCGTAGTCCGGATTTAGCTTGCCCTTGAATTGAGTGATTGTATTTTTCTGCCCTCTGTGCCTGGACACAAATATGGGTCTACAGTATTGTGCAAAAAAAAAAGTATATAAGCATACGCACATAATCTCTGTCGACTTCCGGCCGTATTTGCTCACAGCCGTGCAGACATTGCAATCGCGAACGACACATTGTCACGTCCGGTGTCGTCAAGCCTGACGGTCCGGCCTTCTCACGCGTTGCCAACCGGTCACGCGACAACCGAATAGTTACTTTCTCAATTCAAACTTATGCGCCTACGAATTCGCTGCATGAGTGTGAGGATAATCTATGCGTCAGTGACATCATTCATGCGACGACACGTGTGATGTCATCCGGCAGGTTCTACTAACCAGAACGATACAAAACGTTGCGATGCAGGGCTCCAGTCTATCATTTAACGAGGAGTTGCGAATACAGTCATCATAGCGACTTTTCTTTTTGGCTCTCGCTTACTGCTATTCGCCGTCGCCACTTGGTCGCAATACGTACTCACGTCTTCTGACGGAATGAAGAAAATAAGATTGCGGAGTCCCTCAGTGGCTGCGCAAAGTATAAGGGACGGTGCAGCAAAACAAGAGGTGCGAAGTCTCTGGAAGAGAATAAACTCAATTTGCACTAACAGTTTCGCGGTGTGTGCTGTCTCTCTGTAGGCTCTTCGGCTGGGTCAGGAGGCCAAAGCGAGTTCCTGGATCTACATATACTGGGTGCCTGCGCAGTACGTGAAGGCCATCAAGAGTACCCTTCTGGGCTGATACTACTTTCGCCGCCATAAGGAAAAACCGTGATGTAAAAAAAAGAAGAAACAGAATGCCGGCTACAGAGGAAGTAACAATCGTGTAATGCATTTCACCGCACGTCTCGTTCCCCTTGCCAACGTTTGCACGGTGACGTCTACGACGGACAGCCAATAGACCCTTGATGAGAGGTGCTTTCTTCTCAACTCCAAAAGCCTGTTCTCGACGAAGACTTGGATGAAGTCGTGCCTACTTGCGTTTTCGCTGACACCACAACGTAGAGCTGTGGACTATTAAACGCCGGATCTTGCGAAAACGCATATTTGGGAACATCAGGTTTTCAGGGTTCTAGTAGTGTGTGCGAGTGTTAAGGCCAGGAACTGAAGACCTGGGGCAGCCGGCAAGAAAATTGACGTACCGTGCGTGGTGTCGCTTTCTATGGGCCTTTCTCATTTAGCGTGCGGTAACCACATGCATGGGTGGCTTCCCTGCCAAAAAAGTCCGTTGCACGCCCCGTATTACGCCTACTAGTCGCCTATGTTTTCTGAATAGCACGCGTTCAAGCGATCGTCGGCTGAGATAAATTAAGTAAACGTAAGGGACCGCTAGACTTCTGAGACATCAATGTGCAGCTAAGTCGTAACGTGTGAAGAGTAGCGTCTTGGCGTCGCCTCTGTATGTCCAGTCTTCAAACGGAAGCCCATGAGAGTGTTAAACGTGTGCTACCAGCAAAGTTACAATATGATGCAAACATCGTTCATACAGGGATAATTGTGAACAAACTACGTGTTTTTAAGAAATTTCATGCAATGAATTACCAATGAATTTAGGCATGCATATGACAAGTGACAAATTTAGGAAATATTTAGGAGAAACCATGTTGATAAACCAGAAATAATTCAGAAAGAGCCTGACTCTAATTTTGTACTAGTCTCCACATGCACCGTTTGTGCGTTACTCTCAACATGGTTCGATTAGTGTAGTTTTGCCGGAACGTCACTAACTGGCAGCACACAGGCACTGGTTGGTGCATGTGCTGTATGTTCTACACTAAGCTCCCTTTCTCAAAAAAAAAAAACACCTATGGTGATTTCTCTAAGCATGCATCCTCCTCTCACGTTGTTTCCGATTTCAGTGATGACGTGCCGAGTTTTTCACCTCATTGACGTAGAGACGTATTGAATAAACGATGAATGCTGGTGTCGACGACAAAGTTGCAGTGTCCGACACAATGTGTTAAACAGTATTGGGGGATAGCCGGTCTTGGTAAATGATGAAAATTTATTCTCGCGCTCGTCTCGTTCACGTGAGCGCTCGAACTAGGCTTATGACTTCAGTAATGACAGCTGGAGCGAGTATAAAGCTTATAATACAGTATGCGCAAGACTGAATGATGTTGATGATCTTGCTAGCGGACTTTCTAGCATGATTCGGAAATCTCGAGAAGTAATTGCTGTGGGACACGAGCAGCCTCATGAGGTCAGGCTGAAACCTTATGAGATTGCTCAACTCCGTTTAACGTGAATTAAGTTTCCTGATACTATGTAGCTATAAGTGTAGCTCGAAGAATCATTTATTTATTCACCATTGGAGGCTCCAGTTGCGCAGCAAACTGACAAACGTTCAATGTGGTTAGATTGCTGCGGCACGTAAGGTGACAACATAACAGGGCGGGCAACCTCATGAGGTTAAGTTCGAACCTTACGAGGTTGCCAAGACACCAGGTAGAATACGCTCATTGACAAAGGCTTGTCGGCGCGCGCGCAACACACACACACACACACACACACACACACACACACACACACACACACACACACACACACACACACACACACACACACACACACACACGCGCGCACGCGCACGCGCACGCACACGCGCACACGCGCACGCACACGCGCACACGCGCACGCGCGCACGCGCATGCGCACGCGCACGCGCACGCGCACGCGCACACGCACACGCACACGCACACACACACATGTAGAAGACCCTTCCCCCTTGCTGGTCGCAGTATGACATAATTGCCAGCCTCCCTCCGTTGTTGTTGCGCTGCTCGATATTTCACGCTGAAATGTCACTGACCGACTATGCTGTTGGACACACGCGTGCGGTCTTTTGTGCGAGCATTTAAACGAGCATCTTAAGGAAGTGGATATGCAAGAAGAGCCAAAGCCTTTCAGTGGAAACGCACTAATGCGTTTCCATTGGGTCGCTGTGGAAGAAAGCGGGAATATCGGTGAACAGTGGTAGCGCTCTAACGGGCAACTGTTCAGTAGTAGTGTGCCCAGGAGCTCAGCTGGAGAGCCGTGGCATACCGAGCTGCGCTTCTGGTCAGCACAGGACTTGGCGGTAGTCGGTGAGTTGGTGTGGAAGGCTGCAGCGAGAAAACAGAAATAGTAAGACTAGTCTTAAGATGACAATTCACCAATAATGTTTAGATACAATGGTCATCTACAAGGTATTGCGCGCTTCTCAGATAAACATTGCCCTCTCCATGTAAAGAGAATGTGGAGCTGCAGTCTCCACTAAAATAATACGGCTTTGCCATGTTGTTACACTATGCTAGAAAATCTTGGCCGTAGTCAGGAAGTTGATATTTTTACGAAAAAGGAAGAAACGGGTGGTGGCGCGGGCAGGAGCACTCACGCTAGGCCCGTCGCGATTCACTAAATTATGACACAGTCATCGGCCATCTTCTCTCTGTTCTCCTTTGTTCGTCGGCCTGCCGCCCCGTAACACTTTGGTGGAGGTGCTGGGTGAGTCATCATTACTCGCCATCCTATCCTGAAGTTTTGGCACTCTGTCTACTAGCGCCGTCATCAGCAGGTTCCATGGTGTGCATCGCCTGGCTGTACCTCAGCCCGGCGGACCCGACGCGACCTTGCCGTTCTCCTGCCCCGACTACAAGACACGACGAAGGAGAGACCGAATGCTCCCACCGATCCGAACGTCACTCACACGACCACAGGACACGACGAGATGCCCGACTGACCGGATGTTCCCACCGCCGAGACGGCGACAAGAAGTCCACACTGACCCAAGACGACACCACATATGAGGACATCCCCTCGCCCATGTCATGCGCTGCGTGTCTGGGCTTCGGCTATTGGCTCTTGGCGACCTCTGTCCCCAAAGCGTCCTGGACCAGGATTCATCGGGGAATCATCTTGGCGACAGACTGTTGACTTCCTTCTTCCTGTTCTCCATCCAGGTACGCCCATGCCATGGATCTCACCGACTTCGACAAGCTTCCTCAGCAACAATCGAGGCGATTGCTTGGTGGCCCCGGGCAATGTTACGGCCGAGGAAGAAGCGGGCAGTGGCCCGGGGAGGAGCGCTCGCGTGAGGCTCGCTGCGATTCAATAAATCATGTCACAGTCATCGGCCATTTTCTCTCTGTTCTCTATTCATTGGCTTGTCGCCCCGTACCAATATTGTTTGGCACTCTGCTCTAACAGGAGCATAGTAAAGCAGTTCCGCAGTGACCTGAAATATCGTTCTCAAATTTACTTGCACGGCTAATACAAAAAATGATCTGGGTTAGCTCTGCTAAGCCCGGTTATACAAGCGAAAGCATAGTTATGATTGGTTTTGTTGTGTTGCTAAACCAGGTTACACTCATATCGATAACATGGCATACAAAGTGGCAGCTGGATTAAATTAGTCAGTCACGGTTTGCCGAGGCTTAACTCCTCCATGGCTGTCTACAAACATCGAGGACACCACAGCCGGTCAGATCGTGTCAAGGGCATTTCGAAGGGTGGATTGCCAGGAGGCGAGCCAGATAGCCAACGGTAGCGCCGGAGGGAAAGGGTAGGCAAGAGACTGGAGGGATGTTTACGTGGTATATTGGGTCAGGCAATGCTGTATATTTGTTATATGTATTGTTACGAACAAGGTTTGCAAGTGTATGAGGAAGGAGAAGCATTAGGGGCGTGAAATAGAAGCAGTGAGCGCCGCCGGCTCTAGCGCTGCACATCGCGCAGTCACATCGGTACATCGCACACCTCTTGTCGAACACAACCAGCGTTCAGTAAAACGCATCAAAGTTCACTGGCCTTTTATAATTGGTCTACAAGAAAAAAAAAAAGGCGCAGCCTCTGTTATACTTGTTTCTTTGGTCACCTGGTCATTTTTGGTACGATCGAGCTCACAGGTAGGCGACTGGATTTTAAGGCGAAAACCTTTAATGCCTCATACTATCGTTAGCAAATGCGTCCGCGTTTCGGGGGTTATATGGGCATATGTCAATCACCATTGAATCGATACTTAATGAATAGCAATCGGATGATATCGGAAAATGTTTTAAGGCATTTTCAAGATAATGACATGATAATGTACGACTAATAATAAAACAGTCAAGCAGATGCCTATAGGCACCCATGCATTTGGAGGTCATCGTAGCTATCACTATCCATCACTTACTAGTTAAGGGGCGTTTAACTAATACTAAACAGACATTAACTAGTACCCAAAGAGTGCAAGTCATAGTTAACTATCACTAACCAATAGTAATGATTAGACGCTTCAAGACGTCCATAGCCATCACATTGTGATGTCATCGCTCGTGACGTCATGAATGGATGTGACGTCTCATGACGTTACACACGGTCATGTCTAATAACCGAAAGTGGTAATGACGTCCCATCCGGTCATGGCGTTATGACTGGTGACGTTACCAGGAGATTCACGCATATATGAAGCTGACCCCGCCGGGTGTTCGATCCAGGCGTCCGTGTGGCGCCTTTAATTTGGCGCTTCCTCGAACGTTGCACCACAGAGCATATATAGAAATAGATGCAGTACAGTAGGCATCAGCGGCGTTTAAAACTGGTTGACAGTAAATAAAAGGCGCAGTCTCTGTCACAATTCTAGTCAATCACAAACGGTCTCGCAGTCAATGCCTAAGCAGCGCGGCGGAGAAGCTAGGCTTCTGCCTTGAAGCACTTTAGTAAGCCAAAGTGCCCCCTGAATTTTTTCTTGTAACGGGCCTAGTAAAGCTATCGCTTCAATAAGTGCCTTACTATGTCATCATTTGTGTTCTTGTGCCACGTTATCAGCAGATCTCGTAGATGTTGAGAAATTGAGAGTTGCCTTTGCAGTACATTCCACCACAAGCCGCAGACTTCAACCTCTTATCTGGTGAGTAGAACATCAGTTCGTGGGGGGCATAGCCCTCTACTCCCTGCACCCCTCCTCCGCAAAGAAAAAGAGCCTTTAGTGGACGTTTCATACATCAAGGAATCCTCATTTTTTTCCATCTTCATAGTAGGTGGAGTCTGAAGGCAACCTACTGACAGTCGCCATATTTGCAAAAGTAATTCATTGGAAACTTCCTGGGGCTGTGAGCACTTGCAGAGACAAGACTTTTTTATCAATGAAGCGACCGCTTTTCAAGAGAGGTGCGTAGTCTGTCCACCCGGTGAGTGGGTCGTGGTGGACGAAGGATCGACGGTGTGGTAGTACTCGGGACGTGCTACGTAAACTCCTTGTGCTCGGCCACCATGGGTGCCCTGATCACGGTCCAGTGCATCATCGGTGTGTGCATCACGGCGTTAAAGACGCTGTTGAGTGAGGGCGACACTGCAGTGGGCGCAGCCATCTGATAGCAGGCAAGTAACGGTGAGGGTCTTGTGCGGAAAAAAGCGGGGCAGCTGGCGGGCAGTTAATCGATCAGCAATCACCTGTAGCTATTTATTAAGCAGCCGTAGTCGTAGCATGGTCACTAGCTCAGAGGATATACTTTTTGCTAGATTGAGATATGACTTAATACTAAAACAGCCCAAAAACCATCGAAAAGAAATGAAGCAAACACTCCTTTCGTATCGCTGTGTTTCTGCGCGGTGTATTTTGTAGCTATGCGCTGATATCGCCACGCTCAAGGTATTTGGTTTAAAGCGACTCTTAATTAGCAGTCCCCATTTTGAACCGCGTTTATCTCGCTGCTCAGCGCAGGAGTTCAGTCTTTGCGGCCTAGCAAGTTATTGGACAAGGTCAATTATTGGGCGAGTTGGTGACGATGTTCCATTTCTATAGCGCGATAAACGAGTCAGGAGAAAAAACATATAACGACCAACACAGCGCTGACTGACAACTGATTTTTTATTGCTTGTCCAGCCGGTATTTAAACCCCACTGGAAGGCAGAGATATAAATCAAGGCACACAAAACTCATGTACACAGAACATGTGTACTCATGTTCTGTGTGCCCTGATTTCTATTTTTGCCTTCCAGAAGGGTTTATATACCGGCTGGACAAGCAATAAAAAACCAGTTGTCAGTCAGCGCTCGGCTGGTCGTTTCTCTCCTATCTTGTTTATCGCTCGATAGATATGGAATATGGAAGTTATTGGGCGAGTTGGTGACGATATTCCGTAGTTACATTGCTAAGACAGGATAAGAGGGGAGGGCAAACTCAGCTCGGTGCTCTGCGGTCCTCTTTTGTCCTGTCTTTCGTGCTGTAATTAAGGAAGATCTTTGCGGGTTGACTTTTTGAAGAACGTTGTAATCTCAACACACGTATCACGTTTTGGTACACTTGCAGTTTCTCCTGGGTTTCTTGAAGTCAGAATTTCTGTGGCCGGTCACTAATCTTTCTTCCTGTTCGTCGGAGCTCTGCAGTTCAATAATTTAGTATAGTCAGTAGGGTGGGCCGATTGTAAGCGTAGATACAAGCACAGGTTACCGCAGTAGGTGGAAGACAACTACTGATGAAATCATCGCTTCTGACATGTTGAAATTCGCGGTCTGATGTGAGTCAACATTGTGATAAGCAATACAGCGTGACATTGCAGCCAAAACGTCGGTTTTGTTTTTTGGTCGGCGTCTGCAACGTCACGTTTCATTTTCAGGACAACGCCATCACTTTAAAATGTGTAACGCACAGTGGCCTGTGTGGAAATGCACTGGCTCACGGGGTTGCCCCTCATGACTGGCCATTCCGGTTCAGGAGTGCAGAGCGCGCGCAGGTGCTGTCGCATGTGACACCGCCCGGCTACTCGCACGTCTTCGGATGCTTGTACTCCTGGACTGGACAGGTAGGCATCTCTCGAAGACAATCAAGGGCACATGCGCTCGCAGCGAAGTGCCTACTGGAAATCCCCAGTCATCTACCGCCTCCCACCACAGGAAATACATAAAAAGACTGGGGTGGAAGAAAATATGCATTTTTCGCGTTTTTTCCTAGCTTGGATTCACAAGAGATAAACTCAAAGGTAATTTCGGGATGTTTCCCCGCTTGCAAGACTCATAAAATAATTTGTAATGTCCGCGAAATCCACTGTGTTCATCATGCGAAGGCAACTCCAAGACTGTTCATCGTGCATAAAAATACAGCAAAAACAATAGTAGCGACAGAGACACTGAAAATTCTGACCGCACTACTTCAATTTAAATAAATCCATTTCGGAAGAAAACACCACATTTTGCACTCAGCTGCAACTATAGGCATAGCATATTATGCAGGTGTCTTCCGGAAATCAAACTTCGACAACATCTGTGTCGGTGCTGCATATACAGACATAAAGCTAGCGACCATTCTGTTCCTTACTGAGCACAAAAAGACTTCATGAAGCTTGCGAAAAAAATTCTTTGTTATCTCGATCGTTTTTATTGTGCACGACCGTCCCTTGACCTTGGCGTCGCGAATGTTCGGGAGGATGAGTGAATAGAACAGACTTCTCCTTTGTTTCTTTTTTCATAGCTCAGGAGGGTATTTTTCGCCAATTGGGATTTCCGGTTTGTGCGTTCTCTAGCGGTGAGAGCGATGACTCTGGACATTGGGGCATTTAAGCCTGGCCACTTTTTTAATTGCCGTGCGATGAAATATTTCAAGAGCTCGTATGAACTGGAAAAGAAGTGGCAGGGCGGAGAAGGCCAGAATTGGGGAAAGCAAGGACAGAATTTGACTGAGAATATGAACGTGTCAGAACACAACCTATCTTGCATGAGTAATCTTCTGTTGATCATAACAATGGCTTATGGTTGATAGGGCTTAACGTCCAACACTTACTCAGGCTATGAGGAATGCCTTAATGAAGAGCTCTCAATAATTTAACCACTGTGTTTAACGTGCACCGGAATACACGAGCGCGTTGCGTTCTGTCTCCTTCGAAATATAGCTGCTGCAACCTGGTCGGAATCCGGATCTCCCGTGGTGATGCTGTAAAAGTTACGCAACTACGTTTTTTTTTCGAAAAAAAAAAAAGACTCAAACATACACTGACTATTGGCTTCTTCCAGAAATGCTAGAATTGTTGATGCAGGTGCCTGTGTATTCTTTGCAACCAACTGTATGCCACTATTCGCGGAGCACATCAATCGATGGCTGTCCTTACTGAATAAAAATCGCGCTGCAAACAAAATGCAATTTGCAGCCAAAAGAAGAAGGAAATGTACTAAGATTGATTTAGAGGCAAACAGTTGCCAGGAGAGGATCACATAGCTGTAGTTCTTGGGAAGGATGGCAGAAATGTGCTACAAACTTGTGTGTGTACAGAGCCTCAGTACTTGAACAGCTTTGGAAGCACGAAGAAGGATTAAGTAATAGTCATGTATAAGAACGGCGCCGGCAGAGACTTAAATAACTTTGGCCAAATGAATTTTCTGTAGGTTGCTTACAAGGTTACTAGGATAATCGCTGATAGAATTAAAGCAGGCTAGATTAGAAGAAATCAAGAAAACATGGTTTGCTTTCGGAAATGATATTTGACAATGAATGAATTTTTAACGTTAGCCAGAACATGTATATTATATGAGGCTGAGAAATACTATTTCAGTTGGAAAACTAGTCGTGCAGACATTGCATAACCAGAGCAAGGAAGAAGTCTGTTTAAGTGCGGCGGAAAATACCTGCCTGTATTTGAAACCCATCATGTACCTTTACATGGTGATCAAGGGAATACCTGATAAAATGGGCACACGCCACACAAATCAATGCAATATTTTTGTTGCTTAATCTAAAACTTACCCCGCCGGGGTGGGGCAGTGGTTACGGCGCTCGACTGCGGTTCCCAATAATACGGGATAGAGTCCCGGCCTCAGCGGCCGCGACTCAATGGAGGCGAAAAGCAAGGCGCCCGTGTGCTGTGCTATGTCAGTGCACGTTAAACAACCCCAGGTGGTCGAAATTTCCGGAGTCCTCAACTACGGCGTTTCTCATAGCCTGAGTTGCTTTGGGACGTTAAGCACCACAAACCAAACCAAACTAATATAAAACTTCTCGAAAGGGGTGTAAAATGGTACAAAACACATTAGTAACATCCAGTATGCCGTCGCTTTTCTAAGTAATTCAGAGGACGTATGCAGTGCATGCTTCATGTTTTAAAGATAATGATTACAGTCGTAGGATTATAAATTTATGGTGTGGAACAATGCTAAAGAATCAGTAAAGTGAGCAGCAGGTTGTGCTAACTAGTAATGGGATAGTGATAGTAGAATCTTTCTATACTTTTACTTGTCATGACACTTAAAAGAAAGTTTTATATAGGGACCGGAGCAGCCGCTAGGGGCGCCCTCGCTTGCCTGAGGGCATTACTGCGGCGCGGCGCTGCTGGAGCTCTATGGCACAATTTCAAGAGGAAAAATGTCTAAATTTACCCGTGAATGTTGATAGTACCTATCGAGTGATCCTACTTAACATAACCAAAGGCAACTTAGCGTCGAAGTGGGTCTTGGAGCGACAATTGTAATGGAAGCAAGTGCTTGGTATTTGTGCTGTCATATAAATATGTTTGGAAACCATTCATTTGCGAGCGAGCGCTTGTATTGTGTTTTCTTCTTTGGCATGTTCGTCATCTTCAATATGGTAGTTAAGTTACAGGCGAATACGACATGAACGATCTTCGAAAATTAAATGCCTAAAGCAATCGTGGTAAAACGCCGAGGCATATAGTGATCGGAGGCACCCTCCTTTTGCCCGACAACGGCCCGGTTCACAGTAATTGTGTTGCCCAGGCTGCCATTCGAGAGTGCGGTTTCATACAGCTGGACCACCAACCCTACGTGGCAACGAGAGGCTTTTATTTATTTCTGAATTTGAAGAGACGCCTAAAGGGAACTTGGTTTGATGACGTCCTCGTTTTAAACTGCCGCAGAGAAGTGGCTTGACAAACCGAAAGAAAGTTGTTTTCCTTCCAGCAAAATGGGAGAACTGCATTAGTGTGAGGGGAGATTATGTTTAAAAATAAAATTTTCTAAGGTCTGGTACCTTATTTTTTGATATGAATGTTGCAAAAAACTGCAATCACTTCTAGTACTAATAGTTAGAGCACTGCTAGTGTCAGCATGATGAAGTGTAATGTAAGCTTACCTAATATATTCAACATACGCTATGACGCCCGTGCTCACTTCATGAAATTTACTGTTTCAACTCGACGCTTTGCGCTTCCTGTTTCAGCCGCCGTCATGCAATTCATCTCGTAGCGACCACCGGTTTAAAGTTGCGGCACCAGTTTGCTGGACTGACACTTCAAAGAATCTGTTCAGAATGGATCCACCTGGCCGCATTTGCCGCTTCTGTTACTGACGTCAGCAGTGACTTCAACATGACCGCTGCTTCATTGCTAGTATAATATAAAGCGTTGCTCTGCTAATATAATATAGTGCATTTTAATGTCACTCTTGTTCTTGTTATTACTGATACTTTTTAGCACCCTCATTTCTGCAATGAATTGATCTTGAGTGTAAATAAATCAATATAAACACCAGAAATGAACAATGTAATCTAAGTTCACGTTAAGGATTCTATACAGAGGCGTTTCAACGTTGTATCGCTAAATCAAAGTCTGGATCAAGAAGGACTTCTACCGGAACTAGACACTAAACAGGCGCATTGCTCAACCATTTCTGGCCACCGTTTGTCAGCATTTGTTAGCCGTTTGTTAGACTAAAGTGGGGCTTAACCCAAAGGTTGAGTGATAGAAAGTGATCCTGTTACGGTGCTGGCTTATCGAGGTCGGTCAATGATAGCATCCACACTGACATCTATCGAGTAAGCACGGAAGGGGTGCGACAGCAATAAGGGACAGGGGGAAACTTTGTACGTTATTTACAGATTACGAAATGAACGGAAGAGTTTGCCTTATCGTGGTTTCTTCAATGCGTAAAATGCATCAATAACCGTGGCGTTTTCAGATTGATTGATGTAAGGTACGCTGCGGCCGAATTACGCACCGCTCTCAAAATCTTTTTTTTTTATTTACCCTAAAGGCCCAAGTGGGCATTACATGGGGGGGGGGGGGGGGTAACGTCATGAAATAAACACAATGAACAAATCGGAACAGTAACGTGGCGGCATGTAAAAGTGCTAAATATACAAGAAGAAGCAATTAGGAAAAACATGATCACAATATGATGACACGAAATTATGCAAGAAAATACATGACACACAAAGGTTAAAGCAAAAGGAAAAATCGAAACAAAAGTAAACCACAAAAGGTGAAAATTTCCCACTACGCTGTTAGAAAATCGTTAAGTAATGAAGTAAACTGGTCATAATCGATAGTATTAACTACAGAAGAGGGGAGAGCATTCCATTCTCTTATCCCTAGGTGTAAAAACGAAAATTTAACTGCGTCTGTTCGTGCAAATGGGGGCTCGATTTTTTTATCGTGGTCAAAACGATGAAACGTGCGTGTGGCGGGCGTAATTATCGGTGCTGAGAAAGAGGTAGGGTTATGGTATAGTTTATGAAAAAACGCAAGGCGTGATTGCTTACGTCTTCTTTCTAACGTTGGAAGTTTAAGATTCTCTTTTATTGCTGTTATGCTTGAATAACGTGAATACTGACGTGAGATGAATGGACTCGCTGTTTTGAAGTAACTCTAATTTGTTAATAAGATACAGTTGATGAGGACACCAAATGAATGACGCGTATTCGAGCTTCGGTCTAACCAGTGTGGTATAAGCGATTAGTCGGGTATCTGTATTAGCTCTGCAAAGTGACCGGCGGATAAAACCTAGAGTTTTATATGTGTTAGTCAGAAGATTATTTATATGTACAGTCCATGATAAATTAGGGGTTAAATAAACTCCTAAATATTTAAAGGATTCGACAGGCTCTATTTCCGCGTTGCTAATATAGTAGGTGTTCGACAAAATCAGGCAGCAGGTACTGAATCGCATTAATTTAGTCTTTTTAGTGTTTATAGTCATTTGCCATTCAGAGCACCACATGTCTAACCTAGATAAATCATCCTGCAACATAACACAGTCAGTAAGATTAAAAATTGGACGGTAGAGGACACAATCATCTGCGAATAGCCTGATTGATGATGTAATGCTGGGAGCAATATCGTTTATATATATTAGAAATAATGTGGGCCGAAGGACAGATCCTTGAGGGACTCCAGATTTCACGGGCTGAGGAGAAGATTTAAAGTCGTCAGTAATAACCGATTGAACTCTGTTGTTTAAATATTCTTCTACCCATCTGATAACTTTAATATTTATGTTAATGCTACTCATTTTATATATGAGGCGATTATGGGGCACACGATCAAAGGCTTTTGCAAAATCAATGAAGATGGCGTCAGTTTGGATTAACTGTTCTAAGTTTCGGTGAAGGTCGGTAGTTAGTTCAAACAGCTGGGTTTCACAAGAACGACCGCGCTGAAATCCATGCTGGTTGGGAAGCAAGATATGATTCTGAGTGATATATTTCATTATATGAGATGATATGACATGTTCTAGTAATTTGCAAACAACTGATGTCAGTGATATGGGTCTGTAGTTTGTCATATTATCTCTATCCCCTCCTTTAAATATAGGTAAAACATGTGCAAGCTTCCAATCATCAGGAATCTCAGCCGTATCAATTGATTGTTGAAAGATGACTGCCAGGATGCGCGATGTATATTGTTTTGTTATTTTTAGTTGTTTTGTGCTAATTTCATCAGGGCCCGGGCTCGAAAATGCAGGAAGGCGTTCAATAGCCCTCTCTATACCCTCAGGATGTATTTCAATACTAGGCATTGTGAATTCAATGCTAGGTGCGGGTTCAAATGTAGGCAATGGCTTTTCTTCTCCAAAAATGCTACAGAAAAAAGAATTAAACTGATCACACCTGTCAAGTGGGTCAATTGAGGTACCATCTGCAGAGACTAAACACGGGAGTTCCTTTTTTTGTGCAGGAGAAATGACTTCCCAAAATTTTTTAGGGTTGGTTTTCAAAAAGTTTGGCATGTCAAAATTAAAAAAACCCATCTTTCACTTCTTCAATTTTCTGCTTGCAGGATTTTGCAAAGTTCATATATGCGGTCCAGTCCAACGCTGCCTATGTGCGTGCAGCTTTCGCATACAGGCGTTTCTTTTTGTTCAGGCATCGTTTGATATCCCTTGTGAAACATTCATTATTTCCTGTGGTTGAAAGCCCCCTTTTAGGAACGTATTTCTCCTGCAAACTTTTTAACAAATCACGGAAAAGCAACCGGTTTTCAGAAACACTTCGATTACAATACGCAGATTCAAAGGAATAATAAAAGCTCTCAAGGTGGGTATGAATGCTGTCTATGTCTGCTTTAAAAAATCATAAATCAATTTTTTGGACACAGATACTTTCGGGGTAACTAACTGGAACATGCAGTGAACAACACGGTGGTCACTGATGCTCTCAAGCACATTTACAGAGGCACGTTCAGGGTGTGTTGTAAAAACTAAGTCAAGAATGGCATCATCCCTTGTCGGAGAACAAACAAGCTGCGTCAGTTGGAATAAATGCAACGAGTCAAGAAAGTCAGTACAACCACGGGGCTGACAAGAATCAGCAAGTGAAACAGATGACCAGTTGATATGTGGGAAGTTAAAGTCACCGGCGAGGATGACAGGAGAGTTAAAATACTTGTTCTGAACATGTGCTAATACGTCGTTTAATTCTACAGCAAAGTCAGTGGAATAATCTGGCGGCCGGTAGCATGCTCCGATAACTATGTTAAAGTTTAGCAATGAGCAAGAGACCCACAAAATTTCTAGTGGACTATCTATTGCGATAGGCCTTGTATGAATACCTTTGCGAACAGCAATCATGACGCCACCACCTCTTTTATCTGTTCTGTCTTTACGAAAGATAGAAAAGAACTTTGAAATCTGAAGTTCTGAACAGTCAATTTCTGGAGTTAACCACGTTTCTGTTCCCACGATGGCATCAGCAGAGCAAGTGTGGACGAAGGACGCAAGCTGGTCTTGCTTGTTGATTATGCTACGGAAATTTGCTACAATTAAAGAAAATGGAGTTGCTTTAGTAGCCTGTTGCCGAAATTCAGCTGGTCATGGTTGACGATTTTGCCGAGTGCATAAGCAGACTTTGTCGCTCACAGCATCATATCGATATTGTTTCTTCGAGAGAATAAGTTTGTCAAAAGAATACTTTGGCTTTTCATTCGGATCACGGTTTTCACGAGCAAAATCTCGAAGTTCTTTCCGGGCAAATTGGATTCGGGGGGAAAAGTCTTCTTCAATATACACCTTGGGATCCGTGGCTTCTTTGAGCTTAGATGCATTGTCAAGGATCATGCATTTAGTTTCGTAGCGGAGGAATTTAACAATTATTGGGCGATGCTGGTCCTTCTTTCGAATACCAACACGGTGGGCTCGCTCAATATCAGAAATGTGTACATCAAGATACTTACTGCAAAAGTCGACAATTAGTGACTCTGAGGTTTGATAATTTTCTGTTTCTTTTTCTGGTAAGCCCTTAAATATCAAGTTTTTTCGGCGCATACGGTTGTTCATGTCGTCCACAAGGTTAATCATGCTGCTTTGATCATCATGAGAACAGGAAAGAGCCGATATGTCTGTTTTCATATTGTCGACTGCGTCCTTAAGATTCGAGACCGTTTCGGAGCTATTTTCCAGTTCTTCTAGCGCTTCCTCAACCTTTGAAAGGCGTTTTTAATGTCCGTTATACCAGTTGAAATATCCTTCACTTTACCTAGTAGTTCTTTCTGAAAGTTTTCTTGTGAAGACGCCGCACTCTTCAAAGCCTCAAGGATTCGATCATTTTTGTCAGGGCCTGGATTTGTCTCAACGTCCCCACAACAGATGAGAAGGTAAGCCATGCAAAAACATGCCGCCAGAAGCTTGCCTCCAGGGCAGTACCTAGCTAAAAGCATTGCGGTCGCAAGGTGATGCGTTGTCCCAACATGCCGGGACGACACCCTCTGGCTGAAGCAGCCGATTCGTACACGGTATGTCACTGTATCAACACCCATTTCAAAAAGTGCACATATAGGCGTCACTCATACATTGGGATTTGCGGCAAAGAGCTAGAAAATATAAATTGGGATACAGGGCTTCCACTCACCTAGAACAATAAGGGCACTGTTTAGTCAAGAACACTGTAGCCGCAAATCCCAAGGAGCCACGAACTGCGAAGCCTTTTATAGCGGTGCAGCCGATGCAGATGCCGCTAGTCCGTCCGGAAGGGCACAGTGCGCGAGCACTGTGCGCTGTTGTCGCTCCCAAGATGATTGCAGAAGCGAAGGCCGGAGATGCAATGGCAACGATAACACCACCACCACTGCAGCACGTGGATCACGATGGAAACGATGGTCTAGAACAATAAGGGCACTGTTTAGTCAAGAACACTGTAGCCGCAAATCCCAAGGAGCCACGAACTGCGAAGCCTTTTATAGCGATGCATCCGATGCAGATGCCGCTAGTCCGTCCGGAAGGGCACAGTGCGCGAGCACTGTGCGCTGTTGTCGCTCCCAAGATGATTGCAGAAGCGAAGGCCGGAGATGCAATGGCAACGATAACATCACCACCACTGCAGCACGTGGATCACGATGGAAACGATGGTCTAGAACAATAAGGGCACTGTTTAGTCAAGAACACTGTAGCCGCAAATCCCAAGGAGCCACGAACTGCGAAGCCTTTTATAGCGGTGCAGCCGATGCAGATGCCGCTAGTCCGTCCGGAAGGGCACAGTGCGCGAGCACTGTGCGCTGTTGTCGCTCCCAAGATGATTGCAGAAGCGAAGGCCGGAGATGCAATGGCAACGATAACACCACCACCACTGCAGCACGTGGATCACGATGGAAACGATGGTCTAGAACAATAAGGGCCCTGTTTAGTCAAGAACACTGTAGCCGCAAATCGCTGTCAATCTTGAGAGCGTGACGTCAAATGACGAGCCCAGACATGTGAAGTATGACGACATCGCGGCTTTAGCCAATTAAAAGCAGGCTAGGGTGCTTAATAGCAGAGCCCCGCCCCGGAACCTTTTATTTGCACGATAAGGGGATCGTGTGCAAACATTTTTTTGAACATGCAGAGAATAAAAGTATAAATGTTCTATTTACCTAAAAAACATTGTCTAAAGCTAAAAACGGCAACTAAAAATGAAGCATTATCAGTACTACAATTAAATGTGCTCCTAGGTAACAATTTTCGTCGCGAGGGCCCGCTGACGACAGCGAGGCGTGAACATGGCGGCGTGCAAAAAAACAGCTGACTTCCCGTCTAGTTGCTGCTTTTTACGCGTAGTTTAAGACCGAGGTACTGTGCGGATGTCGTTAGCAGACAGAAAAATCTGACTGAAAGCAGTGAAGGCTACGAACCTGCAGTGAACAGCTTGGTGAAAGTGTTTGCCACGAACATCAACTAAGTCGACTTGCTGAAGAGAGTCAGTTTTTCCATCCGGGGTTGCCAGCGATGACAAGAGCGACGAGCGGGAGCCAAGTAATCTAGTGCTGTTTCTTTGGAAAATACAAGAAAAAAATGAAGGCTGCACTATTACTTCTGCCGACAGATGGAAGCTGGCAGTATCAGTAAAGTAGGTGGCAGCCGCTATGCAAGAGCTCGCGACTGCAGTGCGGGGAACGAGATCCGACGCACGACCCTCCACCACTGACTTGTCGTGCAAGCCACAGAGACTCGCTGCTGTGCTTCGCAACCAGTTGCCTTCGGGCACATTGGGCTCGGTTCTTCATATTGCGATTGATGCTGCTGCTCCTCCATTCCGTTCATGTTCAGTTGCTGATGTTGTTCAGACTGTGTAAGGTACAGAAACTGACGTTTATGCTCCGTTTTGGTTTGCTCAAGAGAAAGAAAACTTTTTTTTTTTACCGTCACTGAGGCGAGAACGAGTTTGTTATACCAGACCTAAGTTTAGAGGCGATAAAGTGGGCCTGAACAGGACTGTCTAGTATGTTGCATTTCGTGCAGCGGGAAGAGTGATGGTGTTGGTCGCACATTGTTGCAAGGCCTCTCTGACGGCGTCATAGTGCCTGTTCTTGCTAGATGGTATCCACTCTGTCGGCAGGAAAAGCAAACGTATCATGCATGTGATGCCGCAGGCGAGCTGGAAAACGGCTCAATTTCGGTGATTGCACTATGACAACTAGCTTTCAAACGCCTTTATATCCACCTAGGAGTCTTTAGTGTTTAAAAATATGTTCATTTTATACACATAACGCATTCTCTTTCAATATTGTGTGAATTATGTACAAGCCTTTTCTATTAATATATCAGTTTGAACAGAAGATGAATTGTTTTGGTTATTTGTTGAAAAGACTTAGAAAATAAATGCGAATGACAAAAGTAGCTGTGTAAAAGGTGCACCTATCACACATATATGGCGCAGTCATTTTTTTAATGCTTATAGTTTAGCTTCCTCTACTGTCTTCAAGCTGTTTAGCATTCTTCTTGACGGTGTTGCATGTTTTATTAGTGTGAAATAACCTTTATTCACACATCGCCTCTGCAATGAATTTGTTATGTTTACAGTTATTGTCACTAAAAGTTTTGTCATTCAGCAGTCATTCTGGGCACTGAAGCCAAGTAAAGTGCACTATTCTCCTAGTAGCTGCTACAGCAGAGACCAAGGCGTCTCATAGCCTACCATCCAGCTGGCTTTGTTATATCTGATATATCTATAAGCATTTTGTATACTGCACCATGCATACAGTACCTATTTGTATAGGTAGCTTCAATATGCAAGGGAATGGCTTCTTTGGACCTAGTAATTTATTCTCAAATGTACATGTCAATGTCGTATGGTCAATGTACATCAAGGTACATATGCTTATCTATAAGCTGCCTCTTTTCCAGCAAAAATAAGTGTTTCTATTGAATATAAGTGGCAGTAAAAAGATCTTTGTTGGTGGTAGTTTCTGATTATAATCAGCATCATGAACATGTACTGCCTTGCTGTAATACTGCACGTTTAAGTTCAAGCATGTTTACACAACAGTGGCCACAGCCAACTGTACCAGGCTGCAAGACGGTAGCAGAGAAGGGACAGCGAGCTGGGATTGGGATGACACTGGTGTAATCAGTCATGACTTCAATGGGTAGTTGCTGTCTCCTGCACAACCAAAATGACACCCACTTAGGCCCACGTTTTGCTAATCTCAACAGCTTTTGAGCATGCTTTAGCACTCAATGAAGATCAATCCAGAATCGCCAGAATCGTAAACATTCGCAGGAATGCTGACAACGTGTGCCAATGTTGTTTAGGCAAGCATCATTGTAAGGACAGCCTTGTAACTTGGTAGTGATATAAATACCGTGCTATGATTACCTGCATAACGGAAGCACTCCGGTTGCTTAGGCAGTAAATAAATATAAACACTATAAATATTTGTCTCCTATTGCTTTGGCCATGATAACAACAAAATTTCACTGCAACGTGCATTCTTTGGCATATAGCAAGTCTCAGCATATTCAGGAAATGGATCTCTTGCCGAAGCCGTCTCTCCCTGCAAAGCTTGTTTTCCGAAAAAAAAAAAAAAAAAAAGTCTTGTCATCAGAAAACACTCTCGGTATGTGCTGAAATGAAAAGAAGCAGGTGTTTTTACGGCGCATTCACTTTCAAGTCGCGAATGTGTCGCACGCAGGGAGCTTGACAAATGGCCCGAAACTTGTCATTGAGGAGCAAGGCGCGCTGGACAATCAATAGTCTCTTCATCCTGTACTTTACATATAAAGGGCAGGTATACAGAACCCTTTCGACAGCTCTCGCTAGGTCATCTTGATGACAACTGCTGAAAAACAATGCACGAGGGGGAACGATACCTTTTGGTTGAAAAAAAAGCCTTGCAGAGAAGCCGACTTACAACAAGTGGTCCATTGCACACATCAATGCATATAATCAAGATCGTTCGATGACCAACACGGGTTTTTAGAGCTTAACCAGGAAAAAAACGCAGGTGTTCAGCAGACCTTCGATCACCTTTCGGTGCACAGGAGTACCGCTAGACGAACGCGTCGGGGAGGAGGCGTTGGTACGGCGGGGCGGCTGGGTCACGAAATGCGTGTGGTCGCTTCGCAGATCTAGATAAAGCAGGCACAATACAAGTTTACTATGATCTTCAGAATTCTTAGCCAAACACACGCAGTCAAAAACAAAATCTACTCACTATTGTGATGTTCACAACGTGCGTCGAACCCCTTGCCTAGCGACTTGTGTCCGTATCTCCCCGCGGCGCCTTAACGGCAATCAGCGTTCCGCCCAATGGCTTCCGCTACCGGTGCACTGTGTGATGCAAACAATCTTACATTCCCTACGTACGTTGGAAGCCTCCGGTATAAAAAAAAAATGCGGTGCGCTTGCCGCCGCGGTGACGACGCACTCGCTCGCAAGCCGCCGTTCATCGATGTTCGTCGGCAATCGTCGCACAGTCACTACACTGTCTGCTTGTTCCCAAGTTGAACAAAGTCGGAATAACTCGTCCGGCAAGTCAAACGCGTCTTCGTGCTTCATTATTAGCCGTGGATCGCCGATACAATGCCTCACAGCGGCGCATCGCAATGTACGCGGCCGCCATATTTTCCCTCTCAAACGTTTGAGACTGCTTCTGTCGCTCTAAAAAAAAAAGAACGCTCTCAATTGGCGGCCAAATTTAGGTGCTCAACGTCATCGTTTCTTTTGTGTTCATGACGTCTCATGACGTCCACTGGTGCCGCAGAAAAGCAATATGGCCGCCGGTCAGAACTGACCAATATGACATAGGTCTTTGAGAGCGATCCGTTTGCGGTGCATAATCCGGCCCCTGCTTTCGTAGCACCTCTGCTCCACCGGTCAGCTTAAAATGACAGGCTGAAGATTGTCGAGTTCCCAAAGTTAAAATGGGAAGATAAGATTTCTTGGAATCATTACCGACGCGGCGTACAAACACTACGATTGCGCCTCACCGCTCTTTGGCAAGGTGAAAGCGATTTCCTCGTCGAGTATTTTCTACGCTCCCTGCGCAAGACTGGTAAAGGCGAGTGTGATAAGAAAATCACAGGAATATCTGATAAGCAGTCACTAAAAAAGACAACAGCCTCAGTCGACCGCAAGCGAGACACCCAAGAACAGGGCTCTTGACAGAGTGCCTCCAGCTATGCCGCCTGCAAGCGCACAGACAGTATTTGGTTTCGGAAGTGGCCTAGATTGGCGGCCAACTTGTTTCGTGAATCCCTTCCCGTCGAATCGAGTATGCAGTGTTTGCGGTCTGGTTCCCTCTTCGGCAGCCATGTTGCCTTGTTTGCACCTCCTCTGCCAGTCCTGCTACGACGGCGTCGATGCCAAGTGCGACTACTGCCCCTTGCACAGAGAGCCCTTCCAGAAGGAAGATGTTGTGTGGTCAACATTCAGCACAGACAGTATTCTCGCCCGCAGGGTGCGTTGCTGGAACGCTGATAATGGTTGCGACGTCGAAGACGTCGCCTCAGCCATGTTGGAGCACTTCGCCAACACCTGCCGGTTCCACGCTGTGAGCTGCCTCAGGTGTAACGAGAAGGTACTGCACAGGGACACTGCGGATCATCTGAAGAGTGGCTGTGTACTGTACCGCGCATGCGGGCAATCGCTTGACGACAACTTTGCCAATGCCTTTACAGAAGTCAGGGAAACACTTGACAAAATATTGCAAGAAAATACTGCCCTTCGTATGAAACTGAATTCCTTCGAGAACCGTCTACGCCCTGAGACTAGTGTCATCTTTGGAATGCAGTGCGACACTGTGGCAGACATCGTAGATTCGGTGCTCAGGAGCTACGCCGAAGCAGCGTCTGCTGAGCGCCAAGGAGTGAGGGAAACACTGAGGAAACTTTCAGAAGAGAATGCTGCCGTGCAGATGAAGCTAGCATTGTTAAACAAGGATGGAGCAAAGGCGGCGCTCTTCACGATTGTCTCCGATGCCCTGAATGTCGCCGTAGAAAAGGCTAGTTCGATGTGCCAAACACATGTCGAGGCAGCATTAGCTAGGCACCGGCGCGAATTCACTCTGGGGGTTAGGGACGCGCTCGCAAATAACGAGCGGAACATGAAGGAGATGATCAGCTTGGAGGGCGAGCGTAACATGCTGGAACTGAAGGACAAGCTCATGGAAGCTCTGGCTAAAGAGCGCAGGCTGGAAGATGCCGGAACTTCCTCTTCGCAAACGTTACCCGAAAAGCAGATGGCGTCAGCAGGTGACGAGGTGAAAGGTATGGAACTTCTGGCCCTTGCTTCTCTGAACATCAGTGGCGATATCCTCAACAAGTCTGTTCTGTGCGAATTGATGATTGATGACTGGGATGGATTCTGCGAGAAAGCATCCGATACCTCAAGCTTTACTTGCAACTTTGACCAACCTAGCTACCATTATGGGTACCTCATATTTGCACGCTTATGCGTTGAACACAGCTTGGTTTGCCTTCGTGTGTATGTAATAGAAGGTTTGTTCGACAAGTTCCTGGAGTGGCCGATGGATTTAAAGATTAAGCTCTTTTTCATCAACCCTTCCGAACCCTCAAAGCAACTAGCATTAAGAAGTGAAATTTCGCCATCAGGCAAACATCCTGTTCCAAAATGTAGCAAGGAAGTGGTGTTCGTGGGATCAACGAAGATCATGACAACGACTAAAGAGTTGATCGAACACGGCTTGATCGGAAGCAACAAACTTCTCGTAAAGTTCAGATTTGAGCCATAGTTGACGGTTCTTTCTGGAGTGAAATGACAGCGATTTGTTCGACCCTGAACCCTGTTCGTCACATTGATCTGCAAGCGCGTTTGATCACGATGGACTCCTGTTATCTTAATCTGGAGCGCGACGCAAGCACGGGAGTCCAGATTTTGCAGTTTGCGTGACACAGGTAGCGGTACTTTCTGATTACATACGTTGCCTCAACTGTGAACGCCGAGGATCGTTTGTCAAACAAATAAATGCATTGTTTTCCTTCCGATGTGTGTGTGCTTTCTTTGGTCTACCTTCCACTTTTGTTCCAGAAAGCCGACGCTATCCGTACGGTTCTTATACCATTGACTTTAGGGCGGGGAATGTTGTGTATGCAAAACGTATTCCTGAAGTTTCTTTGATTTCGCCGTCCCTGCCTGAGTTGACGCATGGTTCAGTACTTGCTACTGACAATACGGGGCTATGGGTGTTTTAGAAATTTAACATCCCGAAATGACTGTGACTCTGAAGGACGCCCTATAGGGAAGGTTTCAGATAATTCGACCACTTTGGTTTCTTTAATGCACACAAACATCGCACAGCACATGAATGCCTTGCGTTTTTCCTCTATCGATTGGGTTATAATCCGTGCTCTCAGCTCATAAGTGGAGAGCCGTTGAGCAAAGAGCCGCCACGGCGGCCATTTCAACTCTACTGGAGGTGGTATTTAACGCTTTTGCTTGGTTTGCTCTGGTCCGAATAATCAGTCTAGGTGCCTTTTTGAGGATGGAGGTAAGAATTTGCGTGAATTCGCTAATTGATTCGTGATAGAAAAATAATTAAATCACATAAATAGCATTGACTGTTTGTGCGGCCGGAAATAATTCCATATTCTTCCAACAAAAGCAAAATACGCCTCTTCATCGTGTAAGGGTTAAGATATACACCACAATATATATACCGGATGTACCAGCTAACTTGAACGAAGGGTTACAAAATAATATATTTGAGGTAGGTCCGTGCAGTCAGTTCCATACAACTGCCAACCCCCTTGCGTGCTACAGGCAATTTTTGGTTTTGCAATTATCTAATTGGCTAATGTTAATTTTTCTAATTTATTGAAAATCAACTTCAAACCAAAAATGCGAATGGGAAAGTTGGAGAGCGCCTTCAGAAACCCCCATTTTAGTAATTGTGATAACGAAAGCATCACATATGTCTTTTTTCCCGGGCTCAGAAGAAAGCCCGCGAAATGCAAATAAAACCACGTGACTAGCCCATTCGCGCGCCACGATTGGGGTGCTCTCATTCGTGGCGGTCGTGGTTTGAGTGAACAACATAAGCCGCGGCCGTGTCCCCCCGGCCCCGTTAAAGCGGCAGGCCGATATGCCTGCGTTGGCTTCTTCGCCCGTGTCTGACAGCCGACCCACGTGACGGTGCAGCGAGTAGCAGCGAGCCATAGAGGAAGGAAAAAATGCAGTGAGCGCTGCCAGCCGACACTGCCGACACCACCGAGATTCTACCAAGGCCTTTGCATCACCTTCTCTCCCATCATCGAACGTCACGACAAGCGGATGAACGATAAGTTAGCCACTGAATCTGCGCGTACAGGCTTGGGTAAAGGGGCGAGATGACAACATGTGACTAGACTCAGATTCGCGCTCGCACCTTCATTTGCGGGTATTTTATCGCCATCCGCCTGTCATGACGTAGGCTGCTGGGGTGCGCAGGCCTTGCCAAAATCTCTGTGACGACAGGCCAGCTCGAGTTCGCTTCAACCATCGCCAACATTTCAGCCTGCCGCTGCTGAAATGCAACGGGACCATCGGGTCACGGCCGCAGCTGATTCCGTTCGCTTCAAACCACGACTAAGAGCACCACAATCGTGACGCTCAAATGCGCTAGTCTCGTGGTATTATTTGTATTTCGCGGGCTTTCTTTTCAGCCTGGAAAAAAAGATGCACGTGAGCCACCTTTCTTTATCGCAATTAATGAAATGGGGGTTTCTGAAGGTGCTCTACAACTTTGCAATTCACATTTTCGGTCTAAGGTGAATATTTAGTAAGTCTCCAACGTGACGCATGAGGGCCTCCGCCAATTCTTCTGTTTGTAATCTTTCGTGCGGCAGCCTTCTCTCGCTTTTCCCTAAATAATTCGCATTGCGTAACCCTCGGTTGACACACACGGCGCGTCTTTACTCCTTTTTTAAGGATCGAGGCCAGAATAAAATGGTCGCTGCCAAAATTTTGCTCCGAATTTTGCCAGTTCAGATCTTTCACATTTTTGGAGAAGGTCAAGTCAGGGGAAGTGTCTACGCAGACGGTGTTACCCACCCTGGATGGAAAACTAGGGTCCGTGTGCAAGGTGAGTTCCAGCTCGTGCGCGTCTTCCCATAACTGCCTGCCTTTAGGATCTTGTTTAGCGTAACCCCATTCCCGGTGCGCCGCATTGAAGTCACCGACTATTAGCAAGGGGTTACTCCCATCTGTGATTATCGCTTTGCGAAAGAGGGCCCTGAATCTCACCTTTCTCTGCTGTGGCGTACTATATAAATTTAAGAGGAACACGCTTGGCTGCTCTTTTCGTCCCGTAAGAATTTCCGATAGCACTGCCTCACTTTCTTTCGAGTTGATTTCGTGCATGATTGCAGCAATGTTCCTCTTAACCAACGTTGTGACGCGAGATTTCTCACCTCTGTCACATGAAAAAGATTGGTATCCCGAGAGTTTTGCTGCTTTACCAGTCTTTTGCAGGGCTATAGCTAATGGTGTCTCATCTAATAGCGTCAAGTACTGTTGCACTAACGCCCGCTTGCGTTGGAAGCCGCGACAGTTCCACTGCCAGATCAGTCTCACTTGGTGCTCTTTTGGCCATTATGAAGCTGATCAAATTTTTCCTCAGCTTTCTGCTGCGGCAACTAATTCTGCGCTTTGCAGTTGTGCTTCGCCCATAAGGGTTTAGATCTGGCTTTGAATTTGATCTATTGCTCCCATAATTTGGGTCATGAAAGATTCGAATTTAGCTTCGATTTTGGCTTCTAATCTTTTCTCTAGTGCCACCAATGGATCAGCGTCATCCCATTTGCGTTTCACGTCAAAGGTGTGACGTCACCCTTCTGCCGTCAGCAATGAGGACCAACCGGGAACGAGTGCGCTCCAACGCCGCCCGGCGGCGTTTCTTGCCTTCCGCGAGTGACAGATGCTTTGCCTTTACTTTCCTGTAAACGAATTATAGAACGCCGGTGAACTTAGACGCGCTCGACATGGAAGCCAAGAAGAGTTAAGCTGCTGACGAATGGCGCAGCAGACTGGAGAAATTAACTTCTTCTGATCCCGAGGTAGTCACGTATATCCAGGCATAGCAGAGCTAAGCCTTCATAATCTTTTTTTTCTTGTTTTTTTTTCCCAACTCCAAACAAAGCCAACTTGATCTTTTTTTCTGGCCGGTTCTTCCAGGGTAACATACACTCCCCGCACCGAAGTGCACTGCTCTTGGAATAAAGACTTCGATGATTGTGATGCTTCAGCCTGATGGTCCATCTTTCGGTTCTTTTGCAAACCAAATAGCCCCATGCACATAAATAAATCATAAAGCACATAACAGTTCTTCCGAGCGGGCTAAAAGAAGAGAAAAAGAACGCGAATACTTTACGGTGTGATTTCGATGTAACTAGAATACAAGTATTTGCTATATTTTCCTATATTGCTTGGCCGGCATGAATTGCGTTGACTGAATATGTGTATCAAATATTTTAATTTAATATCAAATGTGCAAATACTGGCACTACCTGTGCAGCGCAATTTGGGTTCTTTTGCATAGATTACGCAAGCATGCAAAACTGCAATGTCGCGAAGAAAAGTAAGCATTAACCGTGTAAAGTGGCTGTGTGGATATGATACTCCGGGATTTTTTTTTTCATTCTCTGTTTCACGTGCAAACAGTTAATAAAAAGAGGGAAACGGTATCTGTTCTCGGTGCTATTTCTTGCCGCGGTAGGGCTCGCGAGCGCCCATGAGAGCTTTATGCCTGTGATTTTTTTTTCTTTGATACCCTTTCTGCAGCGAGCCGGCTGCGCTGCAGCAGGAAATGCACGGTGCAGTGGGCTAATTGACAATATTAAGAGCCGGAGCTTGCTCCGGGTTCTTGAAGAAAATAGACCACATGACATCCTTTAAGCTAAAATACAGCCTCATTCAATGCCACATGGCAAACCGTCGAATAATAAAAAAAAGAAAATCCACGGGTAGAGCGTTCTCCTGGGCGCCGGCGACCGCAAGCCCGTGACCCGCGCTCCGCCCGAAGCAACCTACGGACACTTTCTTCGGCGAGCGCCTTCCTCGCCAATTCCTTTCTTAGTTTGCCCCCTCCTGCTAGAAAGGTAACTGAAGGCGAGCTTTGCGCTAGTGTCGGTAATTCGTGGCCGCTGGGTGGCATATGAATTTTCACCCCCCTGGTAGCAACGTCGCACCAGGGGGGCGCACTTGTCGCTGTTTGACAGGTCTGCCTTTGGCCTCCGTACCAATGCTGCCCGCGTCGCAGTCAACGTACGCGCGATCTTCCACCCGACATTTTTTGTTGCCTTCAGTTGTGTTGCATGTTGATCGCTGTCTTTCTAAGTTCTAGGAAGATTTATCTAAACAGGTAGAGCGACACAGCTCGTCCCGATCGTGCGGCGTATTCTTCCGCCGCAACACAACACAGCGGCATCTGCGCGCCCAACCAGCGCATCTTCGTGTGGCGCTGCTCACGTGAGAAGAAACTGTCCAATTTCAGTTACCCACCCGAATATTAAGAAACAGTGCTTGCGCTATGTTATCGACACTTCAGAACGCGTTGTTGGCTCTGATGCATGGCTCAAAATTTTGGAGGACGCTTAAGCTTCGCCTTTAAGAATAGAACGCGATAGCGTTAGCGCGCCCCGTTCGCACTGTCTGCTCATTTGCTTGTCGCGCTTTTTGCTATACTCATTTTTATTTATTAATCCTTCCGGGACGTAGAAACGCTGCCAGCCACCTTGCCGAAATGCGCGGCCCTCAAGTTGCAGTCGTAGTTCGTCGGCAACATCGTTGCCGATTTGAGCCGGCGCGATGAAGATCTCGGAGGCCATGCCCTGTCTATCTTATTCCGTGCGCCACACGCATGATGGCGCTACGTGTACGTTATGCGAAGAGGAAGTACAGCGGAAAAGTAATTTGCCACTCGCTTAACTGTGTGTTTTGTAATTCTGTAATTTACATGCTCATAATTATTATTATACGCCACAATACACTTCTCTAAGGGACATTTGTGAGACAACACCGCAATCAATTGACGCGCCTTTGTCAATTTCAAACTATCTAGCTGGCGTGGCGGAGTGCGCCAGACTGGATGGAAGAAAACATGGATGGAAGTAAAGGGCCTTTTTGTACCTTGGGGCTCAAACTGTCTACTATGTAGGAAACCTGAAACAGTTGAGCACGTGTTCCTGGATTGTTGGGATGCGGTGTTTTACCGGGATGTGTTGCAAAGAACACTTAAAAAAGACCTGCCATTGACGCCACGTGGAATGCGGTACTTGACAACTGTTAATGATGATTTTCAGTGTGGCCATCACATGCTATTGGGCCTTCACAGTATTTGGAGGAGCAGGATGGCTTATAGACTCTGTGATGTCGATGCACGATCAGTATGTGATTATTTTGTTGAACAAGTGTATAAACTAAAAGAAATTTTGAAGCAGCAAGACGCTGCGGAGGAGGTCTTGAGTCTGATGGGCGAACTTGTGGTAATGAAAGTCCATTAGACACGGTTGTCAGCCAAGGGGCATGGCAACCACGATCTTTTACTGATGTATTTGAACCAATTCATGCAATAAAAAAAGAAGCTGGCGTGGCGGAGTGGTTAGCCTGCTCGTCTCGCACCCCGAAGGCCCATGTTCGATTCCTGAGGTAGGCGACTTTTCCTACTCGTTTTTATTTATTAATGCTTCTGGGATTTTTCGCTCACGGCCAACACCGGACGACGCGGGACGGCGGCCGCCGACGACGACACCGACTTCTCTGCGACACGGGACCCTTAAAGCTATCGCGTTAATATATATACTTATGGGAACTTCAAGGAAGGGTATATAAACACCCATGCTACAGATATGTCTAATGTATGAGGGTTGTTGACGATTGTTTGCCACATTACATGAAGCTGGTGCCGGTACTAACACTTTATGATGGTAAGGAATAAAATTAGGCTAATCGATTCGCCGCTCAGAAAGTTCAAAACCGCGCGAAGAAGATGAGAGGAAAACAATATACACGAACAAGCACAGAGAGATCACATACTTCCAAATGAATTTAATTCGTGAAAGCAGGGGCTTATAAAGATCATGTAAATAACAAAATAAGAAAGAAGCGCCAAGGAATTGTGAACGCAGCAGGGATAGCAACAGGACGCTTGCGCATTACGACTGCTGAAGTGTTGTAACCTTCTTGAGTACAAGAATTCAACCACTTTTCTTGATAATGAACATGGAGAGCTAACGCAGTTGTCACCCCTTTGGCGATGTAGAATGCCTCGCTAATTCAGTTTTCGTGGAATTTTGTTTCAGATAACATAAATAGCCTTTGCTGTCACAGCTCTTGCAATGCAGGCTGCGACTGTCTGTGGCGGTGTTCATAGATCGCTTCTGCGCCAGAGCAGCTCAGCAAAACAGCGCCATAGTTATTTGCATGGTGACCTTGTTCTGATAATTACTCCGTAATGAATCGGAATCCTTCTTTTATTGGATAGAAAGGGACACAGCTGTGATGTCCTGATTATAGCGCTTTTTTCGGGTGGAGAGCAGGAATCACACCCGAAATTGGGCGAGTAGCAGATTTATTCAGAGTTGGATGCCCCGCTCACTCGATAGTCTTGAGGTTGCATCTGGACGCCACTGCGATGATTCGGTGCTTGAGGTGAGAGATGATGGCCATAGATATATAGATGGATTTATTGAAAGGAAAAGCAGAGAGGTTGGCCGGAATAATTCAAATCTGGCCTGCTACACTGCACTGGGAAAGGGGAGAAGAAAGAAGATCATGATGGGTGACGATGTGGGAGAAGGCACATGAAATATATATACAGGCAAAGTAGATTGTCTCACAAGCTCGAATCAAGCCCGCTGGCGTACAAAAAACGGCAAAGAGCACGCACTGCCTGGACACCCTTCCCCTTGTCCTGCCAAGCGCCCAGCAGCAGTTCCTCCGACAAAGGCCTCTTGTCCAAACGCTTCAAGGAAGCGGCCAGCACACTTCTTTCGCCCGCATACACTGGGCACACCAATAATATATGGTCCACAGTCTCTGAGATGCCACAAGTTGAACAATGCGGGGGCCCACCTGTCCAATTAAATGTAAGTACTTGCGCGTGAAAGCCACGTTTAAACGAAGTTCATGTACCAAGCATGCATGATGACGCGGAATATCACGCGAAGCATACAATTTCAATGTTCCATCGAGCCTTTTTAGACGAATGGGCTTGGCGTCTGGCAGGGCCCAGTAAGCTACCGTAGCATGCTTCATACAGTTCGTAAGATGGTACTTCGTATCCACTTTTGAAAAAGGCATAGCTTTTTGGAGACCATTGCTGAGTGTGCTTTTCGCTTCAACATCGGCCTGTTCATTTCCACGGAGCCCTCAGTGGGCATTGATCCATTGAAATATTATCCTGCAGCCTTGCAGTTGGGCAGATCTGAGGAGCACCATAATATTTAGTGCCAGGAACTGGTAGGCAATGATGCCGTAAAATGTTTTCCAAAATTTGCAATGTAGTCTTTGAGTCCCTGAATGTACACCATTTTTGAGGTGGTTCCCCACATATGTAGCGAATAGATTCCCGAATGGCTACAAGTTCAGCAGCGGCTGATGTTAAAATATGTCCCAAAAAGGAGTGTAGAGCCGTTTTCTGAGCTGGTATGACCACAGCTGCACCGGATGCCTGTGCTGACACAGATCTGTCAGTGTAAACGTGAATATAATTAGGATATTCTGACCAGATGTGCGCCAGTAAGTTGATTGAGTCCACTAAGTGGCACCATTGATTTCTTTAGTTTTCCGGGAACAAGAAGGTGCACCAAAGGTTTATCCATCGACCATGGTGGTTGGGCGGGAAGATATGGGAAGGCATATCCTGTCGGTACTTGCGACTGATGGCAGCGGAGTGCACTTGTAAAACTTCAGTCCGGCCGCACATCCAGAATCTTGCTGAGTAGGTGGCCATAGCTATGGCCATGATGGCCATAGCTGCAGGTAGCGCTGATGGTGACAGTGTACACGGCGAGCTCAATAGGCGCGCCGCCAGGACTAGCGAGCCGAGTCGTTTTCGTATCTTCGGGCAGTCGTCCCTCGGGAGACGAGGCTGGGTTGACCGGCTCTTGAGCCTCTCTCGTTCCTCTCTGCCCCACCATCCTTCTGTTGCTTTCCTTGTCACCTGGAGTCCTTTGTTCCCGTTCCCGGAACCCTCTCCATCCTCACAACAGCGCACGTGTAGCCGTGATTAGCGCGTCGACCCCGCATTCCAGCGTGTCGTTCACCGACCCTTCTCGTATTCGGTTTTCGGACAAAAGGCGACACGAGCAGGTAAAATTGTGGAGAGGTTGGCTGTTCCTGGAACCACGCGCAACCCGTATCCCATGTTCTGGCGCAAGCAATTCAACCATCACACAGCTTAGTTTGCAAGCCACTGAAAGTTACAAAGGTGTGTCCCCTAATAGCCAATACAAAAAAAGGTTCCAGTGCCAAAATGTTTCGATTTGGCGGTACTAAGCACACTCACCTGCCAGATACTGCACACTGCAGAATAGGGAGTGCGGCCATCACACACAAAAAAGCGCCCCTGTTCTGACTAAAGCTCTTTACAATGTGCACTTACCATAAAATGTTTTTCTTTCCTATGGGTCCAGTAAATTGTTTTAGCATGAAGTGCAGTCTTTGTCAAAAATGTAGAGCCCAAGGGGTCTGGTTCTGAGCCGCTTCGTGCGGTTTGTAATGAATTTCCAGTGTTGCGAATTTCTTGATGGTAAGAATATTTTTTGTCCTACTCTTTCCAATGGGAAGAACTTCCACTAATGCAAAATCAGCGCCACTACATGGCTTACAAGCGAACCCCCCCCCCCCCCCCCCTCCGGCTCTACACTTTTGACCAAGACTGTACGTTTGCTATTCCCGTCATTCGTCGAGTTTTATAACATTATAAACAGCGAGCTTTCACAGAAGTAAATCTGCGTCTTGCTTTTAAAAAACAGTTATCCTAGCCAGTGGTTCTTGGCTTTGGGTTTTGGCTAGTGTCTTCCACGACATTCGATTACCCGTGTTGCATGGCTCGCCGCTGACAGCATTTACGAATAAAACTGAATTAAGAACAACGCCTGATACCCAACCAAAGAACACTGACCCGCTTCATGTTTAAAGCTGAATGCATAATGATTCTGTGTACGAATTGAAGAATCTTAACCACATCTCGGTTTCATCCGATTGTTCTCTCAGCTTCGATGACACCTTGTTTGCACTCTAAGTTTGCTTTTTTTTTCCACTAAAGCGTCTTGCTAATATTGTCACGGTGTGAAGTCTGATCAGAAGTCACCGCGGGACACAGTAGTCACAGAAGTCACAGTGCGGCAGGAAACTAGCAGGCCCGCTTCAACAGAACTTCCGTTTCTTCGCCTCGAGGAGGCACACGCTCGGGATCAGCGCAGAGGGAAGACAAAGAATGCACTTGCGTATGCCGATGACATTGCCGTCTTCTGTACAGACTACGAATTCATTCGCAGTGTTGTCAAATTGGTGGAGGACTTTTGTTCTGTTAGTGGTAGTGCGGTGAACAGGAATAAGTGTCTGGGTTTCTGGCATGGAGAGTGGCACACAACCCCTGCGAATTTCGTGAACATGCCTTGGGTAACAACCCCAGTGAAGTATTTAGGAGTGCCACTGGAAAATTACCGATACAGATAGTCATATTGAAACCAGCAGGTTTTAGAAGTACGTGAGAAGGCCGACCGACTAAAAGGATTCGGTTGGTCTATGTTTGCACGTGCTACAATTTGTAATTTATTTCTTCTTACCAAGATATGGTACGTGTTACAAGTACTACATTGTTCTCGTGTGAATGTGCAGAGATTTCACCGTGTGTTCGCCATGTTTGTGTGGGGAAGTACTTGGGAGCGCACCCGCCGAACCAGTTTATTTCATCGCGTCCGCTCGGGAGGAGATGGTTTGGCGCATTTGTATTTGCGCCACGTGGTTAACCGTTTTATGTTCTTTCGTGGTACAAAGGACCCATTTTTACGAACTGTGTGTCAGGTTAGATTGAAAAGAGTGCTACCAAATATTGTTGTAAGTTAGGCGATCATGCAAGGGAGGATTTTCGGAATCCTTAAAGAAGTATACGTGTCATGTCGTGTATTGCAAGCCCATTTTTCGTTTGAATATTTATCCACTGTGATGCGAAAGAAACTTTACAAGGACTTGTGCGATGTCTGTCTCCCGATCCCATTGTACAGATCGTTGTACTGTGCAGGTCCATGGAAGTCAGTCCTTAAACGAGTAAAAAATATGGCTGTACCAGGGAGAAAAAAAACTTTCATTTTCAAACTCCATAGTAATACTCTAGAAGTTAAGACTTATTTAGAAATGAAAGTTTTTTTTTTGTACCTTGGAGAAATCACTGCTTCATATGCCGCAAACCGGAAGCTATCGAACGCGTTTTCTTAGACTGTTGGGAAGCCGTTTTCTTCTGGGACATTCTATAACGAACAATTAAAAAAGACCTACCCGTGGATGCTTTCGCAATTCGATTTTTACCTATTGAAGATGATGGTGGGCTACCACTGGACATGATCATGCTATTGGGCCTGCAGAGTATCTGGCGATCCAGAATGGCTTTCAGGCATGCAGGCGTTGATGGCAGTACTTTCTCGAAGCCGTTGCGAGTGTTATTGAAGTTCTCAAGACACAAGACGAAGTGCCTGAGTGGCTTCTGAGAATGGAAGTGTTGCTGCAAATGACTGATTTGTAATGGATCACGCAGCCCAAATCGCGTGGTTTTAACCCACGTAGTGTATTTGTTGCGTAATATCACTCTCTCTGTGTGTGTGTATGTGTGTGATGTTCTATATGTGAAAAATCTGATAATAAATTAGGCAATAACAAAAAAAAAAGCTTTTGTGGCGTACTGGATTGACGACACCCACCTCTGTACCGATGCCACTAATCATCAGTTCGACTCCTGCGTGGTAATTTTTTTTCTGTTTTTTTTTTTCTTCATTTGCATTACCGTAATTATTTCCTGCCTTAAGTGAGTGCTTGTTACCTTTAGGTTTCATTCACTGAAACATTGCAGTAACAATCGGTATGAGAATGGTTACACTAAACATTTACCTTGACCGTAATTATTTCCTGCCTTCAGTGAGTGCATGTTACCTTTAGGTTGCGTTCAGAGACATCTTTCAGCAACAATCGCCGTTTAGCTCGCTGAGAGCGTCGTCTGCTCCAGTGTGCCAACGGGATATGGTTTGGCAATACGCTTCTGGGAGTGAGTGAGTGAGTGAGTGAGTGAGTGAGTGAGTGAGTGAGTGAGTGAACTTTATTAACTGTTCGGGGATCTTTTTCTTCGCCTCTTCAACCGAGGCTGACGAGCGGTTGGTGCCCCCAGTCCAGGGCACCACTGGCTTTCGCCAGTTTGCGAGCTCTTGTTACCAAGTAGAGCTGAGCCTCCGGGTCAGAGCTGGCCAGTGAAGCCTCCCACTGTCTTTCATTTGGGTTCTCAATTTTTTGTCGTTGATGTGAGCTGCATTCCCATGTTATGTGGTACAGGGTAGGGGTCTTCCCGCACCACGGGCACTCGTCTCTGAATGTCGTGGGATGAATCATGTGTAATATGTGTAAATTAATGAAGGTGCCCGTCTGTAGCCGCCTCAGATCTATGGCCTCCTCGTTGCTGAGCTTTTTATGCGGCTCCGGATATACTTTCCGCAAGCCTCTGTAGTGTTGTAGTATTGTGGTGTAGTCAGGGTCAAGCGGAATCAGGTCCTCTGTCGCGAGACTGTGGGGCGCACGGTAGGTTGCATGTCCTCGTGCTACCCTGTCTGCGTACATATTCCCCGTGATCCTTGCATGCCCCGGAATCCACACTAGTGTTTGAGTGTATTGTTTTGTTGGCTCGCTTGCGGAAGAAAGGATTTGGTGCGCTACCTTAGATAATTTACCCCGTTGAAAATTTCTGCACGCGGATTGAGAGTCTGACAGTATCGTCAGACTCCCGTTTCTCTTCCTTGCCTAATGGCCAGTGCGATAGCCACTTCCTCTGCCTCCGTGACTGTACAGTTTTGGATCGAGGCGCTAACTACCTCCCGGCCTTCGCAGTCTGTGACCGTGGCTATCGCCCTCTTTGCGTTGGTTTCGTATAAGGCTGCGTCGGTGAACCTTGACGGGTCTTGTTGGCCGAATGTTTTGTCATAATACTCTGCCCTTGCCTGCCTCCTTCCCGGGTGTAGGCGGGGGTCCATGTTTCTTGGTATGGGCCGAACTCGGTACCAATTTCTGACTTCCCGCGATACCTCTCATGTCTTGTTATAAGCCTGTAGGTGTGTGCTATATCCCAGTCTTTCCAACACCCGTCTTTCCGTCCTCGTTTGTAGAAGTCTGTTTAGCTGTGACTTGATTTGGGCTTCTGCTAATTCTTGTATTGTATTGTGCAGACCCAGAGCTGCTAGCTTGTGGTTCGGTGTGTTCTTGGGGAGCTTGAGTGAGGTCTTGATAGCCATTTTGATGATGGCGTCCGCTCTGTCTTCCTCTCCTTTGGTCATATTGAAGTAGGGTAGAGCATACGCTACTCTGCTAATAACGAGGCTCCGGACAAGTTTGAGTGTGTCGGGCTCCTTCATCCCCATCTTTTTGCTGGTCACCCGTGCTATCATTCGGGCGACCTGCTGGGTCGAGGTCTTGAGCAGATTAAATGTGCGTTGACACCTTTGATTCGATTGGAGCCACATCCCCAGGATCCTCACGGTTGTCTTTTCGGGTACTGTCTCCCCTTGCAGCCGGATCTCGAGCTTATGGCCTTGATCTGTGGGAGCAGAGCGGTTGCCCTTCCCTCGCCAGAATCTGATCAGTTCTGATTTTCTTGATGAGCACTCCAAGCCCCTCTGCTTTAGATATTCTTCGATGACAGATGCTGCTTCTTGCAATTTCGCTTCCTTCTCCCCGAGTGATCCTGTGGTCGTCCAGATGGTGATGTCATCAGCATACATAGCGTGCTGTATGCCCTCCACCTTCTCGAGGCGCCTGACCAGGCCAATCATTGCCACGTTGAACAGCGTGGGCGAAATGACTGCTCCTTGAGGTGTCCTTTTGTTGGGCGGGGAGAAGGTCTCTGTTTCTATATTGGCAATCTTGATTTCGGCCGTCCAGTTACTCAGAAAGCTCCTAACGTACTCGTAGGCTCTGGTTCCACAATTCATGTCTGCCAGACCATCTAAGATCGCCTTGTGAGTAACATTATCAAATGCACCTTTAATGTCCACTGCCAAAGCTACGTGTTCTGCCGAGCGTGGGATACCCGTCAAGACCTCTTCTTTGACCTGCAGGAGAACGTCCTGGGCTGATAGCTTTTCTCTGAAGCCAAACATGGTGTCCGGCATCTGAGCGCTATCCTCTATGTAATTTTTCAGTCTGTTATTGACAATCCTCTCGAAAATCTTTCCCAGGCTCGAAGTTAAAGAAATGGGCCGCAAATTCTCTATTGCCAATTTTTTCCCGGGTTTCTGGATCATGATGACCACCGAGTGTTTCCACTGCGCTGGCACCGTTCCTGCTTCCCAATGCTTGTTCATGAAATGCGACAGTGCCTTGATATTGCTGTTGCTCATGTTCCGAATTATGCCATTAGTGATCTTGTCGTCACCAGCCGCACTCGAAGCGCTTCCGGGATAGCTCTACGACTGGACCTGGTAGCCCATCTCTCGCAGCTGGTATGACGCTATAGCGAGCGCAGCGCCTCTAGCGGGAGAACCGCCGGCCGGCGTGGTACGACCCCGGGATCGCCCGACGACACGACTTAGTAGCCCATCTCTCGCAGCTGGCATGATGTCACAGCGAGCGTGGAGCCTCTAGCGGGAGAACCAGCGGCCGACGTGGCACGATCGATCGCCCGACGGCTGGACTTGGTAGCCCATGTCTCGCAGCTGGTATGACGTCCTAGGTCATCCACGGGTGACGCTTAAAGGTCAAACGTGGCACGGTCCAGGATCACGCGAAAAGCCGTTCATGGGCATAACATTGCTTTTGCAATAAAAAACAGCTGACGTCGTGCACATCACACCACACTTTACAAGGGAAGGAGACAAGTTCGATGCCGTACATCAGGCGCACATCCCATTGCGAAACATATTTAAGAAACATGGGACGAACCCACTAGGCATAAGTGCATTCTCCGCGAAATCCGTTTCACCACGATCCGGTGGCCCAAATAAACAATCACATAATAATAATTGGTTCACTGGAAGGGAAAGGCGCGGTAACTGTCACACTCGTTTTCTGTGGACACCTGAACCGCGCCGTGAGGGAAGGGAGGAAGGTGGGAGTTAAAGTGGAAAGAGAGAAAGAGGAGCCGTAGTGGAGGGCTACGGAGTAATTTCGACCACCTGGGGATCTTTAACGTGCGCTGACATCGCACAGCACACGGACGCTTCTTCGTTTCGCCTCCATCGAAACGCAGCCGCCGAGGTCGGGTTCGAACCCGGGAATTCCGGACACTAGTCGGGCGTCTTACCACTGTGCCACCCCGGCGGGGCATAAACAATCACCTTGACTATACTTTTCACAAAAGCCTCAAAACAAAACAATAGAGGCACAAATATTGGTACTACAAAGATCGACATTTACACACAATTCCTGACGACTGGGAAACACAAAATAAACAAACCAACACACTACTATTGTACAAGTAATCATTGTAAACACCGGATAATAGAACTGCTTGGGCATCACGCTCCGGCATTTTACAAACGACTCATGCAGCGAGATCCTATGTTTGCAGACCCCTTTATGTATTCTGCTCGAAAGGTTGACGAGCGCTTCAATTTTGGCTTCGAGCTGAGTGGCCAACTAGGTCAAGTCCTTGTGATGTCGTCATGCGGTACATGCTCCGTTCTTGGGGATTGGGTGAGTGGTTGTTTCCTCCTCGCACTCGTCTTGTGTTGTGTCCATTGATTGTGCGCCTTGGTGTTTTGACAAGTCGGTGTTCTGCTCGAGGATAACAGCGGGTGTAAGCATCTCGGGTGATTGAGCTGGGGCAGTGGTTGGCGGAGCTCGCTGTGCTGGGGGGCGCAGGAAGGTGTTGAAGGGTTGCTTTTCCTGGCCCTACGGGGCTGGGACGGTAGGTCGCTGCCACCATAATTTTATCTGTTGTAGGCCGTCATTGCACCCGCCACTGCCTAGGTGGTAGATGACGGCTGTTGCGGCGCGCGTCTTTCTCTCCCGGTTATTTTTCTTTTTTCTCTGCTTTCTCTCTTCTGTCCGCATGAGGCAGCGGAGGTGACTCAGCTACAGGTTCAGTAGCAGGCCCGTGCACTTTCTTTTCATTCTTCCTACAGCCACAACAACAGCTCGCTGTGCTTGTAGTTCTTTCTTGACATCGGCTAGCTCGTGGGCAAACCGGCGCGTGGTTTCTATCAGCGTCGCGTTGGCTGCGCGAAGGTGTTCGAGTTCCTTGTAGGAGGGCGGTAGTCCATTCCTGCCAGCTGCTCTGTGTGCTTCGGTCACTAGTGGCGCTGTAGGAGCTAGCGCTGCTGCTTTTAACTTTGCCCTTTGCTGCGTCCGCCTAACTGATTCTGTCACGGGAGCGCGAACGCTTAGGGTCGCGCCTGTTCCTATGATATGAGTCACGATGACGCGACGCGCTGCGCGATGCTCTGCTGGATCCGGTACAGGAAGCACTGCGCGAGCGAGAGCGTCCAAGGCGGGGAAACGAGCTTGATTCGAGTGCTTGCGTCTGATGTTCTTCGGCGTTACGGCGTTCGAGTGCTTACGTTTGCTGTACTTTGGCATTGCGGCGTTCCTATCGCCGTCGCCGTACGACGTATAAAACCTTGTATTTGGCTTTGTGGAGTCGGTCCCCGGTGGGGCGTTCCACGCCGCAGAGCTTGCACTTGGGGACACATGTGGTCCTCTCTTGGATTACGAACATCGCATGCAAGGCAGTAGTAGTAGTAGTAGTAGTAGTAGTAGTAGTAGTAGTAGTAGTAGTAGTAGTAGTAGTAGCAGTAGTAGTAGTAGTAGTAGTAGTAGGGGTAGTAGTAGTAGTAGTAGTAATATTAGTGGTGGACTTTATTGAAGCGCAACACTTGGGCGCCTGATACATCGATGGCCTGCTGGAAGAGCAGGTACTGTTCGTCCTCATCCTCAGCACCAAACCAGCCCACCCAGGTCCAGATATTATGGGAGGGGCTGGGAAAAAACCAGATTGCACTGCAACCGGGCAGAAAATAGGCAATGAGAAAGGTTGGCGTAACGGGAAAGGCAGTTGGGACATGAAGAATCGCGGCGGAATTTGTATAGATATAGCCGCGCAGGGGCTATGAGCGTAGTGAGCTGTATCTGCCGAAGGGCGTGAGCCTCCCGTAAGGAGATATTAGGATGAGGGTCAGGGCAAAGCTTGCGGTTAAGCGAGCAGTATTGTAATATTGACTAATGGTGGCATGAAGAGACAGTCTCGACCCCTCCTCCAAGCAACTGGGTCAGAAATGAACGGTGCCCGGTTAAGAGTTTCACGGGCGAGCTGGTTCGCCAGCTCATTACCGTAAATCCCCGAGTGTCCAGGGATACATCGGAGGAAAACGGGACAGGGTTGCAGCGCAACAAGTGTAGCGTTGAGCTCCGTGGAGAGATGAGGTGTGAGATGTTTAGATTGAATGGTGGTGGTGGTGGTAAGAACATTTATTGGCTATACAAGGGCCAGGAGGTCCTTACATGGGCTAGGTGGAGGTCTCTAGTTTGGGACCCCAGTGGCCGCCGCCCGGGCGCGCCCAGCTAAGGCTTGTTGGGCCTGCAAGTCGTGGTAGCCGAGCAGAATCGCCTCCCAGTCGTCCCGGGTTGGGTTGGGGATGGGGGGAATAGCCGGGTTGGAGGGGCATGCCCACAACATACGATATATGTCAGACGACACCGCTCCACAGTGTGGGCAGCTGCCACTAAAGGAGGGGTTAAATGTTTTAGGGCTGCCGGGCACAGCAATGTAATGGTGAAAAGGCGGAGAGGGAGCCGCTCATCTGCCTTTTTGAGGCCTCTACATGGGCTGGAGTAAAGGCGATGACAATTTTGATAGTACGTCGTGATATCTTTGAAGGGTGTAGACTGGACTAAAATCGGGTTCCTGATCGCGTGGGGAGGAGGAGGAGGAGGAGAAAACATTTATTTACGATTATATTATTTAGGAAGGGAGGTGTGTTTCGTTGTGGAGCTGAGTGGCAGACCCTATTCCGGGACGCCATTGGCCGCCGCCGCTGCCCGAGCTCTCTGTACCAGGACAAGCTTGGCCTCCAGGTCCGAGCTGGACAGGGCCGCCTCCCAGCCCTCCCTAGTTGGATGCTTTATTGCTTTTAGTTTTGTATTTTGCTGGCAGGCCCACACCATGTGGTATAAGCCAGCATACTGCCCGCAGAATTTGCACCTACCCGTGAATGTCGGGTCCATGTGTTTTAGTATGGCGGGATTTAGAAAACACCCGGTTTGGAGCCGTCTAAGGTGCTACTCCTCAGATCTGTCGAGACCTTTGGCGGGTCCCGGGAGAACGCTCCTGCAGAGGCGTAAATAATTTTTAATGTCCGCATAAGTTATGAGCGGGATTGGTAGGGTTGCCTCGGTAGAACCGGAGGATTGAACGGAACCCCGGGGGAGGAACGCTCGGACAACCGCGTGAGCAGTCTCGTTCTCCTCCACCCACTGGTGACCGGGCACCCATATAACCTGTTTTTTACTAGTAGCCAGCTCTGAATTTTTCGTGCCAATAATATTCTGTGGGCGAGTGGCGCTATCCTACCCCGCATGTAATTTCGGCAGGCCTGTTGCGAGTCCGACATTATGTAGGCTGCATCGCAGTAGGTGGCGGCCAGTGCAATCGCCACTGCTTCCAACATTAGCACGTCGTTAGTTCTTACTGAGAGCCAGTTCACCTGCTTTCCTTCGTGCACAACAGCAATGGTGCAGATGTCATCCTCAGTGGGACCCGCTGCATCCACGTGATATGTGGCTGTCTTACTGCCATAGTTATTTTGTATATATTTTGCCCTGGCTTCACACCTCCCCTGATCTTACTCCCAATACATGTTTTTGGGGAACGGCTTTATCGTCAAAGTATTTTTCCACACTTCCGGGATGTCCACTCTGTTTTCTGTGGTGGGGAAAAGGCCTAGATTGAGGTCTCGGAGGACTTGCCTGCCGGGGCTGGTCGCCGACAGCCTAGCAATTTGGCTTGTTCTGTGGGCCTCAATCAGCTCCCCTACTGTATGATGGATCCCAAGTTGGTGCAGGCGCTCTGTATGTAGATGCTCTGGCCGGGAGTCCTAGAGCCTTTTTTACCGCCGCCCGAATCATCGAGTCGAGCGTGCCACGGTGGCTCTTCCTCAGCTTGAGGCAGGGCGCCACGTACACCACACGATTAACAACGAACGCCTGAACCAGGCGAACGGTTTCTTTTTCAAGAAGTCCACCGTGCTTGCCGGATATCCTGCCAATCATACGACTAATTTGTTCGCAGGTGGACTTTAATTTTTTCAGGGCTGTGGCATCGTTACCCCGGTATCAATTTGCAATCCCAATACCCGAAGTGTGCTCACCTCTGGTGTCGGAATGCCGTTTACGTAAATGTGTATGTATTGTTCGGGGTCTTTATGCTTTGCAATGTGCAAAAGGTTTGATTTATTCGGAGCGCACTCTAGACCACATTCCCGAGCGTAGTTTTCTACTACCGAGGCGGCCTCTTGGAGGGCCTCCTCCATTTGCCCTAGGTTGCCACAGGACGACCAGATGGTAATGTCGTCCGCATAGAGGGCGTGGCGTACGCCATCTATAGCGTTAAGCCTCTCTGGGAGGCCAATGAGGGCAATGTTAAAGAGCAGCGGAGAGAGAACAGCTCCTTGAGGCGTTCCTCGGTTCCCATATCGATGGGTTCGAATTTTTTATTGCCCAATCTGATATAAGATTTCTGATTTTCTAAGAAGTTTTTTATGTAGCTAAATGGTTTCTCGCCGCAATTGGTGGCGTTTAAAATTTTCAGAATTCTGCTGTGTTTAACGTTGTCAAAGGCCCTCTTCTTATCCAATGCCAAAATAGCCCTGTCTCCTTAACTCCCGAAAGGGGATCAATGACTTCCCTGTTGATTTGGAGCAGTACATCCTGCGCTGATAAATGTGGTTGGAAGCCGAACATAGAGGGCGGCAGCCGCTCGTGCTGTTCCAAATAATCGGACAGCCTTTGCCTCACTACCGTCGCCATGAGCGTACCGGCGCAGGACGTGAGAGAGATTGGTCTTAAATTGTCTGTGCTTATCTTTTTGCCAGACTTGGGGATGAATGTCACTATGGATGTTTTCCATTCATTCGGTAGCACTCCCGAGTCCCAGCAATCATTAATGTAGGTCGTAAAATCTCGTAGAGTTTGATCATTGAGGTTGGCCAGAAGACTGACCGTTATCTGGTCTTGTACCGGTGTTGTTCCTCGCCTCATACTCATTAATGCAGTTTTAATTTCCGCGACGGTGAATTTTGCATCTAATTTTGGGTTTTTATCTCCTGTGTATGTTCTAAATTCCTCATCTTCGTGTAGGGTTTCCTGCCAAACCCTGATGAGCAGGGGCCTATATAAGGTAACGGTGTGCGGGGTCCGTATCCCGTATGCAATTTCAGTAGATTTGTTGGGCTAAGAAGGTAGTTCAGCCTTGTTTGAGATTCCGACAGGCTCCTCGCGAGTCGGTAATTATGTGTTTTGAATGGGTGTGTGAGGCTGCGAGAGCAATCGCCACCTCTTCTGCGTGTGTTGTACTGTGGACTCTGAAGGTGAGACCATTAAACGTTTTGCTGTTGTGAACTACAGCGGCTGTGTACCATCCCCCGTGGTGAGGGCAGGAGGCGTTCACTTAGTATACACCTGTTTTGTTGCCATAATGTCGGGCTAGGGCTTCCATTTGTGCTAGGGGCCGATCATTATGATCTTCGTGTGACATATTGGCTGGAAGAGGTCGCACACAGAGGGCGCGTCTCCGCTGTTCTGGGATGCGAAGCCTGTCTTCCATGAGAGTGGTGTGTTGATACGGAGTCGAGCAAGAAGGCGGCGACCCGACTCTGTTTGTGATAAACGCGTAAACTGGTATGTAAGGTGAGCCTCCTGGAGGTCGCGGAAAGTATTCACCACCTCATGGGCCATAAGACGGCTGTTTGAAGTAGTGATGGGGAGGTGCAGGGCATGCTTAATAATTTTACAAAGGATGAGCTCAAGCGCATCCTTCTCTTGTTTCTGTAGGTGGAGATAAGGTGTCGAATAAAGAATCTGCCTGGTTACGAAGGCGTTTGCCGGCTGCAAGGCATCCTTACTTCGTAACCCCCTGCGTTTGTTTGAAACGCGGCGGACCGTGCCGCCCACCTGGTTCCCCACCTTACGGAGTTTGGCCAATGTAGTGTCTGACCGCCTTTGTTGGTGAATGCAGAGTCCGAGTACCCGTATCTCGTCAGCTTCGTGCAAGGAACCGCTGTCTAAAGAAAGCGTGATTTGAGTTGTGCACTTTGGCGAGGGGCGGAGGGGCGAAAATTTCGATTTTTGTGGAGAACACTGAAGACCGCAGCGGCGGGCGTAGCAGTTTACTATCGTCGCCGCTGTTTGCAGGCTGGTTTCAATGTCCCCTATGCTGCCACGCGTGGCCCAAAGGGTGATGTCATGAGCTTACAGTGCGTGCTGCACACCAGTGACACCATCGAGCTGGGAAGGCAGGTGTATCATAGCCAGATTAAAGAGCAGCGGGGAAAGTACCGCACCTTGGGGGTTTCCCCGCGTGCCGAGTAGGTAAGGGCCATGCTCATTATCTTGGATGCGAATGTAGGTTTGATGATCCCTGAGAAATTGCTTTATGAATTGGAATGTTTTGAGGCCACAGTCGGTCTGGCTTAGGGTAGTGAGTATGATATCATGTGCTACATTATTAAATGCCTCTTTGAGATCTAAGGCCAGTACTACCTGGTCATTACGGGGGCATTCGAGTGGGTCAAGGACTTCCCGATTGAGTTGCAGGAGGACATCTTGAGCGGATCTGTGTTGGCGGAATCCGAACATGGTGCCCGGGAATACAGGTTTTTCTTCATGATATTCAGATAGCCGGTCCCGCACCATCGTCTCCATTAGTTTATCCACACAGGAGGTGATAGAGATGGGGTGGAGGTTATCTGTGTCAATTGGTTTGCCTGATTTAGGAATAAAGGTTACCAGAGCCGTTTCCCAGTCGCTTGGCAGGGGGGTGTCCCTGCGCCAAATTGCATTGATGTAGTCGAGGTGGGACTGGTATGCCGAGTCGGGCAGGTTCGTGAAAAGCTTGATGGTGATCTTATTCTTTGCCGGGACAGTGCCCCGTTTCATTTTGGTAAGAGCCGCCCGCAGATCATGGAGCTGGAAAAGTTGACCCAGCTCCGGGTTCCCTCTGCCTGCATAAGAGTACGCTGATCGACGGGGGTCTTGGGCTGTACACAGATACTGGTCCCGGAGTTTCTGTTCTAGTTGAGTCGTGTTGCCAGAGGAAGCATGCAATGCTCTCTGCAAATGTTTCTGTATTTCAGTTTGTGTTTGGGTTGGGTCGATGAGGGCTCGAAAGAGGCGCTATGTGTTGCGGCTGGGCATTTGTTGCGCGGCTGTGTTGCATCTATCCACCCAGCTGGAGTCGGCGAGATGGGCCGCGTACTCAGCCACTTTCTGGGTGAGCTCGGCAATTCGAGCTTTATGCTCGCGGCTGGGGTTTCTAGCATCGCCGAAGGCGGATGAGGCTGCGACGGGCTTCCCAGAGGTGTAGGAGGTGGCTATACATGTCCGTGACCGCCTCTCAGAGCTGGATGTGTGTTTCATGCGAGCGAAGGTGTTTCAGCAGCTGTTGGGATCATGTTGAGTAGCCCTGCTCGAAAATGGGTGTCTTATAAAGTGAATCAAAATTTTGCCTGAATTTCGTCCAATCTGGGATACGGGCTTGTGTTGTGGGACGTTCGAGCGGGCGGGTGTGTATTGTAATGTTAAGGATGCAGTGGTCACTACCGAGGGTTGCCTCGGTGTTGAGCCAGTGTGCGTGTCTTATGTTGCGAGTGAAGGTTAAGCCCGGACACGCATCCCGTGTCACGGAGTTTCCTAGCCGTGTTGGGTGGACGAGGTTACTATGGAGGGTGAGGTCTAACGCGGACGCAAGTTTCGCCAGCTTACGTCCGCGCGACTCCTCCTTGCGATACCCCCTCAGCTGATTGGCAGCGTTAAAGTCGCCCACAATCAGGAAGAGATCGCGACGATGAGGAGGGGAATGGCAGGATAGGCGCCTGGGAGTCACTTTAGATAATATACTGAGGCACAGGTGGGAGCGAAGGGAAACTTTGAATGGCATGAATGATGGAGAGAACCTCAAGCGAGATAATATCCGGAGGGTGGAGAAAGGGGCCGCTAGTGTGGGTGACAGGGGTAGATAGACGAGAATGAAAGAAGACCTGGCTTCCGGATCCGCGAGGAGCCACATAAGAGGCATCCGTGTAAGCGACTCTATGGGTATTGAAGGGCGGACTATGATGAGAGGCGGCAGTGTGTCGGCGGCCAGCATGCCGGACCGGCGACATATTGGCAGTAAGAGGAAGCATGCGGAGGTTAGTAGACTCCGGCGGGGATGTAATTGGGAGAGGGACTGACTGAATGGGGGAAATATTAGCCTAGTTCAGTAGCCAGAGTCCATGAACTGTGCCGGAGAGGCGCGCTACCTGTCGTTCGCGGTGAAGGGAAATGAGACTGCAAAGAAAATGAAAGAGCCCGGTGGCATAAAGCTTATCAGTGAAAGTGGTTATGGGAATACAGGGAGCAACTTTACAAAGGCAGTGAAGAGCTGTTCATGGATCACTGCCTTGTCGTGGCGGAGGGGCTTGCGAAACTCGATGAAGTCGTGAGCTCTGCTGTGTAGGGCCACCCAAGACTGACAGGTCACGGCAGAGTTCTCACAAAACTGGATTCGCTGGAGAAGGTAATGGCAACCCACTCCAGTATTTCCTGCCAAGAAAATCCTATGGCCAGTGACAATAGCATTAATGATAGGGTGCCGGAAGATGAGCCCTCCAGGTTGGAAGGCATCCCACATGTTACTGGGGATGAACAAAGGACGATTCCTAGTAGCTCCAGGACGAGCGGATGTGTCGGGAAGCGACCGGGAAGTCCAATGTTGCAAGGAGATATATCACATAGCAACATGGAATGTAAGTTCTATGACGCAAGGTAAACTGGATGTCGTCAAGCGAGAAATGGACAGATTGAACACTGATATCCTGGGTATCAGCAGACTCAAGTGGACCGGAATGGGAGAATTTAATTCCGGCGACCATTATGCCTTTTATTGTGGGCACGAATCCAGGAGAAGACATGGGGTTGCTCTCATAGCAAACAGAAGAATGGGCAAAGAAGTGCTAGTGTACAACTCCAAAAACGACCGAATGATTTCACTTCAAATCTAAGATCGCCTTTTCAAAATAACATTTATCCAAGTCTATGCACCAACCACTACTGCGGAAGATGCTGACGTTGAGAGCTTTTTATGCTGACCTGCAATGCCTTTTAGACCGCACTTCATCATCAGATGACCTTATTCTCATAGGAGACTGGAATGCTAAGGTGGGGAGTGAAGAAATATCCGGAATTACAAGCAAGTTCGGTCTTGATGAGCTAAATGAAGCTGGGCAGAGGCTAGTAGAGTTTTATCAAGATAACAACCTGACCATAGCGAATACTCATTTTCAACAGCACAAGAGGCGCCTGTACACATGGACTTCACCGGACGGTCTGTACAGGAATCAGATTGATTATATTCTTTGCAGGCAGAGATGGAGAAGTGCTATACAAGCAGTGAAAACAAGGCCTGGGGCCGATTGTGGCCCCGATCATCAGCTTCTTGTTGCCAAATTTAAGCTTCGATTGAGGAACATGCAGAAAACTAGAAGGCCTTTCAGGTATGATCTGGATCAAATGTCATCAGAATATGCTGCGGAAGTGAGGAATCGATTTCAAGAATTAGATCTAGAAGACAGAGAGCCTGAAGAGATGTGGACTGATGTTCGTGATATAATTCAAGAAGTTGCTACTAAGGTAGTTCCAAAGCAAAAGAAAGGCAATACAGCAAACTGGTATTTCTGAAGAGGCTTTGCAAATAGTTGAGGAAAGGAGTATGGCAAAAGTTATGGGGGAAAGAGAAAGATACAAGGTTCTCAATGCGGAGTTTAAAAAAATAGCAATTAATGATAAGAATGCCTTCCTGAACATACAGTGTCAAGCAGTTGAGGACTACAGCCAATTCAGGAACGCAAGAGCTCTGTATAAGACAATCAAAGATATCAAAGGAAGCTTTTTATTTTATTTATTTGGCACCTCAAAGGCCCCTGGTATGGGGCATTACTCGAGGGATGGGCATGAGAGTTAAACAACAACGGTCTCGATAGCGTTATTAAAATGGATAGCGTTGATATGATGCATGGCGTCCTGTGGTAGATCATTCCACTCCCTGGATGACGTGACGAAAAAAGATCGAGAATGAGCGCTAGTTCTTGCGGAGGGGGCGTAGACGGTCTTATGGTGATTAATACGGCTTGAGAGGCGATAAGCACGTGATATGACTGATTCTTCTAAAGATGAATGATAAAACATGAAGGAGGCACAATAGAGAAATTCTTGCTAAGCTGGGCGTGATAGAGGACAAACTAGGCAGGGACCTCACTGAAGCCTCGGAGATAAAAAAGAGGTGGCAGGAATACACAGAAGAACTGTACAAGAGGACCCGGATGTGTAAACTCAACGTAATACGGTTGTGATTGCTGATCTCGAGCATGACATCCTGAAGAGTGAAGTTGAATGAGCCTTAGCCAGCCTTGCTAAGAACAAATCTAGTGGAATTGATGGCATTCCAGCTGAGTTGCTCCAAAACCTCAACCATGATGCTGTTAACTCTCTGTATACATTATGTCAGCAAATTTGGACAACCCTGCAGTGGCCGCAGGATTGGAGGAGGTCAATTTACATCCCCATTTCAAAGAAAGGCAGTGCCAAAGATTGTTCCAACTACCGCACGATCGCGCTTATTTCTCATGCTAGCAAGGTGATGTTGAAAATCCTCCAAGGTAGGCTGCAGCAGTATGTGGATCGGGAGCTTCCGGACGTGCAAGCTGGGTTTCGCAAGGGCAGAGGAACTAAAGACCAGATTGCCAACCTTCGCTGGATCATGTAAAAAGCAAGAGAGATCCAGAAACCCATCTACTTCTGCTTTATTGATTATGCGTTTGACTGCGTAGATCACAGCAGATTGTGGCAAGCTCTTCAAGAGATGGGAGTTCCAATTCGCCTCACTGCCTCCACAGGAACCTGTATGAAGGGCAAGAGGCCATAGTCACAACTGGGCATGGTCTTACTGATTGGTTTCCAATTGAGAAAGGAGTGAGACAAGGCTGCATACTGTTGCCCTGCCTGTTTAACCTATATGCTGAGTGCATCATGAGGAAGGCCGGTCTGGACGAGTCTTCAGCTGGAGTGAAGATTGCTGGAAAACATATCGACAACCTTAGATATGCGGATGATACCACTTTAATGGCCGAAAGTGAAGTGGAACTTAATAGAATTCTGATACGCGTACAAGAGGAGAGTGAGAAGTTTGGGCTTAAACTCATGGCGTCTTGCCCTATGAAGTCCTGGAGCATCAAGGAACAAGAAGTGAAAGCTTGACAGATTTTCTCTTCTTGGGCGCCAAGATTACCCCGGAAGGAGACTGCAGCCATAGAATTAGGTGGCGCCGGCTTCTGAGGAAGAGAGCCATGGCTAGCTTTGACCGCCTAGTAAAGAGCAGATTCATTAGACAGCCAACCAAGATCCGTATAACTCGTGCTATGGTCTTTCCGGTTGTGATGTATGGATGCGAGAGTTGGACTGTGAAGAAGGCTGACCGCCGAAGAATTGACGCGTTTGAATTGTGGTGCTGGCGGAGACTCTTAAGAGTTCCTTGGACTGCCAGAAGATCAAATCAGTCGATATTGTCGACCATAAACCCTGACTGCGCATTGGAGGGTCAAATTCTAAAGTTAAAGCTCAGCTACTTTGGTCATCTTATGAGAAGAGAGGAGTCGCTGGAGATAGATTTGATGTTGGGAAAGGTTGATGGTCACCGGAGGAGGGGTAGGCAGCGAACGCGATGGTTAGATGGCATCCTCGAGGCGCTGCAGATGAAGATATGTGATCTTAGGAAGATAGTGAGAGATCGGAAAGCATGGCGTGATATGGTCCATAGGGTCACGAAGAGTCGGACACGACTGAACGGCTGAACTTAACTGAACTGAAGAGCTGTTGCAAGTGTGTCTAGCTGGCTCTGGGTGAATGAAAGATATGATACGAAGTAAAGAAATTTGTTAGGAGCAACGTGTGAGCCATTCGACAGGAGTGAGCTTCCCTCGGGCCAGAGGACTGTCTCACAACTCGTTGAAGTAAATGGGTGACAGAATGACAGGTAGAAATAGCCGCCTGGAAAACTCAGATATTTTTGGCGGCATGCAGAGCATGTCAAGAACGCGACATTGCGAAACTTTGAGGATTGGGGAGCCGCCTAAGGTAAGGAAGATCAGTCAGTTGTGATCTCGTTGATAGACAGTGAGTTAAAATTAGGAGTTCTGACTTCTCGGGCGCAGGAGACAGGCCTGCATGGACAAGAAAGGAAGAAATGATATCAAATATCTGCACAATGGAGTCTTAAACATGACCAGGAGATCCGCGCGAGCACCACAGTTTGATGTCATCGGCTTAAAAAAATTAGAGAATGGTTAGCTCTGCTATGCCTGGATATACGTAGCGAAAAGCAGTGACTTCCTCGGGATGAGAAGTTAATTTCTCCCGTATTCTGCGTAGTTCGCCAGCAGCTAAGCTCTCCTTGTATTCCATGTCGAATACGTCTAAGTTCAACGGTGTTCTATATTTCGTTTACAGCTAAAGAAAGGCGCAGCATCTGCCACTCGCGGAACGCAAGAAGCGCCGCCCGGCGGCGTTGGAGCGCACTCGTTCCCGCTTTGTCCTCATAGCTGACGGCAGATGGGTAACGTCACATCCTCGACGTCACCCTAATTGAGTAACTTTTATTGTTACAAACCGCGCGCGCTTTTTTGTTTGCATTGGTGTTTGCCGGGCAGCGCCAGTGCGCATGATCGAGCTGGCAATCATGGGGCGGATTGTGATCGGCGGGGAAATGAAGGTAGATAAGCGCGTCGAAAGCAAGGCTCCAGGCTCTTTTCCCGGCGGGAGACCAGCGTGGGGCGGCCAGCGTGCGTCAAGGGCCAGCAGAATGTGCACGGGCGACGGTACGAAGATCTGAGAGAAGACGGAAGCAGTGCCTGGAGGAAGGGCTTAGACGTATTTGCGTGAGTTGTACCACGCGCTTTAGTCCTATTGCTCGCCCTATTCGCTCCACAGTGTGTTTTGTTTCACCGCGGTAAAGCACTGACCTTCTTTCTGCTTTAACTTTGGTGTTCCATTGTCGCGCACATGAACAGCATGTCTCATGAGCAGTAGCGCCCGATGTTGTTTCTTTTTATTGAATGCTTTTTCGTTTATCCGGAATAAGCCGGTGTTTTTAAAAGAGACTGGATTTGTCACTCCTTGGGCGAGACCGTGGCTCACGGACCTGCTTTTGTAAGCGAGGCCTTCATCTGGCGCTCAACGTGATGCAAACCAAAGCTCGAGCAAAAATCACGTTGGGTACCAGATGAAATCGCACGGAAAGGTGCCTGTTGGTCCTGTACGGACACGGTGCAGGGATCGTTTCGGACGCTATCAACGGCTATCGCTGATACTGATCGTCTGCGGCTTCCGGACCTAAACCAGCCCTTTACCGTGCAGACTTATGCAAGTGAGTATGGTATCGATGCTGTTTTGCTTCAGGAGCAGGAAGGGAAGCTTTGCCCCTTGGCATTTGCAAGTCACACTCTCTCCTCGCCGTAGCAAAACTACACGGTAACAGAGAAAGAGTGCTTGGCAATTGCATTTGCACTAAAAAGTTGGACAAGTATTTGGATGGGGCTGAGCTTATGATTCAGACCGATCATCAGGCATTGTCTTGGTTGCCAAAGCTCCAAAATTCGGTCGGTCAGCTAGTTGTGCTGTCTTTTCCTGTATTGCCGTCACGTTGTTTGCGCTGTTAACCTATAGTTACCTGGGAGCTGGGCTGTGAACTAGGATTTTTAACTGTGAGTTGTGAAGCCGATGAACACATTGAGGCGGCACCGGAAGCTTTTCTCGCACGTTATGTAGCAACGACATGGCAGGAAAAGGTATGAAGGTATTTTTTTATATAAGCAAAAAATTGTTCTAAATTTTGCCGCTGGTCCTAGTGGCCTTGCAAGCAAAGATGCCTGTGCATACAATATTTGTTCACATTCTTGAATGTTTGAGCCGACGCGATAAAGTGAAAAACCCCGTTCCACAGAAAATCCGCCGCCCGCTTTGTCAGCGAAAAGTCGGGAAAACACAACCCTGGCAAGAACCTTTTGCACGTGCAATCTGGCCTATGGCAAGAGAGCACATAGGCACGTTCGTACGGCTTTGGTAAAGAGGGGCTTTTATTTTTTGACCTGATAACGTTAAAAGCGTCGTTCCCCCAGAAATTCCTGGGTCGCGGCTTTGACGTCGATGTTGTGACCGAGAAATGATGGGTATTACTATGACAGCTGTTAGCAGGTGACATGTGATGAGTGAAGCAGATTACGCAATCTGCTTCACTCATCACAGCGGCTGGGGCACATGCTATCGCTAGATATCAAAGCGTCACCTGGCACCGGTTTCGATCTGCGTCTGCTGAGCGCAAGGTAGGAGTAAGGGTACAGAGAAGCCTGCGAGGGTAACTGGAGCGGACGGGCGCCGTTAGAAGGCACAGAACGCAGTTTTGCCACGCTCTCCCACGTCCCGCAATACTGTCACGTAGTGGTGACGAGGTTGGCGACACAAATGAAGGGGGTCGATGATTGCACTAAAGAAACTCTTTATTTGGGCTGACTTGCGCCCGCAAAATAACTAAGCAACTCGGCGGCGGCGATAGAAACAAACGTGCTCGTCGATCGTCGAACAAAGAATGCCCGTCACACTCGGCAACGCTCAATTTAAAGGCTGCACAGAAGAATCTTGATAACGTCGCAAACAGCTACCAGCACGGGCTGGAACATTGTGGAAAGACAAGCGAGTGGCCGGAACCTTCGAGACAGATCTCGGTGCGTCTTGCGCTACAACAAAACTGATAAAAGTGAGACTCGCGACATCGAGCAGTAACAGACAAAAATTACGGAACTGATACGCGGTCCAGAATCAGAGTGATAAGCCTGTATGCCGGCGGCTGCCAAAAAACAACAAATACTGTTTTGAAGGTTTCGCGGCATTACTCCCTCCTTAAAAAAAAAAAAAACATCGCCTCGATGTTTCAGAACAAAGAAACTTAAACATAAACACTGCAAAGTTTAAACACCACAGATTATTTAACGCGCGTAATATGGCTTCAATCGTACAACATGTACAATTTCTGGACGTGCGCGTCGCCGTTGTGATGCTGTCGTTCCGTCGGGAATGACTTCATAGTCCAGTGGTCCGACGCGGCGAAGGATTTTGTATGGCCCAAAGTATCGACGCAACAACTTTTCACTTAATCCGCGACGGCGAATTGGTGTCCAAACCCACACGTGGTCTCCTGGATTGTACTCTGCGTGGCGTCGTCCTAAGTTGTATCGTCGGCTGTCGGTGCGCTGTTGGTCTTTAATACGCAGCCGTGCGAGTCGTCGGGCTTCCTCTGCACGCTGAAGGTAGGCGGCGACGTCAAGGTTGTCTTCGCTGGTTACGTGCGGCAGCATTGCGTCGAGCGTCGTCGTGGGCTCCCTGCCGTACACAAGCTTAAACGGGGTCGCTCTGGTCGTCTCCTGGACTGCCGTGTTATACGCGAAGATCACGTACGGCAAGATGGCGTCCCAGGTCTTGTGTTCAGCGTCGACGTACATAGCGATCATGTCCGCGATCGTTTTGTTCAGGCGCTCCGTAAGGCCATTGGTCTGGGGATGGTACGCAATTGTTCGTCGATGGCTTGTGTGACTGTATTCCAGGATGGCTTGCGTCAACTCTGCCGTAAACGCCGTTCCCCTGTCCGTGATGAGCACTTCTGGGGCGCCGTGTCGCAAGAGAATTTGTTCGACAAAAAATTTGGCGACTTCTGCCGCGGTACCATTTGGTAGTGCTCTTGCTTCGGCGTAACGGGTAAGGTAGTCAGTGGCCACGATGATCCACTTGTTACCCATAGACGAAGATGGAAAGGGGCCGAGGAGATCCATCCCAATTTGTTGAAAGGGTACGATTGGAGGCGGAATCGGGTTTAGTAGTCCTGCTGGTCTGTTCGGTGGCGTCTTGCGTCGTTGGCACTCACGACACGTCTTCACGTAGTGGGCAACTTCGGCAGGCAGTCGCGGCCAGTAATACTTCTCCTGGATTCGACGCAATGTGCGCGCAAATCCGAGGTGGCCTGCTGTGGGCTCATCGTGCAACGCCTGCAGAATTTCTTGCCGAAGGGTTTTAGGCACTACGAGAAGCTGCGCGGTCTTGTTAGGTGCGAAGTTCTTCTTCACGAGGAGGCCATTGTTTAACGTGAAGGATGATAAATGTCGCCTGAACACACCAGGAGGGGAAGCCGTCTTTCCTTCCAAGTAATGGGCTAGCGCTTTCAGCTCAGGGTCTGATCGCTGTTGTTCTGCGAAACTGCTGGCGCTTACCGGTCCCAAAAAGGCGTCGTCGTCATCGTCCTTCGGGGGAGCATCGACCGGAGCGCGGGATAAGCAGTCTGCGTCGGAATGCTTCCGGCCCGACTTATAGACTACAGTCATGTCAAATTCTTGAAGTCGTAGGCTCCATCTGGCAAGGCGGCCGGAAGGATCTTTCAAATTAGCCAGCCAGCAGAGCGCGTGATGGTCGCTTACCACCTTGAATGGTCGGCCGTATAGGTATGGACGAAACTTAGAAGTGGCCCAGATGATTGCAAGGCACTCCTTCTCGGTCGTCGAGTAATTGACTTCGGCTTTTGTGAGGGATCTGCTAGCGTAGGCGATTACTTTCTCCTGTCCGGCACTCTTCTGGACAAGTACGGCTCCTAGGCCCACACTGCTCGCGTCGGTGTGAATTTCGGTCTCGGCGTTTTCATCAAAGTGGCCAAGTACAGGAGGGCATTGCAGGCGGCGCTTAAGTTCGTCGAAGGCTTCTTCTTGCGGCGCTTCCCATTTAAAAGGTACGTCAGCCTTTGTAAGCTGCGTCAACGGTTCGGCGACCCGCGAAAAGTTTCTGACAAATCGTCGATAATAAGCGGACAGCCCAAGGAATCGGCGCACAGCTTTCTTGTCGGCAGGCGGTGGGAATTGTGCGATTGCAGCTGTTTTCTCCGGGTCTGGGCGAATACCGTCCTTGCTAACGATGTGACCTAGGAACCGGAGTTCTTCGTAGGCGAAGTGACACTTCTCTGCTTTTAGCGTTAGTCCCGATGACTTGATGGCTTCCAGCACTGTCTGAAGTCGTTTTAGGTGGTCTTCAAAGTTTGACGAGAAGACAACAACGTCGTCCAAATATACTAAACAAATTTGCCACTTCAAGCCTGCCAGGACTGTGCCCATTACTCGTTGAAATGTGGCTGGAGCAGAGGCCAAATGGCATCACCTTGAACTCATAAAGGCCGTCCGGTGTGATGAATGCGGTCTTTTCGCGATCTCTTTCGTCGACCTCAATTTGCCAATATCCGCTCTTCAGGTCCATCGATGAGAAGTACCTTGCATTGCAGAGCCGGTCGAGAGTGTCGTCGATGCGGGGAAGCGGGTAGACATCCTTCTTCGTTATGCTATTCAAGCGGCGGTAATCAACGCAGAAGCGAAGTGTGCTGTCTTTCTTCTTGACCAAAACGACTGGTGCCGCCCAGGGGCTGTTCGAGGGCTGGATTACGTCATCACGTAGCATTTCCTCAACTTGATCGCGAATGGCCTGGCGTTCTCGCGGCGATACACGATAAGGGCTTTGGCGCAGAGGTCGGGAGTGTTCGTCCGTTATAATGCGGTGCTTGGCCAGTGGTGTTTGTCGTACCTTCGATGATGACGAGAAGCACTCCCCGTAGCTTCGAAGAAGACTAAGAATCTGGTCTTTCCTGCTGTGGGTCAATGCCGGGTTGATGTCAAATTTGGGCTGACGGAATTGGTCCGGTGAGTCTTCCAGCGTTTGGTCGTGGAGGGCGAATACATCTTTGAGGTCGGCTAATTCGTCGAGAAAAGCGATCGTCGTGCCCTTGTTGAGATGCCGGTATTCTTCGGTGAAGTTTGTTACCAGCACCTGAGTTTGACCTCTCCGGAATTTCGCGATGCCTCTTGCGATACCGACACCTCGTTCTAAGAGCAATTGGATATTTCCTTCGACGATGCCTTCAGCGGTTTCGATGTTTACGCTTCCTACGCAGACTGCGATGCTTGACCGGGGCGGGACGGTCAATTTTTCATCGAGGACGTTTAGAGCGATGTGTTGCATCGACGTCGTCGTAGCAGAAATGGCTTTGTCTGCAGAGAGCTTGATGAGCTTGGATCGCAGGTCGATGATAGCCCTATGTTCATTTAGGAAGTCCATGCCTAAAATCACGTCGCGGGAGCACTGCTGCAAGACCACAAAGCTGGTGGGGTAAGTACGTCCATTTACGGCTATTCTTGCAGTGCATCGTCCCGATGGTGTAATCAGGTTGCCACCTGCGGTGCGAATCAGCGGGCCATCCCAAGCGGTGGTAACTTTTCTGAGCTGAGAGGCTAACGGTCCGCTGATGACTGAATAGTCAGCTCCGGTGTCTACTGGGGCAGTGACTCTGCGACCGTCGATATCAACTTCAAGGTCACTTGTTCGCGTCCTCGCATTGCACGTGGGCCTTAGTGTCCGATCTCGGCTCCGTCGTTTCTTCAGGTCATGGCCGGGGCATACCGTAGTTACTGCGCTTGGCGGCGTGGTCTGCTTGCAGTATGGTCGTGATGTCGTCGATGACGTCGTGTGGAGCGGCGGTGAAATGGCTGCGTCGTCGTTAGTGGTCGTCGGCGGCGGAGGATGTTCGTCTTTTCGTCGTTGAGCAACCTCACCTCCAAAGGTTGCTCTGTTTAGTTTCCCCTGCGCGGGCTTGGGGACCTTCCGCGCATACTCTCATCATAGGTACGGCTTGGCGACGCAAAGCGGGCCCTGTACGGCGATGGAGACCTGAATCGACGGATTGGTGGCGCAATCTCACCGCTACGCAGATAGTTGTCAATTTCTTGTGGTCGTTCACCTGGGCGTGGTCGTGGAGCGTCGACTGCAAATCCGCGGAGACCGATTCGTCGGTACGGGCAGTGGCGCAGAATGTGGCCGGCCTCACCGCAGTGGAAGCATAATGGCCGGTTGTTTGCAGTCCTCCAGGCGTCGCACTTCCTGGGGTTAGGGGGTCGTTGGTAGGCTTGGCGGGCGGGGGCCAAGGGGCGGTTTTCAGGAACAGGACGGTTGCGGCGAGGAATCGGAAAGTCATCACGTCGGGGCGGAGGGCGACGTAATGCACCAGCGTAGTTCATCGCTGTTGCCTCGTGTACTGGAACAGTCGCAGCCGTCGCTTGAGGAACGCCCAGCGCCTGCTGGACTTCTTCACGGACGACGTCCGCGAGCGTCGCCACCTGCGGTTGTTGCGATGATGGCATCAGTCGGCGGAGCTCCTCTTGCACGATCTCCCGGATGAGGTCCCGAAGGCTCTCTCCGCTTGTAGATGTGCTGGGGTAGTGGATTGAGCAGTCCGGCTGAAGTGGTCGCTCGTAGTGGCGCGTTCGGGTGGCCAACGTCTTCTCAATAGTAGACGCCTCCGTTTCAAATTCCGCCACAGTTCTTGGCGGATTTCGCACAAGACCCGCAAAGAGCGACTCTTTAACGCCTCGCAATATAAGTTTGACTTGCTCACCTTCGGTCATATTAGGGTCGGCGCGGCGAAAGAGGCGCTTCATCTCCTCAACATACGCCAAGACAGGCTCGTTAGGGAGTTGAAGTCTAGACTGAAGGAGGGCCTGGGCTCTTTCCTTTCGGACGGCGCTTGAAAAGGCAGTCAGAAACGCTTCCTTGAAAATCTCCCAATCCTTCATAGCTGCCTCATGATTTTCGAACCAAACTCGGGCATGTCCTTGAAGAACAAAGTAGACTTGCCTGAGTTTCGCGGCGTCGTTCCAGCCATTGAATTCTGCAACACGGTCGAAAAGGTCCATCCAGTCTTCTGCATCTTCGTCCGGTCGTCCATGGAAGCAGGGGGGCTCACGGGTTTGAACGAAAACAACCGGTGCTGTAGGCTGGGCCATTGTCAGCGTCGATGTCTTCCGAAATCGAATGGGGTCAGGTAGCAGACCGTGCTCTGGCTGTAGGCCTTGAAGTCGGCGGCTGGCTCGGTGACCTGTAGGCTGGTCTTCCAGGGTGACAGGAACACGGCTTGGGTCTTCGCTTGAAGGATAAAAGGCAGCACCTCCACCAGATGTCACGTAGTGGTGACGAGGTTGGCGACACAAATGAAGGGGGTCGATGATTGCACTAAAGAAACTCTTTATTTGGGCTGACTTGCGCCCGCAAAATAACTAAGCAACTCGGCGGCGGCGATAGAAACAAACGTGCTCGTCGATCGTCGAACAAAGAATGCCCGTCACACTCGGCAACGCTCAATTTAAAGGCTGCACAGAAGAATCTAGATAACGTCGCAAACAGCTACCAGCACGGGCTGGAACATTGTGGAAAGACAAGCGAGTGGCCGGAACCTTCGAGACAGATCTCGGTGCGTCTTGCGCTACAACAAAACTGATAAAGGTGAGACTCGCGACATCGAGCAGTAACAAAGATTACGGAACTGATACGCGGTCCAGAATCAGAGTGATAAGCCTGTATGCCGGCGGCTGCCTAAAAACAACAAATACTGTTTTGAAGGTTTCGCGGCAATATTGTGATCGTGACAGTACAGTGTGAACATGTCAGTGCTTAGCGCCGCTCGGCAAGAATGTATACTGGAGTGTGCACCGAAAACCTTAATGTGACGGTAGTTCAAGGCTATCGATTGGAGTGCTCGCATTACCGTGATTGCATTCGGGTCAAGTTGTTTGCTGCATGAAAATGTAACCCGGCTGGGAACAATTCGAAAGCTGTTCAGCAGCCACGGTAGCCTAATGCATAAACCTTTAAATCACTATGTCGCGAATTCTGCGCGTGTCAAATTCACACCGTTCACTCATTCCTGTATACCGCTTGTATACACAAACTTGATGCCTACCAATTCTAAGCTGCCAGTACTATCCAATAAAAAATGGTGCTACTGTGAGCAACCTCTGTGAAAGTGCAACTTATAGCCAATATTTCTAGTTTCAATCTCTGACAAATGTTACGGTGCAAATAAGAAGGCGTTTGGTAGATAAAATCTAGATGATAACCTGGGATCTTCGACTTAGTTGGAGACCTTGACTTTGTACGCCAGAACGCTATCCGTCATGCTGCCCGCATTGTGCATGACCGGTGAAATTAAGCGCGCTTCATTGTGCCGGTCTGAATCAAGGTGTTAGGTATATGTGCCGAAGTCCTTTTATCCTTACTTTTATTTGCTGCTCGCAAACCCATATAATTTTGCTGGTTTGTAATTTTCAATGGAAGAACGCGCATCGAGAGTTCCAATTCTCAAACTAATTCTTACTTGCGATCACAAGTATGTACTATTCAGAACATTTTCATGGAACATCTAGGATGTCAACTGTCATAAGTTTGAAAAATACATCTAGTATTGTGAAGTTGTGAAACGATTCAGAGCGCAACTGCAGCCGAACTTCAGCGAGTAGCTAGGTACTAAATTTATAGCGCGGTCACACAAGAAGGAAAAAAATTAACATTCACAGACGGAGAACAGTCTTTGAGAGGTTTATGCCACAGCCGCGTAAGCGTCGCTCCACGGTTGAGTTGACATTTCCGGCCCAGTTTGCTATCAGTAGCTGCAAAAATGTACTTAAAAATATCTTGCATAGCTCGATCCTCAGCGCGGGACGGTCATTGTTTTCCCAGATTAGCTGCAGACACTGTGTACAGTGAGGGAGCAATTCTGAAATAAAAAGTTTACACAGCTTGCTACTTCACCCAACTTTTGAGACTTCATTATCGGGGTAATGAAAGTGCACGTAAGCTGACAAAGCTTGACTTCTTCCTTTGCGGCGTACATCAACCTCCATTGTCCATGTTTTTCATTAACCCGTAATTTGGTCATATTTGCTCTTGTTCCTGCAACAGGCTATTGGACGACTGGCATGTCACACGAAAACTGTTGCCAAATATCGCATAAAGCAACAACTTGGTAGTCATAACCAAACTTGGGGTTCTTAACTCCCCTTGCGGATACTCGTTAGCGTACTTGGACTTTTCCACAAGCCTTAAATACCGCCTCTGTCCCGTAATAAGAACACAGTCCTAAGCCAACGCATTATATGAAATAGCACCCGACACATATATAAAACCCTCTTTACCAAAGCCGCACGAACGTGCATACGTGCCTTCTTGCCATAGGGCACATATGCACGTGCAAAGTGCCTCTTGCCAGGAACGTTTTTTCACGACTTTTCGCTGACAAAGCGGGTTCCAAATTTTGTGTGTAACGGAGATTTTCACTTTATCACGTCAGCTCAGACTCAAGAATATGACCAAATATTGCATGCACAGGCTTCTTTGCTTGCAGGGCCACTTGTACCAGTCACAAAATTTATAACCAAGTGTATATTTATATAAATACAATCCCTTCGTATTTTTTCCTGCCATGTCGTCGCAACATAACGTGCGAGAAAAGCTTATGGTGCCACCTCAATGTGTTCATCTGGTGGTTCACAACACTTTGTTAAAAATTCTAGTTCACTGGCCAGCTCCCCGGTAACGACAGGTTAACAGCGCAAACAACGTGACAGGAGCACAAGAAAAGACGACAGAACTATCGCTATTACTTCGTCTTCTCCTATGTTCCTGTCACGTTGTTCGCGCTGTTGGCTTATAATGAATCCGCAACAAGCCCAATCTGATGCATCTGGTAGCAGATTCAACAGCAGCTGGTAGTGCATTATGGTTCAGCATCTGAACTTGTTAACTTCAGCGCAGCTTTCATTTCAGAGGAAGTGGGAGCATTTCTACTCTTCTCTGCTGCCATTGCCTGAAGCGAGCGCAGCACAAAAATTAGAGGGCCTCTTAAATGTCTCTTAAGAGGAGAACGGCCGAAGCCTGCTCGTTTTTTTCTATCATTTGCCTTAGTTGCAGTCATTTAAAGTCGTCGTTTGATATACTGATCGCTTCGTAGTCATGATGAGCCTTGCCTGCCTAGTCACTGTAGGCTATACCACCACTAGCTAAGCAGGTTGACTCATTTCGAATCAATTGTGGTGATTGCAAATCGTCGTTTGACAAATTGGTCATTTCGTAGTCATTGGCAGTAATGACGAGTCATGCATAGTCATTGTAGTCATCACACAGCGCTAAGCATTTTTACTAATATCCGATATAATAGCGGTCATTACCAGTCGTAGTTTGACATATTGGTCATTACAAGTTAATTTTAGTCATTAATAATCATTATGGTCAGTCATAGCATTAGTCATTACCTCTATCGATGTCCAGTTCATTACCTATCACCATAATTTTCATTCCTAATCTCCCTCCTGACACGTCCGCGTTTTGCGGTTGACACAACAGCGCACGGATGCGACGCACAGATTTTCGCTCTATCAGCTTAGAAAGGCTTTCAAATTAAAAAGCAAACGACGTTAACGTGGAGACCCTAACGTCATTTGCTTTTTGTGCGCACACATTCACACAATAAAGTTTGCGATGACCACGCAGACACGAGGCGTACGCGCCCAGAAAGGAAGCAGACCACGCGCTCAGAGCCGGCGACCGCGGCGGCGACATCTCCCTCGAGGCACCCTACATCTCCCCGAACAGCGGCCCCCTCAGCAGAAATAGCGGGCGCAGGTGTAAACTCCCGAAGGACACGCTTGCCCATTGACGGCGGCGCGACGCAGCAGGCCACATGTGGCAAAACGCTCATCAAGCGATTACTACTAGACACAACTCTAATTGCTGATAACAATGACGCGTTTCGCGAGAAGCCAAACGTCACAGATGTATTTGTATGTGTATATTTAAATCGGTGTTTAAATTAAAAGCATTATCTCCTATATTAGTTTGCGCATTATGTCCATGTTTTTCAGCACAGAAAAGAGCCCTGCCACATTTTACTTTGGGTTATTGTTGTTACTTACATTAGTGTGATTTCAGTGCTGTTCGAACCAACATTACTAGAACAAACTCAGTTTCACAGCTCCCCATACCACCCAGCAGAGGAGCGTGTCCTAAGTGGCGGTCGCGAGAACTAGCGACGCTGCGGTCGAATCTTGCTCCTTCCCGGGCGCGTCGTCTGCTACACGCGGCGCGGAAGCATGGAGCGGCTAGCGCACAAATAGTTTTAGCGAAATGCGGCAGCGCTCTACATGGCTGCAGTAAAATTATAACTAAATTACGAAAGCTTTGGCTTCGAAGCTAAGTGTTACCTGGGAGAGCGCGTTTATGTGCTATGAAATTCCCTCATTAATGCTATGAAACAAATCTGACAACGCCGTCGACTTGCTCAGCAACGCTGTTCGTTGCTTTGCCCACTGGCTTCTGTTTTGTAGCGGGTGTTCCAGTACTGATTAGACGAATATTCAATGCCAGCAAACGGTCTACGTCGTTGTCTAATGAGAACCTCTGTTCTTAGTGTCCTATTTTTGAGGTCTGACGCAGAATAACGATCTGTTAGCATTTCTAAAAAAAAAGTTTTGTTGCTTATCTTATACAAGAACGTAGGATGGGTGGAGTTAATTAGCGAATCAACTGAAAAAGGATTCAGCGGGAATGGACATAAGCAGAGCAAAATCAAATAACTGAACAAACACGAGTCTCTCTCTCTCTAAAAAAAAAAAAAAACATTTATAGCAAGTTATCACCGGTAGTTGGGATTTTATTCGCACAATGGCCTTGAGAAATCCCCCCCCCCCCCCCACACACACACAGAGAAAACAAAAAAAGTAACGACACTATATTATTGTTGTAAAGGTAACTGTAATGAAATTCAACTGGTAACGCAACTAAACAAAAATGAGCAAAATGCAGTAATTGTCAACAGTAATGTGCAGATGAAGTGCAGCAAACAACAAGAACTTGATTTCCTCAACGTTGATAAAAATTGCAAGAATCGACAGCAATTCAAAGAACAACACTGCTTCCTCTTTGGCAAATATTTGACTATACAGTACAACCTATTATTTTGTTTGAAGGAGAATGAGCATTTATACATAGATTAATTCGGCAGTGATTGCACACATTCTTACTTAAATATAAATATCACAATCCACGTATATATATAATGATTGCACGTGTATTGATAGCAAGCACAACTGCAGAGAGCGAGAATTCTATCAGAGCAGCCTTGCTACTCTGACTTTTTCTGCAAGCTCCACGCCGCTCTAAATCTTCCGAGTTCTTTTCGAGGTTTTATTTCAACTGCGCTATTTCTTCTTTCTTGTTCTTGTTTGCTGCCGAAGCTCGCAGAAGTGCTTTTCTTAGCAGTCATGCCTTCAGTTGTTGAAGTCGTTTTCTTTTTTCTGACCCTCTTGCTTGCCGAATTTTTCTGCGCAGCCTTAAACAATTAGAACAAACTTGTCGCGAATTGTTAGCACAGAGCAGTTTTTATAATGCATTCGCTCTTCGCATAAGCTTTGAACTGCGGCCCCCTCATACAATTTAATTTCACTGGCCTGCTTAAGAAGATCTTCTACCTATCCAACCCTTTGCACATTATATAAGAACTTTTTGTGCACTTTACCGGTGTACGCGTTCATTGCACATAACAACCGCTCGTCGATCACAAAAGTCTTTTCAACTAGCAAGTTTCCTCGAACTAGACGACGAGTGTAAAACAGCCCGCATCTTTCATCTGTCTCCTCATTGCGAAAGTACTCAAATTTTCATTGAGTTGTTGCCAAAGTTACAGACTCCAGAAAATCAAGATTATAGTCCGAGTCCGTTTGTTCAGTGCTGCTGTCCTGTTCCTGCTGCTCTGATACGGAGTCTTGTAGTTCGCTTTCGACAACACTGTCGAAACACATGTGGAAGCGCGATCCTTTGGTGACTTTCTTTTTGGTCTAGAATGCTTCGGTTTTGAAATGTGTGCTGGCAATGAAAGAAAAACCCTTGGTAGATTTCCCTCTATCCAAAATTACTTCCTTACCTTGAATTATATTCCAATAGGTTTTTAGGACGTCTTCCTCTTCGAAGTGCAGATCACAAACCTTGCATTTCGAAGTCAGTTTTTGATCTTTTCTGTGAAGGGCTTGCTCCCATCTTTTAAATTCGATAGGGTCTTTCGGTGGCGCGAAGAAATGACAGCCTTTCGAGTCTTCATTTCGATACCCACTTTTGCACCCTGGGGCAAAGCAGGTCGGCATGGAAAGTACCAATGTCGCAAAATAAAAATAAAAAGAAAGAATTAGGTCAAAAGCAGCCGACGCGCACTGACTGGCGCGGGCACGTGTTTCAGAAGACCGCTGCAGCCGCCGACGCTGGCAGCCGCGGGGCAGAGAGTGGCGGTGAGGGAGCAAGAGTAGTTATAATTTTACTACAGCCATGTAAGTGCAACGGCAACACGTCGATGGGTTATGTGATACCTTGAGGCGCGGAGCCTTATGCAACCAAACCTCCCCCCATCTGACAACACCATGGCAACACGTAACAGCTACGTGTGTGCCGGCCGCTCCATGCTTCCGCGCCGCGTGTAGCAGACGACGCGCCCGGCGAGGAGCAAGAGTCGACTGCAGCGCCGCTAGTTCTCGCGACCGCCACTTGGGACACCTCTCCGGGCGGAGCTGTGAAACTGACTTTGTTCTAGTAACGTTGGTACGAACGATAGCTTGGATCGCATCACTCTAACAATTCTAAAGATATATATTTGAAGCATTCACATCACAGTATTTTCAATGCTGCATGAACGACAGCTTGGATTGCATTATAAACATCATTCTAACAAATATAAAGATATTTGAAGCATTCACTTTTATGTACGAGCAGTGGCATATTTTAGCGTTGGGGTTCGCATCAATGTTGTGTCAGTGGTCCACGAACGATAGTTTTGTGTTGCGTTATAAACACCACTTCGACCTTGTGAGAAAGAAAATATAAGGAGAAGATACTCGGCTGAAATTGGCCTTAGAAAGTACGTCACAACTACGCAGGCGTCTAGTATTCTCACCCAGCGCTATAGGGCACAAACGGGAAAAAATGATTTTAAATTCCCACGTACAACCTTCTGGTTGTTAAATAATTATCTTATGCTTTAAGGCCACTATTTTATGATACATATGAAGATGTAATTTATTGAAGAAACATGAGAGACTGCAAGTCATGTGCTCTGTCAGTTCGGTATTGCTGTGGTGCACCAATCGACTTTTCGCTTGCATGACAAAAGGTGAGACATGCTTCTTTGCTTGAAAACACCAACAAAAACAGACAGCAGATGATAGTGTTGTGTTTTTACATCGCAGTGGGTTGTTTTTATAAGGCGCAATACTGCATTTAAAGCACAGCGCCCATGCAGGTTTGATTGCAAAAGTAAGAGATGTGATGAGGTGCCAGAGCGCACTTATTTGGCGGTTGAACGTTAGGGCAAAGTCGTGCTCATTTATGAAAAATAAATTGGTTCACAGGAAGGGAAAGGCGCGGTAACTGTCACACTTGCTCTGTGGACACCCGAACCGCGCCGTAAGGGAAGGGAGGAAGGTGGGAGTGAAAGTGGAAAGAGAGAAAGGGGAGCCGTAGTGGAGGGCTACGGAGTAATTTCGACCACCTGGGGATCTTTAACGTGCGCTGACATCGCACAGCACACGGACGCCACTTCGTTTCGCCTCCATCGAAACGCAGCCGCCGAGGTCGGGTTCGAACCCGGGAACTCCGGCACAGTAGTCGGGCGTCTTACCACTGCGCCACCCCGGCGGGGCACATTTATGAAACCCTGAGCTTGTTTCTTACTCTGACAATTGCTGGCAGATTGTTTTGCGCAGGTGCTGTATTGGCGCGTGTTTCAAATCCCGAAAGGGCTAATATTGTTATATTTCTGGTATACTCTATCTGCGCCTGTCGTCAACTCCTATGTAGAGTCAAAACAGTCAAATGCTATAACGTGTGTCATTGTCCCAGCGTTTCTGTATGGCGGAGCACTTTTCTGCTGCTTTCAAAACAATTTTTTTATATAGTTGTGACTTTTGAATTTGGTTTGGCAATTCGCAATAATACGTGCATGTATTGACATTTTTCAGATCATTGTGTAACGCCGTCCGGCGGCTCTTCCTACTGCAGCTACTTCTCTGTGTCATGGTTCCAGAACAGCGGCAGAGCGCGCAAGAAGCCAAAAATTAGTTTCTTCCGCATACCATGGGACAACAGGACATTGAGGACCACAGTTCCTTTCTCTTCATAATATTTGGACTACTGACGATTGTTCACCGGTGGCACAATACTAGAACTTGTGAAAAAGTGTTGCATAAAAGAGAAACGGGATGCCGAGATTTGAGCAGCATTTATTTTTCAATCTCTGTGCCAGCTCAGCTGCAAACCATTACCTGTACTTTTTACCATGTCCATCTTGTCTTACTTTTTTCTGCAAACACTAGTGATGTGTTGACGTTTTTGTCTTGTGTTCTCTTTTTTATTATCTCTATTAAGGTATGATGATTTTGGTAAGAAACACAGTTGCCTTTCTATCCAGCCTTTCTCCGTTATGCTGGTCTTGGTTTGTGCCCAGGTTTTGTGCTCATTTTTTTTTTATCTTGCCATGAAATAAAAAGGTTCTTCAGCATTCCGTGTCTTTAATATATATTGCATGCTGAATGACTGCTTGCTCGAAACAGAATACAATCGCACCAGACAGAAAGAACCTTTGTTGATTTATGAATCCACGCCTGTACAGTAAACGTTTCTGTACATCTTACATTCAGAATAATTTCTGGACGACGAAATTCGCAAAATAGATTAAATGAGACATTCTGTCCACCTCAGGCCATAGAAAAAGTGAAAACGCGTGAGCAATTTGAAATTTGCGCCAGCGCAACCGAAACAAGAAGTGTGTTCCAGTTGCTTTCACGAACCTTGGGTGCGCTAAAATCCACAGGGCGGCGCGTAAAGGCGGAGTCACACTGCGGAAACAGTTGGTCAACTCTGTCTGTCAACAGCGTGTTCGCGCAGTGTTGGCGGCCCTGTCACATCGCGCCAACACGAACTATTGGGAAACATGTCGTTGTCGCCCTCCAGCAGCTGCCGCGAACTTGTTCTCCGACAGTTGGGCGACACCGTGTCACACCGCGGAAACTTGCTGCTCGTTGAGGCGCTGATGTCAGGAGCCGCCCATTTTGCTACTATTTCGCCCAAATTCATGCGCTATACACGTGCCTGTGAAAAATTCAATAGACAAAGTGGCTGTCCCAGTTACTCTGAGCTTGCTTTAATGATGAACGAGGGCACTGTTATTGTGGGACCCTCGGTTCGGCTCTCACTCTGGTCGATCTCCTCAGGTCCCGTCCTGAGAAATGATGAGCAGTTTGGAGGAATAGGCAGAGGCTTACGGCATCTCTGCCGTGATTCATCTACATACTTACAGGAGTACAGGGAAGTCACATGAGAGGCATTTGTGAAGCCTCGACCGTGAGAACGCGAACCCGACAGACCACCACCTTGGCTTGCAACACAACACGAGTGGAATTCCTCGTCCGGACGTCGAGTCGGCGTTCTGACCGCACAACCATACAGCTCGCCCACGCGAGCTTCGCTGATCCGATCACGTCATACACCTTATCAATAATTAACCACTCGATTACAAATACACTTCTTCGTTTCACACACGCACGTTCGCACACAGTTTTCAAACATCCGCTCTCCGTGCTGACGCACCACTCACTCCTTCGCCCATTTTTTCACGTGCCCGCTCTCATTGTCGACGCACCACGCACTGCTGCTCGGTGTCCCGTGGTCGCACTCTCTCGCATCAAAGCATGGACGCTGTATTTGCTGCGCACTAAGCCCATTCCAAAAAGAAAACACCACTACCAAAACAAGGTAAACACGGATGGCACGGCGCCAGCCACCGCGGCGCCGAATCGTCGGAGGGACGCTGCAGATGGGGGTTGTCAGTTTACATGTTCCCAGGCGCACACACGGGACGCTCACGTTTGGTTCAAGGTTCACACAGCCGCCGCCAAGGCGGGAATTCCCGGCGCAATAAGTCGGCCGGCGACGTTACGGCTGGCAGGCAGCAGCGCATATCATCGCCACCCGCGGGAGACGCCGTTGCCGAAGCTCCGAGCCCATGCGAACGGGTGAATGCGCTGCCTGCAAGACGCCACAACGGGGGAAATGATTTGCATGGAAACTCTGCAAAAACAAAAAAACAAAAAAGAAAACCGTATCTGCAAGTAGGAAATTCGCAGGAATGGGTCAATCAGCTCAAATATGAGTACTTTGGTTGGTCTGTTGTCGTCCGGAAATTCGCCCGGCCAGCGAACAGGCCGAACACCGTTGACGGACACTGTTTCCTGCTTGTTTTGGTTGCCAAACACTGTCACACCGAGGTAACACTGCAGCAACCTGTTTGGCTTCCCGACTGTTCGTGCGGTGTGACATGCTGTTGGGGAACAAGTTGGTTCGGAAACTTGTTGACGGCTTGTTTGGCAAACTTGTTTGGTTGAACACTGTCACACCGAGGCAACACTGCAGCAACCTGTTCGGCTTCCCTGCTGTTTCTGCGGTGTGACATGCTGTTGGGCAACAAGTTGGTTCGGAAACTTGTTGGCGGCTTGTTTGGCGAACTTGTTCGGTTGATGTCGCTGTTGTGTTTCCGCAGTGTGACTCCGCCTTAAGCAATTTGAAATTCGTGCCAGTGAAACTGGAACACAAAGCATCTGAATGTGTTGAGGGTCAGTTGTTCTCACCCACCGCTACGTGCGCTAGAGACGATTGTGCCGCTGGGGTCTATGGGAGTGCCCTCTCTTATTTATTCTTTCTCTATGACGCTTCCCACAGACGGCACCTTCGGGCTGACCCACCCGAGGGAAATCGGCAGTCACCTTTTCCTATCCTCCCTTCATCTTTCACTTTCCTATCTCTATCTCATGGTGCTCTATCTTACAACTATCCTGTCCTCTGTTCCCTTCTTCCTTTTAGAGCGCAGCTCTTTGGCGCCCGTTCTTGGGTTTCGCGTCGGCGTCGCCGTCGGCCTCGTAACCAGCTCAGCCTCCCTCTTCCTGCGTGAGCTGACTGCGCGTGTTATCTGATTGCGGCGCGCACTCCCCCGTTTGCCGCTCCCTATAACCCCCCCCCCCACTTTCCCCCTCTTCCTGTGTGGCGGCGAGGGTGCACTCCGGTTGTCTAAACGACGGCTCGCTATAGGGGAGAAAACCTGGGCCAGGGGGCGCTGCGCCGCTCTGTGCGTCAGCGCCCTCCATGGAGACCCCGTCAAAATCTACGCGCAGCCCGGCCGCGTCGTCTGCTAGCCGCCGCATAGAAAAGCATGTTGTCGTCTGCTCCGCGCTGCTCTCCAGCACGTGCTTGCGCGCGCGCGCTCGGTTGTTTCTCTCCTCCTCCGGCCGCATTGTGGCCACCGTCGCGCTCTAACAATGAGGGGGGAAGAAGAAAGAAAAGAACTAGAAGGAAAATAATGACGGCGCACTTTTTTCGCGAAGCTTGTGTGGAAATGGTAATGGGATGGTTGTGGGCCTTTCTTTTTTTTCTTTTTTTTTTGGGGGGGGGGATATCTCGTACCATTCGTGTGTCGTACTTCTCTAACTGGCGGTGCTGAAGCAGCCATCGTGGAACCGGGTCGGCCTCAAGAAACAGATATTCGTCATTAATGCGATCACTTTACGTCAATCATCCTATCCTCATACGCGATCCTGCTTCGGGAGCTCAAAACTGCGCGTTCGCTATAGGAGATAACTGAACTAGGGGTTGCGCAGCGTAACAGTGGAATTAAGAAGACAAAGATTTCCGTGGAGAGATGTCCCCGTCTGCGTGGAAAGTCGTCAGACATTTCCTTGCAGTTCGTCTCGTGGAGAGGAAACTGCCGCAAAAATGGCATGCCTCGGCTTCTGGAATGACCCAGGTCGTTAACGGTAGCTAGGTCATTGATTTCGGATTTCAGCGCCGCAGCAGTGAACTTCCCCTGGCCGGTGTCGGCAGGAACCAAAGGGTAAGGCGGCATGCTTTGTGCCTTTGTAGGGAACGCATCCTAAACGCGCCGAAAACAGGCCCCACGGCGCCGGCAGCACTGCCTAAAACGTTTGTCCCCAAAGAGCTGAATAGGCCCCTTTCAAGTGACCAGTCACAAAGGGAAAGGAAGGAGCACTCGAAGGCTGGACCCTTCATTCTGTGAACATGGACAGAGGCATCAAGAGGTGCCGCCTCAAGTCCTTCAAGATACCTGTCGTTTGCCTCCCGCCTCCAAGCAGCGAATTCGCGTTCTTTTTTTTTTTATGTATGTCTGAGCCTGCCAACAAGCGCTCTTTGAAAACAATGTCTGGCGATCAATTAATCATAATTTCTTGCTTTCAAAAGCACCGATAAAAAACATGCCTCCAGCCAGCCTCTATGTCAGCCGGGGCACAGAAAAAAGCAAAATTAAGAAATCCCACTGGCAAAGAGCGCCGGCTTTGCGCGCGAGAACTCGCCACCAACCCCCCTCGTCCTCACTCTCCTTCTCCCGCTCCGCGTGCACGCGCGGCTAAACGTAGCACGCGCTCCCGAGCGAGCGGGCTGCGCAGACTCCGCAGACAGCCACGCGCAGCGCGGGCGCGGATGCGCGTAGGTTTTGTAGTTCCTCTCCGCTCCGCTGGAAACCGAGCGCTGGCGTCGCGGAGCAAACTCCAGCTTTGGTTCCCTATCAGCGGGTCACGGTGCGTGCATCCCAAGCTGAAACGGAGAGTCACGTTCTCTTCACTCGTTAGCGGCATCAGTCAGTCGCTGCTATCTGTTCGTCACGCAACGTCCCTATGGGCGCATGCGCTGCCTCCCGCAACCTCCCGATAACTTAATTGCTCTCTTCATTTCTGCGACCACAAAGCTTCTTTCATGACAGCCAAGAACCTTTTGTGGAGTGTTTCTTGAAGGAATACCTGTGAAAATTTAAAAAAGTTGTCTGTAATTGCAAATACGTGTCTTTCTCGAACTCTGGCTCAATATATTGAAAAGGTGAAACAGCTGATGAGCTGCGCTCAAATTTCGCATTAGGAAGTAACGTAATCGTCGGCAATTTTTTGCGATGAGGGCACTGAAGCTTCGGCGGTGGTGCATGCTTTTGTACGCTGGCCGTCGCCAGACTGACCATAGTTTTGCACAAATGCTTTACCAGCCGAAAACAATTAGGTTTGATTAACACGGGCATATAACGGTAAGGCAAGAGGCACTGCTTCGTCCAAGTTTTTTCTGCTCCTATAATGTCACAACGTGTGCTTCCTCGTCAGCGTATGCTTGTTTGGGATTTCCTATTAGCTTTTGGACCGATAGAGCGACGAGAAATAGATCAGCAATCAGCAACACAAAGCTAATACCTCCCCTTTCTTTGCGCACCCGGCGTAAGGAAACATTGGACGTGCACCTTTTTATATGATTGAGGTCTTGTTGCTAAAACAAGCTAACTCTCATAACGTACAAATAATATGCTTATGACTGTATCCCTTAATAATACAGCACATTCGCATCGAATTCGGCCTCCTCGACAATCTCAGACGGAAGCCTAAACAAGTCCTAGGATCATTAAGGTTACCCAATATACTGGAGGCCTCTCAAAGAAAAACAAAAGGAATATGCAAATAAAACCTTTTTTTTGCTGCAGGAAAAAAAGTTCTCGATGACCACTGTCCTCGGCGTCCATGCGAGAGTGCAGCCGACACCGCGATTAGCTTACGACATGGGGATCAACATATTACTTCTTCAGTTTTCAAACTCCGGCCCCGCGGGTGGGACCCTTCCTTGTCCCGCCGAGCGGGGGCGCGCTTGTAGCGGTTTGAGGAGTTGACCGTTGACAGCCGTGCGGTGCGGAGGCGTGTTTCACCGCTCCTCCGATTGCACGTGGCTACCGGAAACGGACGGACTGGCGACAGCGGGAGCTTCCGAAAGCGTCAAACAGATGAGTTCTTTCTTTTATTAACTTTATTTCGTTTTCAGCTAGTTAGGTTAGGTGTAGCCTAAAGAATAGATTTTAGCGGCTTGTCCTAGCGGCCTGGTTTTTCGTACCGGCAGCTAGGTTTTCTCGGCGTTCATTCTTTAACTATTTTGTTTAGATAAATATTCTTTTTTCTAGGCTATTGGCATTCGCAGAATTTATTTTAAAGCGTGTTTGCTAGTCGTTTCTTGTGTCTTCCTTTTGCAGTTTGTATATTCTGAGAATTCGTAATAGAAATAGTTCAGTTGATACATGATTAAGATGTGCAATCACAAGAAAGTAAAGTGTACTCAGTGTGAGGCGCCGGTTAATATCAAGGAAACGCGTTTTCTGTAGATGAAGCGGAAGGCAGTGACTTTTTGTTTCGGTGTTGCGTGCTGAGTGCGCGCCTAGATAGATTTGAACGAGAAAAGGGCAGTTTAGTGTCTCGTGTGGATGATTTAGAAAATGAAGTAGGTTTGTTAAGGGCAGAAAATTAGAAACTGCTAGGACAAAAAAAAAAAAATAACCGACTTTATCCTTGAAACCAACGAGGACGAACATTTCAGTGCGGGGCAAGTGGCTGGGACCAGCACTGGCATGGAAGGCATAAGCAAAGTAGGTCAGGACGATCCGAACCGACATAGTTATTCAGAAGCAGCTACTAAGAAGTCGGGAAAAAAGGAAGAAGTAAGGAAGAATGAAAGGAAGAATGAAGGACACAGATAGCCGAAAGCAGGAGCCAACAGTTGGGAGAGGGAGAGAGAATGCCCAGGTGCTTATCGCGGGGGATTCTAACATGAGCAGGTGCAAGCAAGATATCTTGGAACGTGTAAAGTGTGATAAGCGAGGGTTAGTTGTAACCTTTCCAGGGAGGACAATGAGGGCAGTACTGAAAGAGTGTAGAAATAGGCTGTAGAAAAATTCCGCACAGCGCAGTATGGTGATAGTTGCAGCCAGGCTAAACGATGTATTAAATGGTGACGCTGCAGGAGTGGTGGAAAGTTTAGCTAAGGGAGTTGACGATATCAGAGAAATAACAAAGCTAGCACAGATAGTTGTACGCATAGTACCGGAGGTGCTTGGATCGAACGGAAAGCTGGAAAAGGACGTGGTGACAGTTATTCAGGACATAGAAAGCTAAGCCTGGAGAAGTGTTTCGAAGTGGTTGAGGTAAACAGGGAGGTGCATAAAGCAGGTTTTGGTAGGGCTTTCCAGCGAGATGGCATTCATTTTAACAGAAGGGTGGGAGCCGAGATTGGCTGGCGCTTGGCAGGCAGGGCTGTGGCTTTTTTAGGGGGTCCGCGAGGACTCAGTGCACAGAGGTAGCACGAAGTGAAGCAGAGGACAGCGTAATAACGGAGGTTTAGCCCCAAAAAATAGCAAGGAGGAGGAGAGTGTCGCTACTTTCCAAGATAGAAGGGTTTTAGGTTTGACCGGTCTGCCTTTGGCCTCCGTTCGAATGCTGCCCGCGCCGCATTCAACATACGCGCGATCTTGTGTCCGACATTTCTTAGCGGCCTTTAGCTTTGTAGCATGCTGATCACTCGGAATTTTCATCTAAACAGGTAGAGCACACAGCCCGATCATGCGGCGTATTCTTCGGCCGCAACGCAACACAGCGGCGCCTGGCCGCCCAACCAGCGCATCTTCGTGTGGCGCTGCTCACGTGAGACGAAACTGTCCAGTTTGAGTTACCCACCCGAATATCAATGCACAGTGCTTACGCAAGTCATCGCCACTTCAAAACCCGGTGTTGGCTTCGATGTATGGCTCAATATATATACTTACTGGAAATTCAAGGAATGATGTATAAACACCCATGCTACAGATATGTTCAGTGTATGATGGTTGTTAACAAATTGTTTGCCACATTACATGAAGCTGGCGCCGGTACTAATATTTTTTGATGGTAAGAAATGAAATTAGGCTAATCAATTCGTAGCTAAGAAAGTTCAAAACCACGCGAAGAAGATGGGAGAAAAAAATACACGAAAAAGCACACAGAGATTGCATACTTCCAACTGGATTTAATTAATGAAAGCATGGACTTTTAAATATCATCTGGATAATAAAATAAGAAACAAGCGCCAATGAATTGTGCACGTAGCAGGGATAGCAACAGTACGCGTGTGCATTACGACTGCTGAAGAGTTCTGACCTTCTTATGTAAGAATTGAACCACTGTTCTTGATAATGAACATGGAGAGAGAGAGAGAGAGAAAACTTTATTTCAAAAAGAAAAAGAAAAGAAAAAGAAAAAAAAGAAAGAAAAGGAGGGGGGGGGGCAGTGAGTGGAGTCTTCATTTCAAGACCCCAGTGGCCTGGGCTGCCGCTCTTGCCTGAGTTACCAGCCTGCGCTGGGTCTCTAGATCAGAGCATTGCAGAGTGGCCTCCCACTGCGCCTCCATGAACATGGAGAGCTAACGCAGTTTTCGCCCCTTTGGCGATATAAAATGCCTCGATAACTTCAATTTTCATTTTTGCCTTTGATAGGCAATTTTTTCCAGATAAGATAAATAGTATTTTCTGTCGCAGCTCTTGCAATGAGGGCTGCGACTGCCTGTGACGGTGCTCATGGATCGCTTCTGCGCCAGAGCAGCTCAGTAAAACAGCGCCCAGGTTATTTGCATGGTAACCTTGTTCTGATGATTCTTCCTCAATGAACCGGAGTCCTTTTCGCATTGTATAGAAGGGGACACATCTTCGTTTGCAAGGCATTGAAGGTTAGAAAAGTGTGTCTCTTAATAGCCAATACAAAAACGAATTCCAGTTCCAACATGTTTCGATTCGGCTGAACTGAGCATATGTCGCTATTCACCTGTCAGATACTGAACACTTCAGAATAGGGAGTAAATAATTGCGGCTATAACAGACAAAAAAGCGTCCCTGTTGTGATTATAGCTCTTTAAAATGTGCACTCCCAATAAAAAGTTTTTTTTTTCTTTACATGAGTTCAGTAAATTGCTTTAGTATGATATACGTTTAATATTGCCGTCATTCGTCAAGTTTTATAACATCATAAACGGTGAGCCTTACCAGAACCTGCATCTTGCTTGTAAAATAAGTGCTAGTGTCTTCCGCGACATTTCATTATTCGTGATTCGTGAGGCTCGCCGCTGATAATATTTAGGAATAAAACTGAATTAAGAACAACGCCCGATACCCAACCAAAGAACACTGACCCTCTTCATGTTTAAAGCTGCGTGCATAAGAATTCTGTGTACCAATTAAGGAACCTTAACCTCATCTCGGTTACATCCAATTGTTCTCTCAGATTCGATGACACCTTGTTTGCACTTTAAGTGAGCTCTTTTCGCACTAAACTGTCTTTTAATATTACTAAAATAACGCTTGAGTAATATCTGATAAATATTTTCCCCGAAGCACAATTAACTGCGTAAATTGCCGTTTAACACGGATCGCTATAGCATTGCAACAATCGTGCGACCGGGCTCAATGGAGGAAGCGCCACCTCATGATCGGGAGTAAAAAGGGGCCGCTTTTCACCGCGGAATCCCAGCGGAGTTTACAAACCGATCAAGTAATCTAGTGACGCTGATTTACAGCGAACTGCTTGGAAATGGCGCTGTTCGCTGGCGATCGCAGCGCCACGCTGCGATGTTTGGGATCCCTATGCTCGGCACGCGCGGCCCCCACTCCCAGATGCTATTCTCTTGCCATAGATTGAACGGGGTGGCGATACTGATCACCAAGCTCAACTGTTTTATGCTTTTTAATTAATACAAGTCCTCAACGTTGTTGACGTTATATATTGACCCCGGTTATCTTTATATACCATTGTTTAATTTCGATTTAGCTTCCTTGTGTCCCCGCTCTGCTATTTAGCCACTTATCTTTCAAACGCCTCTTGCGAACCCATATGCCACCGATTCAATCACATTTCTTTTGTTGCCTCATAACACCAGGGCTCGGCTAGAGTGACTATGTACGCTTTGACATCTTGATGGATACTGCCACACTCCAATATAAGCAGGGTTATTTGTTTCGTGTTTTTTATTTTCTTCAAATTCAGGGACAACGGGGTGAAAATCAGGTGTTGTTTTCCGACTTGATAATAGGGGAGAAATTGAGTTTTCCGCGGAAACACTCCGACATTAGTGTTTTATCGGATTAAGTTTACACAGTACAAATTTATTTGATATGCCCTAATTGGTGGGTAATATATGGTTATGTTTTAGGCCGCGTTCAAGAAAGTATTTCGTAATCCGGCGTTTATGTCGTAATTATTACTCGCAGTGATGTGCAATGGTCATTTTTTGACAATAAGAAACTTATTATTCACGTTAGCTGGTCATTGACGTTTTACCCGTCCTTATTAACGTACATAATCATCTGCATGCGCAACATTTCAGTTTCCATCCGAGAGCTGTCTGATATCTGGAGGTATCCTAGCTGAGAGAACGTTCGCTTAACATCACGGCTGCCATTAACTAGACATAGCAATGCCAACGCTGTATTTGCTAGCCTGGGGTAGCGCACAGCCGTCGCTTCTTGAATGGATTGAGTACGGCACCCTGTTTCTACACTGTCAACAGATTTTCTAGTCTGAGAGGTTCCGTTTCAGGGTGCAGTCCAATTTTGTCGAGATTTTCGCGCAAATACCTTCACAACAGGTTTTTGATGTGCCGCTGCTCTGAGATAAAATCGACGAAACCTTTTGCCCGGTCGCTTTTACCGATTATCTTGAAAAGCTCGTTGACAGTAGCTTAACGTTACGAGGTGATCGAAGCTGGCATCAGAATTTTTCCGCTTTCAAGCATTTTCTGGACATCTAAAAGTGGCTCGAGTGCCCCTCTCATTAAGACTGCTTTTGCATAAAGAACCTCTTAATCAGAAAGTATCGCTCGAATAGCTTCTGTTTTGGTGCTTTCATACGAGATTTCAACAAGTTCTGTTAATGAGCTCCACATTTCTAAGACAACAGCAAGCGCTTTTTAGAAGCTTTGCCATCTGTTCAGAACTACAGAAGGAGGCTTCTTTGCATCAGGATCAAATAGGCCATTGGAGGTACAAATTTCGTTAATGTGCTTAAATAATGCTCCAAACGTTATCACCGCAGATCGAACATCAGACACGCAAGGTAGCGAAATGGCATGGTCAATGGTCACATGATTCAAATGTGCTAAGTATTTCACATGCAACACGTGGATCGCTTCAGCTTCACAGGTTTCACGTAAAATTTTCCGCATGTACTCCGCTGAGTTTGTGGGCACAGCTACAACATCCTTCCACGTCTTTGCCACCATTAGGAGAGCCTTACCGACAATCTTGGCCACCGTGTAGCTGTTCGAAGCATTAACTCTGCCGACGTCGACCAAGCAAACCTGCTGCTTTTTTGCTTTTTGACTATAGTAACACAGAAGTGTGTTTATGATAGGCACTCCGGTGATATCAGGGGATTCATCAACGGATCACTTCACCAGTTTGCATATCATCACAGATTTTCGCTATCCTCTTGTCAAAAGCTGCTTTCAGGTATTTAATCCGAAGTCGTTGTCCTGTCGGCATAATTTCAGCCGACTTGCAGTATTTTCGAACAAAATAGGTCCGTCCATCTGGTGCATGCTGATTCCACGGTATGCCAGGGAACGGAAGAAGTCGTGAATCATGCTGTCCTCTTTATTTTCTTTCGAACGCAGTTTACGCGTAACATCGAAGAGTGTCGGCTGATATCGTAAAAAAGATATTCAGTGCTACACAAAGGCACTGACACTGGAAGAAAACACAGGACGGGCGCTGTGATGAATCGTGCTCTGCCGGTTCTGACACGATCATCAAGGTGTCATGTTTGACGGATGGAACACAAAAAGAGGGGCCCACAGTAGAAGAAAGTCCGCTTAACAAAACACGCAGCTGGGCTAGTTGGTGAAGCCCGTCCTGTGTTTTCTTCCAGTGTCCGTGTCGTTGTGTAGCGCTGAATATCTTTTTACGCAAACATGCTTCATCAACTAGCCCAGCCACATGTTTTGTATGGCTGAGATGTTCCCGCCTTTTCAGCTGCCCGGACAGCCATCTTCAACTTCTTATGACGGGATGACGCGAGATCGCGAATTCGGTCCCAGGGATTCTTCGCTGGATCAGTGACCATCTCGATGTTGCAGTACTTGCACACTAGAGCGCGGGTCTAGAGCGAAAGACTGCTTTCAGAGTCTTTCGCTGCAATCTCTAAACCCTGGTGTTCTTTGCACCAGTCATCCAATTTCTTTCGTTTTCTTCCCATCTCGAACGCTTGTTAGCAGTGGTGCAAATGTACAGTCATGAGCAAAAGTGGTATACAACACTCGGTCGTTGACACAGTTCGAGAAAACTGCATACCAACTTTATCTAGCAACAGCTGTCTAAGATAGAGACGAGGGGCGGTGTCCCATTTTATCCACATGCATGTGTCGATGTCGCTGTCCCTTACACTCGCTAGATGGCATTTTAATGCAGTTTTGCCTAGTTTTTCCGAGCTCTGCCGCTACCTGAGTATTGAATATCACTTTTGCTCACGACTGTACATGTAAATATCGCTCCTGTTTGTGCTAGAGCTTCTTGCAGCTTTGTTCGAGATTCCGACGTCCGATGGCGCCACGGCCCCTGCAGTCTGGACATAAGTGATGCATACGGCGGCGTAAACAGGGAACGTCCGTGGAACATACTCAGATCTGAAGCCATCGGTAAACAAGTAATTGAATTACTAAAGGAAATATATAGAGATAATAAAGTTGAGATTGCTTGGGAGGGGTTAAGAATTACGTCTACTGTCGAGGTATGCAAAGGACTAAGGCAAGGCTCTCAACTGTCACTGCTGTTGTCGATGACTTATATGAAAATATGGAAAAGAGTCTGCAAGAAAGCAACCTTGGTTTTAATTTCTCGTATGAGGTAGGTAAAACGGACATACAGCAAACGCTTTCAGGATTAATGTACGTGAACGACATTGTTCTATTAGCCAAAAGCCAGAATAATTTACAAGCATTGGTTTATAAATGTGGATACGAGGGAGGTGCAGTCGACTTTACCTTCAGCGCACTTAAGTCGGCTCTGGTGGTATACAACAATTTCACTGAAATCCAGCTCAAACTACAAAGGAGTGATATACCAAGACTGGCAGAATAAAAATATTTCAGGGTATGGATAAACGAAGAACTGGAATACACGGGAAAACATGATCAGGCCACCAGGGCGAAGGGAAGAAGGGATGCCGCGGTAACGATCGAAGAACACGACATTGTGGGGGTACAACGAATATGAAGCACTTAAAAGTATTTGAAAACTAATAATGGTACCGGGGCTTACCTCCGGGAAAGCGGTTTTGTGCCTAAGGGCAGAATTCCAGTCGGGATTAGAAATAAATCAGATATCTGTGGAAAGGATAGCACTTGGTGCCCACAGGAAAACTGCAAACGAAGCAGTACAGGGAGACATGGGCTGGGCATCCTTCGAGGCACGAGAGGCTCAGAGCGAAATATTGTACGCAGAACGCCTCAGGAATATGGTCGAATATACGTGGGCAGCTTAAGTATTCAAATACCTATACCGAAAGGGCATTGACTCCCAGTGGGAGAAAAGAACTAGAGAACCAACCATTCAGTATTTAGGAAGGTAGGACGGCGAAATAAAGAATAATAAACGTCAGGTAAAGACCTCGAATAATCTAATGGAAAAGAAGCCGACCCGAGACATATATAGAAAATGGAAAACTCGGATTAAGAAGGAAACGTTCTATGACAACGCAATAGGCAGCGGCCATTTTTTGAAGCTAGGTCAGTATGTTCTCAGATATCCTGATCTATTTTCAAGAAGAAGGCAGCAGCCTACCTGGGCCGACCATCACAGCTGCATTAAATTCGTTTCTTTCTTGCGCGGAGCTACAGAAGCCCCCTGACGCAGTTCTGTGACGCTGCGCAAGAAACGGATTTCCCCAAGACAAATGTGATGGTTTGCCAGGTTGTGAACAGAGAAGGAAGAAAAGAAGGAAGAAAAAAAGAACAAAAAAGTGGTAAGACATTGTTGCCTGATGTGTATGTACCGATAGCATCTGGTCGCGGTATACTTTAAGTGGTCTGCTCTCTTTTTCTGCATATTTGCTTGTTTGTAGAATAAACCTCAATTGAAGTCAGGCGTTCGTTCGTGTCTCTTCTTTGTTCGTGTTTTTGCGTGCGCCGGAAGAATGTCTCACAATTGTGGTAATAATAAGGTAGTGGGCTTTCAATGCAGCGATGTTTCGTGCTAATTCATGTTTCGGTGTTTGCAGATACAATGAGGACGTGTAATCCTTATATCATTTAGGAAATGTGACGCCATCACTTACGATACTGTTTGTACACACCGTCTATCCTCAGAATGTCTGGTGGTATTAGCGCTCTGTACGTCGCCAACCTGTTGCCTTTTCCAACGACTTTAATTCGTGGAGAATGGCCTGGCAACGCTTCTAGTCTTATTGAAGACCATATAGTCACGGGCTCCGGAACCGGGGGGGAGGGGGGGGGGGAAGGGGGATGGTCGCCCCCCCCTTCCCACTGCTCACACTTAAATCACTTTTATGAGCGCTCAAATTCTAGGACGTTAAAATGTAGACTGTGTTTTAAATGAGCTAGCATGGACTGCCACCATTTTGAAAACTTTTTCTTTGCGTGAACTAAATTAATACTCTTCAAAAGAAAACAATACAACTAGTCTTGTATGACTGACCACAGTTGACGAGCAAGAACCAGGGGATTGAAACAGGCCATGCGCGAACTTCCTTAACTGAAATGTATGTTGTTGACGCGTATATTTCTTTGAACTAAGGATTTTTTAAAGATATTTCATACCAAATTAAGGCCCTTTTTTATTTCTTTGCCCAAGTTTCATTCGCTGGCGTGAAAATTAACCGATTGCAAGAATAGGGCACCCTTGAGCCAACATAACAATTTCTTCTCGCAAAGAATCTGAAGGCAAGTTGTTGGGACCCTTAAACAACCTTTTGTAGGCTCCCTGAAGTTATGTATTTTCTTAAAGTAGCTTTTCGAGTGCTTGAACTTGAGTTATGTTGGTAATTTTGAGTGAGTATAGTAACGGTATTTTGAAAGTATGAAGTGCGATGATGTTTTTGAAGGCCGTATTTGCGATTTCATGGCCTCATTCTTCTTTAGGGGTAAAGCATGCTTTCAAATTGCGTAGAACTAAATTTAATTTAAAAATTAAGATAAAATGATAAAATAACAATAAAACGAAATTCAAATAAAGAAATAAAATCAAAATTACCTGAAAAATAACAATTATAACCAGAAAAAATTTGCCCCCCCCCCCCCATTAAAAAAAAAAAGTTCCGGAGTCCCTGAACCTGCCAGATATAAACTGGCAATCCTTGCAGTTTCACTCTCCTAGTTCCGAAATCATTCTACATGCTATCAACTTAATCTTTGTCATAGCCTACACGTGCACAATGAAAAACGTCCAATATTCTTGACCTAATATTCTTCAGTGACCACTTTTAGACAGACAAGGTAGAACTTGCATATAATGAAGGCATATATGACCAAACATTAGTCCTATGAGCTGTACCTATTTATAACACAGAGGCTCCCACGAAGTCTAAAATTAGAAATTGTGATTACAGCTATGCTAAAGCCTCGGATATCCTCGAACACCTTATTTATGAATTCGGGCATTTGAAGAAATGTCGAAACAGCCTTCTGCAAATATTGAATACCTGTGATGCAGATTGAAACATATTGTTTCCTTCTGTATTCAGATATGGGTACCGACGAAAACAAAACTATCCAGAAAACACTTGGATAACACGTAATGTGACTCATACCGAACGCAAAGCTAAACGACTAAGAAAATCATCGAAGATAAAACGAAACACCTTGACTTGTAAGTCGTCTTGTTGAAGCCATTAGTAACTTGAAATAAAAAATAAACTCAGCTAAAAACAATTATTTCATCAATACTAGGCCCAATTTTCTTTAAAGCTCCCCACAAAAGTTTTGGAACTTTCTCAAACCTAAAAAACAAAGCAAGAACCAGAACCCACAAGAACCACATCTTAACCATGCTAATAGCATGAATAAGTATTTTAAATCAGTCTTTACAGTTGATGATGAGCTCGCTCCTATAGGCGCTTTGTATAGGTTACCTCTAGCATCATTAAATGTAAGTGAATCAGGTATATTGAATCTTTTACTTAAGCTAGACACAAAAAAGCACCTGGCCGAACAACATAACAAATACAGTTCTCAAACGCTATGCCGAATGGATCGCCAAATACTTATGCATACTATTTATTAAATCACTATTAACAAGCACCTTACCCCAAGAATGGAAGATCGCCGAAATTATTCCTGTACATAAATCCGAAAGCAAGAGTGAACGCTCAAACATCCGGCCCATCTCCTTACCTTGCACAATATGTAAACTTTTCGAACACGTCATGACCAAGCATATAACCACATTTCTTAAACAAGAACACATTTTCGCACCATTCCATATTCAGAAAGGTCTTTTCACTGTTACTCAGCTTTTGGAACTAATTAATGACGTATATCATTAAGCACATATTGTCAGAAACAAGTAGATACGATTTTTTTTTTTACTTCTCAAAAGCATTTGACCGCGTTTCACAAAAAAAACTTATTAATTAATTAGAGTGTACACTTTGCAGCCGCTTCGTTGTTAACTGGATTAAAGACTATTTGTCAAATCGGTCCTAATATGTTGAGATTAACAATCAGTGCTCTACAATTGAACCAGTGCCATCAGGATTACCTCAGGGCAGCATCCTGGCTCAAGTTTTACTTCTTATATTTATTATTGATCTACACTCTTATGTCAATGTCAATATTAAACGTTTTACAGATTATTATACAATTTACTAGGAAATCAACACTCCCAATGGCCATGTTGCCCTAATACGCACTGCAAAGGCCTTATCCAAGAGGTGTGGTGACTGGAAAATGATCCTTATAAGTCAGCTCTTCTCACAATAACCAAACAAGAACGTCAGTCTTCAGATTCCTATGTTGTCAATAATACCCCCCTGACGCGAGTTAACAATTATAAATACTTTGGTGTAATAATATCACATGATCTCAGATGGGAGTCGCATGTCAACTATGCCACACCAGCCGCAATAAAACGCCTCCTCTTCCTCAGAAGAACCCTCCGTCAAGCCCCGACTTCAACAAACAACTTGCATATATCGGTGTTGTTCGGTCTGTTCTAGAATACGCGATTATCGTTTGGTTTCTCCGCAGGAAATGTTTAATAAGTAAATTAGAATCCCTCCAAAGGAAGGCAGTCAGGTTTATGTTTAACAGGGAAAGGTATACTGACTCCCCAACTCAACTACTAAACGATGCTGGCATTCTTATTTTGAAAAATAGAGCCAAACTCGCACTTCTAAAGCTTCTTTACCACTTTCTACATAACCAACTTAATCATGATAAAACTAAGTACACCATGACCTCAGAGGCGAGTCGGACAAAGACGTAAAGATATACCAACAAACTAAAAGAATACTTTTGCCGCACTGACTGCCTGAAATATTCCTTTTCCGCTTTGCAGTAAGAGAGTAGAATAACCTTGGTCATTACATCACTAGTAGTACATCACTCGATACTTTTTCAAAACTTGATGAAAATCCCTTCCTGTCATTATCACATATTTCAAATGTGAGCCTAACTAAGTAACTTCATGTTTATTACTGCATTTTTAGGTCATATCATTGTTTTTATATGATGCTATATGAGCCATGCCTAACCTATCAGTGTGATCACGTTTGGCAGGCATCAGTGAGCTTCTATGTATAACTGTGTAATGAAGTGTGGCACTCTATTCCCATTGTTTCACCTTCTAAGCTCCTTTTAATTGTAATGTAATGTTTAATTGTAACAGTAATGTTTATTACTGCATTTTTAGGTCATATCATTGTTTTTATATGATGCTATATGAGCCATGCCTAACCCATCAGTGTGATCATGTTTGGCAGGCATCAGTGAGCTTCTATGTATAACTGTGTAATGAAGTGTGGCACTCTATTCCCATTGGTTCACCTTCTAAGCTCCTTTTAATTGTAATGTAATGTTTAATTGTAACAATAATGTTTATTACTGCATTTTTAGGTCATATCATTGTTTTTATATGATGCTGTATGAGCCATGCCTAACCCATCAGTGTGATCATGTTTGGCAGGCATCAGTGAGCTTCTATGTATAACTGTGTAATGAAGTGTGGCACTCTATTCCCATTGGTTCACCTTCTAAGCTCCTTTTAATTGTAATGTAATGTTTAATTGTAACAGTAATGTTTATTACTGCATTTTTAGGTCATATCATTGTTTTTATATGATGCTATATGAGCCATGCCTAACCCATCAGTGTGATCATGTTTGGCAGGCATCAGTGAGCTTCTATGTATAACTGTGTAATGAAGTGTGGCACTCTATTCCCATTGGTTCACCTTCTAAGCTCCTTTTAATTGTAATGTAATGTTTAATTGTAACAGTAATGTTTATTACTGCATTTTTAGGTCATATCATTGTTTTTATATGATGCTATATGAGCCATGCCTAACCCATCAGTGTGATCATAATTGGCAGGCATCAGTGAGCTTCTATGTATAACTGTGTAATGAAGTGTGGCACTCTATTCCCATTGGTTCACCTTCTAAGCTCCTTTTAACAGTACGCATTCTGCATCTGACATTTATAGCCATGCAGTGCTTTTCACCCTGGTATGCTTTGTATTAAATTCCCGTCCTGTTAAAATCCCCAGTGCATTGACAATATATATAAATAAAAGAATAAAATAAAAAAGGCTGCCCGGTGATCGGTATAGTAACATGCGTCCACACTGCTTCGCACATTCTGTACATGTGTCCAAACCCATTGTCGCGATGTCTGCTTCGAATTCTCGAGTTGCAGATGAAATTTCTGACAGTCGAATGGTATGATCAGTTACGCGACAGGCCTTTACATCCTCTTCTGTGCTGTTGTCGGTTCCCTTGATCTTCCGAAGGCTCCATCTGAGCTGCTATTCGCCTGTTACACTCTGCATCCTGTCATCTTCGACTGGCGAGATGTTCTCTCTGCTCAGGCGTCTCTGCTGCTCGCTTGCCCTTTCCGTATTCATTCATTCTCTGCTGAATGGCCAGTAGGCTGGCGACAGCTACTTATCCGAAGAACAGAGTCTCTCCTGCCGAGACTGCCGCTGTGACTCTCCTAGTCTATGTGAAGTGCTGCGGCCGCCGTGTCTCGCCTCCGTTTACACATGCATTTTTGCATTCGCAGTTATGCGCATAGCTAACCCGTGGCACCCGCATGACGTCGCGCGCGGCAGCGGTGGCCATGTGCCCAAACGTAATGCGCATGTGTCCAGCAAAAGCGAAAGCGATTGGTGGCTTAAAAGCAGAACAGTGACATAATGTTAGTAATGTAGAAATAAGAATTCAGTAAGTGGAGATATCATAGTAAACCGATCTAAAACAATATTCAAGATATAGAGAGAAAAAAAGCGAGCACGAGAGCAACTGCTACCATCTAGTTTCAAAGGGAACGCTCCTATACTTCACACATCCATCCAGCCGCACCCGGCTGCGAGACTGTCATGCCCCTTGCACTTTTTCTTCCTCTCCGCGGCGCTTTTCACACATTCCAGAGCGGTTCCACAGCGAATTGCTGGACTTGTGGCCGAATGAAGCTCTAACGACAAAAACTTGGCGGGGTTTAGCCATGCTGGTCCTTGTTAACAGGAGTAAGCTCAGTAGGCCCCACGCCTGGATACATCAGCAAGATGTTCGATTCATTCTTGCTGCACAGTATATGGATATCGACGGCACATACAGCGCATCATTCATAGCTAGGATTAGGAAAATGAGCCGCAGTTAAGCAGACTACATACATTTCAAAGTGCTGTCATATGGCGGCAAGCACGCCGGTTTAAACCATCTGCGAGGCGATGGAGGAGAGCACAGCGCAGCTTGTGCTCATGGGATTGCGAGGCAGACATTCGCAGTTCGGTCGGCGCAAGCCGAAAGACCGAGCGCACGGCGCAGCTGTAGCGAGGCACGATAAACTTACGCATGCGCAGTCGCTAACTGTGGCGATTAACGACCTTGGAGCAAGGTAGCAGCTAGTATATAGCTTACGCTCTAAAACCTTGTTGCGTGGAGGTTCACGGAGGCATCTTGTGGGCATATAGAGTTGTGCATGGAAGCTGGAAAGTCTAAAACGTGTCTCAAGAAAAAATAGATCTATATAGAACCATTTGGGCTTATTGAAGTGGTCATATATAAAGCTAATTGCGGCGCCAGGGTGAACAAAACCTGTTCTTGTGACGAAGTGCGTTTGCGAAGGTGTTCACTGGCGTCGCAGCCCAAACTTGTTCATGCACTTCCATCGTCAATCGGACATTTTATTCCTGTGAAGAAAAAACACGGGATAATAGAGGGGCAAAAAAAAAACCAGTGATTAAGCTAATAGCATGCATGAACGCCACCGAAGATCTGCCACCCTTTGTGGACAAATATCCTCTGGACATCCCGTTAATATGTGAATGTTTGCTGGCTGGTTTTTTGATGCTGCGACGTCTTCGTGGACGTCAGTTTGCACTTAACAAGGTCCACTACTAGTACGCCGGGTATGTCCAACCATATCCTGTATTTGCTGACCGCCATTAGTGGATGTTCTACGAATTCACGTTTTTGGATCGCTCCGCATAAATGGGTTGATAGATCGGCTGTTTTCGCTGATAATATTAGTGCTCGCATGCGCAGGCTATAAGTTCTTAAAGTTTTTTGTTTGTTTGTTCTTTCTTTCGTTCGTTCGTTTGCAACAGTAAATATTACTTGATGAAAGTTTCACTGAGATACAATACCCTTAATTTCTTTTTCACAGTGCCATATTTCGCATTGCAATGAGTATTACTCAATCCTGCAAATGCCAGCTAGCAGTGGTTGTGTGTGCCTACATTATACCTCTCTTATGATGGGGTCTTTTCTGTGTGCTTCTGCACATTGTCCACTAACATATGCGCTGTTCCCGTCAGCACTTTCCTTGCAAAAGGCCGCAGGCCGTTCAAGTCGCCTGCCATGTTCAGAGTGAAAAATTTAGGCGCGAAATTTAGGGAAACCTCGCTTGATAACCTGCCGCTACCAGCGCATAATGAACTGCCTTTATAAATGAGTTGGGACCTTCGAACATGAGCTTGCGTCTGATACGCTCTTGTAATTGTGTTTTAGGGCTCTATTCCTGCCTTTTGAGCCTTGCAGCTGTCATGTCATATGGATTGTTAGGAGCACTCTGATGTCACGACCGCCGGGTCTGACAGCCCAAGGAGGCACCACCATTTTAGTGCCAGTCGCTTGCATTTTAGGTATTTGTAATCGCATGAATGAAGGATTGTGTTGTTAAGTACGTTTTAACAGAGGTGAGACGGCACTGAGTAACCTGAATTAGTGAGTAATGATATGTTCCTATTAGTTTTCCCTCGCATGACATTCGCTAATCGCTTTGGATTAGTCTTTAGTAACAGTGGAAGAGTAGCGTTTACAAAGGAAAATTTAGCTGATCTTAAAGAAGTGATGTAACATTTTGACACTTTTTTGTACGACAGCCAAGGAGTTAGCTTTAAAAAGTGTTTGGCTGAAAGAAACAAACGCTTTTTCTTGTTTGATAACCTGTTCAGATGTGTATTATACCAAGGCAAAGCTGCTAGCATAGGCGGTTCTAATGGGGGCGTATCGGATGGTGAATTCAGAAATTTATTTTTGAAGATGACCCAGTTAGTTTCTATCGACCGGTCATGAAATGAAGCCAAAAACATATCTAGAAATAAGCAGATTTCGCTGTTAATTGCAGTGTAGTTAGCTTTGTTATCACGAATTTTTCTTTTTTGTCTGCCTTTTTTCAGTCACCGTTAACGTAAAATGTAAGATATTGTTACGGGGGTAGTTCAGCTTCAGGTTTCATAGAGCGGAGACGGGAGACAAGGCTTTCACGCAACAGGCCTTTCCTGCAGGCACCAGCCGACACTGCTTGAACGTCGTCGTCGTCATCGCCAAAACTACTGAGATTCTTCTTTTTCCTTCTTATGCACATATCAGTGCATGCACCGCCTAACGTAACACAACCCGGTGCGTACTAGAGTCCAAACCAGGGTCTGTGTAGTACGGCTTTAGGCGTGCAACATGGATCGTCTCGGTGCGTGGTGTAGAGGCATGGCGTGCGGGATGCAAGGGTGCAATTTCATATGTCACTGGAATCACTTGTAAAATATGGTAGGGTCCTGTATCCCAGGCAGCACAAGACAGTGGCCCAATATTGTTAATGTATTGGCAAACGTTGGTGCTATAGAGGCCCAACTTTGCCGCTGTCTGACCAACATCAGTCGAGCCAGTCCACAACACATCCAACGATGGACCAAGGTTCACGTGTTCACCCAATGTTGGTGCTACCGTTCGAGAACGTTGGCGATGTTGGACCAGTTTATCCGGCACTTTCCCGATATTGGTGCAACCGCCTTTAGAAAATGGCTGCATTGGACCAATTTGCTTTACGTTCACCCAATATCGGGTGTGCCACCTCTAAGAATTGGCTACATTGGGCCACTTTGTACTGTGTGCTCCCATTATGGGCCATGCCGGTTTTAAAAACTGTCTATATTGGACTGCTTTTTCTGGTCTCATTCCAATATCTGCCAAACCGTACTAAAAAACAGCCGACAATGGACCACATTGTCCCTCGATATCCCGATATTGTTTCCGCCAGGCTGAGGCCTGGCTATACTTAATTTCAAAATAATATTTAGTTTTATTCAAATCAAAACAGCGATCGATGTTCACATACTTTAATACACGCATACTAGAACCAATACAATAAAATTTCTCAGAAGGCTTTGTTTGTTATTTGTTATTTAAGCATGTTATTTGTTGTTTTATTTGTTATTTGTTGTCTCTATATCGTTTTTATTCCACCTTGAGCCGCAGACCACGGCACACGGCGGTACATATATATTAACGGAATGTTCGGAGCTGTTTTTGGAGAAACAGATGGCTGATCTCCGCGATTTTTGCTAGAAAGTAGTAGCAGGGAGAGGTTATATATAATTAAATATGAAGTCAGGGATCCACATTTCTATATTTTATTCCGCGTATGCTAGAAGCAATCTCATGGAATTTCTAGAAAAAGCCGTTGAGTCAACTTGCATTTAAACACATTCCTAGCATGGCTGTAGAAGCTTTTGCCCGTCCACTCATCTGCTGTACAAGTGGTATTCCCATGCACGCTAATATATAGACACTTGAGTTCCCGAGAACAGCGCGTAATTTGTCTTTACACCGAATAGCGAAAGAAGAGAATGTTAAAAAAAACATGGCATATTAAGGTCTGTTTTGCATAGTGGCGGCCAGTTAGGTGTTTTTGCATATAGAAGCCTATTCCCCCGGACTTCATGAAATATAAAATGGGCTGCAACCTGACGCACGTAGTGGTCTATATGCATCTGTATTGCTTACCACGCATAAAAGAATTGACTTTTGCAACATCGTATAGTTCAAGCAATACATGTCAACACTGGGTGGGGCATTTGGCGCTCTATTTTGCCTAAGTTGCACAAGGAGTTTCACTGCAGCCATTTATGAAACACGCATATAAGCCACGAGAATGGCAATGCGAGTCGCCCCGTGCACGGGATAAAATTACATATTTCGCGCCATGTAACAATAGATATTCCCGTGTTCTTTGAAGAGGTATTTCTTCCTTGCCTGCCGATGATGATGTAGTAATTTTTTCTTTTCTGCGTAATTAATTGCACTCTTTCGAAATGTTTATCGATTGGCCCTGGCATAGGCTTTTGCATCTTTGTAGTGTGTTCTGGCTAATAAACGTGGTTGATTGATTGATTGATTGAAAACATCTTTATTTGTTCAGTATTCTCAGAACATGTGGGTGGGCCGCCTAGTCCGGTAGTCCATTGGCTGCTGCTGCTGCGCTGGCCCTCCCCACCAGCCAGTGCTGACGGTCAGGATCATCGCTGAGCAGAATAGCCTCCCACTGCTCCTCCGAGGGGTTGGGAATGGGGTCAACTAAGGGATTAAATTGGCATGCCCACACCATATGGTAGAGGTTAGCTACCTCTCCACAGTGTGGGCACTGCGGAGAGTATAGTGTAGGGTATCACAGGTGTAATTTAGCTGGTGTTGGGTATGTGTTGGTTTGTAGTCTCCTAAGGATGTTCTCTTCTAACTTATTGAGGGATTTGTGTGGTGTTGGGTACTCCTTTCTGGCTGTTCTGTATTTATTGAACAAATCCATCACGAGAAGTTAATAGTTGTATTTGAGGTGATTTTTGTTCGTTTTGGTTGTTTCTTGCAGGAAGCTGTAATATATTTGGATTCAGTATCTGGTACAGCGGGCCACCCTTTGTGGGCGTAGATTAGTGACGCGTGGATGGGCAACATAGTAATAAGATTCGGCCAACCTGCCAAACGTCTTGCTCAAAAAAAGAAAACTCTATGGCTTCTTGGATCTGCGAGAAAAAGAATCGATTGACGATAAATGTTGGTTGGATGTATGACATCCTAGTTTAACAAGAAGCCCACATCCGAGTGCATTACTGTTTTAATAAGTGTTTTAGATCTGTAGTTTTTTTTTCTGAGCAGCCTTTTTATTCCACCATGAACCAACAGGCCATAGCACGCTGCCGCACATTTAACAGTACTTAGAGCTACTTTGGAGAAATAAGTGGCTGAGTTCGTTGTAAAGTCGTAGAAGCAAGAGGTTATATAATAAAAAAAACATTAAGGAACATATTTGTTCTAGAGCGTGGGATTCGGGGCTGGTGGAATGAATGAGACAACTAGTAGACACTAAGAGAAAATAAAATAAAGCAGTGGTAGGATCTAGGAGCAGGTTAGAGGCATAGTAAAATTAATATAAAGTGTGTATATGAGCAATTGCTCTAACCCGCATAACGCGTTTAGCCCGCGCGCTCACAGCTCGGTAGAAGGAGCGAGGGAGGAGGGGGCTCACTCAATCTGTGCACGAAGTTTTGCCAGTGACTGAACAATCATTGAAATGCCATTCCAACACTCCCTTCCTGGTCGACCCCTTTCCGTGTAGATTTCTATCCCCCGCCTTGCGAGGCGCAAATTTTTCTTTGTGGTTTTACATGCTCACTCCCTCGAGCCTGTTTTCTCTCTCGCCCGACTGTATGCTGCACCATTCAGTCGCCCTCTGGCTCTCCCTCTATCTTTTTGTGTGAGTTTGTCGGGGTGGCTCTTCCCGCGCGCTGCTTCTTAGTCACCTGTATTCCCCTCCCCCCTACCTATTGCGTTGATTTGCGCGGCATGGGGGGCTCTCGATGACCGGCGCTTCGGGACTCATCCACCTACTCGGCAGTGCTCGCTGCTGCGCACCCAAGATCCGGTTTGAAACTGATTTATTTATAGGAAGGGAAAGGCGTGGTAACTGTCTCACTTGTTTTTCTGTGGATACCACAACCGCGCCGTAGGGGAAGGGAGGGAGGTGGGAGTGAAAGTGGAAAGAGAGAAAGAGGAGCCGTAGTGGATGGCTACGGAGTAATTTCGACCCCCTGGGGATCTTTACCATGCGCTGACATCGCACAGCACACGGACGCCACTTCGTTTCGCCTCCATAGAAACGCAGCCGCCGAGGTCGGATTCGAACCCGGGAACTCCGGACAGTAGTCGGGCGTCTTACCACTGCAGCACCCCGGCGGGGCCCAAGATCCGGTTTAATAATAATAGTTGGTTCAGAGGAAGGAAAAGGCGCAGTATCTGTCACACTTGTTTCTGTGGACACCTGAACCGCACCGTAAGGGAAGGGAGGAAGGTGGGAGTGAAAGTGGAAAGAAAGAAAGAGGAGCCGTAGTGGAGGGCTACGGATAATTTCGACCACCTGGGGATCTTTAACGTGCACTGACATCGCACAGCACACGGACGCCACTTCGTTTCGCCTCCATCGAAACGCAGCCGCCGAGGTCGGGTTCGAACCCGGGAACTCCGGACAGTAGTCGGGCGTCTTACCACTGCACCACCCCGGCGGGGCCCAAGATCCGATTTCTTCGTCAGTGCCTGGAGGGCTAGAGAGAAAGGGAAAGGTACTTGCCCATCGAAACAGGCGCTCATGGCTCTGAATCCTTCCTTTACACTTGCCTTGTGGACGGGAAAGAAGACGCTCGTGCAGTGTCTCTGGCCGACGGCTTTTGTAATTTAAAAGTTAAATAGTTTTCGTTGTTTGTGTTAATGATCGCGTCTCCGTGTCGTCACTGCATCCTCCAGCAAGATTCACCATCCCGCTAAAGTGAGCTAGAATTTAGTCCCGCGATTCAACTCAGCATATTTGGAGATGTTCTTCGACTGCGGAAACAAAAAGCCTCATCTGACATGTTGTGAGAGCGCTTACGGTCTCAAGAGCTCTGCCCGGAAGACCCTACATGTGAGTAACCCCGCATTTTCATCTCGTTATACGTTGGGAAAATACTACAGTATATGGGACAATTTGCACTCTTTTACAGGAATTGAGAATGAGAATACTGGGACAAGTTCTCGATAACTTTATGAGAACACTCAAGCTTGGCATGGGCGCAAAGCAACGCTAAACGAATGGTGAGAATTTTAATTTTCGTCTTTGGTACGGACCATCTTTGTCATGTCGTGTACCATCTGTTGCGACAGAGTGCACGTCAGTCATCCACTGAAAATAAGAAGCGCTTGCTCTTGCAATGCAGCAGTTCACATGCAAATGATAGTCAATTTTGTCATAAGCGGCGGCATTGAAGCCAAATATATCGAAATTGGAACATTGTAGTTCTTCCTGCTTAAGCCGCCGCAACCACTCAGAATAGTTTTTTTTTTGCAATGTAGCGGCAGAAATAGCGAGCGTTTTCATTTGCATTTATTCTCTCTAAGGAAGTGCCTAATGCTTGCGTACTGTTTTTTTTTCTATGCCAATGTTTAGGCCCACATTAATTGCTCAAGGTGCAAAATTCGGCAAGGTCCTTGCTGGCGTAGATATGTGCTTGCTTTAAATTACGCTGTACAAAACAAAGCTGCATTGAAATTTACGCCTTCTGCGGATTTAACCACCTATGCGAGCGTCTGCATGAAATTACAAAAATAAACTGTTCTAGAAAGGTATAGCATTATACCTTTTCTCTCTTCAGAGCGAATGGGTACCAGGCAACAGCTAGTCTAATTTGTTAATTAGCGTAGATTTCAATTCCAAAAACAACAAGGAATGTTCACGTTTTTACATTTCATATCTATTGTTGCAATTTTATTTCCTGTTCTTTTTCATTTTTCACAACCTTTCCGTCGTTTTGTATGCGGACATAAGTATGACCTTGGTGTAATTAATTATGAAGTTATCTGAGGTTTTACAGCTGGAAAGAACCAGTGAAAGAAAAGATGCCCTTCAATCGGAGCCGAGCTCCGCTACCATTCGAGTCCATCTGTTGTCGATTGGCTCTGTTGCAGATTTCCAGCCGCCTACAATGTCATCTTGCCATCATTGTTTTAAATCACATGTATGCTCATCCTTTATTGCTTGTGTATTTGAATAATTAACCGGATGTCTGCGTTGTTCAGTAACGCTTGTGTTTTTTTTTTGCAGATGTCATTATGAGAGCAAGGAATGGCTGCTTCTGATTCCCAGGATTTTATCTTCAAATGGTTGCCGGATTTGCACGCATCCTCTTCAGATAGGCACTGTTCCTATCCCTGCAGAACTTCTGAACCACTGGGCGCGTCATCACGCGGCGTAACCTCCCCTCCCTGGATGACCCGAGCGCCCTCCGAAGAGCACTTCCTCGAGAAATTTTATATATAATGAACGGTCTACTGTTAGTATTGGGTTGCTTTAAATCGCCAACAGCTCAACAATGATACGAGAGAGGTATACAATTTTGAATAAATGTACACTGAATATTGAAGGGCTGTTCACACTCTAATAAAAAAGCCACTAGTTGAACCTTCCCCTCCCGTGCGTGTTAATTGTGCCAGGAGGCACTGAATGCGTGTATCGAAGAGTCAAATAAACTTTTCTTTATCAATAATTTTGCTGCCTGTTTTTTAATGCGTTGCTGTTTCTTGCGAGTGAAAAGATATATTGCACTGGTTGCCACAGAAAGATCAGAATGAGGGGTTTAACTGTGTGCCCTCCTTACACAGAAACATTTAGTTGCGTAAGCATGTACGATAAACTGCTCCACGGCTTGTACATACCTACGAAATGCCCAGGTTTATAATGAGACATGAATAGAAGAGCCATTTATATAACAATATAGGAAATCCACTGTTTTCCCAACCTTGGAATGCCAATGGATTAGGAAGGCCGTCATAATTGGGCTATGAATGGAAACGCCAGTAGTAAACGCATATTGGTAGTGCCATAGTGGATTAATGCTGGACCAATCATGGCCAGAAACGATGGTCCAATGTAGAAAAAAGTAGTAATATCTTCGAGAGCCATTGTTGGGCTGATATTGAAACACCGGTTTTCCAACATTGGACCACCGATGGTCCAATAGTGGTGTGCTGCTTGGGATATAACGGGGCAAAAGTTTTTCCGAGAGGCCAACGCGGCGAGCTGGGGTCCAAAGCAGCACGAGAGACCCGCAAGAATAATGGGTGTTGCGATGACAGAAATCATAGCGACGTCTCTGGGAGCGCTGAGAGGCTGCGAGTCGGTTGCGAGCAACAACGCGGGCAGCATCAGCTCGAGCTATGGCGTCACGAGCATATGAGCTGGCAGTGGCGACAAAAGGAAGCAGGCTGTCAAAAGGAAGCAGAGGTTCACGGCCGTGTAGAAGATGGAAGGGAGAGTAGCCGGTAGTGTCGTGGCGCGACGAATTGTATGCAAATGTGACAAACGGCAGTGTTATGTCCCAGTCGCGATGGTCATCAGAAACGTACATTGACAGAATGTCAGTCAGTGTCCGGTTAAGGCGTTCGGGTACGTCCGTTCGTCTGTGGGTGGTAGGCAGTCGTGAAAGAATGATGAACGTTGCACAACCGTAGGATCTCGTCGACTATACGCGCAAGAAAGCAACGGCCACGGTCGGTGAGCAGTTGGCGGGGAGCTCCATGGACAAGTATAACGTCGTTGAGGAGCTATATTAGTTGAACAACTGGTTGGTATTGCTCGTGTGACCGCGTAGCATGTGGTGTAATCAGTGGCCACCGCAATCCGTTTGTTCCCCAATGCGGACAGTGGAAAACGCCCTAAAAGATCCAGACCCACTCGAGAAAATGGGTCTATGGGGTTCTCGATCGGCTGCAGAAGTCCAGCTGGTAAAACTGATGGCTTTTTCCAGCGTTGGCAGCGGTCCCAGGCAGCCACGTAGCGGCGGACTGCGAGGTATAGGCCTGGCCAAAAGAACCGGCGGCACGCACTGTCGTATGTGCGAGAGACGCTTAGATGACCCGCTGTGGGAACGTCGTGAAGCTGTTCAAGGACGGCTGTGCGTAAGTGCTGAGGGACTGCTAGTAGAAGGACGGGGCCATCAGGTCCCATATTGTGCCGGTATAAGCTGCCGTCGTGGAGCACGAACGAAGGGAAGGGTCATAGCGATCAGCGCTGAGGCGAATGACAATTTCGCAAAGCTGAGAGTCCTGGCGTTGCTCACGGCGAATGTAGGAAAAGTCAGAAATAGAGAGCGCGCAAGCGTCATTGTCACATTCAGGTTGGCTTGGTGAGTCGACTGGATGACGGTACAGGCAATCGGCATCTAGATGCAACTGGCCAGACTTATAGACCACTGAAAAATCGTACTCCTGAAAGCGCAAGGCCCAACGTCCAAGGCGGCCTGTAGGGTCTTTGAGTGTAGAAAGCCAACACAATGCGTGGTGGTTAGTGACTACTGTGAATGGCCGCCCATACAAGTAAGGGCGGAACTTCGTAATTGCCCAAGCTTTGGCTAAGCACTCACGTTCAGTGATGCAATAATTCTGTTCGGCAGCAGAGAGGAGTCTGCTGGCATAGGCGATGACGCGGGGTAACCCGAGCTGACGTTGTGCGAGAATGGCACCAATTCCATGACCACTTGCGTCGGTTCGTACTTCTGTGGGCGCTGACGGATTGAAGTGAGCCAACAGTGGCGGACCGGTGAGGTGGCCAATAAGCGCGGCGAAAGCGGCCGATTGTTCGTGGCCCCAGGAAAAGGAGACCTCTTTTTTCAGAAGCTGTGTAAGTGGACGGGCGATTTCCGCAGAGTTTGGTACAAATCGCCGAAAATATGAGCAAAGTTCGAGGAAGCTACGCACGTCGCTGCGAGATTTCGGTATAGGAAGTCCACTTACAGCGCGAATTCTGTCGGGGTCCGGCTGGATGCCATGGGTGTTGACCAAATGTTCTAGGACCTTGAGATCCCGGCGACCAAAGCTACACTTCTTGGAGGTCAGCTGAAGACCAGCTCTTCAAAAGACGCCAAGGATAGCCGAAACACAATGGAGGTGGCCCTCAAAGGCTGATTAAAAAACGATGACGTCATCGAGGTAGCAGAGACATGTGGTCCACTTGAACTCGCGTAGTAAGGAGTCCATCATGCGCTCGAAGGTCGGAGGAGCATTACATAGGCCGAAAGGCATCACCTTGAATTGGTAGAGGCCATCCGGGGTCACAAAAGCCGTCTTTTCACGATCTCTTTCGTCAACAGAGATCTGCCAATATCCAGAACGGAGATCGATGGAGGAGAAGTATTTGGCACCATGAAGACAGTCGAGGGCGTCATCAATCCTTTGAAGAGGGTACACGTCTTTCTTTGTTATCTTGTTTAGGTGTCGATAATCTACGCAAAACCTCCAGCTGTTGTCTTTCTTTTTCACCAGTACTACAGAAGACGCCCATGGGCTGCTTGACGGCTCAATAATGTTGCTGGCCAACATTTTCTCCACTTTTTGAATGATCCGACGTTCGGAAAGAGCAACTCTGTAAGGCCGTCGGTGAATAGGGCGGGCATCTCCAGTATCGATGGTGACGACGGACGTTTGGCCCAGGAATTCGTGACCGAAATAAAAAATGTCGCTGTATGGCCGCAAAAGGGCGGCAAGGGCCCTGGCATATTCGGGACGCAGGTCAGAGGCAACCATGGCTGAGATGCGGTCCTCTGGAGTATGTGATAGGACAGGTTGGGCAGGTACCTCGGCGTGACGGTCGGACAGCACTGCAGATATAGTAAAGCTGGACAAAGGTGGCAGCTCGGAAAGAAAAATGCCCCCGGGAGAACTTGCGAATACATGCTGAAGTTGAGTACGGAAATGTAGGTGAGGTTATTCGCGACGTGTACGATGTTGCGGTGTAGAGTGACGTCGATGATGGGGTTGACAACGTTGTCGCCGTCAAAGAAGGGATGGAAAAGGTGACATGGGCACGTATACTGCCGCCTCGGGAGGTAGGCGAGTAAATGTACTGGAGCGGAGGCGAGGCTGGGAAGGGTCAGCACTGGGGTCGTGAACACAATAGGGCAGGGCTAGGCGCAGAAGTCCGGAGGAACAGTCAATGAGAGCGGAATGGGCCGTTAAAAAGTCTAGGCCTAAAATGACGTCTTGAGGACAAGTAGTAAGGACGGCGAAGAGCACAGGGACGTGGTGGCCGGCGATGCTAACGCGCGCAGTGCACATTCCGATGATGGTAACAGTGTTGCCATCAGCAACACGAACTGTAGAGGTGTTAGCGGGTGCAAGAAATGTTTTGAGGCGCTGGCGGGACGAGAACTAAGGACTGAAATGTGGGCTCCAGTGTCGAAGAGAGCTGTCACAGGGACTCTATCTACGAGGACATTGATCAGGTTGCGGCGTGGTGCGATGGTCGAAACACAGTTGGCTGCCCGGGTTGGTAACGCAGCGTCACGTCCTGGCGCTGCCTTGCCTAATTTCCCGAGTAAGGGCCTTGGTACGTTGGGGACAAGCTGCGGCGAGGAGTAGGTGATCGGGAACGGTGGGCTTGAGGCGATGGCGAACGGCTAGGACGGCGGGCTTGCTCAATGTTCTTGGTACGAATCTGTGCTGGGGTGACAGAAACTCGCCGTGGTGGATAGTAGTCATGGCGGACAGGGCTGTAATAGGGGCGAGAGGGGGGAGCCGGGCGGCTGCGGCAATAGCGGGACGTATGGCCAGCCCGGCAGCAGACAAAGCAAATAGGCCTATCGTCAGATGTGAGCCACTCCGCAGGATTGCGGGTAGGGTAGCGCGGTGTGCAGGACGGTCTTGTGGCAGCAGCAGCAATCACTGGTATTGGCTGTGGTGCGGGGGGTGGCATGGTAGGTTTGGAGACGAGGCCCCCATTCGCGAATTCTTGGCGGACGACAGCCTGTATCATAGCTATTGTTGGCTCTGGAGGAGGTGATGTAAGTGTAACAGGAGTCAAGGCCTCGATTTCCCTGCGGACGATGGTAGTGAGGTTATTGATTTGAAGGCGGTTGCAAAATGGGCAGATCGTCATATGAGGATGTAGTCGCCGTGTTGGGAGGGCGCTCAAGCCAATGGACGATGCGGCGCTGCTTCGCCTGTTCGAAACGGCGACAGACTTGCAGGACTGAGTAAACGGTAGAGCAGTCTTTGCAGAGAAGTATGTCGAATGCATCATCAGCGATACCCTTAAGTATAAGGCCGACTTTATCATCTTCGGTCGTGGAGGTGTTCATCTTTCGACACAGGTCGAGGACGTCCTGTATGTAGGCGAGGTATGATTCGGTTGACGATTGAGCACGAGTAGCCAGGTCTTTTTTGGCTACTAGAGCTCGCCCAATTGGCTTGCCGAACAAGTCTTGAAGTTTCTGTTTGCAGATGTCCCAAGTAGGCATCTCCTGTTCGTGGCTGGTAAACTAGGCCTTCGCCGTTCCCGCTAGACAGAAGATTATGTTGGCAAGCATTATGCTAGCATCCCACCGGTTGTTCTTGCTGCACCTTTCGTATTAATCGAGCGAATCTTCAACATCCGTCTTGCCTTCGCCGTTAAAAATAGGCGGATGGCGGATTTTGGTTAAGACCATGGGGGCAGGTGGAGTTTGCGTAGCGAGTGATGCGTCCTGGGATGCCATGCTTACTGTGGCAGTCGGTGGGGTGAGCTCGGGGAGATGGCGTCCACTGCGCAAATCCAGGTTTCTGGCGCGGAAATGCGAGGAGCTGTGGCAAAGGGATCGAAAGCACCTCCACCAAGATGTTACGGGGGTAGTTCAGCTTGAGGTTTCAGAGATCGGAGACGGGAGACAAGGCTTTCACACAACAGGCCTTTCCTGCAGGCACCAGCCAACACTGCTAGAACGTCTTCTTCTTCTTCTTCTTTTTCCTTGATATTTGGCACATACCCACGAAGGGGGATTGGCCAAGGGGGCCGAGATTCTTGTTTTTCCTTCTTATGCGCATATCAGTGCATGCACCGCCTAACGTAAAAATATCATGGTTGCTCAGCTCGGGCAGGTGCGAAACCATCGATAAGTTGTCTGTCGATATCGAAAGAACAATGTCGAGAAGTGACGATGTACTTTGTGTTACATGTGTTAGGAAGACTAACAACTTGTGATAGGTTGAAGTCTGAGCAAACGGAAAGAAACAGATTCAGCGAACTGGAGATTGAAAAGGAGTTGTCAAATGGCTAGATGATATTTGGAAAATCGAAATCACCTAGAAATAAAAGATCAGCCCCAAGGAAACAAGTGACAATATGATTAGGAGAATTGTGTAGGCTATTGCAAAATGATGAGTCGGTTAGGGGGATAGATAAGATACACCTAATATTACTTTTTTAAAGATCAGATTCAGGTCACACCATATTAGATCTAAATTACTAATAACAGATACAACAAAACAATCGACGCATTGACTAATAGCAATTAGGACACCGTTACCAACTCTACCCGTTCGGTCACTCCGGAAGACAGCACATTTCTTTTGACAATTAAACAGTTTAATATTCCTCATTTTGCTATTTACCCACATTCCGGTTAATAAAATAATAACAGCAATCCCGGCTTCTATCATCGCACATAATTCATCTTTCTTTGGGTAAAGACTAAGGATGTTTCAGTATAACACTGAACAGTCGAGACTATTCGAAGCTCCTCCCTTAATATGGTCCTAGCTAGGAGATACCATGCGACCAGACCGGAGAGTTCTGTCATAAGTTTCGCTCGTGTTATCAGCTACATTTTCAAGGGAATTGCGGATTCCGCAAATGGCTTCTTCACTTTCACTGTAGCCTTAACACTTTCCTCCGATAAAAATTTTCTTATAAAAAAGTTTGAAGGATACGCCACCTTTGGATTTGCCCACATTTGACAATTTTTTTCCGATATTGCGCGTTACTTGGCCGAAGTCTCCAGTAACTCCTTCTCCGGGGGTGGAGCAGTGATTGCGGCGCTCGAATACTGTTCCCAAGGACGCGGGATCGGATTCCGGCGTCGGCGGCCGCATTTCGATGGAAGCGAAAAGCAAGGCACCCGTGTGCTGTGCGATACCAGTGCACTTTAAAAAACCCCAGGTAGTCAAAATTTCTGGAGCCCTCCACTACGGCGTCTCTCATAGCCTTGGTCGCTTTGGGGCGTTAAACTCCGCAAACCAAACCAAACCAAACTTTTCAACAACTCACGTTTTGAAAAGACTAGTTCCTTATTTTTATAGTTTTCAAATCTTTCTATAAGTGGTGCTGTTTTTCTATTGACACGCTCGAGTCTGTGTGCACGGGTGATATCTGAACTACAGATATCAACTTTCATAGCGGTCTTTATTATTTGAATTTTTTTTGCTCCGATTCGGATGACGTTTCATCTACATTGTCAGTTATCCCATAAAAAGACAAATTGTTCTGCCTAGACCGATCCTCAGCGTCTTCAAGACGGTATCGAAGCGCAACATTGTCTTTATCGAGGCGCTCTATTGCAGCACGCAGCTCTTTCATATCCTGGGGGGGAATTCTGTAACGCTCTCAATACAAAACCAGTCTCAAACCGCTCAACTTGCCCTGCTCCTATTGGTCGGCGGCCATATTGAAATTTTGCGTCATCACTGATCTCACCGGTGACTGCGCTTACGTCATCAACAAGACTAAAGTGGTGACGTTGCCCATGAGCTGAATATTGACTGAAATTGTGAGCGAAACGAGGTAACCCCAAAACCAGTCAACTGAGTAGAGCGAAAATGGCGGCTGTGTTCCTTGCGTTGCTATAGCGTTGCGCTGGCTGTGTGGCAGTTGTGTCGGTGCGATCCACGGCGTAGAAGGGAGCACGAAGACGCGTTTGACGTACCGGTCTAGTTGTTCCGACTGTGTTCGACACGGAAACCAGCAGAAAGTGGAGTGACTGTGCGGCGATTGCCGACGAACATCGATGAACGGGGGCTCACGCAGCTCACGGACGAGTGCGCAGTCACTGCGGCTGCATGCGCACCGCGTTTTTTTGCTATCGGGGGCTACCAGCTTGCGTCGGGAACGTAACATCGTTTGCATCGCATAGGCATCGATCAGCAGGTGCGTGCGCTGATAGCGGAAGCCATCGGGCGGAACGCTGATTGTCGTCAAGGCGCCGCGGTGCGATATGGAAAGAAGTCGCTAGGCAAGGGGTTCTACGTTGTGAACATCACAGTAGTGAGTAAATGTTGGTTTTGACTGTGTGTGTTTGGCTACGACTTCGAAACGTCATTGTAAACTTGTATTGTGCCTATTTTATTACAGATCTGCGACGCGAACATACGCACTTTTGACCCTCGTTGCCCCGTGGGACCAAGGACTCCAAACAACGCGTTCGTCTAGCGGTACTCCTGCACGCCGAAAGGTGAACGAAGGCCTGCTAAACGCCTGCGACTTTTTCTTGGGTAAGGTGTAAAAAACTCGCGTCGGTTATCGAACGATATTGATTATATATGCATTAATATGTGCAATCGACCACTTGCTGTAAGTTGGCTTCTCTGCAAGTCTTGTTTTCTAACCAAAAGGACTCGTTCCCCCTCGCAATGTTAAATAACGAACAGAGGAAAGATCTCTTTTCTTTCCAGCTGTTGTCTTCGAGATTACCCAGCGACACCTGACGAAAGTTCAATACCTGTTAATACCTCAAAATACAGGACGAAGGGACTAGGGATTGTAGTGCCTTGCCCCCATTCGTTACGCTCCCTCCCTACGACACGTTCGCTACTCGAAAGTGTGAGTACGCTGCAAAAAGCGCCTGCTTCTTTTCGTTTCAGCAAGAACTAGAAGAGTGTTGTGTGATAACGAGACCTTTTGGTTGGATTACGAGCCTTACAGAGAAGCTGACTTGTATTTCGGCGAGTGATCGATTGTCTGAATTCGCTGAAGCTGCATGCATAAGACGGACTAGTTATGCATATGAATGCTTGTTAATGTACAAATTTAGTGTTATGGCACCAGGAACCAAATATTCAATGTTTGAAATCTCTTTACTGGCTAAGAAACCGTAGCGCTTGTGTTGTGCAGGTAATCTTAACACATTTTTGTTTATATCCCTGTGAAGCTACAAGGCTATCCTTACAATGATGCTTGCTTGGACCGCCCTGTGACACGTTGCCAACATTCCTGTGAATGTTTACCACCTCACTGTGGGCTAGTTGGTATGGATCTTTGATTGTATACTAGAACATGCAAAAGGCGGACTTAAGTGGATGTCATTGTTTGGTTATGCAGGAGACAGTGACTACCCACTGGAGTCATGGCTGCTTACACCAATGCCAAGTCATCCCAGACCCAACTTGCTGTCCCTTCTCTGCTATCACCTTGCAGCCTGGCACAGTTGGCTGTGGTCACTAGCTGTGTGGTAAACATGCTTAAACCGAAAAGCGTAGCGTTACAGCAAGGTAATAAATATCCATGACGCTTATTGGAATCAGAAAATGGCACCAAAGATTTTTTACTGCCACATATACTCAGTAGAAGCACTTATTTCTTGGCCGCTGTATTTCACTCGAGTGTTTTTATTGACAAAGAGACATCATACATACCAGCACACTTACCTTGATGTACAATGACCATACAACATTGACATGTATATTGCAGAATAATTATCGGGCTCAAAGAAGCCGTTCCCTTTCAACATATTGAAGCTACCTATACAAATAGGTACTGTATGCATGGTGCAGTGTGCAAAACGCTTACATATCAGAGGTAAAAATGCCAGCTGGATGGTATACTACTAGAGATCTTGCTCGCAGTGCTAAATGCTGTAACAGCTGTTAGGAGAATGGTGTACAAATACTAGGCTGCAGTGCCCACAATGATTGCTGAATGATTACAAAATTCTAGTGAAAATAAAATAAGCATCACACATACATTGTTAAGGCAATGTGTGAGCAGGTGTTATGTACACTAATAAAACGTGCAAAACTGCAAGGGGACTGCTGAGCAGCTTTAAAACAGTAGAGGCAGCTAAAACATGAGCGTTCAAAAATATTTTACACCATAAAGATGGTAGAACGAGGGAAATAAGATGGCTACTCAATACAAAACAGCACTAAACAAGGGTTGAGGAGGAACCTTGGTTTGCTAGCCAAAATCGAAATGCGGGCTCGGCTTGCAAACTGAGGCTGCCCTTAACCCTTGTTCAGCGCTCTTTCATACACCATAAACACGTGATAAGCACCTCTTTACATAATTGTCACCTACTTTTGACCTTGGAATTTATTTTCCAAGTTGCTTTCACCAAATAATCAGAAAAAGCATCTTTTGTGCAAACTGGCTTTTCAATTGAAATGGTTTGTACATAATGCACACAACATGGAAAGGTAATAGAATGAGGAATGTGTGTAAAATGGACATCTTTTTGAAACACTGCACAGACTCCATGATGACACTTCAAAACTAGCACACATTCTTCGCCTTCGAGGTAATCTGCACACCTCACTGGTGGGCCCCTTGTTTATAAGAGTAGGGAAATTAAGCAGATTCACCAGCTCGCCTCCGGCATCGCGCACCAAGCTTGCGTGATGTGTTTGCCTTTCCCGTCGAAAAGGGGTGGGGGTGGGGGGGGGATACCGTTTAACATGGACACTGACAACGTTTCAACAATGTGCCACTAACAAACACAGCCTGCTGCGCGAAATACAACATACTGCACATCCCTGTCCAGACCTGGCTGAACAAGCTCGTCCTCTCCTCGGTCACTATATCAAATTTCTAAATAAAGTATTTTCTTTCTCTGAACACACCAAAGGAAGAATTAACATCACAGTTTGTGTACCTTATAGAGACTAAACAATCAACATCAAAACATCAACGGAATATTGGGAACGGAGCCCGATGTGGCCGAAGTCAACTGGCTGCGAAGCACAGGAGTGACTGTCAGCTTGGCTTGCATGAGGAGTCCGTGGTGGAGGGTCGTGTGTCGGATCTCGTTTCCCGCACTGCAATTGCTAACTCTTGCATAGTAGCTGCCACCTGCCTTACTGCAAGTGCAAACGTTCCTCTGTCGGCAAACACAGTAATGTAGCCTTCATGATCTTCTTGTATTTTTTTTTAAACAAACAGAACAGCAGACCACATACCTCCCACTCGTCGCTCTTGCCATCGATAGTAAACACTGTTTGACAACGCTGACACTCTTCAGTAAGCTGATGACTTAGTCGATTTTCATGCCCAACGCTTTCACCACGCTGATCACTGCAGGTTCGTAGCCTTCATTGTTTTCAATCGGATTTTTCCAGCTGCTCACGACATCCGCACAGGACCTCGATTTCAGGCGACGCACGGAAAATAGCAACTAGCCGAGGAATCAGCTGTTTTCTAGCAAGCCGCCATGACACCGTCAGCGTGCCCTCGCGGAGACAAAAAGTTACTGAAGAGCAAATTTAATTGCGAAGCCTAAAACGTATCTCCTTATGCTTCATGTTAGTTAGTTGTAAATACAGTTCCTCAGTAGAATAAATATTTATTAATTTTATTTACTGCGTATTAACTGCGCCGTTTCATAAAAACTTAGGAGACGGTCCCTCGTCAGCCTCGGCGAGCGTTGCGACAAATGTGTAGCAGTAGGCACGACCGCGGAACGGGGACCTCATGGGCGGAGTCATGCTACGAGTCGCTGTCAATTGGTCGATTCCGTAATCCGTCACGATTGACGTCTTAAGGTCACGTGAAAGCCGCGTCAATTTGACGTCACGCTCTACAACTTGAGAGCGAAATTGAGAGCTACACTGCTACACATTTCTCGCAACGCTAGCAGAGGCCGACGACGGACCGTCTCCTAAGTTTTTATGAAACGGCGCAGTTAATACGCAGTAAATAAAATTAATAAATATATATTCTGCTGAGGAACTGTATTTACAACTAACTAACATGAAGCATAAGGAGGTACGTTTTAGGCTTCGCAATTGAATTTGCTCTTCAGTAACTTTTTGTCTCCGCGAGGGCACGCTGACGGTGTCAAAGAGTGCACATGGCGGCTTGCTAGAAAACAGCTGATTCCTCCGCTAGTTGCTATTTTCCGTGCGTTGCCTGAAATCGAGGTCCTGTGCGGATGTCGTGAGCAGCTGGAAAAATCCGATTGATAACAATGAAGGCTACGAACCTGCAGTGATCAGCGTGGTGAAAGCGTTGGGCATGAAAATCGACTAAGTCATCAGCTTACTGAAGAGTGTCAGCGTTGTCAAACAGTGTTTATTATCGATGGCAAGAGCGACGAGTGGGAGGTATGTGGTCTGCTGTTCTGTTTGTTAAAAAGAAAATACAAGAAGATCATGAAGGCTACATTACTGTGTTTGCCGACAGAGGAACGTTTGCACTCGCAGTAAGGCAGGTGGCAGCTACTATGCAAGAGTTAGCAATTGCAGTGCGGGAAACGAGATCCGACACACAACCCTCCACCACGGACTCCTCATGCAAGCCAAGCTGACAGTCACTCCTGTGCTTCGCAGCCAGTTGACTTCGGCCACATCGGGCTCTGTTCCCGATGTTCCGTTGATGTTTTGATGTTGATTGTTTAGTCTCTATAAGGTATACAAACTGTTATGGTAATGCTTCCTTTGGTGTGTTCAGAGAAAGAAAATACTTTATTCAGAAATTTGATATAGTGACCGAGGAGAGGACGAGCTTGTTCAGCCAGGTCTGGACAGGGATGCGCAGTATGTTGTATTTCGCGCAGCAGGCTGTGTTTGTTAGTGGCACATTGTTGAAACGTTGTCAGTGTCCATGTTAAACGGTATCCCCCCCCCCACCCCCCCTTTTCGACGGGAAAGGCAAACACATCACGCAAGCTTGGTGCGCGACGCCGGAGGCGAGCTGGTGAATCTGCTTAATTTCCCTACTCTTATAAACAAGGGGCCCACCAGTGAGGTGTGCAGATTACCTCGAAGGCGAAGAATGTGTGCTAGTTTTGAAGTGTCATCATGGAGTCTGTGCAGTGTTTCAAAAAGATGTCCATTTTACACACATTCCTCATTCTATTACCTTTCCATGTTGTGTGCATTATGTACAAACCATTTCAATTGAAAAGCCAGTTTGCACAAAAGATGCTTTTTCTGATTATTTGGTGAAAGCAACTTGGAAAATAAATTCCAAGGTCAAAAGTAGGTGACAATTATGTAAAGAGGTGCTTATCACGTGTTTATGGTGTATGAAAGAGCGCTGAACAAGGGTTAAGGGCAGCCTCAGTTTGCAAGCCGAGCCCGCATTTCGATTTTGGCTAGCAAACCAAGGTTCCTCCTCAACCCTTGTTTAGTGCTGTTTTGTATTGAGTAGCCATCTTATTTCCCTCGTTCTACCATCTTTATGGTTTAAAATATTTTTGAACGCTCATGTTTTAGCTGCCTCTACTGTTTTAAAGCTGCTCAGCAGTCCCCTTGCAGTTTTACACGTTTTATTAGTGTACATAACATCTGCTCACACATTGCCTTAACAATGTATGTGTGATGCTTATTTTATTTTCACTAGAATTTTGTAATCATTCAGCAATCATTGTGGGCACTGCAGCCTAGTATTTGTACACCATTCTCCTAACAGCTGTTACAGCATTTAGCACTGCGAGCAAGATCTCTAGTAGTATACCATCCAGCTGGCATTTTTACCTCTGATATGTAAGCGTTTTGCACACTGCACCATGCATACAGTACCTATTTGTATAGGTAGCTGCAATATGTTGAAAGAGAGCGGCTTCTTTGAGCCCGATAATTATTCTGCAATATACATGTCAATGTTGTATGGTCATTGTACATCAAGGTAAGTGTGCTGGTATGTATGATGTCTCTTTCTCAATAAAAACACTCGAGTGAAATACAGCGGCCAAGAAATAAGTGCTTCTACTGAGTATATGTGGCAGTAAAAAATCTTTGGTGCCATTTTCTGATTCCAATAAGCGTCATGGATATTTATTACCTTGCTGTAACGCTAAGCTTTTTGGTTTAAGCATGTTTACCACACAGCTAGTGACCACAGCCAACTGTGCCAGGCTGCCAGGTGATAGCAGAGAAGGGACATCAAGTTGGGTCTGGGATGACTTGGCATTGGTGTAAGCAGCCATGACTCCAGTGGGTAGTCACTGTCTCCTGCATAACCAAACAATGACATCCACTTAAGTCTGCCTTTTGCATGTTCTAGTATACAATCAAAGATCCATACCAACTAGCCCACACTGAGGTGGTAAACATTCACAGGAATGTTGGCAACGTGTCACAGGGCTGTCCAAGCAAGCATCATTGTAAGGATAGCCTTGTAGCTTCACAGTGATATAAACAAAAATGTGTTAAGATTACCTGCACAACACAAGCGCTACGATTTCTTAGGCAGTAAAGAGATTTCAAACATTGAATATTTGGTTCCTGGTGCCATAACACTAAATTTGTACATTAACAAGCATTCATATGCATAACTAGTCCGTCTTATGCATGCAGCTTCAGCGAATTCAGACAATCGATCACTCGCCGAAATACAAGTCAGCTTCTCTGTAAGGCTCGTAATCCAACCAAAAGGTCTCGTTATCACACAACACTCTTCTAGTTATTGCTGAAACGAAAAGAAGCAGGCGCTTTTTGCAGCGTACTCACACTTTCGAGTAGCGAACGTGTCGTAGGGAGGGAGCGTAACGAATGGGGGCAAGGCACTACAATCCCTAGTCCCTTCGTCCTGTATTTTGAGGTATATACAGGTATTGAACTTTCGTCAGGTGTCGCTGGGTAATCTCGAAGACAACAGCTGGAAAGAAAAGAGATCTTTCCTCTGTTCGATTTTTAACATTGCGAGGGGGAACGAGTCCTTTTGGTTAGAAAACAAGACTTGCAGAGAAGCCAACTTACAGCAAGTGGTCGATTGCACATATTAATGAATATAATCAATATAGTTCGAAAACCGACGCGGGTTTTTTACAGCTTACCCAAGAAAATGTCGCAGGCGTTTAGCAGGCCTTCGTTCACCTTTCGGCGTGCAGGAGTACCGCTAGACGAACGCGTTGTTTGGAGTCCTTGGTCCCACTGGGCAACGAGGGTCAAAAGTGCGTATGTTCGCGTCGCAGATCTGTAATAAAATAGGCACAATACAAGTTTACAATGACGCTTCGAAGTCGTAGCCAAACACACACAGTCAAAACCAACACTTACTCACTACTGTGATGTTCACAACGTAGAACCCCTTGCCTAGCGACTTCTTTCCATATCGCACCGCGGCGCCTTGACGACAATCAGCGTTCCGCCCGATGGCTTCCGCTATCAGTGCACGCACCTGCTGATCGATGCCTATGCGATGCAAACGATGTTAAGTTTCCGACGCAAGCTGGTAGCCCCCGATAGCAAAAAAACGCGGTGCGCATGCAGCCGCAGTGGCTGCGCACTCGTCCGTGAGCTGCGTGAGCCCCCGTTCATCGATGTTCGTCGGCAATCGCCGCACAGTCACTCCACTTTCTGCTGGTTTCCGAGTTGAACACAGTCGGAACAACTAGACCGGTACGTGAAACGCGTCTTCGTCCTCCCTTCTACGCCGTGGATCGCACCGACACAACTGTCACACAGCCAGCGCAACGCTGTAGCAACGCAAGGAACACAGCCGCCATTTTCGCTCTACTCAGTTGACTGGTTTTGGGGTTACCTCGTTTCGCTCACAATTTCAGTCAATATTCAGCTCATGGGCAACGTCACCACTTTAGTCTTGTTGATGACGTAAGCGCAGTCACCGGTGAGATCAGTGATGACGCAAAATTTCAATATGGCCGCCGACCAATAGGAGCAGGGCAAGTTGAGCGGTTTGAGACTGGTTTTGTATTGAGAGCGTTACAGAATTCCCCCCCCTGCTGCCAGTGCTCGAATGCTGAAGTTTGGTTCTCTACTTTGTGCAATCTTTCCTTTATTTATATTGTTACGTGGTGGCATGACAAGCGATGAAACACGGCGACACAACAAAAGCAGAACGACGTGATGACATGACGATGAAATATGCTCGCCGAAGAAATATGACGATGCGAAATATGCGCCAGGCCAGCGGGCCTGGCGTGAGCGCTCCGCCCCGCTCCACTGCCCGCTGCGTCATCTTCGTAGCAATATCATTGCCTGTGAACCGACTGCTGCTGTTGTTTCAGTTCTGACATGTTTCCAGCACAGGGTGCGGGCTAATTCCAATCTTTTGTAACATTCATGCATATCTTTCACGATTTGCAGTACGTGCGCAAAGTCTGGGCCCGGATTGCTTTCGACGTCGCCGCATGTGAACAGTAACAGTGAACAGAAAGGAGCAGTCACTGCTTCTGTGCACGGAAGCACGATGTTAAAGCGCTCATCTGATTTCAAGAAATAAAAAAAAAGTGGGCATGGACAGGACATGTACTGCGAAGAGACGGTAACCGATGGTCGCTTATACCCTCTTTACACGGGCAGAGTTAACCATAGTTAGCGTAACTGCGGTTACGCGAAACCGTGGTTAGCCCATTCACACGGCAGACCAAACCATGGTTACATCCCTAACCGCGGTTATCGCAAACCGAGTTTGGCGACCTCGGTTTGCGTTGTTAACCGAGGTTATGGCGGCGTCTGTTGACGGAGGCTGCTCGTCCTGCTTCAACAGTGTGTACTCCTTTGGCCGCATTGAATAGGCGGTGTCTACTGTGCCACCCGGCGTATTCGGTTACGGCCTACAGCCAAGCGTCTGCGTACTGAAGCCTCGTCCTGTGACTGCAGTATCGTTTGCGCGGCTTGGTGCTGAGCGCGGAACGTCAAAAAATGCGCGGTGTTAACTTTTATCATGAAAGCGCACAAGTTCGCAACGCATGCAGCGCGGGATGCTGCGAGCAGGCTGAGGCACGTTACACTCACCGCAGCGGCGAAACGTGCGAGCGCGGCGAACGACTGCGGAGGGAGTAACCCCCTAGTCGTCGATAGGCCTAAATTAGTTCTCTTCGAAGCCGCGGCGGTCGGCGCTTTGGAACTTATCAACGCTGTCGAGATGGTGTACTCATGAAACTTCCTTATTGTGAATCCTATTCTGCTACCCCAAAATAACGATATGATTAACTTTGGCGACGCATTATTCGCAGAGCTAGTATAAAAAAAAAGCGGTGAGCCGCAATACACCGGCGTCAGCTGGCTTGAGCAGAAACTTGAGAGAAGAGAAGATAGTGTCGCGGTTATCGGTCTCGCCAGCAATTTGCCGCTGGTCAGTGATCCTCAAGAGTGATTCATTCCTGATATTCAGTTCAGTATTCCAGATGCCAAAAACTTTAGCACGCTCTATTTCTGACGTCGGCGCTAGCGAGCCGCCGTGTCGTTCGCGTACGGTCTGCGGGAGGAGGGGTCAACGCGGCAGTGTTTACGGTGGTCGATGAGGTGCTCCCATCGTGCGGAGCTTGACCGCGCTGACGCCTTGTTGGACGGCACTCCGGAAACTACGTTATAAATAAGATATGTGTAAATGCTGCTTCGTTCCGCAGATCACCGCATCGCTTCGGCTGTACTTTATGGGCAGTCGCGGCCGTAACCGAGAACGGCGGCGAGCTGTGTAAGCACAGCTAACCGCGATTGGCGGTTTACCGTGGTTAAGTTCGGTAACCTCGGTTTAGCGTAACCGTGGTTAAGCCGGCCGTGTAAAGAGGGTATTAGGGTAACAAACTGGATTCCAAGAGAACGAAAGCAGGGGGCGGCAGAAAGTTAGGTGGGCGGATGAGTTTACGTTCGCAGAGGTCAAGTGGACACAGCTTGCACAGGACCGGGTTAATTGGAGGAATATGGGATATGTCTTCACCCTGCAGTGAGTATAGTCAGGCTGATGATGATTTCAAGCAGACAAACGGTAATTTGGAGAGAGGTCAAACTTCTGTGTTAAGCCTTGTGGTCGTCATGTGACATTTGGGCATAGTCACGAAGGCCAAGGGGATCTTCCCACTGTCAAAGGCATGGTCACTTGACCAGGATGTTGCCCTGCGACAAGGGAATAGTCACTTAGGCCACCAAGTGGCCCGTGACCTCCGTCAGTCAAGGTCACGTGAGGGGACGTCAGTGGGACTTTGAAGTAGTAGGCGCTTGAGGCGCGATACATGTATAAATAGGAGCCCCGAACTCCTGCCTAGGTTACAACAATGCGCGAGATGGAGGCGGACTAGTCCCGTGCTCAAGTTGCGCGTCAGAACACAGAGAAGGCACTTCCGAATGAGGCCCTGAAAAGACGGCGTAACGAAGGGACCGATAAAGAACGCGCTTTATGTTTGGAGAAACACGCAATGTGTTTAATCCAAGCTTGGCAATGAGCGTAGGTGTGTACATGAAGTTATTGCTTCCCTCCAGGGTTAACCAAAGTTAAACTACCAGCTAAAGATTTTATGACACAATCCTCCGGATGTCCGCAGGATCTAACTAAGCATCCTTAAAACTTCCTGCTGGGCGAGTTGGTAGTTCATCTTGATGCAGGGGTTATTTAGCGCGAACAAAGACAAGGACATGTGTGTGTACGTCTCGTCTTTCTTGTCCTTGTCTTTGCTCGTACTAAAAAAAACCCCTACATCAAAATGAGCATCCGTCGCACATTCGACAGCGGACGTCCGTAGTGCTTTCCTTCGACGTCTGTGGTCTAGCGGAGGCGCTTCGACGGAATCTATTAGGCCAGTCCTCTCATATCTTAAAGGCGGCTAGAGCACAAGCGTTCTTAAAATTTTACCGCAATGAAATATGTTTGCGAGTGATGGTTTCAACGTTCCACTAAGGTCTTGTAAAAGATATGAAAAAGCTGTGAGATATACACTATTTTCTCACATGTAATTTTGTTCTTTGAGAAGGCTGCATTTGGATAATGAATCAAATTCGCGAAGAAAAATTATAGCACTTTTTCATCTCTGAGGGGACTTATATGCAACATTACACGTCATAATTATTGCTTGGCTGGTGAAACCGAAACAAGTGGGGAAAGCAATCGATTATAGCTATGATATTCCAATTTTTTAAGGAAGGAATGCGGGACGTCCTCTTCACTTTGTAACATTTTCGAAGGGTGTGAGCGGTTATCCAGTGAATAATGGTATGTATAAAAGCGTCGCAAGGATATGTGGACTCATTGCTCGTATAATATGACACTATATATTGCCTTTTTGTAAAAATCTTGCTGTGCGCAGTAAGAAGAAAAGATATGACCCGGACGTGATTTGAACACGCAACCTTCTGATCTGGAGTCAGACGCGCTACCGTTGCGCCACCGGGTCTTTTTCTTTCTATTGCCAAATTTTTAATCATATTTTACACGTTAAGAACATAACTCTACAAATACGCAACATGGGTTAAAAACAACGCGATTTCGGGCTACGTGATCGATTAAAAATCAGGCATGTGCAGCAACAATTCCATTCTCGGAAGCCACTCAGGCACTTGGTCTTGTGTCTTGAAAACATTAGTAATCAAAACGGCTTCTCGAAAATACTGCTGTATTTTCTTCGCATCAGTGTCTGCATGCTTGAAAGCCATTCTGGATCGCCAGGTACTGTGCAGGCCCAATAACATGATCATGTCCTGCGGTAGCCCATCATCATCATCATCATCAATTGGTAAAAATCGAATTCCGAATGCATCCACGGGTAGGTCCTTTTTAATCATTCGTTGTAGAATATCCCAGAAAAAAGGGCATTCCAGCAGTCTAAGAAAACGCGTTCGATAGTTTCGGGCTGCGACATATGAAGCAGTGATTTCCCCAAGGTACAAAAAAAAAAGAACCTTAATTTCTAAATAAGACTTAACACCACCATCATAACGCTCAAAGTAACTTTCTGTCCCATCAGCTCGCGGTTGTCGTTCGCCTCTACCAACTACTCAGTTATCTGCCTTTTTCTTCTTGATATCGGCGAAATTGAGAGACTGGCCCATGTAATTCTCGCTACAAAAGGGGGCAGTGGCTTATCTCGGCTACGGCAGGATACACCTAGCGAGATATACCTTCCTCTGCTTTCGACATTGAGCTTGTATTAATTAGCAATGAAGAGACATCGATGTACACATCATTTCTTTTATTTCATACACATAAAAGGACGACCCGATTATCGGTATAGTAACACGCGTCCACAGTCCTTCGCACACGCTGCACATGTGTCCAAACGTATTGCTCACGAAGTCTGCTTCAAATGTTCGAGTCGCGGATGAACTTTCTGAGAGTCGAATTGCATGATTAGTTACACGAAGAGATTTTGCATCCTCTTCTGTGCTCTCATCGGTTCCCCTTGATCTTCCGAAGGCTCCATCTGAGCTGCTGTGCGCCTATTACGCTCTACATCCTAGCGTCCGCACATGGCGAGATGTTCTCTCTGTTCAGGCGTCTCTGCTGCTCGCTTGGCCTTTCTGTATTCATTTATTCTCTGCTGAATGGCCAATTGGCTGGCGACAACTACTGTGTCCGAAGAACTGAGCCCCTCCTAGCCCATACCGCTGCTGAGCAACGGCCCGACTCTCTTTGTACATGCGTAACGACTGTGCTGCGGCCGCCCTGTCTCGGCTCCGTTTATACACGTAGCAGCGTATGCGCAGTTACGCGCATGGTTACCACGTGTCATCCGCGTGGCTTCGCGTGCGGCAGCGGCGGCCGCACCCGGCAGCGAGGCTCTGCTGCCACGCCCCTCGCACCTGCCCCTCCTCTCCCCGGCGCATTCCACACAATCCAGAGCGTTTCCACAGAGAAATGCTCCACTGGTAGACGAATGAAGCTCTCGCTAAAAAAAATTTGCCGCGGTTCAGCCATGCTCGTTCTAGTCAACTGGAGCAAGCTCAGTAGGCCTCACGCCTGTATACATCAGCAGGACGTTCGTTCAGCGTCACTCTTGCGACACAGTATATGGACATCGACGGGACATGCAGCGCATCATTCATAGCTTGGATTATGAAAGCCGAAGTTAAGCAACTTATATATACCTTTCAAAGTGCTGTCATGTGGCTGCAAGCACACCGGATTAAACCAACTGCGAGGCGGGAGAGGAGCGCACTGCGCAGCTTGTGGTCACGGGACTAAGCTGATATTCGCAGTTCGGCCAGCGGCAAGCAGAAAGAACCAGCGCACGGCGCAGCTGTAGCGAGGCACAATAAACTGTCGCATGAGCAGTAGCTAGTTGTGCTTATGAACAATCTTGGAGAATGGTAGCACATATTAAAGCTTATGTTTTAAACCTGTGTTGTGTGGGGGTACAAGGAGGTGTGTTGTGGGAATATATAGTTGCGCATGGAGGCTTGAAAGTCTAAATCGTGTCGCAAGAAAAAAACAAAAACAAATCCTAAATAGAACCATTTGGGCTTATTGGAGTTCTCAAGTGTGAAGTTAAATACTGCACCAGGGTGACCAGAACCTGTTCTTGTGAAGAAGTACGTTTTCGAAATTGTTCACCGGTGTCATGTTTATGCAATTCCATCGTCAATCAGCTATTTTATTTCTGTAGAAAATAAGTGCGGGATAACAGAGACACAAATTAAAGAATCAGTGATTAAGCTAATAGCATGCATGAAAGCGACCGAGGATCCGCCACCCATTACTGCACAAGTATTCGCTGGACATCCCGTTAATATGTGAACGTTTGAAGGCTGCATTTTCGATGCTGCGATGTCTTCATGAATGTCATTTTTCCAGTACCAGCGCCCTGTTTATGTCCAACGCATATCCTCTTGTTGATGTCCGCCATTAGCAAGTCAGTGGATGTTCCGCGAATTGACTTTTTTTTTTTGAGATTCCCCCGCATATAGTGAATCACATTACCACCCTCACTCCTCCCACTTGTCCTCCCATTGAAGTTTTCGCTAATTTAAATTGAATAAATTTCTTGAGACACCCTATAAACAATGAACATCATCACTGCCAACCCAGCCGAGCGCCATTCGCAAACAACCGACAACAGAAGTGTCGTTAGCATGATTAAAATCGTGCATGTAACACAGATTTAGAGTGTCTTTAAGCATAAGTATGGGCCATGAAAAGAGCAGCAAGCGGTGGTCTGTGGTACCAGGTTCTTCTATTGAATGACCATCTAGAAATGATGCATTTCTAAAAAAGCAAGTTCAAAAGAGCAACATTACGCCTACTGTCTCGTACAAACTGCTTGAGATTTAAACCTCACGTAATGTTGGTTGGGTTGTTTTTGGGATTTAACATCCCAAAGTGACTCACGCTATATGAGAAAAACTGTAGTCAAAGGCTCGAGAAATTTCGACCACCTGCGTTCTTTAACGTGCACTGACATCGCACAACACACGGGCGCCTTGCGATTCGTCCACATCGACAAGGGGCCGCTGCGGACGGAGTTCGATCAAGTTTCCTTGAGCACAAGTCGGGATCTCTACCACTGCAACACCACGGCGGGGTACCTAACATAATGTCCATGAGCACACCAGCAGAAGCACCGGTCACATAGGCCAAATTGTTTCATTTTAAGCATACTAAACTTAAATCATGAGAACCTCTTGGTTGTTAGGCTGTCATATTCTTTTATGAAATGTGACTGCAGAAGCGGGAGCACGATAGACGGCACACAGCAAGTATGTAAGTCTATCAAGTGGTGATGTCAAAACGTCGTTTTCATGGTCAAGAATTTGCTCAAGTCATGATCCGAAAGGATGACTTGAAAATGACTTCTCATCTCCGCGTCTTGAACTCCTATTTATTGTGAAATGTTCTTGTCCCGGTGGAATAATATCATCGTCATTTATTTTGTAACGAATTCCTAAAAGAGAAAGAATGTATGGATGATAAGAAAAAAGTAGCACTTGGAGGCTATCAATTTTTTTCACTATATTATTCAGGCGCTTAGCTGCGTTCGTAATTCCTGCTTACATATTTGTCGGCAACCGCCCTCTCTCTCTCTCTCAGAACCTGCACTGCGTCTGATGGGCGCTTGCACACGTGTATAGAATGTATCACACGCTGCAGAATAGTTGTCATCAATTCGACGTTTGCAATGCGCAAAAGAGGCTTTCTTGCTACTATTTTTGTTAGTATTTTGCACTTTGCCGAAGCAGTTTGCGCCTTTTTATCGTTTAAGCGGAATAGCCGATCAGCATTGACAGCCTTTCTTCAACGTTCTAGCATTGAGCATAAGGTCTTGTTTGGCGGAGTAGTCTCAAAAATGCAGGGTAATATAGGGAAATTCGTTTTAATTCTGCGAATGCGAGCTACAGATATTAAGCTAACTTTGAGTTTACCCTGTAAAACTTAGTCATCTTCCGGCGAAATGCATCTTCAGTTTTATCGTCTTCACTTTTAAGCAAGGAGAAAATGTATTCTTCAATGAGACCTTTATCTCTGGAGCTAATGCTATTTCCTGCAATCTCCGTATCCCAGATTTCTACACAGCTACTCCGGACAGGGTCCATTTCCCAAATAATTTGTAATGTCTCTCTTAGGTTGCTTTCCTTCGTTGATACCCAGTTGTGCGTTAGGGCTCTCGACTACTGTGTCCAACTACGCGGGATCGAATCCCGGCCTCGGCTGCTGCTTTTTTATGGAGGCGAAAAGCGAAAAGCCAGTGTGCTGTGCGATGTCAGTGCGCGTTAAAGAACTCCAGGTAGTATAAATTTCCGGAGCCCTTCACTACTGCGTCTCTCATAGCCTGAGTCGCTTTGTTACGTTAACCTTCATAAACTAATTTCGGATAGTTTGCTTTCCTTAATTCATTAAGTTGTTTAATCTCCGTGACGGTAGGTTCAGCCCCTACGTTCTCTTAGCCTCACAGGGAAGCGATATCTTCAATGTACAGCAGTCAAGCAAGGGTCAATAACATATACAGGCTTGGCATAATGAAAAACTACTGCATTCACTTCTGAACGACCAAAAGCGGCTAACCTGGGTGGAAGGCAGGAATTCTTAGGTTGGCGAGCATGATCTTAGCCGCCTAGCCAAACGACTTTTGCATGCCAGTTACGATTCTTTTGAAGTTCATTGCTACTGCTTCTTTTTGGAATCTCTCCGTCCGGCCACATATAGAGCGTGCGCATTGGAAGAGTGTAAAACAGGATTACAGCTTGCGCAGCAAGCACAGAACTGGTTCTCTTTATCAAGAGGGTCTTACTACAGGCTACGGAAATATACGACAAGAGCCAAACATGCTCAGCTTTAGACGGGGATCTCTTCTTCAATAGTTTATGCTTGCGACGTGTAGAGTTACGCCCTGCTAGATTAAATGTTTGGACTGAAGGTAAACTTACAAAATGAACCGCATAACTTTCCAGCACTGCTCAGCCTCACATGAGCACGCACCAGCACTGAACGGCAATGGCGAATGATTCCAGCAATCGTGCGTCACTTGTAAAACTCTAAAGCATAAAAAAAAAACACTTCTCAACACAAAAGGTTTTCATTTCTTGCTGAAGACCTCGTGTAGCTGAAAAAAGTGTGCAAAGTACACGTATGCGATGTAAGTTAAAGTTCAGCCAGGTTAAAGTTCAGCTTAGTTTGAAAATAGGTCAGCCCTCTATGCAGCAGTAACGCCGCAAATCCAGCACAAAAGACAGACGTGTTGCGCGGCGGTGAGGGCCGCCGTAAATACAATGCGCAAAAAGCAAACATAAAGAGTAATAAATGCACGAGCGTTGCTAACATCGTGCCGCAAAAGTACCGCATAAGTAGCTGAGGCGAAATCTAGCGAGACACTGCTGCCAGATGAAATTTGGTGTCAAAAGGACAGCGTCTTTAACTCGTCCAAAGTGATTAGTGGTTTCGTTAGTTGAAATGATGGATATAAGAGTTGATGGCGCTCGCGAAGCGTTCGTCCATCGCATCGTCTCTCACGCCATTCCAAATACACCCGAATGCCTTGTGGTCTTCAGTGCTGGAATAAAGATAGTTTGATTCGTTAATGAAAAAAGCAGCAATAGAAAGAATATTCGACTGCGCGCCGCCGTCAAGAGACCATCCACTGGAAGGTCGTCAGACCACTGCCTGCCTTGAGTCGCCTGCAGGGTGACTTTGAAGCTAGGATCGGGGTGCCTGAACCCTGCTTCGGGAAAAACTCTTCCCGAAGCGCAGTGGCACTCATTGAAGAGCGTGAAGTGACGCTTCGCCCCTTGTCTCCAACGTGCCTTGAAAGATGGTGTGCCATAGTGCGTCGGCCAGGGCCATGCCTATCTTGGCATAGGCTACAACGGAGTCGAAACCGTCCGCGGTGACTACGGCGGAGAACAGGCCCGGGCACGTATATGGTGGCGTTGTGGACAACCAGGCGCTTTGTTTGGATGCTGCCTTTGACAGCCATTCCTGAAACGTCTTGTCTGAGCTGCATCCGCTGAGCCGTCCCCCCGGACGCCTGCAGTGACAGGAAGTTCCATGCGTATCGCCAGTAAAGCTTGGGCAGAGACGCATGCGTGTTGAAGAGATCTTGTGGCAGAACCATACAAACACTACGAACAAATTGCTTCACGGATTCGGGGTTTTCTGGCGTACTAAAACGCGTAGCTGCTTCTGCCACAAGTTCAGTCAGCCTCTGCAAGATTGTGCGGGACAGTTCGGTGCGCTCTTTTGTCAATTTGCGCATATTCAGCTCGTTGATGTCCCTGACCGGTAAGAGCGCCTGACTTTCCTGCTTGCAGATACTGAAATATACCGGTTATGTACGCTGCCCTCTTGGCTGGCGCGCAACATATTCGAGAGCAAATTGCACCTTGCGTCGAACAACAGGAAAGCGACGGTGGCGGGCTCACACGTAGTGTCCGAAGTATGCCAAGTCGATGATATAGATCTTTCATGGAAGTGTGGTACATTCGGTCGCGTGCGTCCTTCCCATGATGCTCCCCAGAAGTGCTCGCCATTCATATTCCTTCATGCGCGCTCTGGGAACCATCTCGGTCAGCGCCCTTAGATGACTCTCTGAGAGGGAGCGTGCAGGTGCGATGTCACTGAGGTCTTGCACGAGCGTCTCAATTTAGTGCTGGCTGACATTAGCCGACAGCGCTTCATTTGTGGCCTCGAGGGTCTCTCGCCGTACGCGGGAGCAGAGCTCTGACAGGGGTCCTGCCACTTCCAATTGAATAGACCGCACAAAGACGACAACGGCATCCCTATCAGTCAGAGGTTCGGCGGAAAAGTGTTTTTTCCAAATGTCTCGCAGCTCCGTTGACAAAAAGAGGACAGTCATGTCGAGACTGTATTTCAGCTTCATATCCAAAACAAGGCGATGTGTGTCTTTCTGCGTCCTGAAACCTTGGCCACGCATGAAATCCGACAGACTTGCCATTGTCTCGGGACCCAGTTCTTCGACCCTCAACAAAGCGCGTAGGCAGACTTGAAAGTGCTTGTTAATCAGTTTGCCCGAGGCGTTTTCAGGAGGCACGTAGTGGGACGAATCTTCGCATATACGAAAGTCGCGTACAGACACCGGGGTCGCATTGCGTCTGTGACTGTTGCAGACGTAGGCGAATATATCCTTACATCGGTTGATGCTGCTGTTGACAGTTTGATATAGGAGCCGCAGCTCGTCAAGACAGCTGTACGAAGCGCAATGCTGTCTTTGACCGGGGGAAGAAACGATCAAGGCGGTGAGAAGCGCGGCGGCGGTGATGAGAACGGCGAATAGACACGCGGTCGATAGCTTTCTTTCGATGAGCATAACTGTCGCCGGAGTTAATATATTGGGTGATCTTGCAGGTGCAATTTCAAGATGATGTCCTTTCCTATTCTGGAACGAATCGGCACTGCTGCGCGGCGCAGCTCCGTGGTCTCGTGAGCTTGTTTTAAGTTTACACTGATGATTATGCTGAAAAAACGGTGTTTCGCCGACCTTACTCAGTATTATGTACAGCCAGCCGGCATCACTACTTCGTGCGTGGAGATATTTCCTTTTGATGCCGTGAGGTGATAAACGCTGTAAAAAAATTTAAATATACTGCTATGAAGATATCTCGGCAGCTGGCTGGAACTATACACCCCACAATATGCTTATTGACCCCTGCTGTGGATCTCTCATATCTCGTATACGTCATTCGGCAAGGTAAGGAAAGTAAGACTGCAGAGTCAAAAAATGACTGTAAAAATTATAATAGAAAACAGTTTCTGTAAGATATGAGATGACGTGTGTTATTACAGTGGCCCTGGCATCGTGCGCGCTCAAGATTGGTGTGACTGAAAAACCGAGTCTATGGATATATTCTTCAGTGACCAGTGTTAGGCAGACAAGGTAGAACTTGCATATAATAAAGGCATATATGACCAAAAATTAGTTCTATGCGCTGTACCTATTTATAACCCAGAGCCTCCCACGAAGTCTAAAATTAGAAATTGTGATTACAGCTATGCTGAAGACTCGGATATCCTCGAACACCTTATTTATGAATTCGGGCATTTGAAGAAATGTCGAAACAGCCTTCTGCAAATATTGAATACCTGTGATGCAGATTGAAACATATTGTTTCCTTCTGTATTCAGATATGGGTACCGACGAAAACAAAACTATCCAGAAAACACTTGGATAACACGTAATGTGACTCATACCGAACGCAAAGCTAAACGACTAAGAAAATCATCGAAGATAAAACGAAACACCTTGACTTGTAAGTCGTCTTGTTGAAGCCATTAGTAACTTGAAATAAAAAATAAACTCAGCTAAAAACAATTATTTCATCAATACTAGGCCCAATTTTCTTTAAAGCTCCCCACAAAAGTTTTGGAACTTTCTCAAACCTAAAAAACAAAGCAAGAACCAGAACCCACAAGAACCACATCTTAACCATGCTAATAGCATGAATAAGTATTTTAAATCAGTCTTTACAGTTGATGATGAGCTCGCTCCTATAGGCGCTTTGTATAGGTTACCTCTAGCATCATTAAATGTAAGTGAATCAGGTATATTGAATCTTTTACTTAAGCTAGACACAAAAAAGCACCTGGCCGAACAACATAACAAATACAGTTCTCAAACGCTATGCCGAATGGATCGCCAAATACTTATGCATACTATTTATTAAATCACTATTAACAAGCACCTTACCCCAAGAATGGAAGATCGCCGAAATTATTCCTGTACATAAATCCGAAAGCAAGAGTGAACGCTCAAACATCCGGCCCATCTCTTTACCTTGCACAATATGTAAACTTTTCGAACACGTCATGACCAAGCATACAACCACATTTCTTAAACAAGAACACATTTTCGCACCATTCCAGCATGGGTTCAGAAAGGTCCTTTCACTGTTACTCAGCGTTTGGAACTAATTCATGACATATATAATTAAGCACATATTGTCAGAAACAAGTAGATATGATTTTTTTTTTACTTCTGAAAGGCATTTGACCGCGTTTCACATAGCAAACTTATTAATTAATTAGAGTGTACACTTTGCAGCCGCTTCGTTGTTAACTGGATTAAAGACTATTTGTCAAATCGGTCCTAATATGTTGAGATTAACAATCAGTGCTCTACAATTGAACCAGTGCCATCAGGATTACCTCAGGGCAGCATCCTGGCTCAAGTTTTACTTCTTATATTTATTATTGATCTACACTCTTATGTCAATGTCAATATTAAACGTTTTACAGATTATTATACAATTTACTAGGAAATCAACACTCCCAATGGCCATGTTGCCCTAATACGCACTGCAAAGGCCTTATCCAAGAGGTGTGGTGACTGGAAAATGATCCTTATAAGTCAGCTCTTCTCACAATAACCAAACAAGAACGTCAGTCTTCAGATTCCTATGTTGTCAATAATACCCCCCTGACGCGAGTTAACAATTATAAATACTTTGGTGTAATAATATTACATGATCTCAGATGGGAGTCGCCTGTCAACTATGCCACAGCAGCCGCGCATTAAAACGTCTCCTGTTCCCCAGAAGAAACCTTCGTCAAGCCCCGACTTCAACAAAACAACTTGCATGTATCACTCTTGTTCGGTCTGTTCTAGAATACGCGATTATCGTTTGGTTTCTTCGCAGGAAATGTTTCATAAGTAAATTAGAATCCCTCCAAAGGAAGGCAGTCAGGTTTATGTTTAACAGGTAAAGGTATACTGACTCACCAACTCAAATACTAAACGACGCTGGCATTCTTATTTTTAAAAATAGAGCCAAACTCGCAATTCTAAAGCTTCTTTACCACTTTCTGTATAGCCAACTTAATCATGATAAAACTAAGTACACCATGACTTCAGAGGCGAGTCGGACAAATATATAAAGATATACCGACACACTAAAAGAATACTTTTGCCGCACTGACTGCCTGCAATACTCCTATTCCGCTTTGCAGTAAGAGAGTGGAATAACCTTGGTCATTACATCACTAGTAGTACATCACTCGATACTTTTTCAGAACTTCATGAAAATCCCCTCCTGTCATTATCACATATTTCAAATGTGAGCCTAACTAAGTAACTTCATGTTTATTACTGCATTGTTCGGTCATATTGTTTCTATATGATGCTATATGAGCCATGCCTAACCCATCAGTGTGATCATGTTTGGCAGGCATCAGTGAGCTTCTATGTATAACTGTGTAATGAAGTGTGGCACTGTATTCCCATTGGTTCACCTTCTAAGCTCCTTTTAAGAGTACGCATTCTGCATGTGACACTTTTAGCCATGTATAGTGCTTTTCATCCTGATATGTTTTGTATTAAATTCCCATGCTGTTAAAACCCCAGTGTATTGACAATATGTATCAATAAAAGAATAAAATAAAAAAGGCTGCCCGGTGATCGGTATAGTAACATGCGTCCACACTGCTTCGCACACTCTGTACATGTGTCCAAACCCATTGTCGCGATGTCTGCTTCGAATTCTCGAGTTGCAGATGAAATTTCTGACAGTCGAATGGTATGATCAGTTACGCGACAGGCCTTTACATCCTCTTCTGTGCTGTCGTCGGTTCCCTTGATCTTCCGAAGGCTCCATCTGAGCTGCTATTCGCCTGTTACACTCTGCATCCTGTCATCTTCGACTGGCGAGATGTTCTCTCTGCTCAGGCGTCTCTGCTGCTCGCTTTTCCTTTCCGTATTCATTCATTCTCTGCTGAATGGCCAATTGGCTGGTTACAACTACTTATCCGAAGAACAGAGCCTCTCCTGCCGGGACCGCCGCTGTGCAGCGGCACGACTCTCCTAGTCCATGAGACACGAATGTGCTGCGGCCGCCTGGTCTCGCCTCCGTTTATACATGAATTTGCGCATTCGCAGTTATGCGCAGTTATGCGCATAGTTAACCCGTGGCACCCGCATGACACGCGCGGCAGCGGCGGCCATGTGTCCAAACGTAATGCGCATGTGTCCAGCAAAAGCGAAAGCGATTGGACGATTGGTGGCTTAAATGCAGAAAAGTGACATAATGTTTGTAATGTAGAAATAAGAATTCAATAAGTGGAGATATCATAGTTAACCGACCTAAAACAATATTCAAGATATAGAGAAAAAAAAAGCGAGCACGAGAGCAACTGCTACCGTCTAGTTTCAAAGGGGACGCTCCTATACTCCTATACGCTCCGGCTGTGAGAATGTCGTGCCCCTCGCACCTTCCCCTCCTCTCCGCGGCGCTTTTCACACATTCCAGAGCGGTTCCACAGCGAAATGCTGGACTGATGGCCGAATGAAGCTCTCACTACAAAAACTTGGCGGGGTTCAGCCATGCTGGTCCTTGTTAACTGGAGGAAGCTCCCCGCGCCTGGATACATCAGCAAGATGTTCGATTCATTCTTGGTACAAAGTATGTGGATATCGACGGCACATACAGTGCATCATTCATAGGTAGGATTGGGAAAATGAGCCGCAGTTAAGCAGACTACATACATTTCAAAGTGCTGTCATATGGCGGCAAGCACGCCGGTTTAAACCATCTGCGAGGCGGGGGAGGAGCGCACGGCACAGCTTGTGGCCATGGGACTGCGAGGCTGACATTCGCAGTTCGGTCGGCGCAAGCCGAAAGACCGAGCGCACGGCGCAACTGTAGCAAGGCACGATAAACTGGCGCATGCGCAGTAGCTAATTGTGGCACATGTGCAGTAGCTAATAATGAACTGCCTTTATATATGAGCTGGGACCTTCGAACATGAGCTTGCGTGTGATACGCTCTTGTAATTGTGTTTTAGGGCTCTATCCCTCCCTTTTGAGCCTTGCAGCTGTCATGTCATATGAATTGTTAGGAGCACTCTGATGTCACGACCGCCGGGTCTGACAGCCCAAGGAGGCACCACCGTTTTAGTGCCAGTTGCTGGCATTTTAGTTATTTGTAATCGCATGGATAATTGAATGAATGAATGAATGTGTCGTTAAGTACTTTTGAACAGAGGTGAGACGGCACTGAGTAACATGAAATAGTGAGTAATGATATGGTGTTCTTATTAGTGTTCGCACATATGACATTCGAAAATAGCTTTGGATTCGTGTTAAGTAACTGTGGAAGAGAAGTGTTTAAAAAGGAAAACTTAGCTGACCTTAAAGAAGTGATGTAACATTTGCAACCTTTTTCTACGATAGCCAATGAGTTAGTTTTAAAGAGTGTCTGGCGGAACGAAACAAACGCTTTTTCTTGTATGATAACCTGTTCAGATGTGTATTATACCAAGGCAAAGCTGCTAGCATAGGCGGTTCTAAGGGGGGCGTATCGGATGGTTAATTCAGAAATTTTATTTTTGAAGATGACCGAGTTAGTTTCTATCGACCGGTCATGAAATGATGCCAAAACATATCTAGAAATAAGCAGATTTAACTGTTAATGACAATGTAGTTAGCTTTGTTATAATCACGAATTTTTATTTTTTGTCTGCTTTTTTTGAGTCACCGTTAACGTAAATTGTAATATATTGTTACGGGGGTAGTTCAGCTTGAGGTTTCAGAGAGCGGATACGGGAGACAAGGCTTTCACACAACAGTCCTTTCCTGCAGGCACTAGCCGACACTGCTCGAACGTCGTCATCGTCTTCGCCAAAACTACCGAGATTCTTCTTTTTCCATCTTATGCGCATATCAGTGCATGCATCGCCTAACGTAACACAACCCCACCGGCTGAAAAGCACCGTCCCCGTGGCGTATTTGGGTTTGCTCGGTACGGTGGCTCCGCAAGGGACAAAGCAACAGAAGAGACGAAGAAAACGGGCTGTTCCGACTAGCATCTACCGCCCCCAGGAGCCGAGCAACCTAGCGATTAGCGGCGCATGCTTTTTCAATGGGCGCCACGTTGGACGCGGCGCTAGCTTGAGAGAGCCTATAATACTACTAAATAATAATAATAATAATAATAATAATAATAATAATAATAATAATAATAATAATAATAATAATAATAATAATAATAATAATAATAATAATAATAATAATAATAATAATAAAAATAATAATAATAATAATAATACGCAGTAATATTTCTCTGCCTATTATTATTATTATTATTATTATTATTATTATTATTATTATTATTATTATTATTATTATTATTATTATTATTATTATTATTATTATTATTATTAGTAGTAGTATAGAGGAAGACTCGTCCCGGTGCGTACTAGCGTCCAAACCAGGGTCTGTGTAGTACGGTTTTAGGCGTGCGACATGGACCGTCTCGGTGCGTTGTGTAGAGGTATGGCATGCGGGATGCAAGGGCGCAATTTCATATGTCACTGGAATTATTTTTCATAAAATACGGTAGGGTTCTGTATAGCAGGGCAAAAGTTTTTCCGAGAGGCCGACGCGGCGAGCTGGGGTCCAAAGCAGCACGAGAGAACCGCAAGAATACTGGGTGTTGCGATGACAGAAATCATAGCGACGTTTCTGGGAGCGCTGGGAGGCTGCGAGTTGGTTACGAGAAAAAAAGCGGGCAGCATCAGCTCGAGCTATGGCGTCACGAGCATATGAGCTGGCAGTGGCGACAGAAGGAAGCAGGCTGTCAAAAGGAAGCAGAGGTTCACGGCCGTGTAGAAGATGGAAGGGAGAGTAGCCGGTAGTGTCGTGGCGCGACGAATTGTATGCAAATGTGACAAACGGCAGTGTTATGTCCCAGTCGCGATGGTCATCAGAAACGTACATTGACAGAATGTCAGTCAGTGTCCGGTTAAGGCGTTCGGGTACGTCCGTTCGTCTGTGGGTGGTAGGCAGCCGTGAAAGAATGACGAACGTTGCACAACCGTAGGATCTCGTCGACTATACGCGCAAGAAAGCAACGGCCACGGTCGGTGAGCAGTTGGCGGGGAGCTCCATGGATAAGTATAACGTCGTTGAGGAGCTATATTAGTTGAACAACTGGTTGGTATTGCTCGTGTGACCGCGAAGCGTGTGGTGTAATCAGTGGCCACCGCAATCCATTTGTTACCCGATGCGGACAGTAGAAAAGGCCCAAGAAGATCCAAGCCCACTCGAGAAAATAGGTCATGGGGATGTCAATCGGCTGCAGAAGTCCAGCTGGTAAAACTGATGGCTTTTTTCGTCGTTGGCAGCGGTCACAGGCAGCCACGTAGCGGCGGACTGCGCGGTGTAGGCCCGGCCAAAAGAACTGGCGGCGCACACTGTCGCATGTGCGAGAGACGCCTAGATGACCCGCTGTGGGAACGTTGTGAAGCTCTTCAAGGACGGCTGTGCGTAGGTGCTGAGGGACTACTAGTAGAAGGTCGGGGCCATCAGGTCGCATATTGTGCCGGTATAAGGTGCCGTCGTGGAGCACAAACAAACGAAGGGAATGGTCATAGCGATCAGCGTTGAGGCGATTGATAATTTCGCAAAGCTGAGGGTCCTGGCGTTGCTCACAGGGAATGTTGGAAAAGTCAGAAATAGAGAGCACACAAGCGCCATTGTCGCATTCAGGTTGGCTTGGCGGGTCGACTGGATGACGGGACAGGCAATCAGCATCTCGATGCAACTGGCCAAACTTATAGACCACTAAAAAATCGTACTGCTGAAGTCGCAAGGCCCAACGTCCAAGGCGGCCAGTAGGGTCTTTGAGTGTAGAAAGCCAACACGTAGCGTGGTGGTCAGTGACTACTGTGAATGGCCGCCTATACAAGTAAGGGCGGAACTTTGTAATGGCCCAAACCTGGGCTAAGCACTCACGTTCAGTTATGGAATAATTCTGTTCGGCCGCAGAGAGGAGTCGGCTGGCATAGGCGATGACGCAAGGGGAACCGAGCTGACGTTGTGCCAGAACGGCACCAATTCCATTACCACTTGCGTCGGTTCGTACTTCTGTGGGCGCTGACGGATTGAAGTGAGCCAACACTGGCGGGCCGGTGCGGTGGCCAATAAGAGCGGCGAAGGCGGCCGATTGTTCGTGGTCCCAGGAAAAGGAGACCTCTTTTTTCAGAAAGTGCGTAAGTGGACGGGCGATTTCTGCAAAGTTTGGTACAAATCACCGAAAATATTAGCGAAGTCCGAAGAAGCTACGCGCGTCGCTGCGAGATTTTGGTACAGGAAAACCACTTACATCGCGAATTCTGTCGCGGTTCGGCTGCATGCCATGGGTGTTGACCAAATGTCCTAGGACCTTGAGTTCCGGCCCAAAGCTACACTTCTTGGAGTTCAACTGAAGGCCAGCTCTTCGGAAGACACCAAGAATAGCCGAAACACGATGGAAGTGGCCCTCAAAGGTTGATGAAAATACGATGACATCATCGAGGTAGCAGAGACATGTGGTGCATTTGAACCCGCGTAGTAAGGAGTCCATCATGCGCTCGAAGGTCGCAGGAGCATTACATAAGCCGCAAGGCATCACTTTGAACAGGTAGAGTCCATCCGGGGTCACAAAAGCCGTCTTTTCACGATCTCTTTCATCAACAGAGATCTGCCAATATCCAGAACGGAGATCGATGGATGAGAAGTACTTGACACCATGCAGGCAGTCGAATCCTTGGAAGAGGGTACACATCTTTCTTTGTTATTTTGTTTAGGTGTCGATAATCTATGCAAAACCTCCAGCTGTCGTCTTTCTTTTTGACCAGTACTACCGGAGACGCGCAGGGGCTGCTTGACGGCTCAATAATGTTGCTGGCCATCATTTTCTCCACTTCTTCCTGAATGATCCGGCGTTCGGAAAGAGCAACTATGTAAGGCCGCCGGTGAATAGGGCGGGCATCTCCAGTATCGATGCCATGCGTGACGACGGACGTTTGGCCCAGGAATCCGTGACCGAAATAAAAAAATTTCTCTGTATGACCGCAAAAGGCCGGCAAGGGCACTGGCATATTCGGGACGCAGGTCAGCGGCAACCACGGCTGAGATGCGGTCCTCCGGACTATGTGACGGGACAGGTTGGGCAGGTACCTCGGCGTGACGGTCGGACAGCACCGCAGATATAGTAAAGCTGGACAAAGGTGAGAGCTCGGCAAGAAAAATGCCCTCCGGGAGAACTTGTGAAGACATGCTGAAGTTGAGTACGGGAATGTAGGTGAGGTTATTCGCGACGTGTACAACGTTATGAGGTAGGACGATATTGCGCTGTAGAGTGACGTCGGTGATGAGGTTGACAACGTAGTCGCCGTCAAAGAAGGGAAGGAAAAGGTGACATGGGCACGTATACTGCCGCCCCAGGAGGTACGCGAGTAAATGTACTGAGCGGAGACAAGGCTGGGAATGGTCAGCACTAGGGTCGTGAACACAATGGGGCAGGGCTAGGCGCAGAAGTCCGGAGGAACAGTCAATGAGAGCGGAATGGGCTGTTAAAAAGTATAGGCCTAAAATGACGTCTTGAGGACAAGTAGTAAGGACGGCGAAGAGCACAGGGACGTGGAGGCCGGCGATGCTAATGCGCGCAGTGCACATTCCGATGATGGTGACAGTGTTGCCATCAGCAACACGAACTGTAGAGGTGTTAGCGGGCATAAGAACTTTTTTGAGGCGCTGGCGGAACAGAGAACTAAGGACTGAAATATGGGCTGCAGTGTCAATGAGAGCGGTCACAGGCACTTCATCTACGAGGACATTGATCAGGTTGCGGCGTGGTGCGATGGTCGAAACACAGTTGGCTGTCCGGGATGGTAACGCAGTGTCACGTCCGGACGCTGTCTTGCCTAGTTTCCCGAGTAAGGGCCTTGGTACGTTGTGGACAAGCTGCGGCGAGGAGTAGGTGATCGGGAACGGTGGGCTTGAGGCGAAGGCGAACGGCTAGGATGGCAGGCTTGTTCAATGTTCTCGGCACGAATCTGTACTGGGGTGACAGAAACTGGCCGCGGTGGATAGCAGTCATGGCGGACAGGGCTGTAATAAAGGCGAGAGGGGGGAGCCGGACGGCTGCGTCAATAGCAGGACGTATGGCCAGCCCGACAGCAGACAAAGCAAATAGGCCTATCGTCAGTTGTGCGCCACTTCGCAGGATTGCGGGTAGGGTAGCGCGGTGTGTAGGACAGTCTTGTGGCAGCAGCAGCAACCACTGGTATTGGCTGTGGTGCGGGGGGTGGCATGGTAGGATTCGAGACGAGGCCCACATTCGCGAATTCTTGGTGGAAGACAGCCTGTATCATAGCTATTGTTGGCTCTGGAGGAGGTGATGTAAGTGTAACAGGAGTCAAGGCCTCGATTTCCTTGCGGACGATAGTAGTGAGGTTGTTCTGACTTGAAGGCTGCTGCAAAGTGGGCAGATCGTCACGTGAGGATGTAGTCGCCGTGTTGGGAAGGCGCTCAAACCGATGGACAAACGGCGACAGACTTGCAGGACTGAATCCACAGTAGAGCAGTCTTTGCAGAGAAGTATGTTGAATGCGTCATCAGCAATACCCTTAAGTATATGGCCAACTTTATCATCTTCGGTCATGGAGGTGTTCGCCTTTCGACACAGGGCGAGGACGTCTGTATGTAGGCGAGGTATGATTCAGTTTACGATTGAGCACGAGTAGCCAGGTCTTTTTTGGCTGCTAGAGCTCGCCCAATCGGCTTGCCGAACAAGTGTTGAAGTTTTTGTTGGCAGATGTTCCAAGTAGGCATCTCCTGTTCGTGGTTGGTAAACCAGGTCTTCGCCGTTCCCGCTAGATAGAAGATGATGTTGGCAAGCATTATGCTAGCATCCCACCGGCTGTTCTTGCTGCACCTTTCGTATTCATCGAGCCAATCTTCAACATCCGTCTTGTCTTTGCCGTTAAAAATAGGCGGATGGCGGATTTTGGTTAAGACCATGGGGGCAGGTGGAGTTTGCGTAGTGAGTGATGCGTCCTGGGATGTCATGCTTACTGTGGCAGTCGGTGGGGTGAGCTCGGGGAGATTTCGTCCACTGCGCAAATCCAGGTTTCTGGCGCGGAAATACGAGGAGCTGTGGCAAAAGGATCGAAAGCACCTCCACCAAGATGTTACGGAGGTAGTTCAGCTTGAGGTTTCAGAGAGCGGAGACGGGAGACAAGGCTTTCACACAACAGGCCTTTCCTGCAGGCACCAGCCCACACTTCTTCTTCTTCTTCTTCTTCTTCTTCTTCTTCTTCTTCTTCTTCTTCTTCTTCTTCTTCTTCTTCTTCTTCTTCTTCTTCTTCTTCTTCTTCTTCTTCTTCTTCTTCTTCTTCTTCTTCTTCTTCTTCTTCTTCTTCTTCTTCTTCTTCTTCTTCTTCTTCTTCTTCTTCTTCTTCTTCTTCTTCTTCTTCTTCTTCTTCTTCTTCTTCTTCTTCTTCTTCTCCGTCGTTGTAATGGCACATACCCACAGTGGGGGATTGGTCCGAATTCGTTGTAGGTGACATATTTTTGATACTGTCGATTTGACTGTATGATATAGATAACCTAATAATTAGGAGCCGACACTGCTCGAACGTCGTCGTCGTCGTCTTCGCCAAAACTACCGAGATTCTTCTTTTTCCTTCTTATGCGCATATCAGTGCATGCACCGCCTAACGTAACAATATCATGGTTGCTCCGCCCGGGCAGGTGCGAAACCATCGATAAGCTGTCTGTCGATATCGAAAGAATAATGTCGAGAAGTGACGATGTACTTTGTGTTACCCCTTCATGGATCACTGCCTTGTCGTGGCGGAGGGGCTTGCGAAACTCGATGAAGTCGTGAGCTCTGCTGTGTAGGGCCACCCAAGATAGACAGGTCACGGCAGAGAGTTCTGACAAAATGTGATTCACTGGAGAAGGTAATGGCAACCCACTCCAGTATTTCCTGCCAAGAAAACCCTATGGCCAGTCACAATACCATTATCGATATGGCGCCGGAAGATGAGCCCCCCAGGTTGGAAGGCGTCCCACATGTTACTGGGGATGAACAAAGGGCGATTCCTAGTAGCTCCAGGACGAATGAAGCGGCTGGGCTAAAGCCAAAAGGACGCTCAGTTGTGGATGTGTCGGGAAGCGACCGGAAAGTCCGATGTTGCAAGGAGATATATCACATAGCAACATGGAATGTAAGATCTATGACTCAAGGTAAACTGGATATCGTCAAGCGAGAAATGGACAGATTGAACATTGATATCTTGGGTATCAGCGAGCTCAAGTGGACCGGAATGGGAGAATTTAACTCCGGCGACCATTATGTCTTTTATTGTGGGCACGAATCCAAGAGAAGGAATGGGGTCGCTCTCATAGTAAATAGAAGAATGGGCAAAGCAGTGCTAGGGTATAACCCCAAAAACGACCGAATGATTTCACTTCGGATCCAAGGTCACCCTTTCAACATAACAGTTATCCAAGTCTATGCACCGACCACTGCTGCTGAAGAAGCTGACGTTGAGAGATTTTATGCGGACACTACAATGCCTTTTAGACCGCACCCCATCATCAGACGTCGTTTTTCTCATAGGAGACTGGAATGCTAAGGTCGGGAGTGAAGTAATATCCGGAATTACAGGCAAGTTCGGTCTTGGTGAGCCAAATGAAGCTGGGCAGAGGCTAGTAGAGTTCTGTCATGAAAACAACCTGACCATAGCGAATACTCATTTTCAACAGCACAAGAGGCGCCTGTACACATGGATTTCACCGGACGGTCTGTACAGGAATCAGATCGATTATATTATTTGCCGGCAGAGATGGAGAAGCGCTATACAAGCAGTAAAAACTAGGCCTGGGGCCGATTGTGGCACCGATCATCAGCTTCTTGTTGCCAAAATTAAGCTTCGATTGAGGAAAACGCAGAAAACTAGAAGGCTTTTCAGGTATGATCTGGATCAGATTCCATTAGAATATGCTGTGGAAGTGAGGAATCGATTTCAAGAATTATATCTAGAAGACAAAGAGCCCGAAGAGATGTGGACTGATGTTCGTGATATAATACAAGAAGTTGCTACTAAGGTAGTTCCAAAGCAAAAGAAATGCAAAAAAGCAAACTGGTTATCTGAGGAGGCTTTGCAAATAGCTGAGGAAAGGAGGATGGCAAAAGGTATGGGGGAAAGAGAAAGATACAAGGTTCTCAATGCGGATTTTCAGAAAATAGCAAGGAGAGATAAGAATGCCTTCCTGAACATACAGTGTCAAGCAGTTGAGGACAACAGCCAATTAAGGAACACAAGAGCTCTGTATAAGACAATCAAAGATATCAAAGGAAGCTTCTGTGCTAAGCTGGGCGTGATAAAGGACAAACGAGGCAAGGACCTCACTGAAGCCTCAGAGATAAAGAAGAGGTGGCAGGAATACACAGAAGAACTGTACAAGAAGGACCCGGATGTGCAAACCCGACATAGGACGGTTGTGATTACTGATCTCGAGCCGGGCATCCTGAAGAGTGAAGTTGAATGGGCCTTAACCAGCCTTGCTAAGAACAAAGCTAGCGGAATTGATGGTATTCCAGCTGAGTTGCTTCAAAACCTCAACCACGACGCTGTTAACACACTGCATACATTATGTCAAAAGATTTGGAGAACCCTGCAGTGGCCACAGGATTGGAAGAGGTCAGTTTACATCCCCATTCCAAAGAAAGGCAGTGTCAAAGATTGTTCCAACTACCGCACGATCGCACTTATTTCGCATGCTAGCAAGGTGATGTTAAAAATCCTGCAAGGTAGGCTGCAGCAGTATGTGGATCGGGAGCTTCCGGACGTGCAAGCTGGGTTTCGCAAGGGCAGAGGAACTAGAGACCAAATTGCCAACCTTCGCTGGATCATGGAAAAAGCAAGAGAGTTCCAGAAACCCATTTACTTCTGCTTTATTGATTATGCGAAAGCGTTTGACTGCGTAGATCACAGCAGATTGTGGCAAGCTCTCCAAGAGATGGGAGTTCCAATTCACCTCATCTGTCTCCTCAGGAACCTTTATGAAGGGCAAGAGGCCACAGTCAGAACTGGGCATGGTCTTACTGATTTGTTTCCGATTGAGAAAGGGGTGAGGCAAGGCTGCATACTGTCGCCCTGCCTATTTAACCTATATGCAGAGTGCATCATGAGAAAGGCCGGTCTGGACGAGTCTTCAGCTGGAGTGAAGATTGCTGGAAAACGTATCAACAACCTTAGATATGCGGATGATACCACTTTAATGGCAGAAAGTGAAGTGGAACTCAAGAGACTTCTGATGCGCGTACAAGAAGAGAGTGAGAAGTTTGGGCTTAAACTGAATATTAAAAAGACGAAGATCATGCCGTCTTGCCCTATCAAGTCCTGGAGCATCAATGGACAAGAAGTGGAAGCTGTGACAGACTTTCTGTTCTTGGGCGCCAAGATTACCTCGGAAGGAGACTGCAGCCATGAAATTAGGAGACGCCTGCTTCTGGGAAAGAGAGCAATGGTTAGCATTGACCGTCTAGTAAAGAGCAGAGACATTAGTCTGCCAACCAAGATCCGTATAACCCGTGCTATGGTCTTTCCAGTTGTGATGTATGGATGCGAGAGTTGGACTGTGAAAAAGGCTGACCGCCGAAGAATTGACGCGTTTGAATTGTGGTGCTGGCGAAGACTCTTAAGAGTTCCTTGGACTGCCAGAAGATCAAATCAGTCGATATTGTTGACCATAAACCCTGACTGCTCATTGGAGGGTCAAATTCTAAAGTTAAAGCTCAGCTACTTTGGTCATCTGATGAGACGAGAGGAGTCGCTGGAGAAAGATTTGATGTTGGGAAAGGTTGAGGGTCGCCGGAGAAGGGGTAGGCAGCGAACGCGATGGTTAGATGGCATTCTCGAGGCATTGCAGATGAAGCTATGTGATGTTAAGAAGATAGTGAGAGACCGGAAAGCGTGGCGTGACATGGTCCATAGGGTCACGAAGAGTCGGACACGACTGAACGCCTGAACTGAACTTTGTGTTAGGAAGACTAACAACTTGTGATAGGTTGAAGCCTGAGAAAACGGAAAGAAACAGATTAAGCGAACGGGGGATTTGAAAAGGAGTTGTCAAATGACTACATGATATTTCGAAAATCGAAATCACCTAGAAATAAAAATCAGCCCCAAAGAAACGAGTGACAATATGATTAAAAGAATTGTGCAGGCTATCGCAAAATGATGAGTCAGCTAAGGGGGATAGATAAGATACACATAACATTACTTTTTTAAACATCAGATTCAGGCCACACCATATTAGATCTAAATGAGTAATATCAGATACAACAAAACAATCGACGCATTGACTAATAGCAATAACGACACCGTTACCAACTGTACCCTTTCGGTCACTCCGGAAGACCGCACATTTCTTTTGACAATTAAATAGTTCAATTTTCCTCATTGTGCTATTTAGCCTCATTTCGGTTAATAAGATAATAACAGCAATACAGTCTTCTATTATCGCACATAATTAATCTTTTTTTGGGCAAAGACTAAGGATGTTTCAGTATAACACTGAACAGTTGAGACTATTCGAAGCTCCTTCCTTCATATGGTCCCAGCTAGTAGATACCATGCGACCAGACCAGAGAGTTCTGTCATAAGCTTCGCTCGTGTTGTCAGCTACATTTTCAAGGGAATTGCGGATTTCGCAAATGGCTTCTTCACTTTCATTGTAGCCTTGACACTTTCCTCCGATAAAAATTTTCTTATAAAAAAGTTTGAAGGATACGCCACATTTGGATTTGCCCCAATTCGACTATTTTTTCTTAAATTGTGTGTTGCTTGGCAGACGTATACAGTAACTCCTTCTCCGGGGATGGAGCAGTGGTTGCGGCGCTCGACTACTGTTCCCAAACGCGAGATCGGATCCCGGCCTCGGCGGCCGCATTTCGATGAAGGCGAAAAGCAAGGCGCCCATGTGCTGTGCGATATCAGTGCACTTTAAAAACCACAGGTGGTCGAAATTTTTGGAGCCCTCCACTACGGCGTCTCTCATAGCCTCAGTCGCTTTGGGGCGTTAAACTTTACAACCAAAACCAAACCAAACTTTTCAACAACTCACGTTTTGAAAAGACTAGTTCCTTACTTTTATAGTTTTCAAATCTTTCTATAAGTGGTCGTGTTTTCTATTGACGACACGCTCGAGTCTGTGTGCACAGGAGATATCTTAACGACAGATATCAACTTTCATAGTGGTCTTTATTGTTCGAAATTTTTTTTGCTCCGATTCGGATGACGTTTCATCTACATTGCCAATTATCTCATAAAAAGACAAAATGTTCCTCCTAGACCGATCCTCTGCGTCTTCAAGACGGGATCGAAGCGCAACATTGTCTTTGTCGAGGATCTCTACTGTAGCATGCAGATCTTTCATGTCCTGCTGCCAGTGCTCGAAAACTGAAGTTTGGTTCTCTGCTTTGTGCAATCTTTCTTTTATTTATATTGTTGCGTGGTGGCATGACAAGCTATGAAACACGGCGACACAACAAAAGCAGAACGACGTGATGTCGCGCCAGGCCAGCGGGCCTGGCGCGAGCGCTCCGCCCCGCGCCACTGCCTGCTTCGTCATACTATTCAGAAATGTGGCGCAACAAACACAAACACAAGAGAAGAGACACAACACACGTTATTCTGAGATACCGCTTCGTCATCTTTGTATCATTGCCTGTGAACTGACTGCTGCTGTTGTTTCAGTTTTGACATGTTTCCAGCACAGGTTTTGGGCTAATTCCAATCTTTTGGAACATTCATGCATATCTTTCACGATTTGCAGTACCTGCGCAAGGTCGGGGCCCGGATTGCTTTCGACCTCGCCGCATGTGAACAGTAACAGTGAACAGAAAGGAGCAATCACAGCTTCTGGGCATGGAAGCACGATGATAAAGCGCTCATCTGATTTCAAGAAATAAAAAAAAAGGGCATGGACAGGACATGTACTGCGAAGAGACGTTAACCAAGGGTAACAAACTGGATTCCAAGAGAAGGAAAGCGTAGCAGGGGGCGGCAGAAAATTAGGTGGGCGGATGAGTTTACGTTCTCAGAGGTCAAGTGGACGCAGCTTGCACAGGACCGGGTTAATTGGAGAAATATGGGATAGGTCTTCACCCTGCAGTGAGTATAGTCAGGCTGATGATGAGAATGATTTCAAGCAGGCAAACGGTAATTTGGAGAAAGGTCAAACTTCTGTGTTAAGCCTTGTGGTCGTCATGTGATATTGGGGCATAGTCACGTAGGCAATTGGCCCTTGATGACTGTCAAGGTCAATGTCCCGAGATTTAGAGGCTAAACTTCTGTGTCAAGTCTGGGGGTTGCGATGTGATTGGGGCATAGCCACGAAGGCCAAGGGGACCGTTCCCACTGTCAAAGTCAAGGTCACTTGACCAGGATGTTGCCCTGTGACTAGGGCATAGTCACTTAGGCCACAAAGTGGCCCGTGACCTCCGTCATTCAAGGTCACGTGAGGGGACGTCAGTGGGACGTTGAAGTAGTAGACACTTGAGGCGCGATACGTGTATAAATAGGAGCCCCGAACTCCTGCCTAGGTTACAACACTGCGCGAGATGGAGGTGGACGAGTTTCGTGCTCAAGTTGCGCGTCGGAACACAGAGAAGGCACTTCCGAATGAGGCCCTGAAAAGACGGCGTAACGAAGGGAACGATAAAGAACGGGCTTTATGTTTGGAGAAACACGCAATGTGTTTAATCCAAGCTCGGCAATGAGCGTAGGTGTGTACATGAAGCTTTTGCTTCCCTCCAGGGTTAACCAAAGTTAAACTACCAGCTAAAGTTTTTATGAGACAATCCTCCGGATGTCCGCAGGATCTAAATAAGCATCCTTAAAACTTCCTGCTGGGCGAGTTGGTAGTTCATCTTGATGTAGGGGTTTTTTAAGCATGTACATCTCGCCTTTCTTGTCCTTGTCTTTGTTCGCACTAAAAAAACCCCTACATCAAAATCAGCATCCGTCTCACATTCGACAGCGGACGTCCGTAGTGCTTTCCTTCGATGTCTGTGGTCCAGCGGAGGCGCTTCAACGGAATCTATTAGGCCAGTCCTCTCATATCCTAAAGGCAGCTAGAGCACTAGCGTTCCTAAAGTTTTACCGCAACGAAATATGTTTGCGAGTGAGGGTTTCAATGTTCCACTAAGGTCTTGTAAGAGATAAAAAAGCTGTGACATACACTATTTTCTCACATGTAATTCCGTCCCTCGAGAAGGCTGCATTTGGATAATGAATCAAATTCGCGAAGAAAAATTAGAGCACTTTTTCATCCCTGAGGGGACTTATATGCAACATTAAACGTCTTAATTATTGCTTGGCTGGTGAAACCGGAACAAGTGGGGAAAGGAAATCGATTATAGCTGTGATATTCCCCTTGTTTAAGGGAGTAATGCGGGACTTCCTCACTTTGTAACATTTTCGAAGGGTGTGAGCGGTTATACAGTGAATAATGGTAGGTATAAAAGCGTCGCAAGGATATGTGGACTCATTGCTCGTATAATATGACACTATATATTGCCTTCTTGTAAAAATCTTGCTGTGAGCAGTAAGAAAAAAAGATATGACCCGGACGTGATTTGAACACGCAACCTTCTGATCTGGAGTCAGACGCGCTACCGTTGCGCCACCGGGTCTTGTTCTTTCTATTGCCAAATTTATAATCATATTTTACACGTTAAGAACATCACTCTACAAATACGCAACATGGGTTAAAAACAACGCGATTTCGGGCTACGTGATCGATTAAAAATCAGGCATGTGCAGCAACAATTCCATTCTCGGAAGCCACTCAGGCACTTGGTCTTGTGTCTTGAAAACATTATTAATCGAAACGGCTTCTCGAAAATACTGCTGTATTTTCTTCGCATCAATGTCTGCATGCCTGAAACCAATTCTGGATCGCCAGATACTGTGCAGGCCCAATAACATGATTATGTCCTGCGGTAGCCCATCATCATCATCATCAACATCAATTGGTAAAAATCGAATTCCGAATGCATCCACGGGTAGGTCCTTTTTAATCATTCGTTGTAGAATGTCCCAGAAAAAAAGGCATCCCAGCAGTCTAAGAAAACGCGTTCGATAGTTTCCGGCTTGCGGCATATGAAGCAGTGATTTCCCCAAGGTACAAAAAAAAAAAAAGAACCTTAATTTCTAAATAAGTCTTAACACCACCGCCATAACGCTCAAAGTAACCTTCTGTCCCAGCAGCTCGCGGTTGTCGTTCGCCTTTACCAACTACCCAGTTATCTGTCTTCTTCTTCCCATAATTTTCTTTCTTTTTCTTCTTGATATCGGTGAAATTGCGAGACTGGCCCATGTAACTCTCGCTAAAAAAGGGGGCAGTGGCTTATCTCGGCTACGGCAGGATATACGTAGCGAGAGATACCTTCCTCTGCTTTCGACATGTTGCCGAGCCTATTGTTGAGCTTGTATTAATTAGCAATGAAGAGACATTGATGTACACATCATTTCTTTTATTTCATACACTTAAAAGGACGACCTGATAATCGGTATAGTAACACGCGTCCACAGTCCTTCGCACACGCTGCACATGTGTCCAAACGTATTGCTCACGAAGTCTGCTTCAAATGTTCGAGTCGCGGATGAACTTTCTGAGAGTCGAATTGCATGATTAGTTACACCAAGAGATTTTACATCCTCTTCTGTGCTCTCATCGGTTCCCCTTGATCTTCCGAAGGCTCCATCTGAGCTGCTGTGCGCCTATTACGCTCTACATCCTAGCGTCCGCACATGGCGAGATGTTCTCTCTGTTCAGGCGTCTCTGCTGCTCGCTTGGCCTTTCTGTATTCATTTATTCTCTGCTGAATGGCCAATAGGCTGGCGACAACTACTGTATCGGAAGAACTGAGCCTCTCCTGCCCATACCGCTGCTGAGCAGCGGCCCGACTCTCTTTGTACATGCGAAACGACTATGCTGCGGCCGCCCTGTCTCGGCTCCGTTTATACACGCAGCTGCGTATGCGCAGTTATGCGCATGGCTAGCACGTGTCATCCGCGTGGCTTCGCGTGCGGCAGCGGCGGCCGCACTCGGCTGCGAGGCTTTGCTGCCACGCCCCTCGCACCTGTCCCTCCTCTCCGCGACTCACTCCACACAATCCAGAGTGGTTCCACAGAGAAATGCTCCACTGGTAGACGAATGAAGCTCTCGCTAAAAAAATTGCCGGGGTTCAGCCATGCTCGCGCTAGTCAACTGGAGCAAGCTCAGTAGGCCTCACGCCTGGATACATCAGCAGGATGTTCGTACAGCGTCACTCTTGCGACACAGTATATGGTGCAGCGCATCATTCATAGCTTGGATTATGAAAGTTAGCCGAAGTTAAGCAACTTATATATACCTTTCAAAGTGCTGTCATGTGGCTGCAAGCACACCGGTTTAAACCAACTGCGAGGCGGGAGAGGAGCGCACTGCGCAGCTTGTGGCCACGGGACTGCGAAGCTGATATTCGCAGTTCGGCCAGCGGCAAGAAGAAAGAACCAGCGCACGGCGCAGCTGTAGCGAGGCACAATAAACTGTCGCATGAGCAGTAGCTAGTTGTGCTTATGAACAATCTTGGAGAATGGTAGCACATATTAAAGCTTATGTTTTAAACCTATGTTGTGTGGTGGTACAAGGAGGTGTGTTGTGGGAATATATAGTTGCGCATGGAGGCTTGAAAGTCTAAATCGTGTCGCAAGAAAAAAAAAACAAATCCTAAATAGAAACATTTGGGCTTATATTGGAGTTCTCAAGTGTGAAGTTAAATACTGCACCAGGGTGACCAGAACCTGTTCTTGTGAAGAAGTACGTTTTCGAAATTGTTCACCGGTGTCATGTTTATGCAATTCCATCGTCAATCAGCTATTTTATTTCTGTAGAAAATAAGTGCGGGATAACAGAGACACAAATTAAAGAATCAGTGATTAAGCTAATAGCATGCATGAAAGCGACCGAGGATCCGCCACCCATTACTGTACAAATATTCGCTGGACATCCCTTTAATATGTGAACGTTTGAAGGCTGCATTTTTGATGCTGCGATGTCTTCATGAATGTAATTTCTCCAGCACCAGTGCCCCGGGTATATCCAACGATTATCCTCTTATTGATGCCCGCCATTAGCAAGTCAGTGGATGTTCCGCGAATTCACTTTTTTTTAGATTCCCCCTCATATAGTGAATCACTTTACCGCCCTCACTCCTCCCACACTTCCTCCCATTGAAGTTTACGCTACAATAAATTGAATAACTCTCTTGAGACACCCTATGAACAATGCACATCATCACTGTCAACCCAGCCCAGCGCCATTCGCAAACAATCGACAACAGAAGTGTCGTTAGCGTTATTACAACCGTGCTTGTAACACAGATTCAGAGTGTCTTTAAGCATGAGTATTGACCATGAAAAGAGCAGCAAGCGGTGGTCCGAGGTACCAGGTTCATCTCTATTGAATGATCATCTAGAAATGATTCATTTCTAAAAAAGCAAGTTCAAAAGAACATCATTACGCCTGCTGTCTCGTACAAGCTGCTTGAGATTTAAACCTCACATAATGTGGGTTGGTTGTTTGGTTTATGAAATTTAACATCCCAAAGCGACTCAGGCTATATGAGAAACGCCGTAGTCAAAGGCTCGAGAAATTTCGACCACCTGCGTTCTTTAACGTGCACTGACATCGCACAACACACGGGCGCCTTGCGATTCGCCCACATCGAAAACCGGCCGCTGCCGACGGAGTTCGATCCCGTTTCCTTGAACACAAGTCGGGATCTCTACTACTGCACCACCACGGCGGGGTACCTAACATAATGTCCGTGAGTACACCAGCAGAAGCACCGGTCACATAGGCCAAATTGTTTCATTTTAAGCATACTAAATTGAAATCATGAGTCATAACCTCTTGGTTGTTAGGCTATCATATTCTTTTAAGAAGTGTGACTGCAGAAGCGGGAGCACGATAGACGGCACGCAGCAAGTATGTAGGCCTATCAAGTGGTGATTTCAAAACGTCGTTTTCATGGTCAAGATTTTGCTCAAGTCATGATCCGAAAGGATGACTTGAAAATGACTTCTCATCTCCGCGTCTTGAACCCCTATTTATCGTAAAATGTTCTTGTCTCGGTGGAATAATATCATCGTCATTTATTTTGTAACGAATTCCTAAAAGAGAAAGAATGTATGGATCATAAGAAAAAAGTAGCACTTGGAGGCTATCATTTTTTTTTACTATATTATTCAGGCGCTTAGCTGCGTTCGTAATTCCTGCTTACATATTTGTCGGCAACCGCCCTCTCTCTCTCTCTCTCTCTCTCTCTCAGAACCTGCACTGCGTCTGATGGGCGTTTGCACACGTGTATAGAATGTATCACACGCTGCAGAATAGTTGTTATCAATTCGACGTTTGCAACGCGCAAGAGAGGCTTTCTTGCTACAATTTTTGTTAGTCTTTTGCACTTTGCCGAAGCAGTTCGCGCCTTTTTATCGTTTAAGCGGAATAGCCGATCAGCATTGACAGCTTTTCTTCAACGTTCTAGCATTGAGCATAAGGTCTTGTTTTTCGGAGTAGTCTCGAAAATGCAGGATAATATAGGGAAATCCGTTTTAATTCTGCGAATGCGAGCTACAGATATTAAGCGAACTTCGAGTTTACCCTGTAAAACTTAGTCATCTTCCGGCGAAATGCATCTTCAGTTTTATCGTCTTCACTTTTAAGCAAGGAGAAAGTTTATACTTCTATGAGACCTTTATCTCTGGAGCTAATACTATTTCCTGCAATCTCCGTATCTTAGATTTCTGTACAGCTACTCCGGACAGGGTCCGTTTCCCAAATAATTTCTAATGTCTTTCTTAGGTTGCTTGCCTTCGTTGATACCCAGTTGTGCGTTAGGCCTCTCGACTACTGTGTCCGACTACGCGGGATCGAATCCCGGCCTCGGCTGCTGCTTTTTTATGGAGGCGAAAAGCGAAAAGCCCATGTGCTGTGCGATGTCAGTGCATGTTAAAGAACCCCAGGTGGTCGAAATTTCCGGAGTCCTCCACTACTGCGTCTCTCATAGCCTAAGTCGCTTTGTTACGTTAACCCTCATAAACTAATTTCTGATAGCTTGCTTACCTTAATTGATTAGGTTGTTTAATCTCCGTGACGGCAGGTTCAGCCCCTGCGTTCTCTTAGCCTCACAGGGACTTCAATGTACAGCAGTCAGAAGCAAGGGTCAATAACATATAAAGGCTTGGCATAATGAAAAAACTACTGCATTCCCTTCTGTACGACCAAAAGCGGCCAACTTGGGTGGAAAGCAGGAATTCTTAGGTTGGCGAGCATGATCCCAGCCGCCTAGCCAAACCACTTTTGCATGCCAGTTACGATTCTTTTGAAGTTCATTGCTGCTGCTTCTTTTTGGAATCTCTCCGTCCGGCCACATATAGAGCGTGCGCATTGGAAGAGTATAGAACAGGATTACAGCTTGCGCAGCAAGCACAGAACTGGTTCTTTTTATTAAGAGGGTCTTACTACGGGCTACGGAAATATACGACAAGAGCGAAACATGCTCAGCTTTAGAACTTCATAAACACCAGGGCCCGTTTGTACAAACGATCTTAAGACTGTCTTAGCTAAGTCCAGACTTAACTGGAGTCTTAAGGATAGGCCGCTAGCATGGTTGCTTAAGACTGGAGCCAAGACTGGGCTTCAGTTTCCTAACCTTAGACTGTTTCCTAACCTTCCGCAAGGAGCCCTCCATGTTCCCTAAACGCAAGGCGCCCCCAGAAGGCGAACGCGTATTCCAGAAGCTTCCTTTCGCGTTCCCTGCCAAAGGAGCGCCTCACCAAAGGAGGCCGAATCAAAAAGAGTGCTGGTTACGAGATTATATGCAAACGATGCAAAAACTATGCTCTGTATCGCTAAAGTAAACGGCCAGCGTTGTTAATTTTATAGTTCCACTACATCTGGTCATAAATTCTATTTGTTCGGTTAAGCGCTGAAAAATAATCACTAAAACGCTGTATTGGACAGGAAATCAAACTCAGTCTGGCAACCGTCGGCGCATTTATGACCGGGGGCCCTATTCTCGACAATTCGCCATTTTGTCCAAATTGTGACGTACGCGTGACGTGTGCAGTAGGACGGTGCCATGTTACGTAAGCACACAATCGGGCTACGCATCCTGAAGAAAAACACAAATAAAGTGACATAAAAAAAGCGTGCTGTCGTCTGCTACTTTATATTGGCGCCGTGTATGAAAAACGACGATGCTCCTGCAGGAACCGATACGCTGCGGTGCCGGAAGCCTCGAGTTGCAGTGAGGCGAGTGAAGTATGTTGTAGCGTTGCGGTATTAGTGTGTCATGACATGCTTGCGGTCGAACATTCGGCATCAGCTACGCAGGGAAAGGCTGCGCGAGTTTCAGCTGAAGAGCAAGAAGGGCAATGGAATATTCGCAGTGGGTTGGTGCAAAATGGGATCGGAAAGCAGCATTGCTGTTAATGCGCCGATGACCTCTCACGTTTTCTTATCAGCGGCTTTTAAATGCAGGAATTAAGGACTTGATCGTAAACAGAAGGAATTGACAGATTTCCAAAGTAGCTCCAGCACTGACGAAGAGGCGCCGGCGCAGCTGCCGGCATGGCCCATGTTGAGGACAACGTTCGCAGTCTTAAAGTATCAATTACTGTTAGGTACTGGTAATATGCGTTTCGGGACTAGTTGGTTCATACTCAGTTTGGTTTTATGCGCACAAAAAGACGACACAAAAAGACAAGGGAGACAGGTCTTTTTGTGCGCATAAAACCAATCTGTGTTAGGTACTGGCTGTGCTGCACACCTTTTTTCGATAAGCGCAGTATTACCAGCAGCACCATCAGGTCACCAAGTCTGCTTAAGTTTCTAACATAGCCTATTGTGTCGGATTGAGTTGTGCAGAACGCGGATAGCAGCGCAGTGAGAGAGATGGAGGTAGAGAGAGAGAATCTTCCACACACACACACGACGTGGAAGGCATACGCTGGACCTTACACCTAGTCGGTTAAAGTTTCATGCGCGTGCGTGCGAAAAGCTGTTGCGAAACGAAAAAGATGTTCGAGAAAGAGAAAGAAACACAAGAACAGAATAGCGGGAAGGTTAATTAGGCGATGCCCAGGCTACCATACAAGTGGAGAGGGGGATAAACGGACAATAAAGAAAGAAAGCGAAAGATGACTGAGGAAATTGTGGTATGAAGCTAGGGCGGCGCCGCGCGCGCATATTCCTTACTGTCGAAACGGTAAAATGCAAATCAATAAAAGGAGATTATTTTCCGGCTATATTAAAAAAGCAATCTACAGAAAATGTCACTCAACTACATCATATGATTAAGCATACCGTCATAACGTGCTTCGGAGTACTTATTTATTTCTAAAAAATAAACAAATGGTGAGCCCGCGTGCATAATAAAACAAAACTTTATGTATGAAACACATGACGTGTGGCAAGAAAACTTGTGCCATGTACATAGAACATACATTCCTTTTTATAACAGAAACTGTGACTATTTTTGCTTGCTTTTCCCATCGTGGAAAGGCTGTTCAATTCAATAAAATTGTAATGAGTGCATAGTGCAAGGCAAGAAATGCAGTGTTTAGGGCCTACGTTTAAGACAGTCTTTGGGAATCCCTCGCTGCTTGTCGCGCGAAGTTCCTGCACAGCCATCGAACCGTGTGTCACCTCAGGTTGTACTCGCGAACCGACCAGATAGATAACTAGAAAGCATCTCGGTGCTCTCAGAAATTCATGATGGTTTGGTGGGCGCTGTTTAACACAGAGACAAAGAGGAGAAAACACGGGATTGGCGCCTTTATTTCTCTTCTTTTCTTTGCCTCTGTGTTAAAGAGCGCTCACGAAACCATCACGAACAACCTACAGCTCGCCCAGCTTTCCCTTCTGTTGCTCTCTGAAATGCCCCGTCTCGCGCAGATCAACCGCCGTGAAGCGCATTTGCCTTTGGTTTTCTTCTGCGAGTATTTAATCTGTGTTCTTCGAATAAACTTTCAGTTGATACTAGCGCCTGTCCTTGTCATTAATCTCTCGTTGTTGTTCTCCGTCGCAGCGCTCGTAATTTGCAATCAACCGCTTGAGTTATCGGGCCGCATTGCTGCGGTTGGTAACGACGGCGTGGATCGATGATTTATGATAGCAAAGCATTTGCAACGGGAGGGTGGCTACGACCCTCGTTAATCCTCTAAAAGATGACGCAGCTGAAAAGTTCCCTTATGACGTCGTTTATGTGCTTTCTGCAATTACAACATGATGTGTCAGCTCACTTCCCTACCCACGAAACCGTTTACCAAACTGCGGTGATATAACTGCCGCCAAAACTGCACGTCCAATTCGCCATGTTTTTTTTTTTTTTTTGCGGCGCCCAACTTTGGTCATTTACAGCAATGGCAGAACATCCTTAACGTAATGAAACGTCATTTTGACGTCATCAATAAATGTTTATGCGTGACATATTTCCCGCCACACAACGTCAGCCAATCAGGTTTCAGGAGTCGGCTCTTGACAGTGGGCAGTTCTTTTCAGCCCATTCGTAATTCAAGCGTAAGTGCTTCCCTTGCTATGATATATACCTCTGTTTTCCCTCCACAATTACTTATATATACCCTCCATGCATCATGAATACCGCTGCTAAAAATCCGTTTCAAGCGGTAATCGCATGTGGGCGAAAAAGTGAGCGACGCGACAAGGCGGCGCGGCAAAAGCGATCATGGTTCGCTCCGTCGCCTACTGGGGAAGACGTATGCACGCGACAGCGCGAACCGAGCGAAACGGCGACGACGCTCTGTGTAGGTTTTGTGGCTGGCATAGTGGCTTAGTACACCGCAAAACTACTGCCAAATGCAAAAACAGTCAAAACGATTGCAAGTTATTTTGCGACAACATCGCAAAGTAAAATATATTTACAAAGCCGTATCGAATGTGTGTTAACTTGCACTGTAGTCTGTACGAGTAGTCACGGGACCCCTCGTTTCCTTTGTTTCGGTTGCGATTAGACGTTCTTTGAATCCTTGGCTATTCACCATTGTTCGTGCAAAGCGAAACATTTACGCGGTAGTGCACAATCACAATGCAACACAGTCACGGCCGCTCAATGGAGGCGCACTTGGTCCTCCATTGAGCGGCCGTGACACAGCAAAATAAAGAAAGCTTGTAAAATGAGCGGCAGTGACGTACGCTTACTACCGGGCGAACGAACGAAATTTTCGATTTCGGCAGATCCGAGCGACGAGCCAAGCGACACATGCATTTCTGTTCGCGCGAAGGCTTGGCGCGACGCGTGCCGCCATCGCGTTCGCGTTCGCGTGAGTTTTCGCGTGCATGCGATTCAGCCTTCACTCTCACGTCATTTATACGTCGCCGAAACAAGCCATTTCGACACACTGAAATTTCGCGCCACAAATTTGAAACACGTGACTGTTCTGAGAACCAATCAGATAAACAAAATGGCGCTGAACGGCGGACATGTGTGTCGAGAATGGGAGACAGTTTCCGGCGCACACATGAGGTCGAGAGAGGAGATTGAGAGAGGAGACCAAAAATACTAAACAAAAAAAGTTAAGCGGAAGCACGGTGAGCGGAAGTGTAGAAAAGCAAACTTGTTTTACTGTCTTACCGTGAGCATAGTCAGAGTAGTCAGAGTCACCCCTAGTGACCATGAGAGCGTGTTCTTCGATGTGAATGTCGTCATGTGTTGACTGCAAAGTGCGTGCACGTGCGCATCACACTGAATGTGTCGGTGACTGACATTGTCCGAACCCTTCCGCGATAGCTCAGTTGGGGCGTTCGACTGCTGACCACTAGGATGCGAGTTCAATCCGGCCGCGGCGGCCGCTTTTCGATTAACGGAGGTATGGTGGCTAGAAAGGTTACGGAGGCAAAAAGCAAGGCGCCCGAGTACTGTGCGATGTCGGCGTCCCTCATAGCCTGAGCCGTGCTGGGATATTAAGCAGACGTTGTGCGCGGTCTTCGGTTGATCGTCGACAGTGCTTTGCACGCCAACGCGCGTTGTCCACACGGTGGCCGCTCAAGTGTTCGGTTGATAAGGTTGTAGTACATCTCGAAGGAATGCTGCCGCCTGTATGGCTGGCAAAATAGCGCTTAAATTTGGCTTCAATGGTAAACTTTGTGTGCCGCGCTGCACAAGTTTTCCATGTTATGTTTTTGTGCGTTTGCCTCCTCCCTGCGCCCATTTTTGATGAAGATATGGTTTGTGGGTGCCGAATTTTTGCGTCCAAAAGCTACTGAAGAACTCCGGATGAACGGAAGGAAGAAACAGCTCAAACGGACAGGGCGTGCGTTTGAGCTGTTTCTTCTTTCCGTTCAACATGAACCAACCAGCCCGACCAAGCCCTCTTCTTGAACTCTGGATGAATTCGGATCATCTTGGGTTCCTTGACGTGCACTGATATAGCAAACGGTACTGGCGCTGTTGCATTTTGTTTCTGTCGAAATGCGACCGGCGTAGCCGAGATTTGATCCCGTGTCAGTGTGGTTCATCTAGGTTACAATTTATGTAATTGTCTGTGGGCGATAAAATAAGAGAACGAGCTTTCTATCATTATCATCATCAGCCAGACTAGACCCACTGCAGGGCGAAGGCATTTCCCGTATTCCTTCAATTAACCCGGTCCTGGGCTAGCTGCATCCACTTGACTCCTGCAAACTCCTTTACCTCATCTGCCCACCTGATTTTCTGCCGCCCCCTGCTACGCTTGCTTCCCTCGGAATCCAATTTTGTTACCCTTAGCGACCATCGATTATCCTTCCTTCGCATTACATGTCCGGCCCGTGCTCATTTCTTCTTCTTAATTTCGATTAGGACATCATTAACTCGAGTTTGTTCCCTGACCCATTCTGCACGCTTTCTATCTCTCAATGTTACACCAGCCATTTTCCGTTCCATAGCTCTCTGCATTATCCTCAACTAAAATAGAACCCTTTTCTTTAGCCGCACAGGTGAGTACTGGTAAGACACAACTATTATATATTTTTCTCTTGAGACATGTCGGTAGGCTGCTAGTCATGATCTGCGAGTATTTACCAAATGCTTTCTATGCAATATGTCAACCTTCAAAATTGTATTCATGCTTTCTGATACAGTGAGCAGTCAAGTCAATTTACAGGCATAAATGTGAGTAGTTGGCTCTGTGTAATATGCTTGACATTTCAGTATTTCGTCGCTCAGACACGTTCGATCCTCTTCACATTTCACACAACACTTTTATTGCGGCAGAACTTCAAAATTCTCTTAACTATAACAAATCAGAAAGCCTTCATTTCACTGTTGTGCACAGTATTGAAAGGTTTAGACAATAAAATGCAAAGAAGCTAATGCAATGCAATGGAAAAAAAAAAAAGAACATGGCAGAACTAATTTCAAGTTCTCATAAAATCAAACAGAAATGGCAGAAAATCTCGAAAAGTGATGCAGTTAGATGCTATAAAATTGCAGTACTTGAACCATGCTTTCTTTTTTCTAGATACAAAGTTACAAAGCAGTGCATGTAAGTACACTAACATGTTAATTTCATATACAGCAAACACATTCTAATGCTCATTTTACCATCAAGGTTTACATGATGAAGACTACAGTAAAAGCTGGCACTTGAGTAGGCCCTAGGTTTGGCAGCGAATGTTTCAAAACATTTCTAAAGCTGATAATCAACACAAGAGAATTAAAATTGTAAAAGTGCAGACAAAAAATTAAATTTCTAAACCAAAATGAGGAAGTATAATAATCCACTAACAACAGGAATCAATATGAAGATGCAGCAGTGTGCAATAGGCACCAACTGGTAAAAGGTGATGTGTGTTCCCAGATCTGTTTGCACAGGGCAATGAGCACAGCTGTGCTGCAGTTCACTCCAGCTGGCAGTTCTATCGAACGTGATCCTGTTTTTTAAACAGAGTTGCTCGTGTTGCCAGTGAATTGCTGTTACTCCTGCTCAATATGTGGTGCTGTGTTATATGTGGCTCTAAGAATTTCCGCCTTTTCGCCAACACGTCCCCTACTGCGCCAGTGTTCATTTTTAGCCGTTCGCTGTTTTTTTAGTTCGGATACATCTTTATGGCTGCAATCCTGGCTCCTTTTTCCCGAGCAGCCTTTGGTCGGTGAGCCTCGCAAGTTTAAGCCTGCAGTTGCCTGCGTGCCCTCTCGCAGCTGTGCAGTGCACTCTTGCAGCTGAGCAAGCACATACTCTAAGGCCTTGCTGTCAGTGCAGTAGTAGGCTAGACTTTTTCCCCTTTCATATTCTTGCAGAACTTTGGCTTTTAGTTGGCCTATACCTTGCGAGCATGATTTTTCCAAGGCCAGATTTCCTGATTTGTCAACTATGTCTGCATTTGTCATAGGCGACACGTTGTAGCAGTTATTGTGGCCGTCCTCAATTTGCGTGGTGACACCATGATCAAGTGCCATTAGTGGCCCATCACGGTAGTGTTGTGGGAGTTGGTCAAATCCCCATGCTTCGCATAGCAAAAAAATTGCACAAAAATGCTTGCATGGGAGGCCGTGTTTCTGGAAGTCGTGGCAGCTGCAGCTCGGCACGGCAAAGTTTACTGTGTAGACGGTCCCTTCAGATGTGGCACTTTTCACCAGAAAAGTACCGTTCTGACACCCTGCTGTGATCGATTCATTAATGAAGTCCGCCGCTACAGCCAGCCTGCTCATTATGTGGTGTACTACGCTACGTGGTCTGTTGTGCAAGTATGGTGGGATGTTGTCATGATACAATCTGTACTCTGAGGAGGACTGTAAGTTTTTTCTCTGAAAGTGTACTTGTCGATCTGCAAGGAAAGTATGTAGTGTTTGTAAGAGGCCAGTCAAGCTTCGGCGGCCACTGTGTGACTTGAGGTAGTACTCTTTTAGCATCTTATTTTGTGCCTCAGTGCCGTTATTTGTTGTGATTGTGAGGCCAGGCCTGAGGTAGGTTGCCCACATTTTTTTTACCGGAAGCCATTGGGTTTCCACATAATGCCTGAACGCAGGGTTGTCAGTCCACACCTGACTCGAGTGCATGTCTTGAAGCGCTATGGCAAAATCCTCTGCACTATGTGCCCTAGCTAGCTTACGCAGCAAAAATAGTGCCTGATTTTTGTCATTTATATTATTTTCTTTTTTCCGGCACCACCGCTCCCAAGCCTGTTCACGGTGAAAATCGCAGAGAGCAATGCGGCTGTCTGGAAATGTCAAATTTATGGCATTAATTTCTGCCTGGCTAAAATCAATCATCCAGTACTTGGGGCAAAAATTTGGATTCCACAATTTAAAAACCTCTAATGCTGCTGAAATGAACTCAGATGTTTCGAATTGCACTATAAACACGCCTACAATAACATAGCCTGTTGGTGTCTTGACTACCAAAAAAAACAAAGGAAGTGCATAGTCGGTAGTCTTATTTGTAGCATCGAGGCATACAACATCTTCGGAGTATTTCTGTAGAGCTGATTCCATGAATGCGGTCTGCATGCAAAACATGAGTGTTTGTTCGCATTCACTTGCAACACTTTCGAGAACGCTGTCATTTTTCTGTGATGGCATAGTGCTGGATTCTTGTGAAGGGTGCTGCTTGTATGGCTGGAAAAAGTATTTTCCTGTAGGGTCTTTTCTTCGAAGATCTTCGATCAGTTTCATCGCATTCACTTGATCCACTGAGCTGTATCTGTCTTTTCGGATTGCAGACTGTATGTGTGAGCGTATGTCATCTCGTGTTGGATAAAATGTTCTGCATGAGTGCTGTGGTGGTTCCTTATTAGCAAACAGAACATCTTCTACATAAAATTGCAAGCATTTTTGGACTTCAGTCACTGATGTAATACCTTGCTGCACAAGTTGGTTTATTTTGGCTGACACTTCAGCATTCATTGGTTGGCCAAAGCTGAGTGCCATGCCAAAATCATGTTGTGTGTGGCCATCTTTTGCATTAAAGCTCACATATATTCTCACTTCACGGGCCACTGCTGGTGCATACTGGTTGTCCGAGGACAGTGCACTTTCCAAACGTGCCATTACAGCTTTTGATGCCGCTTTCCTGCTGTACGCAGAACAGTTGCGTGGAAGTTCTATCTGCAATATAATAAAGGGAATATGAAGTATGTAAAAAAATTCAATGGCAAGTTTTCATATGTGCTAGCATAAAAATATGTACAAGCAATTATATGCACTTTGCTGTGTCCACAAGCAAGTGACAATATAATAGTCTCCTTATTTCATTATATTTGGTGACAATATAATAGTGTCCTTATTTCATTATATTTGCATATTGACAGCAAGACATGAATGTTGGGCATCAAGTAATTTAGCTTTTGAAATAACCCGCAGCAGTGGTGCAGTGGTTAAGGCACTCGACTACTGTACCCACGGATGTGGAATCGAATGCCGGCCACCGTGGCCGCTTTTAGATGGAGGCGAAAAGCAAGGCACCCGTGTGCTGTGTGATGTCAGTGCACGTTAAAGAACCCCAGGTGGCTGAAATTTCCGGAGCCCTCCACTATGACCTCTCATAGCCTGAGTCGCTTTGGGATGTTAAACCCCATACATAGTAATATTAATTAGCTTCTGAAATATTCAGCGTGTCAATGTGAGTAAAAAAGAAAGACTTGCATCTTCTATCTAGGACAGCAGCTTGGGCAAGTTGGTTATTAATTTGATACGGAACAGCGCCGAATAACGGGACAAGAAAGGAACAAGTGCTGCAGTTTATTTCGATGAAACGCAGCTTCTTATAACATCTGCACCACCGTCAAAACACATGCATCACAACCATATCGTTCTCGCAACTTGAAATGACAAAGGAAGATTAGTAATCATAACTGTAAATTAAACTTTTAGCATATCGAATTCTTTCTTTGTTAGAGCAATAGACGGTGTACTGTTGCAATGGTCACCCAGCCTCGCTATCGACGCTACCTCGATGACTTCGCGGACCAATTGCTCTTTGTGTTTAACCATTACTCTGCATTTGCTGAACTCAGGTGCACATGTTTTTGAGGGGCAGTCTCTGCAATGTATTCCTAGGTTTTTGCAAGCTTGCTCAAAATTCGTTTTGTATTCAAGAAGCATTTCGTTCATGCATCTGCCAGTCTGTATTCTTTCCCACTTGTCACCGGCAACGAATAAACGAGGCCTTCGGAGCATTCCTTGTCCCTTGACCCATTATGCGCTATTCCCTATCAAATCTTCTATGTTTTTAAAATGAGCACTATAAAATCCATAGCCATGTTGAAACCATGCTGATAACTGATTTCAATGATAGTGTTATAGGGGTTGTAAAAGGTTTTGTGAACACAGGACATAGCCTGAGGATGAGCTGGCAAACTGGCAGTCCTAGCCCTGACAGTCAACACATCCATGTTATGCCGTGCGCTAGCAGTGTAACTGCTGCCGCTGCCAGTTTTTCTCTTTTCTATGGCTTCAGTTTGTTTTTCTGCTATAACATCGTTGCCCCTTGATATTAGTTAGTTTTTCTGCTTGCATGTCCTCTACTTTCTTACTGGTTTCTCAAAAACTCAAACACTTCAATTGCATTCATAATATTGTCCTGTGATAAATATGTGCAAAGGTAGTGAAATAACCGCCTGCATGTTATGAACAAAGACTGCACAAGACATTCAGTAATGCACCACTCAGTTCATGGTTTCCTTGTTCTCCAATTGTTAGTGACATCATAGCTGCATGGGGTGTTTCCACAAGGTTAATTTGCTCTAAAAACAAATAACAACCTCACACACCTTGTACTCTGGAAACATTTCAATCCTTTTTGTGTGCATCCTGGCTATGCACCCTTTTTTCTTTGTGCCTTGGAGCTTCATTTTCCTCTTTGGAAATGTTGCTGGACCCCAGTCAGGAGTGGCATTACTCTGAGTCTTGGAGAGAAAGCAAAGGGAAGAGTCAGCTTGTGTTGTGAATTACCAGAACATATTCCTTCTTATTTCAATGAAATATACCTTAGAATAACGGCCTGGGGGGCGAGTTGGTGCATGATGGAAATGAACGGCGGCGCAACACGGAAACGGACACAGACAAGAAGGGGACACCACATGCGCACACTACCAACTATTTATTAAACGGAAAGGTGGCATATTTATACGTCCATCTCAAGCATCAGACTCATCGCCACAGTCCGCTCCAAACCCAACACGTGAACGCCGAGCAGCACCAACAGGAAATCAGACAAGATATTTCTAACCTCAGTAGATATATCAAAAACGGGGGGCAAAAAAAAACATTTTTTTTTTAAATGGAAGGCAGGCCATATCTCATAGCAAATGCAGTATGGACCGAAAACAGCAGAGTAAGACATGAGAAGCGACCAGCCCGAACCCTAACAAATAAAAAATAAACAATAAAACAATCGTAGCAAAAGCAGAGTCAAAACAGTTAAGCAAAAGCAGTCAGAACCCTAAGCCAACAACAAAAGACGATCGTAGCAAAAGCAGAGTCAAAACAAATGAAGCAAAAGCAGTAAAAAAAACTAGGCCAACAAAAACAAAAGACGATCATAGCAAAAGCCGAGTCAAACAAATGAAGCAAAAGCAGTCAAAAACCTAAACCAACACCAACATTCGTAGCTCAAGGAGAGTCAAAGAAATGAAGCAAAAGCAGTCAAACACAATCGTATACCAAAGGCATAGTCAAAAAAAGGGGGGAGCAAAAACAGTAGGAACCTAAAAGCAACTAAAAACGATCGTAGCAAAAGCAGAGTCAAAACAAAAGAAACAACAGCGGTCAAATCTAAAACAACAGCAACAAAAAGCACTGGTAGCAAAAGTAGAATCAAACGAGCTACGAAATTAACAACCCGCCTAACTAAACATCACAAGGCCGTTAAAAATTCCGGGCTTAAAGTCGCACAGTGCATGCCGTCACAAAAAATTATCAAGGAATGAAACTTCATTTCTACAGAGGGACACAGACGAGTCGCTAACACAAATGCTGCTCTTCTTTTTGATCATAAAGGCTTCAAGAATTTCCCGTGCCACCTGATCGCGACTCCTGCCCAGAATCCTTATACCGTTAAGCATTGGCTCACAGTTGCATTCTTTGCAATGGGTAGACAAATTTAACCCGCCTCCGTTTTCTAACGATTTCTCATGAAATATACCTTCTAGGACTGTTGAATGTGATAATACGGCACATCTCCTTATGAATACAGAAGCTAGGTTAAATATGAATATTGCCTGCTAGTAATTGGTGTCGATCCCTGGTGCCATAAATTATCCTTTAGTAGAACATTTCACTCCTTGTGCAGTTCGTACACAGTAATATGCAGCATGGCAAAGGCCACGGCACTCTGACCATGTTGCTCTCACTGTATTGTTGCAACAGATGTGCTCACATACAAACCTTTACTTACATCACTTGGTCTGCTGTGGACACCATGGCGCTCTTTTCCAAATACACACCCTTTCGTACATTTAGCAGTAATCCTAAATGGGCAGTCAAGCTCGATTGGTAGGACGCATCCTTTCTGCTTCGCGCAGAACAGTAGCCGTGCTGAAAATATTTGAACACCACAGTGAAAATTTGTACTTGGTTTACACGCTCATGCATCAAAGCTGTACAGACCCTTGTCATAAATTTTAAGCAGGCTTCAACTCACTGTGGCATGTCCTACTAATGCCTGAACACAAAATTTTGTAGGCCTTGCTAGTGTCTATTTTTATTAAGCACAAGTCAAAGTGGTTCCCATGACATGTGCACATATCAATAACCAACATACCATCTGAAGATCACTATAGTGAATGTTTTGAAGTTTATAAACCTTTTAGACATAAAATGGAGGAAGTCTTTATAAGAAGTAATAAATTACTCTGCAGAAACAGCTTATTGAAGTTTGTTTTTTACACATTTGCTCCCTATTCACAGAAATGGATCATAACAAATCACTGAAATTGGCAGTGGAGAAAGGGATTTATTTATTGCTGCCAGAAAAGCCCCAGTTAAAGGCTATCACATGATTTTACACAAGTGGAACTAGAATAAGCGATAACTACATTTTATAATTTTTTTTCATATTAGCAAATTCATTCACTTGAAGGGGAAAAAAGTTTAGGAACTTTTTTTTTTCTTCTGTAAACTGATATGATGTTCATTCCACTTCTGTAAAATAAACCCGCCTTTCCTCACTGCTAACCTTAGTGTTCTGCTACGAGCTTTATGTGAAAATAGGCAAACATGTAAAAATAATTCAATAAATATTGCACTGATTTTTGTCAATTTTGTACTCATATCTACTTTTGTGTATTAGTTGCGTGAACTTTCGTTTATGTAGATTTGATCATACCATTGGTACAGAATATGTTACTTATATTGTTTTTTTAAAGACTTGCCTGACCTTAATTAAGCTACATTTTTTTATTGTGAGCCCATACAACTATAAATGGCTTCCGTGTTTAATTTTGCAAACGCGCAACCCTAATTTAGGAATGTACGCGATTCAAACTAGCTGAGATCTGTACGTTTTCTGCCCGCTGGCACCCGTCCGACGTTCCCAGAAAATTTGGATCACGATCGCAAGTAGTAAAACGATGGACGAATACTTACATTTCTCAGAATCGGGGTGGGCAGAAACTTCTGTCTGAAACGAGACATTTATACTCGCAAGCTCACGCTCGAATTCTTTGAGCGTATCATCACTGTCCAGGTACCCGGTCCACTGCTTGTCCACTTTCTTCACATCTTTCAAGTATTTCCTCACTATTTCTTCTTCCTCGCGAAGTTCGTCTACGGGAAATGATGCGATAGGCACCGCATCCCCCAAGTTATACATGGCTGAGCGGCACTTCGGCGCTGCAGCCACTCTAGCTTCGCCGCTTTGGGATTCAGTTTCAAATTCAGCGCGAAAGTATGCACTACGCGCGAATCGCTTTGCGCATGCGCGTAATAATAACAAAACACTAACAGGCAAGTCTTCGTTTACGTTTATACTTTTATTAAATTAGTTTGTTGCATAAAAAAAACGACTTGCAAATTTGTGCAGTTATTTGTAAATAACTCCACCTAAATTTTGTTTTGCTACTTTTTGTTTTCTGTGTTCTCCGCACTCGACACGCCACCTTCTCTCTCTCTTTCGACCTCAGGTGTGCGCCGGAAACTGTCTCCCGTCGAGAATAGGGACCGGGCGAGCGTTGTATGGCGCCGCCGTCTATGGATGGATGGAATTAGATGGAATATACGCGATGCGCAAAACGCCGACAACGCCGCCTGTCGCCAAGGCCGCAAAGCGTAGGCGGGCTGGGTCGAGCGCTGTTCATGTCAGCGTCTATGCGCGCGCGTCGTGTTTTCGTCTTTGGTCGCGGTTTAACAGATATAATGCCACTGTCAACCTTTAGCAATTTCCGGGAAGAATTGCTGCGTAGTTGGGTTTTCGAACAGACATAAAACCTTGCCAGGAACACGTTTGTATAAGTTTCCAGTGATGCTTCACGAGAACGACGGCGGCCGTCAATCGCGGTTGTTCGACGCAGAAAGCAAGCAATCGCACCAAATGACATTTGTTCAGGCTAATGTCATTTTTTTCGACGCGCTGCTGCACGACCAAAGCAAATGCCATTTCCAAATTATGGTAATTGTTATTGATATGCAAATATTGGAGTGCCTTCAATATGTTGAGAAGATGACGGCGCTGTAAACAAAAGCAGCCTTTAAATTGACATTCATGTCTTGCATACTTTGTAACTAACCTCTTGATTAGGACTATCATTTACGAAGTCAGCGGCTGTGTCGGCGGCGTTTGTTTGTGCAAGGGTACGGAAGGTACGCACGTCAGCGCTAGACTGCGAAACGCGTACGAGTTTCAACAACGTACACTTTCCGCACTAAAGCAAGTGTCAAGAGCAACACGTAAAATAGGCAGTATCTAGTGTACTATCCGACGGCGCTTTTATATAACTTTCAAGTATTGCCCTACGGCGCAGCATACATACAGCCCCGTTGAATCCAGCGTTTTCGCCAGATCGTTTGGTCGGCGTATTAAGGCCTGTCGAAAAATGCTCGATCTTAGCCTCATCAAGAAAGCATACGGCAAATTCGTAACGCTTGCCACATCGGATGCCGCGAGCTTACCGCAACGACCCTGCCCGCGAAGGCGGCCGACGACGGCGCTCTGGCCGTGTGCTAGGCCCTAGTCGTCGCTAGGCCTAAACACCTAAATGGTTTCAAATAAAAGTCGTAGCTGGAAGTGCTTTGGAAATAATACATTTTCTATTCATAAAACTGCATTACTATCAGTTCCATTGGCTCACAAATTGTCTTACAGTAAACGGAAGGCGTAACAGCGGCGACGCCTCAGCAGCGCAGCGAGAGAACGAAATCGGATGAGCTGCGTCACACTGGCGGCAGCTGCTAAAAGCAGAAATTTGCTTGTATCGCTGGTATCACTTCTTCTAAAATCTCGTTGCATGCCAGCAATCCTCAGTAAAGATAACTTTTTTAGATTCCTTCCTCAAATTAAGCGCGTATTATTTAAGATGAACAGAGCATGCTTTTCTGAATGTGGCGAAAGAAATCCGCCGTTTCGACGACTCGGCGTCGACGGACCGCGGCAGCAGGAGCGACCTGTTCCGCCCGCACTGAGTGCGGTGGCTACAGGTTGGCTGGCAGCAATGGGTGCCAGTTTTTTTTTTTTTTTTACGATGCTATTTGGCATATTTTACATAGATGACTGGCTGCAAAATTATAGGAGCGTAGTAGTATTTAATGCAGGTGGCACGTTTTTAGTTTATTTTGGGTGTATCTTCTCGCCGAGTCTCTGGTATCGACATAACACATTTCCTCGTTGATCGCATTCGGATGAGTACCACTCATTCGATACCTAATGTCATTTTCATCGAATGTCATCATAATTTCTTATGTAGCAGCAAACAAATATCATTTTCAACGAGCGTTATTCTATAGAAAAGGCATTAAATTTGCCATGTGGCAGGTCTGAGTGATAACTATGTTTTCAGTGTTTCCTGCTTGTCATTGCACCTTCCGTGAACACTTCTTGTTTAAACTTGGTCGCCTCCGGTAGCCGGGAAAATACAATACGCATTAGATTTGTGAAACGTTCAGCCAGACGTGCTTTAGCGTGCATTGACATCGCACCGCACACGGTTGCATCTTGCGTTTCGCCTCCACCTAATTTAAGGCGAGCGGCGCGGTCGACTTCGGCCTCGATAACTCGATCCTCCTCAGTAGCCTGAGCCACTGCGGCGGGTTATTGAACAGATATTTGCCAATATGCGTTTTGAAACTTGCCATGTAATTACTTTGAAGACCAGAGTAAGTGTTCCTGTTGTCTGGCACAATTACGAAAACATAGCATGTCGATGCACTTGCTATTCAGACTAGGGCTCCAGAGCTTGTTATAAAGCGCGCTGTAACACTGCATTTGGGCGCGAGGATGATACAAATGAAATTAAGATAATACTACAATAATAAAATAAGATATCAAATTTAAATCTAATATGTTCTTGGCTAACCTGTGATGCAGCTTTTCAGATATTGCCTCTGTTGATATCTCACTCCCCCTTGGAATTATCTACCCGCTCTGCCTTTTCGACGACGGAAAAAGTGAAATCCATGCTGTACAGGCAGTGGTAAAGCGCAAGCATGAACAATCTGAACTCTTGCCCAGGAGCCCAATATGCGCTATTTTTCTAATGCTCAGAATGCTGGTTTGCAAGCTCGCTGGATTTTCCTGCGGTCGCACCGGTACGAAACCGCTCGCAGTTTCGATGACGCTGGCTAGTTACTGTAATAACATATTGCATATAAACAAAGCAAGCGTGTAACATTAGGCAGAGAAAGAACATTGGTTCATAAGTAAAAAAAAATAACGAATTAGCGTGGCGTTGTAATGAAAGCAGGGCACTCAAAACGAGCTCCACTTCGTACGCAACTTTGTTGACGTCGTCTGCAGCAGGCACTTGATGCATATGGAGGCGATGTAGTTCCAGACGGCCGTGATATCGAACACATGTCCACTATTATAAAGTGCGATCCCCTTGCGCACACTCACCGCAGAGGTGCCCGCGAGACGCGCACAAACGGCAGATCGCACGCGCGCACCGCGACCACGCTTGCCGCATGAGGCCCGCCTCGGGTTCCGACGGCCGCCGCTACGCGGCTTACAGTGGCGCCCCTATAAGCGCTGCGCATTGCGTATAGGAGCGTCCCCTTTGAAACGGGGTGGTAGCAGCAACTATCATGCTCATTTTTCTCCCTATATCCTAATTATTGTTTTAATTGACTATACCATCATTCTATTTATTGAATTTTTGTTTGTACATTATTAACACTATGTCACTTTTCTGCTTTTAAGCCACCAATCTTCCAGTCATTTTTTTGCTAGCTTCCCCCGCCGGTTTATTCACCCGGTCACTGGTATCTCTAAACCCCAGAGCTTCAGGAAAGAGTGACTGCGCCTGCATCGACTTCCGGATGGATACCATTACATTCGAGTATAACAAGGTATAATATTGTTTCACTGGAGTTACCACATAAAAAACATGCGTCATCTTCATTGTTAAATTTCTTTTTGTAGCTGCGTGTTCTAAGGCACCCTGATCTAGCTTCAAAAAGTAGGGCACTGCCTTTTGAGTTATCAAAGAAAGCTTCCTTCCTGATCCGCCTTTTCCACTTTCGGTATAATTGCACACTCTGTTTCTTTTCCATCCAATTTATCCAATTTTTACCTTCTCTGTTTTTCACCTATTGCTTAATGCTCTTTATCTCTCTGTCCTTGTGACTAGCATACTGCCAGGGGGCGCTCGGAGCGAAAGACGTTGAAGTGGCGCTCGGAGAAAAAGGACGAAGTGAATCGGCTCCGGACTCGCAGGACGTACCAGACGTATTCCACCTGCACCGGCTCTGATAAACTAGCTTTAGTCGCCAACACCGTGACAAATCTGGTGGAGGTGCGGGGTAAACATCCTTCTTGGTTACGGCGTTCAGCTTGCGGTAATCGACGCAAAAACGTAACGTGCCGTCTTTCTTTTTAATTAGAACGACTGGGGAAGGCCATGGGCTATTCGAAGGCTGGATAACATCATCTTCGAGCATTTGTTTAACTAGTGACTTAATAACTTCGCGCTCGGTCGAAGAGACGCGGCAGGGGTGCTGGTGAATTGGGCGCACATCATCGAACGTCACGATCTCGTGCTTGGCAATGGGAGTCTGATGCACTTTTGACGATGATGCAAAACACTCTCTGAATTCGAGTAACAATGAAAACAGCTGTTCACGCTGGCTCACCGATAGCTCTGAGCTAATGTCGAGGTTGTCGAGGGATGTGGGCGGTGGCACGGTTTCTGTGGACAAGCACTCGGAGACTTCAGATATGCGTTCCGCGAAAGCTACGGAAGTATTCCGAAAAAGGTGTCGATACTCGTGCGAAAAATTGGTAACAAGCACCCTGGACTGACCACAGTTAAGATGGATCAAAATGCGAGCCACACAGACTCCCTGCGTCAACAGTAACGAGAGGTTAGTTTCGGCTATTGCATCACCATCGTGAAGTGCATTGCATTTGACATTAACGAAGGTGCTGGTTCGGGGTGGCAGCGTGACACTGTCCGCATAAACTCGAAGCACATTGAGTGGTCGCTGTGTACTACTGAGGGCCACTGCTTTCTCAGTAGAAAACGAGACCTTAAAATCCCGGAGGTCAATAACTGCGCCATATTCACGAAGAAAATCTACGCCCAGAATTAGGTCACGTGAGCAGCTTTTCAGAACGAGGCAGCTTACCACAAATGTCGACTCTTGAATTTGAACCCTGGCCGTGCACATGCCTAGAGGAGTAACCAGATGACCACCCGCAGTGCGAACGTGTGTGCCAGCCCACGGAGTCAAAACCTTATTGAGAATCGCGGCAAACTGGCTGCTCAAAATAGAATAATCAGTGCCAGTATCCAACAAAGGTCGAACATGGCGGCCATCCAGTATTACTGGTATGTCCAACGACAGCTGCTCGCAGATATCAGGCTTCTGAGTGTTTGAGTGCTCTGCGTCGGTGTACGCGGTATGCTTCACCTGCAATTCGTCGTTGTTGCAGGCGCGTTGTTGCGGTGTCCGTTCCACTGGCAATTCTTCATCGTTGCGGGTGCGTTGTCGCGTCATCTGTTCCACCGGCAATTCGTCGTTGTTGCGGGTGCATTGTTGCGTCGTCTGTTTCACCGGCAATTCGTCGTTGTTGCGGGTGCGTTGTTGCGTCGTCTGTTTCACCGGCAAATCGTCGTTGTTGCGGGTGCGTTGGTGCGTCGTCGGTTCCACCGGCAATTCGTCGTCGTTGCGGGTGCGTCGTGGTGGCGTCGAGGTAGCGTTATAATCGGCAACCGCGGACTTTTCCAATGTCGATTCGTAGTCTTTCCGTGTCCGCGTCGTTGGGGGGTCTCCCGCGCAGCGATGTCCAGCGAGCCTACCCCCGAAGGTCGCTGGTTTCAGTTTTCCCGCTGGGGGCTGGGCAGTCGGCCCTGCGCTGCCCATGAGGACCTCGCAGCAGATGGCGAAGGGCGAGCCCTGGGCGACGGTGATCGAGATTGCCGCAGACGAGACGGAACACCACGACGCTGGTCATTGACGAAGTCTTCAACGGCTCGCCCTTATAAAAATGGGAACATCCTTTGAGTTCAATGTGAACTCAAAAAAGTCAGAAGGAAGCAACTTCCTCTGAACTGAGAATTGGCTACTGATTTTGAATTCACAGTGAATTAACTTTCTCTGACCATCCTGTGAATTTCCTGTGAATTTCCTTTGAGCTCCCAGTGAACAGACCGTTGTCAGTTTGAGTTGAGTTCACAGGCAGTGGCCAATTATTGGTTCAAAGGAAGTTCGAAGGAATGATGACTATGGGATATTTGGTGGATGTTCGAAGGAAGTATGTTCAGACTGAAACATTTGTTTGTATGAGCTTATATTTATTTGAATAGATGTACTTCCTGTGTTTAGGCCTTGCAATTAGGCCTGCTTTCGAAGACCCTGCGACAAAAAATCGGATCACTGCCCACAATCCCAGTGCAAACATGCGCAACTGCCGGTGGCCACCTTGGCCAGTACTCCATTGAGCAAGCAGGTGTAGGCTGCAAAAAGAAAAAAAAAACATTAGAAGCATGACTGCAATGAACAAGCTAGAGTCCATCCAGCCTTCCTTAGCTTTTGTAAATTAAATATACAGAGCACGGACAGTGTGAGCGCCATGCAGGCACCACAGCATTATGCATTAAGGCAAGCATTATGGCCCTGACCATCACTGAAAAGTCAGCTGTTTGGACAATATTTCAGAATGCTCTTGCATCACATGCACAGGCTATGAGCTCAAGGACTTACAGATAACAGCATCCAATTTTGGGCAGTCGAGTGCCTTTTTTGGAGCTTCTTCCTTGCGGGCATTGCAGACACGGCCATAAAGTGAGCTTTCTTCCAGTTCTTCGGGTGAGAACACAACCCGCACCAAGTTACAAGCAAACTTTGTTGCTTGATTGCCCGCACTGAGTTTCATACGGTCAATCAACTGCTGATTTACCATAATATTGCTGCCAATGTGCACCTGCAAAAACAAAAAGCAAATATTAGTACTATGACCAGTATTGTAACATAAAACAATATTCCTTGATATGCAATAAGAAAATGAAGGGGCTTTACAAACAACAAAAAACTTAGACCAGCTTCAGAACATTCAAAGAAACCCCAAAACGCATAATTAAGGTAATTTGTTTGCAAGTAAAAATACACATTCAAGAAGCCGTACTTTAACATGTACAACAATGAAGGCATACAAAAACTATCGGATGTTTTTGACACCTTCCCGTGCGGTGTTTTGATGTAATTTTTAGTGATGCCAAACATTTTAACATTTTTATTAGCGTAACCTGACAATTCTGTACTATGTATTTAAGGTAACTAGCCAAAAAGAGGGCACATAATGCCCCGCAAAGGATTGAGCGCTAATAGTGCATTGCTATAGCAGAAGAAAAAACAAGAAATAAGAGATTTTTTAATGACCTAATTTATGCTTGCATTTCAACAATAAAAAAACAGATTTTAAGTCAAAAAATAAAGGGATTCACTTATCATTAACATTGCAAAGGTCATTAAAAGCCAGTTTAGACAGAGCACAGTGCCCACACTGTCACCTCCTGATTAAAAATACTAACATCCTTTTCGTACATCAGAAGCTCAACCAATTAAAAACACTGCCAATGAAGGTTTACTAAAAGCATGCACTCCCTGCTCTGTATGTGCTACTTTGAGGCAACATTTAGTTTCCAGCTTGCACAGGTAGCTTTCATAATTTAACCCCTCAAGCACTTTGGACAAGCAGCTCGTCCTTGTAAAGCTGCCCTCAAGCCATTTTGGACGAGTGTAGCTTGTCCTTGCAGGATAGATCCTCACCCTGAAAGTTTTAGGCGAGTACAGCGCTCCTCTGTGGCTTAGGTGATGCGCCATTTGACAGATGGCACCACTGACCCGTTAACTGCTTTTTGTTCTACCGCTTGAAAGCCTTTTAAGCAGCCTTAATGAGAAAAATAGTGCCTGGTAGAGCAACGCATGCACTGTTGGCCCGTCATCGCGGGAAAGAAGCTTTTCTTCGTTGCCATCCTCGCCATCCGAAGATGGCTCAGACACCAATTTTTGCATTGTTATGGGAAGCGAAGACGACAGTGATGACATGAGTAGTTCTTCTGACGAAGATGATGACAGCTCAGACGATACTATTGCGAGTTCTGTGTCAGTGGATGAAAATTGACAACATTCCGATGAAACCCCCTGGGCTTCCATTCTTGGTCGTCCCTTGTAAAACATTTCCAGCTACCTCGCTATATGTTACTCGACTAGATTGCTGCTTATTGGCGGGCAGTTGATTTTTCACGTAATGAGCAATAAACTTCATTGCGCTCATTTGACTTAGTTTCTGATTCAAATATTTTTGTCTCGGATACCTCCTTTTTTATTACACTACCAATAGAAACCAGCAGTAAAAATGAAATCTAAAGGGACACTTAAGCTCCGCCTTTAAGGGTATGATGCGACCAGTGTAGGCTACCACCCAACATATAAAGCCCTGCTTTAACCAAGCTGTATCAACATGTCTGCATAGCCTAGGTGTAGCAAGCCTGACTCAGCATTGAAGAGCACTGGAATGTTGATTCGTATTTCACCCTCCCACCTCAAATGAACGACCAGAGTTAGCAGCTCCTCCTAACTTTTGGATATCATGTGGTCTCGTTAAGCCACACAAATCATCGAAGAATGTGTGTTCGGCCATGCCACTTGCCAGCGCCATGCTCTTGATGTTTCACTCACAACACAGAAAACAAATTTTCATGGAATGTGGCCTTTAATGATATCGTAATTTTAAGCAATTTTAGCTAGAAATCTCGAAATAATAGTGCTCAAGGGGTTAAAGTGAAATTGAACTATTGTTGGATCAGCTTAAGAAGCCACAACTCCTTCTCAAAGGAGACCCTCCTGGCAATACCATGGTGGTTAATTGCCTTTGACTTGCCAGAGTGACATTGCAGGTGGCTGTCAGGTGCAAGTGGATTATCTGCACATTAGCTTGAATACCATGATGACTGGCCCAAGTCGCTAAAATGACTGATTAGAGGAGCACCAGCTGCGTCATTCGAGTTGTAGTGCAAAAAGATGGCCTTCCGAGATCGATAACCTAAGAAATTGCTGAATATTAAACAAGCTAATGGAAATCTCTTTTCTGATGAAAAGGGCTTTGCTATAGCCCAAGCGAAGTATGCTCAACAGGAAGCGTAAACAAAAGTAACCTTGCACTTCCGATCACTACAGCTTTCACAAAAACTCTTCCAAATCAAAGTACACACGAATGAAGTAACAGTCACTAAAATGAAAGGAAGCAGATGGGATTTTTTTTCATGGTTGTTTTGACGAATTTAGGAAACTAGCACTGTATGTCTTCTGTCGTTTCTATTAAATTGACATTCATTTAAAATATCATTATGCTACTAATTATGCAGTCTGTGATCCCAGCCTCATAAAGAGCATCCCGGCCACGGCAGCCGCTTTTCAGTGGAGGTGAAACGCAAGGTGCCCGTGTGCTCTGTGCTGTCGGTGCACGTTAAGGAACCCCAAGTGGTCGAAATTTCCAGAGCCTTGCACTACAGTATCTCTCATAGCCTGAGTCGCTTTGGACATTAAACCCTAAGAGCCAAACAATCATAAAGAGCATTGCTTCTTGCCTATCTATGAATTCAGTGACTGCTGACTTCATTCACATGGATAATGAGCTCCTCGTTTCCCTATCCCTGCACACTTCTCAATGGAAGTGCATGACTTGTGGCAGTGCTATCATAAAGCTAGAACCAAGTTCTTGTGTGACCCTTAAAAAAGTTTCATCAAGAAAGGCAGTAATGAGGACAACCATGCAGACACTAGACTAAAGCAACTAACCTGAGCCTCGGTTGGTGGCACAACTGCTTGTGTTGTACACGCAGCATTATTAACGGATTCCGTCAGCTGATTGACCAGCTCAGCAACATCTGAAAAAAACAAAAAAGAAAAGCTTAAACAAAACATACTATTTCATCACTAGCAGCAGCAGCCCATGTAACATTCACCACAGGAAAAAAGCCTTTTCTTTGCCCTTGACTGCATGACCAACCCCTTTCTGTCACCAAATGCGCCATTCAAAATTTTGCTGCTAGGCACTGGCATCACTCACGCACTCAAGGCGCCCTATCAGCGGTACATAATCTAGGGGATGCTGATAGCAATTGATGAAGCCAATGCTGACATCCCACTTCTGATCTCTTTGTTCGCTGTGGAAATGCCTGGATTGAATTAACTGCGGAGGACGTTGTAACTACAGTGCAACTGACGGGAGCTGCTATTGCTTAGAATGAATTCATGGGTGCGGATGATGATGCCGAGATAGCAGTGAGCGCTTTAACAGAAGTTAGTCAGATCACATCCCTGAAACAGTCTGTCGGTAGCAAGGGCCTTGAAGAGGTCAGCATGCAATATACATGTATGGCGGCAGCAATACGCCATACGTTTGGACAAAGGCTGACACTCAAGTGTGTAGCTGATACTCGATAGCCCATGCTTCACCTATCTCGTGTCTGTCTTTCGTGTCGACATTTGCTAACATGGTTAGTGACCGAGTTAAGTTAGGCAGATTGCTGAGCCAGGTGCCGAGCTTGCACAAGCATAAATTTCCTGTTGTGAAAACAAAACCACCACCTAAGTGACCAAAATGGCACAGGAAAATGAAGCGCATGCCATAAGGACTCCAAGGTCCAAGACAGGACGAGGCCACATATGATAATTTCATACAAATTTAGATTTTTTGGTGTCCCTCCTGCGCTCATTCTAGATGCACCTCATCATTTGCAGGAGACTCTGTGGTTAAAATCTGAGGGAATCAAGGGTTCCATTCAGATACGCCGTCCACCGTAATGCAAGAGCACCACAGACCTGCCGCAGCCGTCTGGCTACAACTTATACCCCGTGAATGTGTTTGAACCTAATGCAGCTCTCCGGGTTCACTGGAGCGTTGTTGTCACCGACCACTCCAGAACAGAAAGAAACCCGATCCCGCGCCTGCTTTTCGGCCTCGGCTTGAGCAGCACAAACCAGCACAGGTGCTCACCTTGAGTGGCATTTGTTTACCATGCATTTTCATGCAGCTATCACATACGACAACAGGCTCAATCTCAGATGCATGCGGATCCCAAGCAATGACAGGTGACACGCAAGTCACTGTAACACAAACAAAGCATGCTTGCAGACCAGGAGTGGCAGCAGTTCATCTGCTACGTGCACTGCAGGCATGGTGGTTGGTGGCGTCATGCAGCAGCGCCACGGTGTAGCTGAGCACTACTGTACACCACCTATAATGTGTTGCAAAGACAACTACAGGAAGAACACCGATCCTAATCCTCAGTGTAGGGGGAACCTTATTGCAGCAACATAATCTTACTGGTGCTTTTACTAGGACGTGCTACAGACCAAGAGGTCTTATTCATTTAAGAGTTAGCACTTGAATTTGTTATGCTTTACATAGCATCTGGTGATACAGCAAATAATTTCAGTCTCATAGCAATGGAGATCAGCATCCCAATGGCTTCAGAAAAAAGCGATCACATACCAAGCATCTGACGTGCTTCATCTCTTGCGGCCTTATATTTCTTCATTCTTTTTTTTTTGCAGACTCCACTTCATCCTCAAGCTCCAGGACTCTCTTTTTTGCATTTGTTGGCTTAGACATTTTGTCACAGCTGCAGTTTTCCTGCAAAACGACATGTGGCAAGGTCTATTCACTAAATTGTATTTGCACTCAAATGCATCATACAAAAATTATTCAGTATAACGCATTGTGCAGATATCTGGTTCCACACATGAGATTAGAAAAACAGTGACCAAATGAAGACCACTGACAAGAGAAACGTAGCATGGACACTGTTAAGGGTTCAAAGCAACACTTCTTAAGGAGGAACATTAGCCCTTGAGCAAACCTTGCACATAAAAGGACACGGTAATGTTTAACTGCGAGCTGACAACATCCAGCATCACTACTGCTCAAGTGGGCAGAATGCCCACTTGAGCAGTAGTGGACAAAACAAAGGATGCATTTCCAGAAAAACAGTTTGAGCTCCCACGCATACCGTAAAACATAGTCACTCTGCTTTATGGTAGGTTCATGGTGTTTTATGTCCCAAAGCGACTTAAGCTATAGCTATGAGGGATGCCGTAGTGGTGGGCTCACCTGGGGTTTTTTAATGTGCAAATGACATCATACAGTACACAGTCAACTTGCATTTCACCTCCACTGAAATGCGGCCATGAATGCTGGGATTGTACCCATGTACAGTCGTGAGCTTTATGAAAGGGAGCACGCGATCCCGTGGCAGACAACCTCGTCCTGAACTAGTGGCAAAGCGCAACGGCAGCATTGAAAATAAAGTGAAGAGAGCGGTGCTCTTCCACCTGTTGGCCGTACCCTGTGCACTGGGAGCAACTTTTAGATCGACAGCTAAAAATCATTGCAGCATTATGCTTTGAAGTAGGATGGACAGTTGGGCGAGTTGGTACAATTGCATAGTCGATGGAACAGCGCGAAAAGACGAAACACACTCTTTTCTTGTGTGCTTCGTCTTTTCGTGCTGTTCCACCCACTAAGCATTATGCTGTTGGTAACTGATATCACTGCTTGCCTTGCTACGCTCTGACCTAGCGACCCAGCGTAGTCTGGTAACTCAGGCAAAAGCGGCAGCCCAGGCCACTGCGGTCTTGGAATGGCGACTCTATGCACTGCACCCCCCCCCCCCCCCACACACACACTTCTTTTGTTTTCCTTTTTTTTCTTTTTGAAATAAAGTTTTCTCTCTCTGCGCGAAATCTGGAGAATGGCTGGTAGCGAAGAAAGGAAGCATGTTTGATGCTTCAATAAAAAGAAACAAAGAAATGAACATGAAAATAAATGAATGCGACAAAACGTTGGGCGCTTTTATCTGCTTAAACTTCAGTAGCCTGCAGCTGTAAAAGTGTCCGTTTCGCTGCTACACTACCAGTTGTCTCGAAACGAGCACCCTGGGCATCTTTAAAACTTGTTCTAAATCAGCTTCAATATTCAAGGAGCTGCCATTCTCTATGCCGCACCGTACCGAGACAACGGTAAGAACAAGATCATTTTCCTTTTTTTTTTTTACGGAGCCCAAATTGGAAGCCTACTCCTGTTATCACGAAACACCGAGAAATGCCATTTGCTGTGTAAACAGGGAAAATCAGGTCCACGTAACGACAGCTGGCCCGTTTATTCTACTTCTCATTTCCGCGAATTCTGTTCATTAGGCTTTTTTTATTATTATTATTTCACGTAATTCCCGGAATCAACTGTCTGTCTACCCCGTGCACCATGTGCACTACTGTCACCTGCCGTTTAACACAATGCGGTCGTAATGCGGGCATGTAAACGACTTCGCGACACGACTCACCGCGAGTAGCAAAGGAAGGTGTTTTCACCGGTGAACATTATTACGAAAACGAAAAGAGACAAGAGACGTTTGACTGCTTACCCACTCCGAGGCTGAACGCAGGAGAATACGACCCCTCCTTCCATTGGACATGTAGTACTCCTTGGTTCAGAATAATCTTCCAGTATTTTGGATTATCGACCAGTTTCGCCTGCAGTTCTTTTGATTGTAGGTTTCTTACGGGGTATGCGTACCACTTCTGAGCGGTCGCCCATTTAACCAAGACGTGATCGGCCATTTGCACTACTCACGCTGTGAAAACACGACGAACACAACGAACGCGAACAATCAACTTCCTACAGTCATGAAATACATAGTGAAGTATGCCGCCGGCTGTTCTCACGAAAACGATATAGCGCTAGAGTCTCAAGCGCCATTTCGAACAAATCAAAATTTTAAATTCACTTTTGCAAATTTAAAAAAAAACTTTTAAAATAAAAGCTATGATTAAAAAACAAATTGAAGAGTTTGTTTTTTTACTAATGATATGTGATGCGTAACAAACGCAAATAATTTAAGCAAATTATTGTCACTAGCAACAGCAGCGCTCTTTTTTTTTTGAAGCGGAATTCTTGTGGTGCATGTCAATCTTCATTGGTTTTACTCAACGTGAGAACGTTGGTTTTACTGGCAGTTCTTGGTAACCTCGGCTGCGTGGGCTTCTTGTGCATGATAGTACCGACGTCGCCGACGTATTAATTGCTGGTCTTTAAACTGTGATAGGAGGTAAACGAGCTTGACTTTCGTGAATAGTGTGACATCCGGCACTAGGCACATCGTGAAGTGCATTTAACCGCAGGCTTTTGAAGCCGTTATCGATGGTACTGCGATAACCGTCTACCCGTCGCCTACCTGTCGCACGCACTGGAAATGCCACCACGGTAAAAGCGCACTTGCGCGACGTCAACGTCGCGCCGTACAGAGGTGCACTAAATCACGACGGAAGCAGGCCGCGCTTGCTAACAGCGTCGCTGCGAGCCAAGCGTTGCCAGGCTGCAGTGCCGACCCAAATACTGAAGAACCCTGCCAGCCCTACGCCGAGCTTCGTTGCGTACCGTGTCAGAGTGCTGAAGCAGCGGTCACAGATGTAGACGCCGTCTCGCGCATGCATCGCCATCGAAGCAGCAGGCTGCGAAAGCGATCAATTTGAACCACCTGGCATTCTTTAACATGTATGCAAATTCTTGAATGTGTTATATTTTATGTAAAAAAAAAAATTCAGAGGGGCAAGACATAGACCAAGTAATACCGCACACACAAAAATAAGCACATGAAATGCGTGAAAAGAAAGTTATCTTATACACTTAAGGAAAAAGGGAGGAAGGGGTGAATATTCTTGGTCCTTGTGTGGTGACTAAGAAACTCGCGCTAAAAATAAGATCTAGCGCATGAAAAAAAAAAAAAATAGCATGGATTCAAAATAAAATGAAAATGATGTTTACTTGCACAGCAAAAAAAAAAAAAAAAACGAATGCGATTGTGTATATTTTGATAAATGTATGATTGGTTTATTCTAAAAAGTTCAGAAGTTAAAAAAGTGCAAGGGGTACTCATGAAAGAAAAAAACGAGAAGTAGAGCTGAAAAGAATGACCTTCGTATGTTTTCACTTAAGAACAAGAAAAGAAGGTTATGATACATAAAGAGTGAAGGGAACTTACTTCCTCTTTACTTGAGGACAAACGAAGGAAGGTCATTATTGGTATTGCCAAAGAGAGCCAGTTTAAATATGAGCTTCCTTCTGTCAAAAGAAAGGAAAGTCTCAACAAGGTGAGTTCAAAGGAAACTTCCTTTAGTCAAAAGAAAGGAAAAGTCTATAGGAAGGCTGTTCAGGAAGCAAAAAGGAAAAACAAAGGAAGTAAAAAGGCAAATTCTATTTTCATAAGGGCGGGGCCGTTCGCCGTAGCGAGGCCGCGGAGAATCGGCGGAAAAACCTTCGAGGCCCAGTCGACGGTAGGGACAGCGCCGATAGACATGACCCGGTTCGCCGCAGTGAAAGCATAAAGGGCGTCGGTCGGGGGTACGCCACTCGTCTGCTTTCCGTCTAGATGGTCGGGAATCCGTTACGTACTGGATCACGGGGGCCGGTGTTGCTGGTGCAGCTGCGTTAGCAGGCATGAGGGTCGGCGGCTGGGGTGGAGAGTATTGTAGCACCTCGGCGTATGTGGGACGCTGAGACTCAGGTGGCGTAAGAGGAGGAACAGGGTGAGGTTCACCGCTTGGAACCGGAGGCCGGAGCGCTTGCTGCACTTCATCGCGCACAACGCTCGCAATGGAGGTAGAAGCTAGTTGAGGTGCGCCATACAGCAGTCTGAGTTCGTCGCGCACAATCGAACGTACGAGCTCCCGTAACGCCGATGCGTCCATGCCATGCGATGTTAACTCGGCAGAGACGGAGGTGGCGTGGATGGTACGATTCTGTGCCGAAGCTCGCTGCTGAAGCACTTTTTCTATCGTGGATGTTTCCGCAAGGAATTCTGCGACAGTTTTAGGTGGGCTGCGCACCAGGCCAGCAAAAAGCTGCTCTTTAACGCCAAGCATGAGGTAGCGCAGCTTTTTGTCCTCGGACATTGTAGGGTCTGCCCGCTTGAAGAGGCGTGCCATGTCCTCGATATATGCCGCGACAGTTTCGTTAGGCATTTGAACTCGAGATTGGAGAGCGCGTTCGGCCCGTTCGGGGCGATCTGAGCTACCGTAAGTAACCGCAAGATGACGCTTGAACTCACTCCAGGAAGACAGCTGGTCTTCATGGTTCTCGAACCATGTCCGAGCGCCATCTTCAAGGCTGAAGTAGACGTTGCGAAGCCGGGCGGCGTCATCCCAGAGGTTGAAGGCAGCTACCCTTTCGTAGTGCTGTAACCAGTCGTCGACGTCTTCATAGGTGTCCCCGTGAAAGGTCTTTGGGACGCGGGGGTTTTGAAACGTCACGTAAGTAGGGGCCGCTCCAGGCATTGCGACGACGTCGTGGCTGCCGGTAGTCATAGCCGATGGGGAAAACTCAGGTGGTAGGCCTCGTTGCCTGCGGCTGGTGCGGTGAACAGGCGTTTCCTCGAATATATGACCAGCACTCCTGCTTAGCGGAGGGGCACGCGACATCAGACCTGTTACTAGTTAGTTTCCTAGTAAGTCGTTTCCTCCATTGTGAGTCAACGCTTTTTAGGTGTAGTTATTTAAATACTTTAGCTGCCCATCTGTTACTGTCCAATTTCTTCAGACGTTCCTCATATAATATTTTACTCTGAGCTTGCCGTACTTCGAAAGATGCCCAGCCCATATCTTCCTGTACCGCCTCATTTGTGGTTTTGCCGTGGGCACCTAGTACTAATCGTCCGACGGCTCTCTGATTTATTTCTGATGTCGACTGTACCTCTAATTTTAGGCACAAAACCGCATTTCCGAAAGTAAGTCCGGACACCATAATTCCTTTCCAAATACCCCTCAAAACCTCATAGCTGTTGTATCCCCACAATGACTTATGCTTCGTTATCCCGGCATTCCTTCGCCCTTTGGCCTTAAGTGATTGCTCATGCTTTCCAATGTATGCCAATCCTTCGTTTACCCATACCCCCAGATATTTGTATTCTGCTACTGCGGGTATTTCGTGGCCTTGTATTTTAAGACCCTGAACAGTTGAGCCGTTGAAAATCATCAGACCCGACTTAACTGCGCTGAAACTGTAGCCTAGAGCGTGCTCTTCGTCTCCGCAATACTTAACTAGAGTTTGCGATTCTTCCAGATTCTCAGCTAGCAGCACAATATCGTTTGCATACATCAAACCGGAGAGGCGCTGCTCTACCGTTCCGTCGCTTCGGCGGAACAGCGCCGCCTGTGGCTGAGTGCCGAGGCAGCTGAGCGGCGTAGTCGTTTCCGTTCTGCGAGGCGTTTTTGAGCATGTCCCTACCCGTCGTTTTGCGGTTGGGCTTTGAGAGCTTTGAGCTGCTTTGAGTAATCGCAAGGAGTATTTTTCGACCGGGAAATCATGAAAAAGGAAAAGGCCGTCCTCGGCAGGGCGTACATGTTTTTTTTTTTTTGAAACCGCCCGGCGCATGGTATTTCTGTTATATACCCGAAAATTCCGCGCGCGTTATTTCACCACGCGCTAGGCACACCTTCGTTAGGCGCTTGTAAAAACGACTTCGAAGACGGGAATTGCGCCTGCACTGCGCGTTCATCTTATATTAGGTCTAGTCGAAACTCGCCTGAAGATCAAATACCGCCGATCCGTGTAGCCGTGGCGCCGTAGTAGTGGTAGTTGCAATGGTCAGCGTTCATGTAAAATGAAAAAGATGCTACACCTGTCTTTTTTGGTTATAGCTAGGCTCAAACGATTCAGAGTAGAATAATAGCAAATGACATCCCAGTTTCAACCTTGCAACGAGAGCTATAAAAGGAGAAAAATAAACAAGCAAGGCAAAAGTAGGATCATATTTATGGTTGGAAAAGCAAACACACATATACTCCCAGCACTTCCTGCACAATTATGCTGCAATAGCTCACTGAACCCGGCCTTCAGACTATCAAACGTAATCATAATATAAGCCAAATAAGGTTGGCCAAACACACATATACTCCCACACTCCCACACAAAGCAAACACACATATACTCCCAGCACTTCCTGCACAATTATGCTGCAATAGCTCACTGAACCCGGCCTTCAGACTATCAAACGTAATCATAATATAAGCCAAATAACGGCCCAAAGCAACTCAGGCTATGAGAGACGCCGTAGTGGAGGACTCCGGAAATTTCGACCACCTGGGGTTCTTTAACGTGCGCTGACATCGCACAGCACACGGACGCCAATTCGTTTCGCCTCCATCGAAACGCAGCCACCGTGGTCGGGATTCGATCCCGGGAGCTCCGGCACAGTGGTCGGGCGTCTTACCACTGCACCACCCCGGCGGGGCTATAAGCCAAATAAGCCAACCATCTCAGCATCATTTTTACTTGTACGACAATGCTCTTGTTGAACACGCCGGAGCTGCTACATATAATTGACTTGGAAAATATTATACTATACATGGCTTTCTCCCGACATGCTGTGGAGGTTGGGAAAATAAAAAAAAAGTACATTACTTGCTAGCGTTCTCTCAGCGCAGAAAGTTCAATGCGATTGACCGCACCTGCCTTGAACATCTGAAGGCTGTTCAGATGTTGTTCAGGCCAATACTGTCAAACTGTTAAATACAATCGAAAGAAAAAAAAACAGTGTGATGTGTTGTAAGATAAGCCACCGACAACTAAGAAAGCATTCTATTGTTAAATGAATCCCTCTTATGGCTCGTTCGCTAAGGTGTTCTACTTTCTCAGCGTGCCACGCACTTGCGGGGCCGATACCTGACCTCGATACCTGATGAGTGTGAGGGGACACGACCATGTATGTAGTTTTCTATTTGCACGTAAAGGAATCCGTATAACTGAAAGCCACTCCTTTTACAACCTTGTCACTGCAGCTTTACCGGACTGCCGCTAAATCTGTTTACATTGGCCATAGAAGCAATTTCTGAGAGAAGTAAAACGGTCTTGTCTTATACTACGCCACAATCAGGAAATCTCGCGTTCACTAAAACGCCAATAAGAAAAGCTGTATTTAGGCGGGCCAGGAAATGGGCGCTGCTGAGAAAATACGTAAACCCGGCCGTGTCGGATGAAACGTGAATGCGAAATAAAAATATATATATATTTGCTACTCGGCTTTCGTAATTAAAAAACGAATGATACATTCATTCTCGTTTCCACAAACTAAATTGTACTGTTTTTCTTGTTCGGCTTTTATATGAAGCCGATAGCAGATTTTGTGACCATGCAGTATTGATTGAGCGGTGAAATGAGTGATTTTATTAGGCGAGACGGACATGCCACAAACAAATGTTAACAAATTCTAAGAGTATCAACGCAGAGCTCTCACCACATTTTCATTGGCTGACAAACTGAGAGGAAAAATGTCAAGATCATGTTAATAGGAACTGTTCATGTCTCCTAGCTGCTCTTTCTGTTAAGAAAAAAAACAACGTAAATTATCTATAACTATATGTCAGCGAAAGTAGCCGCGCAAACGTTGCCTCTGCCCATCACTGAAATCCTGACGCAGCCCGAACGACGATGGTGGCTGCCTTTTCTTTCTCCGTACTGAGCTTTTCTTGTACACAGGCGGGGAAATGCTAGCGTTGTAACTTACGCTGTTGGGTTCCTTAGATGTTCAATTGTCAATAAAGTGATTACAGATGAAGGAGTGCGGCTTCGGCTCCGAGACTCTCGTGCCGTCACTCCTGGGGAACAGAAGGCACAAAGCACCCGGTTACAACCGAAATTAAAAAAATCCAGCACTTTCCATGACCACACAGTAATCAAATACGTAGATTCCTGCCTCTGCCTTTCAAAGAACCATGCTTAGGTCACCCGTCCCTCATGCTTGTGTGGAAACCCGTAGAAATAATCGACGTAAAAGCGTCCGACTAGTTTGCGTAGCTGCCAGTGCAGCCAACAACGCACCACGTTTCACCAGCCTTGTTTGGCCAGACTTCATTTCACTGGATATATTCACACAACCAGCCCAACTTTCTGCTCTCTTGAGGATATATTAACGCACAACATCACCTAAACCTTTCAATTTCCACACAAACCAACGACAAACAGCACGCTCCAATGCGATGGCAATGCACCGGCTCCAGCCGGCGCATGCCGGCGATTGAGAGATACGCCGAGAGGCGGCGCCACTCGTTCAGCTGTCCGGTCCCTATAGGGCCCCGCATACCGGCGTCGTGCGGCCACATTGCCATCGTCGCCGCGCGTCGCTGCATTTTGTTGATTTTGTTTGTGTGTTTCGCCATGTGCTTGTGTTTTCTTGTTTGCCATGCCGGGCAAAGCGTATTTCACAGGAGAGGAAAAGGACTTGCTGACGGAGTTCGTCAAGAAGTACACAAGTGTGATCGAAAAAAAAAGTGACGCAGTTTCGCTGAACGCGAAGGCGAAGGCATGGGAACGCCTCTGTCCGGAATACAACAGCATGCCGCACGTGCGACCAAGGGAGGTGAAACAGCTAAAGAAGAGTATGGGACAATCTGAAGCAAGAACTAAAGAAGGAAAAAGTGAAACAAATTCGAGACGTCAAGGCCACCGGTACGTTCTTGTATAATTTTTTTACCCCACAAATTTTAGTTAGTTTTTTTTCCCCGAAAACTTTCAAATATATATTGTATTATGTTGCAGGCGGTGGACCACGTCCTGAACAAATGTACGACAGATTCGCCCGAATAGAGGCGCGCGTGCCCAATCCATTTGACAGCGATAGGCAGTCGCTAGCCAACCAGCTCCATGCCAGTCAGTCCGTTGCGGACATTATTGGCAGCATGATAACGGGAAACCAACAGCCTGACGACAGCGATGACGGTAAACGGAACGCGATTTCTACGTCCACCACCACTGTGTTTCTAGTTCTGCGGTCACTGTCGCGTGTTTCACTGCTTGCGGTGCAGTAATTGCTCGATTGTTGCTGAGGGCAGGTGTCATTGCCCAAAGGATTTCTGGCCTCGTTTCCTGACCTCTCTATTCTGAGCCATTTCAGAATAAGCGGCTGGGCCACAATTTTTTTTTATTCGAGAAGTTTGCCATATGGCATATGTTAAGAAAGCGTGAAGTCTAGTTTCCGGCCACAGTTGTGTTGTCAATAAATAGGCCCTTTGTTGCTGCTATAATTGTTACGCATATTGCCCTCTTTCTGATGATTATTGGCGTAATTAGCACAGAGCAGTTATTAATAATTAGTAATTATGTAATAAAATACCCTCTATCTGTACAGTTTAAAGCATTTCGCCACATTCCTCAGTCAACCTGCGCATCTCCCAGTGTCGTATTGCTTAGTTGCCATGAATGCAGACAACTGCTTGCTCTTTTCACGTAGAACTAGTGTGAATATGTGAGTAGGTGAACACCGTACGCCTGTTGTAAATGTATATATATACTTCATCTCCCACTGCAACACAGCTGCAGGAGCTTGTGTGTTCAAAAAACTTTCTAGAATACATCATACATTGTGTATCTTGTAATGCTGAACTTAGGAGCTTGTGTGTTCGAAAAACTTTCCAGAGTACATCATACATTGTGTATCTTGTGATGCTGAACATACAGGTGGTCGTGCACCGAAATACTTGTTCAGACTCCATGTATGCTTTTCTTGAACACCATTTATTTGTTGTGTTTCCTATGTTCTAGTAACTTTTTTTTTACAAAATTTGTGATGAATCTCAATAACAACCAGCATCAGCCAGGATTTCCCGCAACTTCGCCATCCCCTAACACCACCAATGGCAGGGGGCTGCCAGCAGAAGCTACGACGATGGCTTCCCGCGCAGAGGAGGCAGTACTGCAGCCGGACTCCAGAGCTGGGCCTATGGCAGCTCGCCGTCGACAAGGTGGTCGGCTTGCTGCTGTTGATACGGCGCTCTCAACAGAGCTGGAAGCTCGCCTTCGAAGCGCCGAGGATGAGCGCAACCGAAGGCACATCGAGCATGAGAGAAGGCTGCAAATGGTAGCAAATGAAGATGCATTAAAACAAGAAAAGTATGCCGGTGAAATGAAAAAACGCAACGTGCAGCACAAAATGAAGATGCGCGTATTGCGGGGCAAACTGAAAGTGCAGAACCTCAAAAAAGCTTTTCTGCTGAAAAAGCTTGAAGCCTTTGGAGAAGCTGGTATCAATGAAACTCGCCACATGGCACAATAAATACCTTTTGTGCAGACACTTTCGTTGCGATTTTAGTTTATCCTAAAGAATGAGCACTATTTCATATGCTAACAACACTTGGCTTTAATTACGCAGCATTAACCTCTGTTTACCTCTACACAGTGTCCATGTCGCTATCATCTTCACTTAGGACACTAGTGAAGCAACGCTGGATGAGGTGCCTGCGATGCGGCGGTGCCCAGAAGTGCGTCAGGTTCACTCACTTCCGTATCTGCATCTTCAGGCTCAGGATCATTGCCATTAGGGACGGGATCCCTCAAAGTGTAAGCAATGTTGCGCCGTGCAGCACATGCGGTTATAATTGCAACCGATCGTTTTATCAGCGTTTTGAGCTTCGTCCTCAAGCAGGCGAATCGTCTCTTTCATACCCCAAAAGCCCGCTAAATTGAGTTTCTTGTTTTAATTTGGCTTCTGTTGTACCTGCAAGGTACATAGAAACATAATGAGCTCACGCTTATTTCACATAGCTTAAGCAAAACGATTTCCTCCAATTGCCTTTTCTCAGCAGCTGTCCAAGGGTTTCTCAAGGGTGTCATTAAGAAGGGCGAACATGCATGCCCTTGATCCCCAAGAAGAATTCCTGTTGTCGCCTTCTGCTCGTACATTACCATCACCCTGCTGTTGGAGAAAATGCGACTGTCGTGAACAGATCCAGGCCAGCTTACCACGATATCATAAAATTGGAGCTCGGGCCCCGAGACCGCCTGTAAAAGTAAAAGAATTATGGAGACAGTAGCATGTGGGTTGCCATATTGTATTTGTACAGATACCGTGTACAGTCTTCTACACGCCTGTCTAAAGGCCTTCTGTGCATTTATGACACTGCTGCTGTCTGATGGATTGGCCAAAGCTTTCTGCGGCATACATAAGCAGCCACTGTCACTTGGCATGTACTCTAGATAAGTACGCAAAATATATGTATTGTGGAAGAAGGCTAGGTAGAGACGGCGAGGTCGTGGCGGCAAGGACAGCGAAGCCTTGTCTAGCGTTTTAATCCGATCACGAACCCAGGCACGCGCCGGAGCCGGCGCTGCGGGACGATGATGATGGTATGTACAAATGAAAGAAGGTCCACAGAAGGCTCACACAATCTGCCCGGGGGGTCGGAAGCGGCCAGCCTGGCCGCTCCTAACTAACCGATGTACCGCGGCGCACAAACGGTTTCAAGCGAGAAACATGAACAATTTCAGTTCCACGGTGGCGTCGATCGGCTGGGGGATCAACAGGCGTGACTTTGTAGTTAACTGGAGAAGTTTGGCTGATGACCTTGTAGGGACCAAGGTAGCGGTGGTGGAATTTGTCACTAAGGCCAGGGGTGCGCAGTGGAGTATAAAGCAGTACTTAGTCACCGGGACGATAAGAGACCACGCGATGCGTGGAATCGTAGCGACTCTTGCGCTCTTCCTGGCACGCTGCTGTGTTGAGGCGGGCAAGATGACGGCATTTGGCCACACGAGATAAGAACTGGGTAGGTACCGATGTGGAGTAGTCGGGCGTAGAGAAGAAGGAAGCGTCGAGAATTGTAGTGGGACGACGGCCATAAACGAGGAAAAATGGAGAATAACCGGTAGTCCGCTGTACTGCTGTGTTATAGGCGAAAGTGACGAATGGTAGAATAGTGTCCCAATTTCGATGATCCGGTGTGATGTACATAGAGATCATATCCGATAAGGTGCGGTGAAATCGCTCAGTCAGCCCATTAGTCTGGGGATGGTAGCTTGAGGTAGTCGTATGAAGGGTGGATGACGCGCAAAGAACTTCGGCAACGACTGTCGATAAGAAGGCCGTCCCTCGGTCACGTAGAAGCACCCGAGGAGCTCCATGATGCAATACAATTGATCGCAAAAAGAAATTTGCTACTTCTTGAGCGGAACCGGTCGGTACAGGTGCTGTCTCAGCGTAGCGTGTAAGGTGGTCGACAGCTGTTATAATCCAATGGTTACCCCCATCGGAGAGAGGCAGGGGACCATATAAATCGATGCCGACTACGTCGAATGGCGTGGCGGGACAGGGAACAGGTTGTAGAAGGCCAGCGGGTGAAGAAGTCGGCCGTTTGCAACGTTGGCACAGAGGGCAGGATGCGACGTATTTGGCAACGCTGGAAGATAGGCCAGGCCAAAAGAATCGTTCTTTCACGCGGTCGTAGGTTTTGTCAACACCAAGGTGACCTGCGTCATCGTGGAGAGCCGCCAGTATACGTGGGCGAAGCACACGCGGCACGACTGGGATCCAGCGAGTGCGATCAGGGCAATACACGAAGCGGAGTAGGATGCCATCTTCGAGCTTGAAATTGCGAAGTTGTCGGCGAAGCCGAGCATTGGGTGGGTCGGAAGCGCCAATAAGGCGGTCGATGATGGGACGGCAGTAGGCATCGGCTAATTGCTGTGAGCGGAGAGCATGTTTGTTCTTAGAGTCGTCGAATGAAACTGTTGTGATATACGTCGGGGAAAGAGACGGTAGGCTGTGGTCATAGGTGGAAATGCATTGGGAAGAAAAACAGCAAGCCGATTCCGAAAGTGGACAGCGAGAAAGAGCGTCGGCGTCTTGGTGTTGGCGACCCGATTTATAAGTGACGTCAAAAGTGTATTCTTGCAGGCGTAGAATCCAACGGCCAAGTCGGCCTGTCAAATTTTTGAGCGAAGACAACCAGCAAAGAGCATGGTGATCGGTCACAACTGTGAAGTGTCGACCGTATAGGTAAGGGCGAAACTTTTGGACAGCCCAGACGACGGCAAGGCACTCCTGCTCGGTAATAGTGTAGTTTTTCTCAGCTGGAGTCATAGTCCGACTGGCGAAGGCAATCACTTTCTCACGCGAAGTTGCATCGCGCTGCAGAAGTACAGCGCCAAGACCGAGACCACTGGCCTCAGTGTGCAGGATGGTTGGAGCGCTGTCACTGAAGTGGCCAAGAACAGGGTCTGATGTGAGGGCGTGCTTCAGGTTATTAAAAGCAGCTTCGCACTGTTCAGTCCACACGAAAGGGCTGCGTGCTTTAAGTAGTTGATGAAGTGGAGCAGCAATACTTGCAATATGCTTTATAAAACACCGGAAATAAGACGCCAGGCCGAGAAAACTGCGCAATTCTGTAGTCCGTTGTGGACGAGCAAACTTCAAGACCGCAATGATTTTTTCAGGGTCTGGACGAATGCCGTCATGGCTGACTAGATGTCCCAATATTTTAATTTCCTTCTGTGCAAAGTGGCACTTCTTAGTGTTGAGCTGAAGGCCCGCTGAAGCGAGACACGTGAGGACCTCATTGAGGCGCGTGATATGGTCGTTAAAAGTTGACGAAAAGATGACAATGTCATCCAAGTAACATAAACAGGTTCTCCATTTTAGGCCACGAAGCACAGCATCGATCATCCTTTCAAATGTCGCTGGTGTGTTACAAAGTCCGAAAGGCATAACATTAAATTCGTAAAGGCCATCGGGAGTTGCGAAAGCGGTTTTTTCTTTATCGTCCTCGTGCATAGGTATTTGCGGATAACCTGAGCGGAGGTCCAAAGTCGAGAAATATTCGGCACCTTGGAGAGAGTCAAGGGCGTCATCAATTCTTGGCATTGGGTATACATCTTTGCGGGTAATTTTGTTGAGTGCGCGGTAATCAACACAAAAGCGTACCGAGCCGTCTTTTTTTTAACTAACACTACTGGGGAGGACCATGGGCTTGTCGAGGGACGAATAATATATCGATGGAGCATGTCATTTACATTTTCTTCAATTACTTTTCGTTCAGAGAGGGAAACCCGATAAGGCCGTCGGCGAACGATAGAGTTACCTTCAGTAATGATGCGATGGTGCGCAACACTAGTCCGTCCCAGTGGTGGGGAAGTGGCATCAAAAATGGCTTGGTGTTGTCGAAGCATTGTCAGCAGTTCTTGGCGTTGGTTCGGCGTGAGGTTAGGATTAATAGTCTTTGTGAGAACAGAAAGATAGAAGTCATGCGAAACACGGTGCTGAGGCAGAGGGGCGGTGAGCACCATCAAGGACAAAGGTGGAACATCCACCATGCAGGGGAGAGAAGTTCCTTTTGTGAGCACGAGGGATTCACGTGAAGTGTTAGTGGCCGCTACTGTCGCTGAGCCGTTGCAGAACCTCACAAGACTAAACGGGAAGGCGATACCGCGTGCAAGATGACGATAAGATGGTGCGATGAGTACGTCTCCGACAGTGATGTGGTCAGAAACAACGGTAAGCAGTTTTTCGCACTGAGGAGGCAGAACAGTATCAGCGGCGGCAACGAGGGGATGATATCGTTCAGAAACTTCAGATGAAAAATCGCTGTCTGTCATATGAATAACACGGTCGCCACAAGAAATTAACACCGAAGCGGTTGACAAAAAATCCTATCCAAAAATTATCTGATGCGCACACGGTGAAAGCACAGCAAACTGCACATGATGGCGGACGCCGTCTATAACAATTCGAACTGTACACTTTGCTGAAGGATGTAGAGGGACGTCATTTGCTCCACGAAGTTCAGGTCCATCATATGGTGTTGTTACTTTCCGCAAACGGTGGCCCAAACCAGAGCGAATAACAGAAATTGCAGCCCCTGTGTCAATCAAAGCTTCGACCGGTAATCCTTCAGCTAAAACGGAAATCATATTGTACGGGTGATGCGGAGGACTTTTGGTAAGTTCGCAGAGTGCAGTTTCACCTCCGGAAACTGCATCGCTTAGTTTTCTGAATGACGGACAGGAACAGTTGTTGCTGGTCGAAGTGGAGAAACAGAGCGGCTGTATGGGGAAAGGGACCGGCGTCGGGATACATGGACACCACTTGGTTCAGACGAGGATACCGGTGGTGGAGAGGATCGACGAGGTGGGCTGGGAATAAGTCGTCGCTGATAATATGAGGGTTCGTCACTTTCGAAGGCGTCATAACCACGCCGCTCGTTCTGAATGCGTCGACGACTGAAGCGGGATATATGTCCTCGTATTCCACAGCAGTAGCACACTGGGCGAGATGGGCGCCAAGGTGCGTAATAGGGTGGAGTAGGCTGAGCCGTCGTCACGGCGTTGATGTGGTGGTAGGGGGATGCCAGTTGGGGCGGCGGAACAAAAGGAGGGGGTGATGCTGCGACGTGCGCGTAAGTCGATGCTGGGCGGGATCGGACGCCATAGGTCGCGTGATTGTGCCAGCTCATCTTTAATGATGTTGCGGAGACGGGCGTCATTAGAAGGTACGGAAGAATGATCGCACCCGTGTCGACAGACAGGCTTGAGAGCTTGGAGCTCCTCCCGGATGATGGCTCGAATCAGTACCCGTAGATCCAGGTCAGCAGAGGTCGGGCCAGTAGCAATGCCGGGCTGCAATCGGGAGGACTGCAGCTGGTCGATGCGCTGGCAGGTCGCAATAATGGAGTCAACAGTAGAAGGATTCTGGGCAATCAGGGTATTATAAGCCACAGAATTAATTCCTTTTAAGATGTGGTGTACGCGTTCAGGTTCCGGCATGGTGGGACTAACACGCCGGCAGAGTGCAAGTATGGCCTCTATGTAAGACGCGTACGACTCATCGGGACCTTGGAGGCGAGAGGCGAGCTTGTTCTTCGCGACCTCAGTTCGAACTGCGGGGTCCGCGAAATATTGGCGGAACTGCTGCTTGAATGTTGTACAGTTGCTGGTGTGGGGTTCGCGGTTAATAAACCAGGTTCTGGTGACCTCAATGAGGTAGAAAGAAACATTAAGAAATTTTAGAGCATCGTCCCACCGGTTGTAGTTACTGCAGCGTTCATAGGTGTCCAGCCACTCGTCTTCATCGCGACGACCAGCGAACAGCGGCGAGTCGCGTTGTCGTGTGGGAAGAGTCGGAGGGAGTGGTGCAGTCGAGGTAGAGGGTCCTGCCGATTCGTGGGGGCTCTCGGTAGACATAATGATGGTGGCAGGCGGTAAACAGCGACCGGAACGTAGCTCCAGCGAGAGGCAGGGCACAAAAGAGCAAGGGGATAAATTCTGAACTCCACCAGTTGTGGAAGAAGGCTAGGTCGAGACGGCGAGGTCGTGGCGGCAAGGACAGCGAAGCCTTGTCTAGCGTTTTAATCCGATCACGAACCCAGGCATGCGCCGGAGCCGGCGCCGCTGGACGATGATGAGGTATGTACAAATGAAAGAAGAAGATGATGGCATGTACAAATGAAAGAAGGTCCACAGAAGGCTCACAGTATATATGCCATACGTTAACTACTTCGCTTTCACATTACAACCTTCTTTTGGGGTGTTTATATTCAGTCTGTGTGTTTACTTTAGTGTGCTGACTAGTGTTGGCACCTTTGTGGTACAGCCTTTGTCAAAAGTTTAGAGCTCGAAGGGTTACTTCTGGGCCACATCGTGTGGCCTGTAATGCAGTCCCAGCGTTCCAAATCTACTGAAGTTAAGCGTTTTTTTTTGTCCTACCCTCACCAATGGGGAGGACTTCCACAAATTCTAAAGCAGTTAGCGCCAGCACACGGCTTTTATAAGCAAATCCTCTGGCCTCTCTAAACGTTTGACAAAGCCTGTACACGTACGGAAGAAACCATAATGCAGTTGACATCATACAAATGTAAAAAAAAAAACATAAAACGAGCGCTCTTCTGGACACGCTTGGCAAGTTGGCAAGGAACCCGATTTGCGTTGTCATTTCTAGAAAGTTGGAAAAAAAAGGAGCGCTCACCTGCACATTTATGGAGAAGACCTCTTTTCTGTTCTTGAACACCTGCGCTTCGTCTCCACCTGGGCTCTTTATGGGCACATGTGTGCAATCTATGCATCCGGTAACGCCGGGGAATCTTGCCAAGGCGTGGAACCTGGTCATTACTGACCTCACTTCAGAAGCGCTTGGCAGCTGGACGTTCTTCGGGTACAGTCGCAGGCAGATCAACTGTGTGACCTCCCAGATGCATCGGCACACGGAGGGTTGCGTTACGCAAACAAAGTCGCCAACAACAGTTTGCATTGCACCGCTGCCGTAAAAGCGTAGTGCGATCAATACCTTCAACATAGCCGGTAGCGGGGCTTCTCTGTTGTCCGTGTTGGAAGGCAGTTGCAGCTCTGCTAGTATTGATGTCACTGCTCGCTTTGAGAAGCGATAACGGGCTAGGAACTCCTCTTCTGTGTAGGGCTCGAGTGGATTGTGCCTGTCGGCGAGATGCCGGAGAGGAGTGACCGCCGGCGGCTTGTCAAAACCGCCGTAAACCAGTTCAGTCGCGCGTCTAAGAAACCTTGCATAACTCTCGAAGCTGTCGTCTTCGGATAAGTAATGAAACGGCATTCTCGCTGCTCGCTGTAACAAGTAAAAATGGCAGAAAACAGCTGTGCTGTCCGCGGGAACTGGCAAGACCCGAACCGAACGTCAGTAGACCGCGGCCATCTTGTCCGCACAAGACACCTGCCCGCAGCTAAGCCATAGCCAAGCGTACTGTGTGCACAGCCGTGCGGAGAAGCATGCGTTCAGGTAGAGATGCGAGATTAGGGAGCATGAAGGGAGCATGCTGACTGCCTGAACTCGAGGAGGCACAAGGTGGCCCTAATTTAGGACCCCTTATTAAGGGACGTTTCAGAATTGACGTCAGGTCGCCTTACAGTGCGTGATGCGCCCTTATTAAGGTAGGGAGCGTTTCAGAATCCGGGCTGTGCCGTCTTAGTTAAGAGACAAGGACGGCAGGTACCTAAGTAGCGTAATAGGAGAAAACAGGGACGTGCTGGCCCCGTCCCCGCTTTGAGATGTAAACATTCTGTCATTCTTGCGTTGTGCTAGATCCGTGCCATTGCTTTTTTGCGGCTTAAGATTGTGTCATGTGGTAAAATGACCGAAGTGGTTGCTGAGGGTGTTCATGGAAGCCGCTCTGGACGAAGGGCAAAGAAATGCCGGGCGAAGAAATGCCGGGATAATGAAGCATAGGGCATTGTGGGGATACAACAGGTATGAGGTCTTGAGGGGTATTTGGAAAGGAATTATGGCGCCCGGACTTACTTTCGGAAATGAGGTTTTGTGCCTAAACTCAGAGCTACAGTCGACATTAAAAATAAATCAGAGAGCCGTTGGACGATTAGCGCTAGGTGCCCACGGCAAAACCACTAATGAGGCGGTACAGGGAGATATGGGCTGGGCATCTTTCGAAGTACGGGAAGCTCAGAGTAAAATATTATATGAGGAACGCCTGAGGAAATTGGACAGTAAGAGATGGGCAGCTAAAGTATTTAAATACCTGTACTTAAAAAGCATTGACTGTAAATGGAGGAAAAGAACTAGGAAACTAACTAGTAAGTATGCTAGTCACAAGGACGGAGAAATAAAGAGCATTAAGCAACAGGCGAAAAACACGGAATGTAAAAATTGGATAAATTCGATGGAAAAGAAACAGAGTGTGGACTTATACCGAAAGTGGAAAACGCAGATCAGGATGAAGCTTTCTTTGATAACTCAAGAGGCAGTGCCCTACTTTTTGAAGCTAGATCAGGGTGCCTTAGAACACGCAGCTACAAAAAGAAATTTAACAATGAAGATGACGCATGTGCTGTATGTGGTAACTCCAGTGAAACGAGTCCCCATATTATACACGAATGTTATGGTATCCATCCGGAATTTAATGCAGGCGCAGTCGCTGTTCCTGAAGCTCTGGGGTTTAGAGATAGCAGTGGCCGGGTGAATAAACCCGCGGTGGAAACCAGCAAAAAACTACTGGAAGATTGGTAGCTTAAAAGCAGAGAAGTGACATAATGTTAGTAATGTAGAAACAAAAATTTAATAAATGAAATTATGGTATAGTTAACCAATCTAAAACAATAATTAAGATATAGGGAGAAAAATTATCATGATGGCTACTGCTACGACCCCGTTTCAAAGGGGGCGCTCCTATATTCCATCCATCCATCCATCCATCCATCCATCCGGCTTGGCTTAATGCTCATATACGCGTTTTTTTTAACCCCGTGCCTTTTTTGCGTTGTTTTCTCAGATAAGGATGTTCGCGCCGCTTCTCGGCATCTTTACAAAATAACTGAAACTGCACTAAATCCCGTCGTCATGTTTTGGGAGGCCGTAAAACTAGAGATGGTCACTCATTTGTGGTTGTTGATCGGCGTGGTGTGCTTTTGTTCGCGTTTTCTCGTTCGTCGAATGCCTGCGGAGCGTCAGTATTGCTTGCTGCCCCTTGCAGATCTCCACCTGTGTCGTCAGCGTGCTTTCAGGGACAGGAAGTATCCTTGCGAGTAGGAGCTTCAGCAGCGATCTCGATTCGACCGTGTCGGCATCCGTTAACCGAACTGCAGTCATGCAGTTGCAGGTGATTCTGACATTGAAGTTTTTGCTACCGGCGGCTTTCTCATAAAGGCTGGTGAACCGGTCGGCGTGGACGAGCCGATGCAAGCCGGTCAGTAGGAAGAGTCGTTCTCGCACTGACTGGACACGGTAAGAGCCGCCGTTGTCATTTCACCCATTTTGCCTGTTGTGATGTTTCTTGACCATTAGAGTCAAGGCAGGAAGAAATACAAGAAAGTGTTTTAAATCGTATACCTTTATTTAGCGGTCGTTGTTATGTACAGGACCCATAGCGGACGTTAGCGACAGCGAAGCAACATTTTCAGGAACGTTTATTTTTTTTCGCTTATTACGGTCATAAGCGTGCGTTGCCTTGGTCGCGCACGACGGTTTACCAAGTCAGGTTTATAGTACCGATTGCGCACCTAGTCGGGAGTTTTTTTTTTGGAAGGCTTGCCATGTGGCATAGAATGAGGCTGTCTTTTAACTTAAAGGGAATCATGCAGTCTGTTTTCTTCAAGGAACCGGAGCAAGCTCCGGCTCTTATTTTTGTCTATTAGCCACAAGTGTAAATGTTCTTCCTTTGTAGCCGACAGTCGATCCAACTTCTTGTAGTCGTCTTATTCTTGACGGTTGCATTCCTGGGCATGTCCATAAATGTGGCGAAGATCCGCCTTGGCAGCTGGCCTTGGACACTTAGGGCATGTGCTCTGCACTGCATCCTCTTCAGAGCCCCATCGGCACGTCACCGACGGAGTAAGGGACGACAAGTCTTGCTGCGCTATAGCATCAGCGTGTAATTTAATCTTGGTTTTGTGCCGCCATATGATTGTCGGCAACCGTGAGCGATGAATATGAGCACCAGAAGTAATATAGGCTTCCTGCTTTACAGCTGGCCATCACAGGATGAGCTGCAGGGCTGCATGAGCGACCTCTGTGCTGCTGGAGGTTTCCCCAGCATCGTGAGTGCCATTGATACCACTCATGTCAAGATCTAGGCCCATGAGCTGTACGAGGAAGCGTACATATAAATAGCCATTTCTACCACTTCATCTTCGTGCAGCTTGTGGTGGACAGTAAGTGCCAGATCCTCGATGTGGTTGCAAAGTGGCCTGGTGGCACATGACGCGCGAGTGCTCATACACAGCGGCCTCGCTCAGCTCTTCAAATTGGGCACTTGGGCACTTACACCGGCATCCTGCCGCAGTGGTTATCCGTGAAGACTTTGGCTCCAGTATACGGACATGTACGGCAAAAAGCGATACAACGCTGCTCACAGCACCACCAGAACAGTGATTGCAAGGTTGGTGCACAGCACATTCTAAATATTGGATTGCATGGTATCCCGGACACTGACCGGTAGTGCGTGTCCGTGTTTTTCGGACAGCTTGGTACAGTTGTAAGCGTTGTTGAGCGAACAATGTATGCTGAAAGAAATTGACTTTGATGTCACATTTGTTTACTAGTTAAATGACACTGCAGTCAAATAACTTTTGCCAAGCCTGTAAGGGGGGGGGGAGGGGTAGCTTTTCAGCAAACAAACAAATTATGATTGAGTGTCAGTCAAATTTTACTTATTGAATGACACATATCAATATTTACTTAGCAATTACATTTGTCCAAAAATCATAGCATTGTTTCGTTTTTTGAGCATGACATATATTTCATTATGGGAAGGTATCAAAATATTTCCATTCATTAATGGTGCAAGGGTATTTACTACATTGCATTGCACCGGACATGTTTACAGGTTGTGTGATAGCCTGGAAGAACAAATGTTCAAAGCATACATTCCATGTACAGCATATTACGAAGCTGTCAGTTCCAGAAACCACAGGTTACTTAGAGCAGATGTGACTTTATTTGAATGCATCATAATGGAGAGGAAAGTTTTATTATTTTGCATTATATGCATTCACTTTGACTGCAGCAACTTGTTTTACGCGCGTCACCAAGTTTATAGTGGCAGTGCGTAGCCCACTCACCATGCTTTTTTGTAGGACAATAGGGCAGTTGAAATGCTGCTTTCATTCTCTCCGTGATCAGCAGCGCATGTCACTGGACCATGTGTGGACCAGCATCATGACGAGCTGCTAACTCCACAATGTGTCCCAGGAGTATGCGAGCAGCATAGGCTAACACACGGAAATGCAAAATGAAGTGTCTGTACATGCTTATCCTCACCGAGGTTATAGATTTATGCTGCGCAAAGGCATGATGCAGCACGATTTCTCCTGATTTAAGTACAGTTACGTGAAATAAATTATGCCTGTGCTAGTCACTGAGTTTAATGTTTTCACTGAGTGACCCCTCATGACCGGATAACTATGCAAATGTGTTTATTTTACTATACGCTACGTCAGTCTTGTATTGACATCCTGAAGCCTACGCAATAGTTTGCATTGAAATTTTTGCTGTCGAGCTGTTTAACGTTGCAGTGCATATAGAGCATAATAACAGATGGAGCATAAACATTTCCTTTTTACTTCATTTTGGTTGCAACATCAGATTCGAGACATGTAAATAGGAGATTGCACTTGAGCACTAAGCTTAATGTCTACCTGCAGTGGAGTTACAGTGGTTAGGGTGCTACACTACTGCACCCGAAGATGAAGGATTGAATGCTGGCTACGGTGGCCTCATTTCGATAGAGGCAAAACGTAGGCGCCCGTCTGCTGTGTAATGTCAGTGAATGTTAAAAGATCCGAGGTGGTCGAAATTTCCCTACCTGTCCACTACTGCATCTCTCGTAGCTTGAGTCACTGTGGAATGTTAAGCCCAATAAATGAAACCAAGCGTGACCTTAACATCGGTTACACCAAGAGTTGGTTCAATGTGGTAAAGTATGGTACTTAACAGATTAGAGATATGTTTTTAAGCTGTGAATTTGTTATTTTAATACCTGCAATATATATTTTGTTGGAGTCTGTGCAGTAAATTGTTAAACATACAATATGTTTTTCCATCACTCAAGGATTGCCATTTTGTAAAGTACTTGCACGGTATCAGAGTGCAATGGTAAACTCTGGAAGACTTGGTGAATGTATGCAAAAGTAGAAGCCCGGGCTACCATATTGTGGTAGGTGTTCACATCCCCAGGTTTTGTGTAAATTTTCTCGTTGTGTGGCAGACATGGCAGCAATGCTCGAACGGGCCATGTGGCATAAAAATAAAATGCGAGCTACCTGCTCAAAGTGTAACGAGTGATTTTGCCATCAACTTTCAATGATCACATCTGTATTATTGGCAGTGCTTACGTTGCAATTACAGTTGTGACAATGAAGAATATATATAGGGCCACAGAAAACTGTCTTATTATTTGCAGGTGTACTATTCAACAGCATTTTGGTTAACCTTGTATTAGAATGTTCATAGCCTTTGCAGCACTGCAGTGTCCAGTTTTCATGTCAACTAAACTTTTCTACATTATACTCTTGCAAGTGCTTCAAAATTATTAATTCCACCCTTTAAGACCAACACCTGTAACCCTCACAAACTGTTCTTTGTTAATTATTCTCTGGTACTCACTATGTAGTGTGACCTGCAGAACAAATATCAGCATGGCTTGTGTGTGTGTAAGGCATCTACAACAGTCATTTTGTACTTTTTTCAAGTATATGTTGTTTTGCTTGTATGATAATATTTCTTGCCAATGTGGGCCACAATTTCCTCAATTGTATGCTGTGAGAACAGTATCTACAAATGATTTCTCTCAATGTCGCGCTGGTGCTGGTCACATGCTTGCATTAAATCACCTCGAGAGCTACTCATCTTGCATATCTGTATGTTGTTGCAATACCACTCAACACCTATGCAAATCGAACACCCAGAACAGGCCAGAATTATATGACTGGAAGGAAAGCACTTGGCCGTTTTTGTTTATCTGCAGGAAAAAAACAACTGTGAGAGCAAATGCTGTGGTTGCACAAGTATACCACATTGCTGTCATGGTGACAACTGCTGTGTTCATATGAACAGCTGTATTTGTCAACAATACTGTAACATATTTGTGTTCGTTTGTGTTTCAGAAATTGGGGTGTGGAGCACTGACATTTTGACATACAAATCGAGTACGTTTGCGGGGAAGAATGCATTAGAATATCTATTCTACAAACTGGTGCAAAAATAATAAAAATGAATAAAAATAATTTTTTTTGCGTCATTTCTGCCGAACACTTGCACATGACTGATATTGTGCATAGGCATACGCCAGAACTAAAAGTACATTACAAATGTTACACAGCTTTGGACATATATTTTTTTTCAATAAGGCCCTGCATGAAACCAATAGGAGCTGTCCTATCGTGGCAGAATGCAGTAAACTTCCATATCTAGCAGCCTTTAAGGATCCAGAAAAAATCTGCGGTATATAAGAAAGCATTGTTTATTTAAGGGGCCTGAATAAATTGACAGAAACCGTTTATACCACAGTATTTGTACCTGATGTGCACTTGCCCGATTTTTGTCTGCTTTTTAAACGAAAGCGTAGTGAGAACGGCGTTATTATCGGGTTTCGTAAAGCGCTTTACTGGGCACACCGTCGCAAAGGCCCTCTCTACAAAACGGCCCCGTCGCGTTTTGAGAATACTTCACTGCATGGTGCACACGATCACGGTGAAGCGTGCAACCTTTAAAATAAAGTGATTGAGAAATTTACGCTATATTTGGTATTCTTACACTAGTTACAAATTTAAATCAACTTTTCGGAAGACGGATCGATTAACAAGCATATTTCAATCGTATAGATTTTTTCGCATAGCCCCTTTAAAACGAAAACCGCATATCTCGCATTTCGTCAATACGTCCTCGTTTTCAATTCAGGGGTGTTGCAGGCATGTGTTATAACTTGTGCCGCTGCTAAGCGCAAGTTTTTATTTTAGTGCTATTGCGGTCCGTTTTGTATACCGCTGGTAAATAGGTTTACAGGCAACGTTCCAAGCGACGGGCCTGTGCCAGCAGTGGGTAAAGAAACCGTGTCGAAGAAAGGATGTGGTGACGGCTCCAAAAATGTGAATTTGTGAGCGTGGCAGCTAGTAAGGCGTTTTTTAAAAATGTAATGATATTGACTATGGGAATAATATTGGTGCATGAGCGACCCGAGAGTCTCGCGTCAAGATAAAATGCATGATTGGTGAATCTTACGTCGAGATAAAATGCATGATCCGTGAATGAGCGACCTTTGGAGATAACGCGAAGAGGTCGAAATTTCGTGAGCCTTCCAATATGGCGTCTTTGTCTCAAGGTGATTTTAGGTTATATTTGCAGCGCACATCACCTCAATGGTAGTTGCAGTGCGAAGAGTGCTCTAAAATTGTGAGGGACAACTCTCAGCTTTTGATAGGTGTTAAATTTTAATAAATGGAACTGGTCGATTCCTATAATATGCCTCAATAGCGATTCAACCGGCACTGACGTCAGCACAGTACCTGTCTTTGAGGACTGCGGTTAATTAAAGCTTCCCAACAGGGCTGCTACGTACAAGTCTGATATCCGCGGCCTACGCGGCCTAACTACGCGGCCTAACATTTTCATTGTGTTTGCTAAAATGGACATTCTGATCGCCAATGAAGCACGCTCGATGGCTACGGTTTCTGCTGCATAAGACGTGAACAACGCGTCATATACATGCGGAGTTAGGCTCTGTTTTAGGCAGCATCGACTCCAGCACGCTTTAATGTGCGCTCGTATTATGCCCCCTAAGAAATTAGACATGCATGAAAATTCGACTTTGGAGGCGGCCCTGTTCAGCTGCTCATCGCTAGAGTCCCAACTGGCCCTGGCCAGCGGGCAATGTTGACAGCTAATTGTCCAGTGGCCTTCCATACTAGGCACTCCACTTATGCAAAGGGCCCTTGACCTGCACTCTTTTTTTTTCTTCAATAAAGATTTTCATCCTCACCACGCCGTGACAGATTGAAAGCATCGTCAGGTGCCACGGCGCGTTCCCTAAGCAAAGGCCAAGATTTCCCATGTATAGGTACCCGCTGTTCTCAAACTAGGTAACCACTGTCTCTATGTGTATGTTAAGACAGCCCTGAATAACTCCGGTCTTGTAGATGTCTGGTCTTACTAAAAACACTGTTTAAGTCTCGAATTAGCTCGGACTTTATCGTGCAAGCGGGCCCAGTTTCTATAAGGTACGAGAGGACGTGTGTAATTACAGTGGCCCTGGCATCGTGCGCGCTCAAGATGTGTGTGACTGAAAAACTGAGTCTATGGATCGAATCTTTTCTGGACGTGTATTCTACCCGCCTGAAACGGCAGATGGTTAGAACAGTAGGGCAAGGCGACAGCTGTAGACCCTTGATTTAGCGCGCGTTCTTTTCAACTCCAATAACCTGTCCTCGATGATGACCTTGAAGATGGCATGCAGCCTCGCGCTTTTACTGGTATTGCGAAGCAGACGGGAGGACGATGCATGACAAGGAGTTCTTTTACGATAAGTGTGAAGTGCTAACCTTCCCGAAGCACTACTTGACCTTCATTGTGCACTGGTACTGTTTGTGTGAGAGTGTGAATGCCAGAGACCCTAAGCCAGACAAGTAGGCAACAAAGTTTGGGGAGCTTTAAGAGGGAGCGGACATGAACCTGCTCCTTCTCTTGCGATCCGTCCGCCCTTGTCGTCGCATCAGTTCACCTCCAGTGGCTAGATCCCGGAAAGGTTCCGACGATTCCGTTCAGGAACCGTTCGCTTCGGTGATGACGTCAAATTTGCGTCAGCGAGGGCGGGGCCAACACAATGGGAGGAAGATGGGAAAGACACCGGCCAAATGACGAGCGCACCAGCTTGCGGCGAACAACGTTATGCCTGTGTGGCTTGTTCGGGGTCTATATAGTGGATATAGTAGCGTCAGGTATGGTTTAGATATAGCAATACTATAGGAACATATATTTCCTCACAAGTTGTATTATGTCTTAGACAGCGCAGGTAACAACTGTCAATCAATTCAACGTTTCTTCTTCTACCTTGATAAATGCCATATACCCATGAAAGAGAATTTGCCAGGATTTAGTGTGGACTGCAAACTGTGCTACAGATACAGAATTAGTGTAATAAGTCATTTAAGGATTTAAGATAACAAAATTTAATGAAAGTTGAAATTACCGAGCAACGTTTTGGAAGTTTGTAAGTTTGTAATACAGTTAGCTAGAGAATCTCTCCGTAAATGTGATGTGGTTACAAAACAACGTTTTCTTGGCTCGTTTTTTTTTTTTTCAGCTGCTAGATCGTGTCCCATGCCAGCGATGTGCCATTGTCTGCTGCTGTTGCTTCTTTGCACGCTTGGTATGGTTCTGATCTCTGCACACCACAAAGGCTTCAAAATGGTGCGAATAGATTGCCAGCCTTTAGGTCCTCATGTTTCGCCGCAGCAGCGCCTTTTGTTGGTTGGATTTGCGAATCGGCACCCTTGCCTAATAAAGGGATCATCGGGGCTGATACCAGAGGTCATCAATGGCAACGTATCGCACTTGTGGTGAAAGCTAGCCGCGGTTCTGAATGACCACAAAATTGGCTGTGGTTTAGCTCTGGTTAACCCTAGTTGAATTCCGAAAACAACGGCGGAAGCTTCTTTTGCCTGCTACATCATGCCCCTATCACGCCCTATCGGTGTAAAATGCGACATTATCGGGGACACTTAAGCTCATCCTTTTAGGATATGACGCGAGAGCGTAAGCTACCAGCCCACATATAAACTCACGCTTCAACCAAGCCGTCTAGACGTACCTGCGTATCGTAGGGGTAACGAGAATGCCAACGATAATGAGCTACCGCTGGACAAGATCATGTTATTGGGCCTACAAATCTGGCTATCCAGAAGGGCTTTCAGGCATGCAGACGTTGATGCGAGGAAAACACAGCAGTATTTTCGCGAAGCCGTTGCGAGAGTTATTGCAGTTCTTAAGACAGAAGACGAAGTGCCTGAGTGGCTTCCGAGAATGGAAGTGTTGCTGCAAATGACTGATTTGTAATGGATCACGCAGCCCAAATCGCGTAGTTTCAACCCATGTTGTGCATTTGTCGCGAAATATTCTCTCTCTTTGTGTGTGTGTGTGTGCGCGTGTGTGTTGAGTAATGTTCTTTATGTGTAAAATCTGATAATAAATAGGTATTAAAGAAAAGAAAGTGGCTCAGCTGGGTAAACCGCTCGGCAGGGGATCCGCGGGTCCTAAGTTTGAAGGTTCGATTCCCCTGTGGTGGCAATTTTTTTTTTATGAGGAGACCCTAGCTGCGCATCTTCACGTGCACGGCGTAGCTGGGGCCTCCCGAGGTCTCTCTGGCTATAGGAGTGTTGCTTTCGCTGCAAAACAAGGCAGAAGGTCTGGCGGAAGCGGCGCGGAGGGACCTTAGCGCGGCGCCGACTGCGGCGCCATCTGGCGGAGCTCGGCTGAAACGGTTGCTGGGCGATGGATGTTCAAGGCGATTCGTGCCTGCCGGCCACCGGCTACGCGACGAGGCAAAACCTTGCGTAATGTTGCTTCCGCAACAAAAAGCCTGCGTCGAAGAGTGTGCAGCAGTGGCGAAAAAGCTGGAAAAAAGAGGTATGTAATTCAGGCCATGACGCAGTAATTGTGCCCGCTGAATACACGTAAGCTGTTGATCGGGTATGTGCCTCTTCCGTCGTGAAACAATTAAGCTTTATTGTTTGTCGAGTCCTCGGGCTTGTATCCTCTCCCTCGGCGGGCGTTGAAGTGCTCAGTGCGTGCGACGAAATTTTCGAAGAGCCATGTGTGACAAAAACACTATATTGACTGCGGTGGTTTTGTGCACGTTCAGGATTGCAGTACTTCACCGCAATTCTGCGCCACAATCCCTTGGGGAGGACAAGATCGCGGATTGCTCTTAAGTCTGCTTAGGACTGCAAATGACGAAAACCAATTCAAAGAACTTTTTTCATTGACTGCTTCGTCATTTTTATCCGCACTATCATCAGCCCTATTACTACTCTCATCCTCACTATTTCTACTATAAACATGCTCATTATAAACTAAATGCTGCAGCATTGTCATTGTTACTATCGTCATTATTATACTCATTAACCGCAGCTTCATTGTCATCACTGCTATCCTTATTATCGGTATGACAACTACAGCGTTGTTGCAATTGCTGCTACCATCCTTGCACTAGACAAGGTGAATTATGACCTGGTTCTTACGAGCTCTCTCTACTACACGAGCACAAGCTTGCAATGTCTTCTTGGTTTTGAAGCTGTCTATGTTATGCAGGTGTTACATTGTGGAAGAAAAAAAGTGCAGGTGATGCATATAATTGTTTTCTTTTTTTACGGCAACTCTCAATTGGAGCCTATGCGTCGTGCCGATGTTTCTCACTCTGGAGGGTGGGGGAGCTGGTCTTCACACTTCTTTGTTCATCAGCTTGTTTCAATGTTTTTCTTCCTAAAAAGAGATAGCCATCTCTTCCTCCTAGCTGTGTTTACGAGACGATTAATTCTCGATTTGCTTATTCTGTGTGCGCCCACTTGGAGTGAGCGGCGTTCGAGGGGTTTTCTTAAGGAAGTTGCCGACACATTCCATTTCCTCACTGTGTGGTTTTCCTTGAAGTGCCTATAGAGTCTATCCACAAGGTAGATGACAAAAGATCTATTTTAGACGGTTCCTGTACTGATGTATTGGCAGGCTTACATTTCCTTTCTGGAGTACAGTGTATTAAAGCGGGTACAACGGATGTGTATTCAATCAGCCACAAATACTTCCTTTTTTAAACTGCACACGTCAACCTTACCTGTCAAAACGCGGCTTCATGCAAAATGAATTTTTGTGCCATGGTCAGTGGACTGTCGCCTGTGTCGCAGTCAGAAACTATAGATATTGGTTTTGTGTATTGTCGTGAGGCCGGATTTTTCTTTCTTTGACGGGTGGGAGGGGGGGGGGGGGGGCAGGCATTCAATGGACTCGCAAAAAGGGGCATTCATATTGTGCCCTCCATTAAAAGGTTTTTGCCTGTAGTGGAAGTTTCTAAGGTTCCATGTAATCGTTTTGTGCTCATGGGATTGTTTAGCCTGTGGAAGAGCCGTATGACGGATCGCCACGCAGAGCCACCACGTTCATCGAAGTCTCTGTCCAGAGAACAGTGTGGTATGGTGCGGGGGTATATGCTGCGCAGGATCGACCTCCTACCTGGCTGCTTTTACTCGATGTATGTATGACTCCCTGAATTTTGATGTGTGTGCAACGTAAGAGCTGGATTCTTTTAGAACTGTGCACGACGGGTTGAGGGATGCGACAAGTCGGGCTTGAAGCCTGCCTGTGGTGGTTATATTTTATGCAATAAAGAAGAAAAGAAGTCCAGCGTAGAAAATAAATTTATGCGCTCCGCTGGAAATCGTACAGCGGTTTCTTGTTTTAGTGCGAAGAACGTTTTCTGGTCACACTTTCTGTACACGGCGCGTGAATCAAGTAAGGCGTTCGATTAAAAAGTGAACTGCAGGTTTTCTGATATTCAGCAGTTTCCGATTCGCCAAATCCTTATTGGCCTCAGTCGAATCAAAAGCTGGCGTTTCGCCGATTTGAAGTCAGAAATATGGTTGGAAAATGCTAAATAAATGACCTCCTCAGAACGGTCCCGTAGATATATGTACCTAAAAATAGTTTTTTTTTTCTTTTCTGCAACACGCATGTTACTAGTTCAGAACATTCATGAACCGCAATCCCAGCACTCATTGTTGTCGTGCGCGCATTCAGGATAACGGTACTCCATCGCATGCGGCGCCACAATACCTTGCGGAGGACATTTAGAGTCACTAGTCTGCTTCCCCAGTTCTCGGCCCCATTCAGAATTCACGGCCTGCAGCGGAAGGCACGCCATGCCTGCGGCAGCCTCAAACTTCTTTTGGGGATGAAACTAATACGAGTGGCTTGTGGCGTAAGTTCAAGCCTGCGCATGGCTGATTACTGGCGGTATCCATGTTCCCTTCTGCACCTGTTCACTACCATGTTATACCATGTTTTGAGTTCTGCACTGCAACGATGCAACGACTGATTGCTGCAGCAATGTTTTCTTGTATGTATATTTTAGGGGCAGGCCAGTAGGAGAGGCTGACACTTTCCACAGGTTAGGTGCCCAGGACTACCTACCAAGCATTCCGGCTGGATATGACAAGCCCTTCGAATTGCGGGCTGAGATTAGGAGTAAGTGTAAATGCCTTGCTGTTACCTGTATTGTCATAAAAAAAAAGAGTACTGTCAAAGAACGCACACACTATGCGGCGACATCTATCTCATATCAAAACTGCTTGCTGTCGGGCCAGTTGGATCTGCATATTTTAGATAAAGTTAGCGCAGAAACTTGGACGGTGGCATAGAAGAGACACACACGACGAAAGACAAAACTCGTTTGCTTCGTCGTGTCTCTCTTATGCCTTCGCCAAAATTTTCTGCAAAACTTCATCTACAAATATATTGCGGATTACCCGAGATTATTAATGAAGTAACTAGCAAGGAGTGCTGGGCTAACTGCACCTTGGCACACTTACTGGCTCACGAGATGCAACAACATTATTAGCGTATGCATTAGGAATGCAACCACGTGCTTCGTCGACACCAGAGCATGAAAGAACCTCAGTTAAATTCAATTCACAGCTGCCCACTGCATCATTCCTAGCCCATGTGCTACATTTCTTTAATTAAATCCCACAAATGCAGTCAAGGTCAGGACACTAAAAAGAGTCCACTCAAATGCTTACCAACAACCACTGCCTCCGCAACAAACAATTAGTTGTTATCTTCAGCTTTAGTTAGCTCTTCCATTCATGGAGTTACACGTCCTTCAATAAAGCAGGAACATTAACAATCACTTCACTCCTTATGTTGACGTGCAAGGTGTTTGTAATAGCTATGACTGTTTTTGAAGTGGAAGCGTCACCATGCTAGGTAGAGCCGGTCTTCGCTTGGGGCTTCAATTTGACCTTCAAAGAGCAGGAGGTCAAACTGTTGCTTTGTGATCCAGGTGTCGTAGAAAAATGTGACATGTACTGTGCCTTTTCTTTTCTATAAACCAACACACAATGTCAGCATGGGATAGCTATTGACCTTCAAGGAGCCACACTATAAAGTGTGGCTATTGTGCCTTCATTTCCCCAAAACAACCGACCGCTTTGCAGTGTAACCTTATGGACCTCCTTGGTATCCAATAGATGACCTTGACCCTTTGATTTTGGTTGACCTTTAACCTCTGACCTTTCACACTTGGAGCTCAGCAGAAAATTAAAAGAAAAATTATGATCCTGCCGCGGTGGCGCAGTGGTCAGGAAGCCCGACTACTGAGCAGAAGTACCCGGGCTCAATCCCGACCGCCGGCGGCTTCGTTTCTACGAAGGCGCAACGGAGAGACGTCCGTGTGCTGTGCGATGTCAGTACACGTTAAAGATGCCCAGGTGGCCAAAATTACTCCGGAGCCTCCAGTACGGCTCCTCTTTCTCTTCTTCCCCGTTCACTCCGATTTTCCTTCCCTTACGGTGCGGTTCATGCGTCTCCCCAGAAGTGTGATAGATACTGCGCCATTCCTTTCCTGTACACTAATTTATAAGAAAAAATATAAAAAGTCCCTGTTTTAAAGGTGGTGTCAGAGATGGAGGGGGGCTGCTCATGGCCCTACGGGGCTGGGAATTGTGGGCCCCTGCCGTTTGCGGCGGGTGCTCGCCGGCCACCAGCAGTTGTATCTGTTGTAGGCTGTCATTGCACCCGCGACTGCTTCGGTGGCGGAGAACGGCTGTATTTGTTGTCCTTATTGTTCTCATCTAAATTAATGACACATACCCACAGAGGGGTACCGGTAATGAATTGGGGTGCAGATATATTTGTTTTTGATATGTATAATTGCGTCGCCAAACAAAATGAAATGATTGCTGGAGAAGAGAGGAGGAAAGTAAAATATGAAAAATCGAAATAAAATGGAGAATTCATAACACACGCAGGAGGTGAAAACTGAGAGATTCGTATCTACAGATTATAAATATCAAAGCCTATTAGCAAGGCAGACGTTTACATTCTATTAAAAGTTTTGAATGGCGCTAAAAACAGACCTGTGGCTGTACCTGAGTATGACGGCACCGAACTGCAAAAAAATCTGGCTGCTCAAATTAAGTCCCAGCTGTTGTAATGGCTTCTCCAAATAACCGCCTTCTTATCATGGTGAAACGGCAGCAGAACAGGAAGAAATGTTCTATTGATTCCGGTGCCCCGCATAATGCGCAGGCAGGAGTAAGCGCCAAACTAGACCTGTGCATATAAAAATTTAGGTAGTAACCGGATTTGCAGGTAGTAATCGCAGATCCGGATCATGATAAGGAAATAACAAGAAGAATAAGATTGGAATGGAGCGCATTTGGCAAGCACTCGCAGATTATGACTAGCAGCTTACCGGTATCGCTCAAGAGGGAAGTATACAATAGTTGCATCTTACCTGTACTCATCTATGGGGCTGAAACGTTGAGGCTAACCACGAGGGTTCTACTTAAGTTGAGGACAGCCCAGAGGACTATGGAACGAAAAATGGTAGGGGTAACATTAAGAGATAGGAAACGTGCAGAGTGGGTCAGAGAAATAACTCAAGTTACCGACATTCTAGGGGAAATTAAGAAGAAGAAATGGGCATGGGCAGGACATGTAGTGCGAAGAGAGGATAACCGATGGTAGATTAGGGTAACAAACTGGATTCCAAGGGAAGGAAAGCGTAGCAGGGGGCGGCAGAAAGTTAGGGGGGTGGATGAGGTTAAGAAGTTCGCAGGGGTCAAGTGGATGCAGCTAGCACAGAACCAGGTTAATTGGAGGAATATGGGAGAGGCCTTCGCCCTGCAGTGAGTATAGTCAGGCTGATGATGATGATATAGAAATTTAGAAGCGGGATAATGCAGCGCAGCTTAGTTAGAGGGACTTCAATCTACCGTGATTTACATGGTCTCCTACTACCGAAATATTTGAGATGGAGGTAATCATTCGGTGTTAATATAGATTCAGTCTGCCTGCTTAATAAGGAGCGCCTACGAAACAGCGCTGCTGTTATGTACGCTGTATCCGGGAGGATAGATAACACGGGGCCATTGAAAGACTCGTTAGCTAGTCTATCAGCAACCTCATTGACTGTCATATTGCTGTGATCTGGTACCAACATCATATGTGTGAGACTGAAATGTGAAATGAGCAATGAAATAAACGTGTTTAAGAATAAACCAATCATATGAACCAATTAGCCCTACAGCAAGTACTTCTTCACGTTTATGATTGACGAATCCATATTCGAAGAAAGCGGCGAGCACAAGGAATAAGAGTGTGTTATTACAGCCTCTGCTGAGTACGATAGGTCTAGATTGCGCAGAGCAAGCACCACCGCCAGAAACTCAACCTAGAAAATTTGGGTGAAATCCTGATGTCAAACAGAAAAAGCCCAGTCTAGAAGCGAACAGTATGTTGCGACGCGCGTCCTCTCCTTCTTTTTCTTTATTCTCTATTTTCTCCTCTGTTTGCACGAAGTAGCGGATGTGGCTCAGCTTTACAGCCTTCAGAGCCTGTAGCAGGCCCGTGCATTTTCCTTTCTTGCTTCCTATAGTCACAGCAACCACAACAACAACAGCTTTCGCTCATCATTAGGTCCAGGTAAAGCCACTCAATAAGCGAAAATTAGCGCCATCTTGTCTCTCTCCTCCTCAGGCGCCGCCGCTCCTCTTCTCGAGTTGCGATCGTGGCTCCCAGCGCGCGAGCGGCTATGCAATTATTTGCAATATAGTAACAAGGCTGTATATGCTCGACAAAAGTCCGTGATGCACCCCGGGCCACACGCAGCCGACCCACACTCGGATGACCGTTGCTCGCAGAAGGCGCGACAATGAACCCGGCCGATTCGATGCAACCAGACCTTCCTCCGCGCCGAATCCCGATTCGCCGACGGGGTCTAAACAATGCCTCGCCACAATGCTTACGTGAGCTGCACCCGAAAACGCAGCAGCACGACATTTCGAACAAATGATTTACATTAACACTGCGAAAGAGGAGCGGGCAGTAGCAAAACACATGACGATATGCGCAGCGCGCGCGTTGTTTGGCACTGTGGGAAAGGAGGCAGCAACGCAACAAGCAAAAAAAAAAAAAAAATAGCGTGCGAGAACACGTGATGGCACTTGGCCAATGGGAATGTCGAACGTCGAAGGAATGCAGAGGAGAGGAGACCGGCGGCAGTCTTCACATGTTGGCGCTACGTTTAGCAAATTTATTGAGGGGTTTTAGCTATTATATGGGCCCGACCTCGTGAGGCAAATTGATCTTTCGGTTTGCCTAAATAAATAATAAATGATCCTGCAAAATTATGCCAGCCACAGGTGTTAGCGTAAGGACCATTTATTTATTGCGGTCTCACGCTGACATAGCTGTGCAGATAGAATAGGCGAACTGAGCATTCGGGCTATATTAGTCGTCATATGTCTTGTTTCCGCGTTATTATGTGAACCTCATGTCTCTCGGCACACGCCACAAAGTGGCAGCTGACAAGGGTACTTTCTAGAGCGTGTACTGTGCGCTCTACGTTCAGCTCATTCGGGAGCCGCGTCCATGATATCCTTCTTCAGCAGTTCTCCTCTCGGCTCCATCCGGTTTCCATGCTGACATGCCGACTATCCTCACATTGGTCACGTACACGTTTTTTGTTTCTCGCATGAACGCCGAAGGCTTTCTTCAACGATCGCAGGGGTTATAACAATGCGTTAAATGGTTTTGGAGAGTTCACCGGTCTTGATTCATGCCAATAATTAATTTGTCCCTCTTTTCACGCAAACCGCCGATAGTAGCAAATATTGGCAGCAAGGTTGGCTTTAGTAATTGTGGCTGTAGAGAGCCAAACGTTCTTTAGCATCGGAGTCGACGAAACGCACAGCAATGACCTTGCTGCCCGAGCGTCTCACACGGTTCTTAAAAGATGATTACCTTACTGCAAATATTTACCGTTTTCTTTAGCGCTTTGCATTTTACGATCGCATTGACTGAATGCAGCCACAACGGCGCGTTATCACTAATCAAATGAGACCTACGCACCTGATGTTTCATGCGAGAATCAAAAACGATAGCTTTGTTTAGTACAATCATAAACTTTTATTCATCTTCAGAAACAGGTTTGGAAGAAGCAAGGAATGTAATCTAGCCATATCCCAGAGTGAATATTGACGAGGGTGGCGCTCAATAGATGTAGGCCCTGGTTCGCTCCTGGACATATCCAGGACGGCTGTGGTACACGGAGCTTCGAGATCCGGTCAGCACCGGGGCGTGGTGGTAGTCGGTCTGGTGGTATGGAAGGCTGCAGCGGTGCACGCGGAAAGAACAGTTTAGACTGGTCCATGTTCAAAAGGAGAATTGACGTTATGGTAGCTTTTGAGACATGAAACATCGACGGGTTAGTGTGTTTTTAGCGACACATCATCATCAGAACTGTTGCTATCATGGTCATTAAAGAAACTATTGAGCAATGATGCAACTTCAGTAAAGATCCATTTCTGTGTTACTATCTTGCACTCGGTTGTCGCTACTGCAATCAGAAACAGGGTCACCTTGTTGGTGTTTGACTTTCATAGGAGGATTGTAAAGCTGTTCTGCGATCTCTTCTCGTATCGTTTTCAACGCTGTTTGCGTGGCGAATTTGATAATAGTTTGCTTGCTGCAGTAGGTCATATTAGAGCAACTTGTTGCTTTACGTAAGCAAATTGCCCGCGGAAACGAACATAAATACGTGCAGCTCTATCATCCTTCCACGTGCCGCAAAGGAAAATGACCGCAGTGATGAATCTAATGTCCTGTAAACGTGGAACAAACGGAGGATTGTTTCTATTGTACCTTCACCTTTAGCCGCAATAACATTGTCATCCTAACTGGTCGGCAAAAGAGAGTTCAGCTAAGAACTAACAGTTCGATGAGTGGGCCCAGTTTGTCATACATATTGAAGAACCTCCCTAAAAGTTTACGACCGCAAACGATTCCTTCTTTATGTTTGTGTGCCGTTAGTGAAAGTTTAGTGTGCTTCTTCAGGAAAAAAGGAAGAGTTCGCGCAACAGACCTATTTTTTTTCCCGCCATACTCTTCCATATAAGCAGAAACTCTTTAAAGTAGCTATTCGCAGTAGAGTGACTATGCAAATACATTTCGTATACCAGGCACTCTGTAATCTCTAGATCACGTGGTTGTGAGTGGAGTCTGAATACATCCCATTGACAAATGCCATAACTGAAAGGTTACTCATTATAAACTTGCTGAGGGCCCTGACCACTTGTAAAGACTGCGCATTCATTCTCCAGGAAGAGACTGTTTTAGATAACAGCGGCGGAGTCTGCTCACCCGGTGAGAGGGTCGTGGTGGACGACGGTGGACTTTGGATGCACCACCTTGCTATCCTCGACAGTGTAGCCGTACTCGTGGTGGGGCACGTGCACCAGCTCCTTATGGGCGGCCACTACGGGAGTCCTGACCACGGTCTGGTGCAACAGCGGTGCCTGAATCACGGCGGCGGGGATGCCGTACGTGAAGACAGCGCCGCAGTGGGCACCAGCAGCCAATAAACAGGCGACGACGACAGTCTGATGAAGAAAGAAATAGAAAAGCTCTCTTACAGTTCTTTTGTCAGGCAGAAACCATAACTATTTAAATAAAAAACTGGTCGGTCTGCAGGCGCGAGCTCTGACGATTCTTTTGGCTAACGAGAGGGCCATTATCAAAGACGGAACAAGATAAATAAATAGAGAAACAAAAACGCGTATATCTGTTGATTCGCTGCTGTGTGGTATTGCTTGCTGTCTGCAGCAGGTTTGGGGATGTTCTCTGTTGCTCAGCGCCTAAAAAGTACGCTAAAAGGTGGTCTGAGGCGACCTCAAGGTGTCGCCATCCTTGTTATATTTGATGACGCATATCAGCTCTGGACTTAAGTCAATAGTGGTTGATCTAGCTATTGTACCAGACCGTAATCTCACCGCAGGTGTCACATTTTAGTGCACTCTTAGTCTCTCCAAATGTTTTTAACATGCGGATTCCTGGCGCCTGTCACTAGATCTGTTTTGGAGCATTGATGGTGGGCAGTTTTGTAACTTTGCATAGACGAAAGAGGTGGCTATATACGTGAAATAAGTTTTAATGACAACCAACGTACCCCATAGTGCGACCGAAAAAAGGAATGGTTGTTGAATGTATCGTATTAGGGGCGTTACTAATTTGCGGATTTGGTGCGAAGCATAAAACTGACCACTCTTCCATTTTGGACATTACAGGTCATCTGCCTCAAAGATGCGCCATGTCAGAAACGACAAAAAAAAAATAATCTGGCTACTTACGAGGGCCTTCATGTTGCTTGGAAGGAAGGAGTTAGCCCAAAGCTCTTGTGCTAATGGCCGAAAGGCACGAGTGTGTTTTCTGCGTGCAAGAGCGGCCACTTTTATACCCGCTGGCGATGCCCGCGTCATCATCACCGAAGGCCTCTCATTGGTGGTGAGCACGCAAACAAGCCCCGTTATATCTACTTTCATAAATAGCCGACTGTTTGATCTATACTTCGCTTTGCAGTCAACATGATCTGAGAACGTGACGGAATGCTAATCGCGAGTCTTCGCCGCACAGACACCAGAGCTCTAGAGCGAACCTTTAGAAATGCTTGGTTTGCTCATTTTGCTTTGCGATGTCTCATGGCTTACACTAAAACTTTTCTTATTTTTTCTTGTTCTTTTCTCCGCAGATCGATAACGGCGGTGTTACCTTTTCCAAAAATCTCATAGATCTAAAACCAGGAAAAAACGTCTCAAAAGCATAGCAGCCTGTCTTGCAGTAAGTACACTGCGAGGCGTGGTCATCTCTGGTCACTTGTCATTCCGGTTCAGATATGCAAAGCGGACGCGCGTGTCACCTGCAGAACCTCTTCCCTCTTGCCGGCGTACACGGCACATGGGCCGCTAGGCGGCTGGCAAGAGTGCAGCTGCTTGTACTCCTGGATAGGAGCAGACGTCGAAATTAATCGACTGTACGTGCGTACGCATAGCTGTGCCTTGCTCGACATGGTCGATTCTTCAACTCCCTCGTGGAGGGCCCTTTCAATATTGTGCTTGGAGCTAAACAGGCAGTTGGAAAGCCTATGCAAAACTTCTTAAATGCGGCAGCGGTTCTTGATGGAGTACATGAATGTGATAGGAAATAGCCTATCACTTATCATGTAGTGAAGGAATTATAGATTAGCGAAAAGTCAGTGACATTTGACCACTGCTGTGAATGCTGGAATAAGTGACAAAACAGCTTGTGTAATATGTGCAATCCATTGTACATATAATACGCAACAGCGTATATAGCTCGTTCAGTCTTAAAGGTGCCGCAACCCAATATTGAGAAATCCATGCCGAAAAAAAATGCATATGTTTTCGAATCAACTTATGAAGTAGCAGTTTGCGCAGTATTCAGGGGGGTGTTATAAAATTTCGGTTCCCATTCAGTTACGCAATTATTAGTCAAGGTGGAGGCCAGTTTTAAGGTGGAGACATTCATTTTAAGTTTAATTGTGCGCTGAGAAGAGAGACAGATACTGCGCCTTCTTTTCCGCTCAAGCCGAACCAATAAATCACGTTTAACGCTTTGCCTAGCTCTGTGCCAGGCTGTCAATGCCAAACAATAGCGGAATATAAACGCGGTGGTAAAGGCGCTAACGTGCCAACTCTTCAGGCGAAGTGTCAGCGTCCTTCTATTAAGGAGAAATCCTTTAATGGCTCATGCTGTCGTGGACAAAATGTGTCCTTCTTTTGCGGCGTTCTGATATTCCGAGGCGGGATGACGTCATAGAGGTCTCGACCAATCACAGAGAACCACCACAGTATGCGTGAATGAGTGCCTTTATGGGCAGATGACAGATCAAATACTAATTAAATAATAATTGATTACCAATTGATGATTAGTAAGCAATTCAGATAATTAACTAGTTAATGACTATTTATTGCTCACAATTACCCGAATAATTATCGATTGGTTAATTAATCAGTTACTAATTAGTGCCGGTTGCGTAGCAGAATGCGGCACTCAGGCTATCGCCTTTCACTACTTTAGTCGCTAAAGTCCCTCGTAATTTTTTTCTTATACAGTTTGTGTATGGCCAGTTTCTTGGCACATTGTATTGATTGATGGCTGCCCTTATTGGCTGGAGCAGGGTTCGAGGTTAAGTAGGCAGGCTGAGTGCCCCCGGCTGTTAGTGGCCGAAATGTCAGATACGGCAAAATAGAATTGAATTAAAGTAGATCTTGGTTGAAAATAGGAGAAAGTTTTAGCAACCAGTGAATTTATGCAAATACCTAGACGTCGTGAAGGAAAACGGCACTGGCTGGTGTTTGCTCTTATGTTTGTTACCACTGTTTTGTTTCCATTCCAAGTACACATCTTGGTCAGTTATTATCGATTGTATATATTGTTACGAAGCAGCAAGCCGATGAAAACAGGAGAAGAGAGAGCAGAGAGATGTTCGATGGCAGTGAGATGATGTTTAATGAAATGTTGCCGGGCCTAGCGCGAGCGCTCCTGTCCGCGCCACTGCCCGCTTCTTTCTTGATGGTCCGTAACATGACCCGGGTCCACCAAGCGATCGTCCTGATCGTGGACGCGGAAGTTTACCGATGTCGATGATTCCATGGCATGATGATGGGTGTGTCTGGATGCTTGAAAAAGAAGAGGAAGAAGGAAGAACAGAACGGCTTGCCAGCACGATGATTCCCGATGAACCTTGGCCCAGGATACTCTCGGGCCACACGTTTCCACGACACGATGGCGGAGGTCAAGGCACGCACCGCATGGCATAGGCAGGGGAGGATGTCTTGAAGTGTAGCGGTGTCTTGGGTCGTGGGGTGTTTGGTCGGCACATCTGGTCACTGGGGTCACATATGGTCTTTCGGGTCTTTTCTTGTGTGTTGTGGTAATGTGTGGCGTCTCGGGTCAGTCTCTCCTTCGTAGTGTCTTGTGGTCGGGGCGGAGGAAAGGCAAGGTCTTGCTAGGTCCGGCAGGCAGGGGAACAGCCATGCGCTGCTTCCTAACCTTCAGCCGACGGCGCAAGAAGTCGCAGGGCACCGAAGCTTCAGACTAAAATGAGGGGGTGATGATAAAGTACCCAGAACCTCCATCCAAATCTTATAAAGCGGCAAGCCGATGAAAACAGGAGAACAGAGGACAGAGCGATGTTCGATGAACGTGAGATGATGTTTAATGAAACGTTGCCGGGCGTAGCGCGAGCGCTCCTGTCCGCGCCACTGCCCGCTTCTTCTTTCTTGATCGTCCGTAAGAATATAAACAACAACAAAAACGGAATAATATGGTGGGAGTTAATTGATGTGGCTTTTTAATTAAAATTTGTTAGTTTTACGTACATGTATAAGTCACAACCAATGTGATATGCAGCGGGGCAGGCGTACAGAGCGTATTAAAACAAATAGCCCTTTTGCACGAAACTCTTCCTAGATCGATTACGAAATATTAGAAACATTTGGGCCGATCTGCGTCCTCTCTGCCTGGTGGAGCTTTGCATGGCCGAGAGATGAGCCATCATGCTGGTAACGGGATTGCTTTCCTTGAAAGCCAGTAAATAGAGCCACGTTAACTACATATTTATTATAACATCGCAACTCTCAATTTTTGAGACGATTTACAATTTTTACAGCGATACTTCGTTCCTCAAGCCATGAGTGTAATTGCGCTATGAGCTTTGCTAAATGATACATTTCATTGAACGAAACTGTAGACTCAGTTGTTCGACCTTTAAGAGTATTGCTTTCCCGGGGCTAAAACATGTCGATTTTGTATAAGGTTGCTTACATTTAGTTGACACAGCTTGATTGCAGGCGTGCGTGAGCGCTCGAGCGTGTGTTATGTGCGTGTGCGTATGTGTGTGTGTGTGTGTGTAAGTGCGTCTCATGGATGCCAACTGTCGCTGAAAGGAAATAAAAGCGTAGAGAAACGTTTTTGCTTTTATTTAGGTGTTAGCCTACACGAAACGGCTGTTTAATATTTTACCGCAAAAAAGAAGAACGATATATTACGATACGCATATATAGATGCAGGTAACCCTGATATATAGGCGGTCAAGTTTATATATGCGTTTCACTAAATTACGAATATATATGTTTAACACTAGTTTGCTTCTGCAATGCAGTATCCGCTTGAATTCGTACTGCGAAAATGAAGCCACGCCTCACTGCTAATTTTACGTCGCCATTGTTTTTCCGACTTGAACATATCGTTTGCATCGAGTTTCGAAAGCGGTATTGTCTTCGCCCAAACTAAGGAGATATACCGATTATTGCGCCACCATTGGCGGTGAAATAAAAAAAAACTCAGAAGTTACCGTTTATGGTTTATATAGCAGTCGATAGTGTGAGGGCGGCCGTAGTGAAAGGTTCCGGGCGGTTTCCACCACTTGGGCTTCTTTAATGTGCACTAGCATCGCACACTGCATAGCATCTTTCGTTTTGTTTTCACCAAAATAGGGCTGCCGCGACGGGGATCGGACACGTAATGTCTGATCAGTAATCGAGTCCGTTAACCACCGAGCCGTATCAGCGGGGTCATTATAAAGCTACTGGCTCAATAGTTACATACGTGCGCCGTTCCGGTGACGAAGTCGTGCTGCTTTATTGATCTGTTTTACCCTTATATTTGGTGGTCGGTAAAAGATTTACATATGTGGTAACTTTGAATCCATGCAGGCATCCCACCATTTCAAGGGCCGAAATGGAGAGCTCACTCCCTGGACTTCACAGGCATATTTTCAGAGCAAAAAAGCAGATCGACAGAAGAAGAGACGAACACGGACACTTTGTTTTTCAGCGTTAAAATATGCTTGCTAAGTCTGAACACTAACTAGCCCAACATTTAAGTCTTTTGAAGTACAGGATGGCCAAGCTAACTTTAGCCAAGGGATAAAAATGCAACATTTGAGCTGGGACAGGAAAACCACCTGTTTACAGCTGCCAGCTGTCTTGCGCACCACAAGCAATTTTTATTTTGCATTCTAGTAATTAGTATTTAAGATAATGTTTCTTATTTACTATTACAATTAGACAATAAATGTGATTTGGAAAGTTGGAGAGCACCTTCAGAAAGCCCCAATCCATTTATTTGCGGCATAGAAAGTCGCGAGTGTATTTTTTCTCGAGTTCCAAACAAAGCCCGCGAAATACAAAAACAATAACGTGACAAGCACATTCGTGCGCCATGATTGTCCTGCTCTAAACCGTGGATTCAGTTAACAAAATCACCTGCGGCCGTGTCTCGATGGCCCAGTTCCAGTGTTAGGCTGATATGTTGGCGATGGCTGCAGCCCGCTAAGCCAGATCGCCGCGCTCGCTGCAACGTGCACCGTCACATGCACCGACAGGCTCACGCGGCCGAAGAAAATACCGGACACATATCGGCCTGCCGCTGCGAGCCACGGCCGCAGCATTTTTGTTCTCTCAAGCCACCGTTGAGAGCAGACCAATCGGGGTGCGCGAATGCGTTAGTCACGCGATTGGTTCTGTAATTCACGGGCTTTGTTTGGAGCTTGAGAAACGAAACGCGTGAGTCTTTAATTATCGCAAATAAATGCCGTGGGGTTCCTCAAGGTGCTCTTGAACTTAATAAATCACAAATATTGTCTCTTCATTATGCAGTAAATTGGAGAAAATCAATATTTTCTCAAGACGAAAGTATACAACAGTTGCTCCTTACCTGTACTCCCCTATGGGGCGTACAGAGGGTTCTATTTAAGAGGGTTCTACTTAAGTTGAGGACAGCGCAGAGGGATAGGGAGCGAAAAATGATAGGGGCAACATTAAGAGATAGGAAACGTGCAGAGTGGGTTAGAGAAATAACTCCAGTCACCGACATACTAGTGGAAATCAAGAAGAAGAAATGGGCATGGGCAGGACATGTAGCGCGAGGAAAGGATAACCGATGGTCGCTTAGGGCAACAAACTGGATTCCAAGGGAAGGAAAGCGTAGCAGGGGGAGGCAAAAATTAGGTGGGTGGAAGAGGTTAAGAAGTTCGTAGGCAAGTGGATGCAGCTATCACAGGACCGGCTTAATCGAAGCAATATGGAGAGGCTTTCCCCCTGCAGTGGGCTGATGATGGTGACGATGATGAAATATTTAAATAATTTCTTATTTGCAAAAAAAAAGAAAAGAATGCCTGTGATGCGCAAGAGGACTGGCAGTTCTATGTAAATGATTTACCTGGCCTGCCTCTAATGTTTAATATTGAACCATTGGCTAAAATTAGCTGGGCCACTGTGTATAAAGTTCCTTCGAGCAGACCTTCAAGCAGCAACAGCCCCGCCGCAAGCTGCTGCAGTCTTAAAAACCCTAAACAGAGGAGTGTGACAAGGTGAATATCGTTAGGAACTACTACGAGACTATAATAAATGATGGCAGCAGCTGTGAATTTGATATGTCTTATCCGATACAACGACCTCGAATTTCACAAGCGGGGGCTGTAATTCTAAGTACCAATTATTGCCTTATTTGTATTGTTTCCTTCGCAAGCAAAGTCATCGAAAAAGGGTAATGGTAGTTGCGGTATTACAGGGAGTCAGCAGAGCCGGCGGGACGATGCTGTGCTCGCACGCTACCAATGATATACAATAAAACAAGGAAGTGATGTAAATGACATGGTCTTACTGATTGGTTTCCGATTGAGAAAGGAGTGAGGCAAGGCTGCATACTGTCGCCCTGCCTATTTAACCTATACGCAGAGTGCATCATAAGGAAGGCCGGTCTGGTCGAGTCTTCAGCTGGAGTGAAGATTGCTGGAAAACGTATCAACAACCTTAGATATGCGGATGATGCCACTTTAATGGCAGAAAGTGAAATGGAACTCAATAGAGTTCTGATGCGCGTACAAGAAGAGAGTGAGAAGTCTCGGCTTAAACTGAACATTAAAAAGACAAAGATCATGGCGTCTTGCCCTATCAAGTCCTGGAGCATCAATGGACAAGAAGTGGAAGCTGTGACAGATTTTCTGTTCTTGGGCTCCAACATTGCCTCGGAAGGAGATTGCAGCCATGAAATTAGGAGACGCCTGCTTCTGGGAAAGAGAGCAATGGTTAGCCTTGACCACCTAGTAAAGAGCAGAGACATTAGTCTGCCAACCAAAATTCGTATAACTCGTGCTGTGGTCTTTCCAGTTGTGATGTATGGATGCGAGAGTTGGACTGTGAAAAAGGCTGACCGCCGAAGAATTGACGTGTTTGAATTGTGGTGCTGGCGAAGACTCTTGAGAGTTCCTTGGACTGCCAGAAGATCAAATCAGTCGATATTGTCAACCATAAACCCTGACTGCTTATTGGAGGGTCAAATTCTAAAGTTGAAGCTCAGCTACTTTGGTCATCTGATGAGAAGAGAGGAGTCGCTGGAGAAAGATTTGATATTGGGAAAGGTTGAGGGTCGCCGGGGAAGGGGTAGGCAGCGAACGCGATGGTTAGATAGCATCCTCGACGCACTGCAGATGAAGTTATGTGATGTTATGAAGATAGTGAGAGACCGGAAAGCGTGGCGTGACATGGTCCATAGGGTCACGAAGAGTCGGACACGACTGAACGACTGAACTGAACTAAACTGACTGTTGCTGTCCTCATTTTGCTTCACTACTGACGATGTCTATCGAAGTGCGCGTTATTTCATCATACTTCACCCATCTAGCCGTGTACATGTCCGATACAGACACAGAAACTATTGAATAATATTAGTTTTTGCTTTTTGTATTACTCTAATGTTGCTTTCCTCATTTCGCTTCACTACTGACGATATCTAAGGAAGTGCGCGTTATTTCATCATCAGTTCAGTTCAGTCGTTCAGTCGTGTCCGACTCTTCGTGACCCTATGAACCATATCACGCCACGCTTTCCGGTCTCTCACTATGTTGCTAACATCGCATAACTTCATCTGCAGCGCCGCGGGGATGCCATCTAATGCATTTCATCATACTTCACCAGTTAGCGGCGTACACGTCCGATACAAACACATAAATTTTCATCATCATCATCAGCCTGACTATACCCACTGCAAAGCGAAGGCCTCTAACATATTTCTCCACTTAACCGGGTTCTGTGCTAGCTGCATCCACTTGACCCCCGCGAATTTCTTAACCTCATCTGCCCACCTAACTTTCTGCCGCCCCCTGCTACGCTTTCCTTCCCTTGGAATCCAGTTTGTTACCCTAAGCGGCCATCTGTTATCCTCTCTTCGCACTACATGTCCTGCCCATGTCCATTTCTTCTTCTTAATTTCCACTAGAATGTCGGTAACTTGAGTTATTTCTCTGACCCACTCTGCACGCTTCCTATCTGTGAATGTTACCCCTACCATTTTTGTTTCATAGCCCTCTGGTAAAACTCTCTTGGTTAGCCTCATGTTTCCGCCCCTTAGGGCGGAAACGTGGAAACAGAAATTTTGAACATTGTCAAAAAAAGTTCTGGAAATAAATTTTTTCGTATCATTAATAATATATATAAATAATGGCAAAACCAATATATCAGAAGATATTTAATCGATACGCCTAAAAGTTCTCTCAATAAAATGCGCCCAGTAGTCTGTGCAAGTTTGACGTAATTGTTGCGCGCGCAAGACAAACCACAGAAGTAAACTTTTATAACCGTCGGAAACTCAGACCAATTATTTCAATGCGATCAATTACAAACAAACTTCACTAGTATATTTAGAGCATCTTACAACATTCAACAGCTGCCTCAAAATAATTTAAAACGCATACACCAGTTTGGGTTTATAAGGGAAGTCTTAATTACTTATTAGAGCAAAGGAAAACCTTCAGACGCAAACCTTTCCTCAGCATCGAATGCTTATCCCATTTGTATCAACATATTTATAACAAGAATCTTAGTCTCTCATGTCTAATCAATATGTTCTGATGCCTCACGTGTCATAGGCTATCTCTGGCGGGCTTAAAATTCAGCATCTCCGGAAGCTAGAACACTGGCTTACCAAACATTCGTCCCCTCCAACCTCGAGTTCGCTTCAATAAGATTTTCTGGAGGACAGCTTTGTGGCGGACAAACATCAGCGTTTATTCATCCTCAATAAGCTCGAAGTGATATGATGATGGTGGACTGCTATCGAGCCATTGGTCAGAGGTAGAGTGATCATTGATGAGGCCTGTTTTCAGTAGACGTAGGCCCTGGTGCGCTCCTGGACGTATCCTGGCCGGCTGTGGTACACGGAGCTCCGGGATCCGGTCAGCACCGGGGCGTGGTGGTAGTCGGTTTGCTGGTACGGAAGGCTGGCCAAGGAACAAAATGAAGACATTTAAGTCGTAGAAGTAACGGTTGATATTGCCGATGGTGATTTTCAGATATTTGCTCTAAGGCGGGTACATTGCGCTGGGCGCATATGTATTGTCCCCCCCAATACCACACTCGTCGTCCCCATTTCGGTAATGGTATAGTGTCTATATTGAAATAAAAAAGCAATGCCTTCTAGTGGCGCCACTTCATATCTATCCTTCTTTTCAAAAGCATCAAGAACAACTGCAAATTGGCTGCTGTATGAAATCAGTTAATATGAAAACTCTCTTTCAACTACCAGTCACATCGTTTTCTGAAATTTGTGCAGTTCATCTCACTACATCATACGCCTGTTGCAATAAAACACATCTAGAAAAGTTAGCTTATTGGTATCGAGTAAGTAAAAAGTAGTCGCGAACTACAGGATGAAAGTAAAATATTTTAGTTTAAAAAAGGATTTACGGCTCACTGATGATACATTATCCGCGTGCAGTAATATTAGCGTGATAAAAGTAACATGATGGAAGGACCAAAACAATAGAGAGTGGCCTTGTTTTTTCACACATAATTTGTGCCCTGAAAAGCTCCTTTCAAAGTGTATTATAATTAGAAAAGTGAATATGTACGTATTTGCATGCAGTACTGTTGATTGAGTGCTTATTCTACTTTAGTCAAATTATTCTGCAGACTTTTCAAAGACCACCGATCTGCCATTCTGAAAAATGTGAATGTTAAGAGGAAATGGGACGCTATTCGGCTTTTCGGTACTTTCATCGTATATTTTACATCAATTCATTTGATGCTTACAGGCAGCAGTCATCCCGCCCTGACACACCGTGTTAATGTCTGCGAAAGCGAGCTCTCTGAATACGAGCACAGGAGTCTCCTCACCCGGTGAGTGCATCGTGGTGGACGACGGTGGACTTTGGGTGGACCACCTTGCTGTTCTCGATGGTGTATCCGTATTCGTGGTGGGGCACGTGCACCAGTTCCTTGTGCTCGGCCACCACGGGCGCCCTCACCACGGTCTGGTGCACCACTGGTGCGTGCAACACCGGTGCGTGCACCAGAGCGGAGGGGACGCCGTAGGTGAAGACGGCGCCGCAGTGCGCGCCGGCAACCAGAAGGCAGGCGATGGCGAAGGTCTGCAGGGAAGGAATCGGATCCTAAAGCAATTGAACTCTTAGGCTGCACTTACGTGGTACCCATTTCCTGGGACGCAGCAATCGCACGCAAGTTTGCTGGAATTTGGTTGTTCCTGTAAGTGCTTTATGGAAAGTTTTTAAAGCACTTTTAATATGAACTGCGTTGTGCTGTTTAATAATCATTTAAATCTGCAAACGGTGTTGTCTGCACCAATCAAGCAACTTGACTTAAAGTTACCATTCACAGCCCGTATAAAATGTGCTATTGAGAGTATCGCTCTGGGAAAGTTTGAAGCTCATTTTTAAAGTAAAGGTACTGTGCGATTGCTAATCAGATCGACAATTGTGGTGCGCCTTTACACTTCACGGTGGTTTTCTAAACGTGCGAGAACACGGCCATTCCGACTTACGAGGGTCCTCATGGTGGAAGGTGGAGTTTGCACGAGCGGAGCTGGCTGTTTGTGCAGGAGAGGGATATGAGCCCAGAGTGTGCCTTGCTCTAGCGAGACAGCCTGCTTTTATACTCGTGCACGGTATACCCTCCCCTCTCCTTAAGCGAGGCCTTTCATTGGCGGTTAGCAGACAAATAAGGTGCGGAAGGCGGCTTACGTGTGTTCCTTAAACAAACTGGTGTTTCACTCCCCGCAGTGCAGTTAACATGACCTGAGGACGTGACAGAATGTTACTCGCGAGCCGTTCTCGCTTAGACACAGCAGATCACGATGCAACCATCTCTGTCGATTCCTTTTGATTTTCCTGCTTTTAGGTGTTTAATTGCCTCTTGCCGATATTCTATTTTTCCTTGTTTTGTCCGTCGCATATATATAACGGGGCGGTACTCTGTAGTGTAGAAGTTCATAAAGCTCATGACAAAAAGGAGAAAAGTTTGCCGGTATGGAGGCAATACACGACGAAGCGTGGTCGCCTCTGGTCGTTGGCCATTCTAGTTAAGACACGAAGATCGCAAGCGCGCCTCAGCCGCGTGCGTGTTTGCTCTCTGAGGTGCGTGCCGAAGGAGCCTTTCGCCGGGGATGCATGTAGCTTAGTATTTAGTCACATATATGAGACGGCGAGCGCAAGTCGAAATTGCTACATTTATCGGGATACACCAAAAGAACGAAACCCTGCGTCTGATGTTTTTGCAAAGTACTTTGGCGCTGCGTGAGGAATGATTGTGGGCGTAACCTTACTGTACTTGAGGGTTATTCTTGTCATGAGTTTTCATGAGATCGCAGACAGAACGGGAGGGGGGGGGGGGGGGGTGCGCTGGGACGAATGGCAAAAACGGCTACGTAACACGAAATGTTGTGACGAAAATATGCGTCGCTGGAGCTGTTATCACACGTGATACCCGGCCTGGTGGGATTGTTGTTTGTGCTTTTATAAAGAATTTGGATCCATGTGTGCATTAGGTGCACTGTAATTTCTTGGCCAACGCAGCTGCTTTGGTTACGGTAGAGTCTGCTGTACGAACAGTATTTACACAATAAATTAATAAGTTCATGTACATGATCACAACAGCCTGAAAGGTGGGGAAGCGGAAAACATACTGAGCTGCTTGTGGTCTGTTTCACATGCTGTCTCACGTTTTGTGGTGTTTGCAGTCAGCCCATTTTTACGTGGAACCGTCGCTTGAAACCACTCCCGCATCGATTTGAACATATCGAATGTGTATCCACTGTCGCAAATAATATCGGGAGTCTCTGTGCGCCATGTAGCGTAACGCGCGTTTACATCTAAGTAGTCGCTTCATCAATTGGATGCAGCTAAAACAGGACCGGGTGAATTGGAGGAATATTGGAGAGGCCATCGCCCTGCGGTGGGTATAGTCAGGCTGCTGCTGATAAACCGCTTCATAATTGAGTTCGAAGCAGCTTCTCAAGAGCTACGTTTACACAGTCCGAGTCTCTGCTATCGTTTGTGATCACTGTCTGATTCTCTGTTCATATATTATACATTTTGTTTTGGTTTCCCTTCATTAACTATTACCGTATAATATTTTCCTACGAGTGTCACATGCAGTGCTTTTTGAATCCGCGATTTTGTCTATTTTCGGATCCTCAGCCTTCACCACCCCTTTATCTACTACCCTTAGCCGCGCGGCGCTGCATATGTATTTTGTATCAATTTATTTATCCTTTTATTTATACATACGGCAGCGTAATTAAGAGTTATAGCAGAAGTGGGTGAGTAAGACATGCATGGAAACCTGCAGTGCGGTGGTGATCAAATAAAAAAAATATTTCATCATCATCATTATCATCAGCTAGATTATAACCTCTGCTGGACGAAGGCCTCTCCCAAATTCCTCCAACTAACCCGGTCCTGTGCTAGCTGCATCCACTTGACCCCTCCGACCTTCTTAACTTCATTCGCCCACCTAACTTTCTGCCGCCCCTTGCTACGCTTTCCTTCCCTTGGTATCCAGTTTGTTACCCTAAGCGACCATCGGTTATCCTCTCTTCGCACTACATGTACTGCCCATGCCCATTTCTTCTTCTTGATTTCTACTAGAATGTCAGTGACTTGAGTTATTTTTCTGACCCACTCTGGAAGTTTCCTATCTCTTAACGTTATCCCTACCATTTTTCTTTCCATAGCCCTCTGCGTTTTCCTCAACTTAAGTACAACCCTCTCTGTTAGCCTCCACGTTTCAGCCCCATAGGTAAGTACAGGTAAGATGCAACTGTTGTATACTTTCCTCTTGAGCGATACCGGTAAGCTGTATAGTCATAACCTGGGAGTGCTTGCCAAATGTGCTCCATCCCAATCTTATTCTTCTTTGTTATTTCCTTTTCGTAGTGCGGATCTGCGGTTACTACCTGTCCTAAGTAGACATATTCGCCGACTACTTCCAGTATTTCGCTACCTAATGTAAACTGCTGCTTCTTCCCGATGCTGTTGAATATTACCTTAGTCTTCTGCATATTGATTTTCAAGCCTACCTTTTTCTTTTCCTATCTAGGTCTGTCGTGAACGTGGTTGACCTTTTCAAACCGCGGTTTACGAGAAATGGTCTAGGCAAAATTCTGCGTATTTATTTTTCACCGACACAGCAGAGTTGCTGGTGGAATAACAATTGGGTAATATCAGTTTGGCAGGTTTAGTGAAGGGCCTACAGAAACAAGGACAGTTTTCGTTGCGTGCGTTTGTTGTGGAATGGAAGGATTTGTATTCTCTGCCCGAAGACAAGTCCACTTGCCGAAACGTTGGGTCGACCTGCGAACTGAGGCATACCCCATTTACGCTTGTTCAGTGCTCCTTCATACTGCCAGATCATGGTATCTTCAGTACTTTTAATGACGCTATCACGAATGCGTGACGAGCTGAAGTTCAGAAGTGCTTCAGGGCTGTCGGGTAAAGTGTTTTTGAGCTTTAGACGTCGTATTTGAAATGCGCCTTTCTGAGATTAGGCGAAGTTGTTCATGTGAAAAACTCGGATGTGTACATCGACTCACCCGTCGCCCCAGTTTCAAGGGAAAGTTTCTTTGCAAAGGGAGAGTGCGCTTCTCGGTGTAATTTTGGAGGTATGACATGACTACAAATTTGAGGTTAACTAACTGGCTTTAGTCAGAGAAGTGGATGTTCCTCACCGAGCTGTGAACAGGCTGAGGGCTTTCAAACGAAGTTGAATGGGCTTAATATTCACTAAACATTCTGCAGGACGGTGCGTTCTAGTACTTTGATCACAAATTGTTGTTTGAAGTGGAAAACGTCTTTCGGCGTTATAATCTGAGCTCAGCTCAGCGAATATCAATTCTGAGTTTTGCCACCCGAGTTGGTGCGCACCCGAAATAAACGATAGCTCTACAGTGCAAGCATAGTGCCTCTGTGATGATGGAGGCTTACGTGGAGGCTAACCAGGAAGCTTTTACTCAAGTTGAGGATAACGTAGAGGGCTATGGAACGAAAAATGGTAGGGGTAACATTAAGAAATAGGAAGCGTGCAGGCTAGGTCAGAGAAATAACTCATGTTACTGACATTCTAGTGGAAATGAAGGAGAAGAAATGGGCATGGACGGGACACGTAGTGCGAAGAGAGGATAACTGATGGTCGCGTAAGGTAACAAACTGAATTCCAAGGGAAGGAAAGCGTAGCAGGGGGCGGCCGAAAATTAGGTGGGCGGATGAGATTTAGAAGTTCGCAGGGGTCAAGTGGATGCAGCTAGCACAGAACCGGGGTAACTGGAGAAATTTGGGAGAGGCCTTCGCCCTGCAGTGGGTATAGTCAGGCTGATGATGATGAATGATGGATTCCCAAATACGCTCCTCATTTATGCATACCCATTCCTGTTATGCAAAATTACGAAACCTTGCGATGGCAGTGAGGTGAATAAGCAGGCTGCTCAGAAAAAGAAACTAGCTGTAGTTTCATACGTGCAGAAGTTGCCGCGTGAACCTAGAAAGTTGGCTTGTGGTTCGACATTCAAGGGTTCTTGCAGTGCCGCAAATAATATCGTGCGTGTTTGTTAATTGGGCAAAAAAGAGAGGAACATGAGGGCGCAACAAAATCTCGATGCGGTGTTGATCAAAAGTTTGAGTTTGTTCCATTCAAGGTTGGCGTCCAGTATGTAGTTTCCGTATCTTGAAACAGGCTAATCGGCAGGTGCTTAAATGTGCGCTTGCAGGAACAAAAGAGGTTTATAAAAACTGGGTACGGTTGAAAACGGGTTGAACATTGTCGAGAATGCGAGAATGCAATGTGAAGCGCGACTGGTCATCTTGATTGTGAGCACGCGTTCTCTGGGAGCACTGGGATACTTCGTGAAAATGTGGAAGCCTTCCACATCACAAAACGGAGAGACAACTGCGTTAGGAAGCCGTCTCTTGCTGCACAAGAAAGAAGTTCCAAATATTTTCCCACATATCAGTGACCTGTTCGGGTTATATCTTGTATTTTATTGTTTTATAACGGTTTGACACACGCAGCAGGAGGTTTATTCGATGCTTTACTAATATTAGACTCTCACTTGAGAGTCAGCGTTTGTCGCAGGTCCTCTTCTTGTGTCCTTATCTTTTTCGCCCCATTCAGAACTCGTAGCACTGCAGCGAGTTTATTTCTGTGCACCTAAAATATTATGCATGTTTCCTGCTGCGGTTATTGCAATACTTTGCAGCCAAATATACTCTTAACTTATGCACTTTTATTAATGCGAAAGCATTACTTCGCTATGTTCACTGGTTTCTGTTCGCACACCGCGTCCGCAGGCCGTGTCCGCAAAATAGTGTCCGCCACAGTGTGAGTAATTGAGAAGTGGTAGAGGTTAATGAGTGGTGCCAATCAATTGAGGGTGACGTAACGTTGTGTTATAAATAATAATTATGCCATTAAGTTAATTAGGTAACTAATTACAGGCATAACTGTAAAAGTTGACCGCTGCAGTTGTGAGTAATTGAGGAGTGGTAGAAGTTAATGAGTGGTGTCAATCGATAGAGGGTGACATAATGTTATGGCCGGAAAAATAACTAGTTCAAAAAGGTAATTATGTAATTAATTAGAGGCAAAAGACGCAAATTTGTGTCCGCAGCAGTTGTAACTGAGAGGTTAATGAGTGGTGTCAATCAACACAGGATGACATAATGTGTCCGAAAGAATAATTAGGTCAACAAGTTAATTAGGTAATTAATTAGAGGCAGAAATGTAAAAGGAAAGGCGAAAATGTCTCATTATGCAGTGGCTTCGCGCCACATTTGAATGCATCAAATACTAAAATAGTTAATTTAACCAGTCAGTTAAGGTGACATCAAGGATGTGAAGTCACGCAACCTGAAGTCGAGCCAAGAAAGGGCATAGGAAGGAACTGGCGCCCAATAGGGGCTTTACAAAAGTTAGCGCCATCTAGTGAAAGAAACAGAAACTGCGCGCGGCGGCCATGTTTTGCTCAGTCCGCCCGCGCCTACCATCGAGTACGCTGTCAACGTGCGCCTTCGTAGCACCCGTGCATGCACAGAAAGGTGCATTGGAATGCTTACAAACGATTGTTTCATCTTTTAACATCACAGCAGTCGCTGTTAGCTCCAAGCTCTATTCGGAATGATGCCAGCATGTTGTTGCGTGCCCTTGTGCAGCCAGCGCACCGTCGTAGACGCGCAGGGAATCAAGGTATACGCGTGTATGCGAACGTTCGTTTGCAGTACTAATCGGCTTTACAAGGGTCACTTGTATCGTGTAAAGCATTACTGCACGCCCCTCTGACTGGGAGCTAGTTCACAGAATGGGCTATCACCTAAAACAGCAAGGTTGTTTTGAGCGCTATGGAGCCTCGTGAACTTGAAGGATAAGCTTATGTTGCGATGGAGGACACGGGAGAAGGAGCAATGCATGTATAACGAACGCTATTGTGCTAATACGTTCTTTGAAAGATTTTGTACGTAGGTTGCATTTACCATTTTGTATTGGATTTAAGACACGGGCATGATTACCGAAACTACTTTTCACAGCCGTACGAAATGGTAGTGCTTGGTGCAGAGAGCAATACGGTTGTCTAGTGCGCCCGAGGTGCGTGTTTCACCCTGCAAAAGCAAGCGGCTGCCAAACCCGCGGCGTCTAGAAAAGCAGGAAAAGATGACACCCCACTAGTGTGTTGTAACATGCTCACGTGCAGCCCGTTTCGACCGGTCCACGTCCAGAGCGCGCAGCTCAGGTTTTATACCTGCCAGCGCGGCTGATAAAATAACGAAGCGCGCGCTTCACTTTTGTGTGTTTTTTCGAGTCACCCGATGGTTCGCTAATTCACAGCTACCTGAAATTCACAGGAATTTTTAAATATGTCGATTTCTTGTTTATTCCCTTTGTCAGAAAGTAAACATTTGAAGCGTAATCTCATATGAAAGCGCGCACATTGGAAGCTTCGAGGAACTCGGAGGAGGAGGAACTCGGCTGAAACGAAAAGAATTTTGAAAAGTCAATTCACATCACAGCGAAGTGTTTGTGCTTTGTGCAACTGGCTGTGTTCATAAAATCAGATTTATATTATGTCATATCGTTATAGAAAGATTAGGGGGTCACTTAAGCTCCGCCGTTAAAGGTATAACGCGATAGTGCCTCTCTCTCATACACACACACGCACGATGTTTACTTTCTTCACGTGTTATATTTTAGCTCTTTTATTTATTTATTTAATTTAACCAATTACTGCAAGTCGTAACTGGCCCTAGCAGGAGGGGCGAAAATAATACAATGCAGTGAAATATGAATTCATCAAAAGTAACATACTACACACAAGTGTAGTGTTATATGTTGTTATATATGTTATGTTTCTGTTACGTATGTTATGTTATATTTCTATCATATCTTTATTTTTTTGACGTTGTATATTTTTATACACCAATACGCATGCGTCAGCAACAATTGGCTTTTGAACACATTCTCCAATTATTTCAATTAATCGATTACACATTCTAAATTTTCTTCCTTAGCATCACCAAGCACTGGTTTTTCATTCTGACACCTTTAAACCCTTACTTTCCAATTTTTTTCTTTTTTTCGTTTCTTTATTTCATCAATTGATCAAATAATTATAAAGATTTAGCTCGTCATCGCCTATCGCACACCAATCAATATTCAATCACTGGAAGCACAAATTACCATGGCACTTTTTTTTTTTACGCAGCCCCCGATTATTTCCGAGACTAATGCCAACTACTGCGTCGACGGCATGGGAAGGAAAGTGCTCAGCGCCAGTCCAAATTACGTCAAATTACGCGATGCTTTTATCACAAAATAAAATGCATCCTCGCTCATTTCACCAACAAAGTATCTTCCAGTGGGATGAGCGACGGCGATTGCGCAAACCAAGGAAACAAACTCGCGATGATCTCTCATAGGCATTTAAGTAAACAGCAATGGCGCACAGACAAAAAAAATCCATATTACAGAACTCTGGATACTGTACCTGGATTGGGATGACGCTGCGGATTGCCGAGGGGCCCATGCACGATTCGTAGAGCAATTTGTAACTTCGCTCGGCAGCGCGGCTGGTGGGCCCCGCCAGATCTCGGCTGTCAAAATACGCTTCTAGGCGTCGCTAACAGAAATCGCCAGGGACCGAAGAGAGGTCCAAGCACAGCACACTACGTTAAAACGTGAAAAGCGCGAACAGAACGGCGAGCGCTGACGGACGGACACGAAGCGAACGGATTGAGCGAACAAAATATGGCGGCCAGCGCGGGATCAGCGTGCCGCTCACGGTTGCCAGACGTACTTTTGTAAACCTCTATTTGAAAGTACCAAAGAGTAAAGTAGTTAATTAAGGCAATCAATAAGGGTTACGTCAAGAATGTGACGTCACGCAACCGGAAGTAGAGCCGAAAAAGGGCACAGGAAGTGAGTGGCGTAATTTGAAAGTACCAAAAACCAAAAAGGGAAAACAAGTGAAATAATGTGACGTAGAGGACGTGACGTCACGCAACCGGAAGTAGAACTAAAAAAGAAACTAGGAAGGGATTGGCGAGCAATTTGACAGTACCAGAGACTAAAATGGGTAAACAGGAAGTGATATAAGCAACTAGAAGCAACCAGAAGCAAACAGCTGAATCCGTGCTTTCGCATTACTCCAATGCAGTTTCTGCAGTTCTCTTTAATTTTTCGTTAACATTGCACCTGTCATCTTATTAAAATATATGGTCGCTAATAAATCACGTGTACCTGGATCGCATCGTAGGCATGTCCTACGTAATTTTAAGCAAGACTTTAAAAATGAAAAGCGTGAACGCAAATGGAACCAATTGAATATAATTTTCAATCTAGCTAGACTTACTCAGGCTATATTTTATTTCTCAATAAGTAATGGAATCATATATTTATTTACTGAACTTTCTTAGTAATGGCGGAATACCCGAAGTGTGATAAACAAAGATTCAAAGCACCTTCAGATACCTCGCAACAGGTTCTTTTTCGTGACAATTTTAACCTCACGAAAGGAAGAAAAAAACTAGGAGGAAAAGATTGGGACGGATAAGATTAGGGAAGTACTCGCAAATTATAGTAGCAGCTTGCCGGTATAGGTCAAGAGGAATTATATAACAATTGCACCTTATCGGTACTTACCTGTGGGGCTGAAACGTGCAAGGTAATGAAAAGGGTCCTACTTAAGCTGAGATCAATGCCGAGAGCTAGGAATGGAAAATGATAGGTGTAGCGTTAAGAGATTGGAAGCGTGCAGAGTGGGTCAGAGAAATAACTCGTGCTGCTGGCATTCTAGTGGAAAGCAAGCAGAAATGGGCATGGTCAGGGCATGTAGTGCGTATTCAGAACCACCGATGTTCGCTTAAAGTAACCAAAATCATTCCAAGGGAAGGAAAGCGTAGCAAATGTCGGTAGGAATTTAGGTTGGCGGATGAGGGCAAGACTTTCGGAGGGGTCAAGTGGATGCAGATAGTACCAGAACAGGTTATTTGGAGGAAATTGGGAAAGGCCTCCACTCCGAAGTGGGCAAGTGCGACTTATAGTGGCCACGAGACCACACAAGGTTTCTGGAAGAATAAACTCATTTGAATTGACGATGAGGATGTATCGCGTGTGACTTTTTTTTGCGACCCTTAGAAAGCCTCGTGGTCGTGCAGTGATTACTGTGCTCGACTACTGTTGGGATCGAATCCCGGCCGCGGTGGCCGCTTTTTATTCGAGGCGAAAACCAAGTCATCCGTCTGCTGTGCGATATCAGTGCACGTTAAAGAGCTCCAGGTTGTCCAAAGTTTCGGAACCCTCCACTACGGCATCTTTCATGGCTTGAATAACTTTTGGCGTCAAGCCCCATAAAGCAAACGAAACGAAACTATAAAAATTATGCGAAATATGCAACAAAATAATATGACGTGGAGCTTGCGCACGGTACAGCTATTGCGATGCTCTCAAGCGTGCAGTGGATGCATAAAAGGTAGATGGGACAGGCCAGGTGGAAGCGACAGGGCGTTCTGCCAGTTGTGGCCTCTGCTTCGAGTCGAATGACCGCGAAAATACGTGTTGCTGGTTGAGCGTCACAGAGGCGATAAAATAACTAAGACTGCGAAAGAGAAGGAAGGTCCCTTAGAATTGGCCTGCACTGGCTGTACTATCAATTTATTTTTTATAGCACTAGTTCTCAAAAGTTCTGCAGTAGTACCAAGGGATACTGTGAGCGAGCAGCGATGGCAGGTGTCAAAACGAATGCGCGAAGGTAGGCATATAACCTAGCAGCCGCCAACGTGCACGCAGTGTGCGGAACTTTGTCGCCTGCCGTATAGCATGTCCGTTATGGTCCATTTCAAGGCTTCCGTAGACCTACTGCACTGGGTAAGTGGCGACGACTACGGCGGGGTTCACGTTGACTGCCACAGGTTTGATGAATATTTGGGCAATGTGGCTGCGCCTGTGTTGGGAGCGAATGTTGCAGCCAGTTGCCACGAGTATAAGCTTGATTCAGACTGCCTGGGGAGGCGTTTAACAAGATCAGGGGTAATAAATAAATTAAGGGTTTCTGCCTACAGTTCAAACGCATTGGTTTTGCTGAAAAGACGTGCATTTTTCAGCGGTTGACAATGGCTTACAAACGTCGATTTACTCCGTAGGCAATAAATTTGATGTCACAGAGGCCCCTAGGTGTACATGCTTGCCTGATTTAGGTCACTAATCACAGAATAAGCGGTGTTGTCATATATATGGTAGCTGGTTCTGCTTTGCGGAAAAGACCTGTATCAACTTTCTGCTCGGAACGGGCCGCAAACCGCAGCTACCCGCTTGCAAAGGCTAAAACCTACATCCCACGACACGGTACGAGAACAAGAATAAAAAAGAAAGCACTACATAGGGCAATGCGACAACACTATATTTGTCATTCGGCATCACCGCTATATGTCGCCACAGCTACAAATACTGTTCCTGACAAACAAGAAAATACTAATCACCAGCATGCAATTTAACTATCATGTATACATAGCAACTCGATTGTAATTTACGAGCGCTGCGACGGAGAACAACAACGAGAGAGTAATGACAAGGACAGGCGCTACTATCAACTGAAAGTTTATTCGAAGAACACAGAATAAATACTCGCAGAAGACAACCAAAGGCACCTGCGCTTCACAGATTTTTCCTATGTATCCAGATATAAAATCTCACAATCTTGGATGCTTACAGATGGTGAGCTCACGCACGTGTCACTGTTCTTATGGATGTGATATGAATCTGACAGTTCTCTAGTCATTTGATCTTTGTGTCTAAACTGAATCTTGGTTTTGTTAAAAAGCGGTAGGCATTGTTTCTTACTAGGCACATTTGACCCACTAGGTTTATTCAATTGACAGTCTCTATAATGAAGGGCCAAATTGGATGACGGGGCACTATTCAAAGAAGTGTTATGTTGGCGCAGGCGCGTATTAATACATTTGCCGGTTTGCCCTATATAATTTTTCTCACATTTAAAAGGTACTTGATACACAACCCCTTCTTCACATGCGACTAAACGCGAATCATGGTCCTCTTGGTACGCACTGTTTCTTGTTCTACTTTTTTGTTTCTGATCTCTAGCCCTTCTGTCAACAGCCGCACAAATTTTGCCCACCTTATTAGGAACCGAAAATAACATTTTAACTCCATATCTACGGCCGATTTGCTTAAGCCTATGGGATAACCGATGGGTATACGGGATCACTGCATACTTCCTTCTATCGCTATTGATATGGACCCGTGTATCCTCTCTACCAAAAGCCTTAATCTTCTTTATGATTTTATTGCTAGCTAGAATTATCACATCTATCGGGAAGCCCGCTAACCTTAACCTTTGAACCTGTTGTTTGAAACTGCTATCGATAGCGTGAACACATGGTTTTGTAACAGCAGAACTTAAACAAGCTCGTAATTCGCAATCATGTACCAACTAGCTCAACTTTCCGTATTACTACATAGCAACTCGCATCCCTTAGTAGTTAACCATCCCGAACAAAACCTTGCAGAACAATACGCAGCGTCGTCTGCTCTTATCCGGACGGCACGTGCGCCATTCTGTACTTTGATGCGAAACCTTTACTACGGCATGTATCAGCCAAGGTCAACGTAACAGGTGGCTTGGCCTTTAACGAGCCAGATGCCACAGTGTGGCTATATAGCTTAACTATGCTACCACCTATGGTGTATCACCACTTGACCTGTCACCTTTGGCTTTTCACCTTTTACCACAAATGCAGGCAATACGTGTTCCCTCCTGTAGTCGACGGCATCCTCGACTCCATAGTGCCGGCAATTTATTGGCTGCAAAGCCATATCTGTCTAACCAAAGAAAAACCAAGCAAAACGACGCTTTCGATTAGTCTAACTTTTAGCCTTTGGAGCGGGTGCGCGATGAATGAGAACGGCTTCCGAACTAATCCTGCATCTTGACAAAACGAGGACAGAAGTTCAGGGATGGCGCGCGGCACCGGAAAAAGAAGGAAAGTGACGCTGCATTTTTTGAACTAATGCAGCCGATGCAGTAAAATCGAAGAGATCTGAAAGCGGCTTTCTGGTTCTGTTTCCAAGAATGAGCACTGAATTATAGCCTTTACGCGACAAAAGGTGGAGGCTTAGACGCCAACTACCAGAGCAATGCCCTGTCGGGAAGCACGGACAGCGAATGATAACAACTATGAAAAAATTAGAATACGTTTCGGAACTCCATTTTTTTTCCGACATAAAAAGTAACTTGAAAGCATTCCACAATTATAACGGCCAAAGTTTTTACAATAATGTTTCTTATAGGATGTTTATGAGATGGAATAGCCAATAGAATAAGGTTTAAAGCCCACATAAAATATTTGAGAAATTAGTGATTTCACTCGGAAAACATTTTACACACAAAAAAAAATATTGGCTGTGTTTCACCTTCGGTTAGACCTAGTGTGAAGCGATAACTGAAGCATGGTTACACATGGTAAAGCTCTTTATTCGACAGGAGGTTTTTCCTTGGTTATGACTACGAAGAGGCTCCGGTGATCCGTAAAGAAGTTCGCCTTGGTTCGAACTTGGTGTATCCGTAGATACGGCTGGACAGGTCCTCGCTAACAATTGCTAACCCTGAACAGGGGTGCCTTGGATTTAGTAAAACTGTCCTTGCATGTCGGGCGCACAACAGCCTGTAGTACCGTTTGTGGATCCCATTCCGGGAAAGCCGCATGAGTAATGGGATATATCGATTCACTCACCAGAGTCAAATCATTTCTGTGCCGGAGTAGTTCGCACACACCACACACAATTCCGAACGAATTGTTGGGGAACTTCTGGTAAAAATGTGGCGCAGAACTTTTGAACTCACTTATATGGATCGCATGTTTCATCTGGAGAATCGATGCAAGTTTCCCCGTTGTTATTCGATCACTGCTGTTGCTGACGGTGTTGATGCAGAAGCGGTGAGTGCGGCGCCGGCGGCCATCGATGGTGCTTGTCACCCACACCTTGCAGCATCGTCTCGGTGGCATTTCGCAAGACGCTCCTTGCGTTGTTCCAGCGTTTCCGCCGCTTTTTTTGGCTTTAGCCTCTTCGCTCCTCCTTCGAAACCGTTGAGTTCGCAACGCAATGTCTCTCGGATCGTCGGATGCAGCCGACCGACGATCGTAGCGACCACGGCTGCTCAGTTGGTCTTCCTCCGAGTCCATGGCATGACTCCGGCTGAGGCACTGTATATATACTCGAGATTCACGTCAGTGTTCATGTGTCTCGCCACGCAGCTGCTCACCCGTTAAGCTTGTTTCCAGGTCAGCTGACCTTTGACCTTCACTTTCACCTTGATATTGAATGTGATCTTGACTTTTGGTAGGAATATAGCTACACAAAGTGGTTGTGGCTTATGTTCCAACTTCACCTGCAGTATATCTTGTAAAAAAAGATGACCTGGCCCCAGCGCGTTGCAACGAGACGCGAGCACCGGCTGATCTAGTCAGGACCTGCCAGCGGCTACGTTGTGTAGTATCCCTAGGCGCTGAGCGCCAATTTATATTTTGATTTGGTTTAAAAGGTATAACATCCGAAGTGACTCAGGTTATAGGGGCCGACAGACGCTTTTTTTATGCAAGGGTTGGATGCAGAGTAGTTGTTTTGTTCTTGCAAAAGGAAAAGCACAGAAAAATGTCGCTGGTTTTTCTCCTTTTAAGGCGCTGTTTTTGCGAGGTTCTGGAACAGATTGTGAATGTCTACGTTTTTGTCCTTGTATACGTGTAGGCGTACGGGAGTTGTTTGAGCCAGACATAGGCTCGATCTCTGACAGTAACACTCAACTGACAACTTTGCTGAAAAACATAGGCGTTTATTCGCTTTCAGCTAATAGGTGGGGATGGGGGGGGGGGAGGAAAGGGGAGGGAGTTTATGATGATATCGGAGTTCAGTAGACGTAAGCTCTGGTACGTTCCTGGACGTATCCCGGACGGCTATGGTACACGGAGCTACGTGATCCGGTGAGCACTGGCGCGTGGTGGTAGTCGGTTTGCTGGTATGGAAGGCTGCAGTGGAAGCATGGACGAGAGGCTATTAAGTGATGGGAATAAAGGCCAACATTGCCGGCAGCTTTCTGAAGCATCTGTCATGTTCGAACTTCACTGGGAGGGATGCATCAACAAATTCTATGCAATATCCAGCCTAAACGCCATTAATTTATCCAAATGAGGAAATAAAAGAAATACATTGGCGAAGTGAATGCCGTAATGCGTATTGTTTTCGACCACTAGAAATAGGCGAGGTGTGTGCGTAGGCAAAATGAATACCTAACTATGTCCCATTTCTCCTGCAATTACCGGCGCGATTAATATTTCTTGAAGTAACCCCCTACAGAGATACCTATTACTTTTTGGTATAAAGTGTCTTTGCGTGGACAAGCTTGTTCGCCTTATGTTAGCTGCCTGTTGCCGGCATAAATCAAAACAATACAATGGCAAAGAAGGCATATAGATGAAAATATTTGGTTTGATATCTTCGTGTTGAGGTTAAACATTTTCCTTTAGCTAACAGGATGGAAGATTTAGCAATAATTGGCAACATTATTTGCCGCGATGCAATTCTCTGTGGCCGTCCTGAATGTGGCTGTGAATTCACTGCGGACGGCGACTTGAGTATACATTTAGAATGTGACATAAAGTCTCAGGAAACAAGTGCTCTCTATTCAATTTACTGAATCTGCTTACCCGGTGAGGGGGTCGTGGTGGACGACGGTGGACTTTGGGTGGACTACCTTGCTGTTCTCGATGGTGTATCCGTATTCATGATGGGGCACGTGCACCAGCTCCTTGTGCTCGGCCACCACGGGCGCCCTCACCACGGTTTGGTGCACCACTGGTGCGTGTAACACCGGTGCGTGCACCACAGCGGAGGGGACGCCGTAGGTGAAGACGGCGCCGCAGTGCGCGCCGGCAACCAGAAGGCAGAATACGACAAGTGTCTGCAGGGAAGGAATCAAATGCTAAAGCAATTGAATGCTTAGGCGGCACTATATCATGCGAAATCGTGGTGCTCATTTCCAGTGATGTAGAGAGCAGCAGTTACAGGTAAGCTAGCTGAAATTTGATTGATCCTTTAGTAGCCATCGGCAGTGTCTAAAGCACGTTTGGTATCAGCTGCATTGAGCTGTTCATTAACAATTTGGAATCTATAAAGCGAGTTGTCTGCACGAAATAAACAATTCGAGTTATATTGACAATACACAGCCAGTATAATGGATCGTTCTGGAAAAAGTTTAAGTTCATTCTTGAACTAAAGGTGATTGCTAATCATTTGAAAAATTGCAGTGCATCTTTCTGACAATTCACCGGGGGCTTCTAAACGTGGGAAAACTTGGCCGTTCTGACTTACGAGGGTCCTCATATTTCTGGAAGGTGGAGTTTGCGAGAACAGGAGCTGGCTTCTTGTACAGGTCAGGGATGAGCCCAGAGTGTGTCTTGCCCTAGCAAGGCTGACTGCTTTTATACTCGCCGACAGTGTACCCGTCCCTCTCCTTAAGCGAGTCCCTTCATTGGTCGTTAGCAGGTAAGTAATATTCAAAAGATGCCTTACATCTGCTCCGTAAACAAACGGGTGTTTCACCTCCCGCCGTGCAGTTAACATGACCTGAGGACGTGACAGAATGTTACTCGCCTGCCCTTCCCGCTTAGACTCTGCAGACCGCGATAAAACTTTTTCAGTCGATTCCTTTCAATTTTCCTGCTTTTATGCGTTTTATTGCCTCCTGCCGATATGCTATTTTTCTTGTTTTGTCCGGCGCATGTAGATAACTTCGCAGTACTCTGTAGTGTAGAAGTCCATAAAGGTGATGCTAATAACAAAAAAGTTTGCGAAGAACGACCGGTGTGGTGGCAATACACAACGAAGCGTAGTCGCCTCTGGTCGTTGGCCATTCTATAGTTAACAGGCTCCGATCGCACGTGAACTTCAGCCTGCGTTTGAGCTTTGCGTTTGTGGCGCGTACTGCAAACGCTATGCTAGCTCACATTCGGTCACCTGCATGGCACGTCTTGCGCAATTCGCAAGGTGTTATATTTACCTGGATACACCACTAGAACAGAAGCAGTACTCTGATGTTTTTCCTTTGTTTATTGGCTTCACGTGAGGACTACGTTCTGCCCATCATAAGTGTGCGGGACACCCAAGTTGTGTAGCAGGTCTAGCGAGTCGACATGCATAACACAATACTGCCTAAGAAGCACGAAAGATGGTGGCGCAAGTACAGACGTCGCTTGGGGTGATGTCGCACTTGGTACCCAACCTTGTTACATTGAAGCTTAATGGGCTCAGAAGGAATTCGATGGAGAAGATTTAGAATGCATAGCGTATGTGTTGCAGGCGGCCGCAGCATAGCTACGGCATTCTGGCTTCCAACGAAGAATTTGTGGGTTCAGATCTGCTCCACGTTTCCTTTTTCATTGTGGGAGCACTGCACGTGGATCCATTAGGCAATTTCGCGATGCTCTGAACCTCCAGAGTAGTACGTGCGCACTAATAGATTGTTAAGTGGAGATATGTACAGCGCTGCGCAAAAGTGCAGAGCACGCAATTTGAGCAAACTGCATGCCAGCGTTTCCTGGTGGCCCAGCGACCGTTTTCACTAGTTGCATCCGGTAACCCGCATAATATGCTTGCCCACTTACTCCAGTACTTTTGTCAGGTGCGCATTTTTATATAGAAAATCAGCAATCGCTACGGATCGCGTGGTCTATTCATTTTTGCATAGCGCTGTGCATGTGGGGGCGGATATGAGTATACGAAGCACGACATTGATTTCAAATACCACACACGCATTCCCTGTCATAACCAAAGGAACCTCATTTCTCCACAAGAAAGCGTGCAAGCGCACATTACCTACTGGTATAAAACTTAGCTGGGAATTTCAATTAGGGAACGCTTGAAATATGTTTGATGTCGATAGCATGCTGCGTCTACTTCGGCCCGCACTGTACTGTACATAATACAAACAGGGTAGTAATCCGTAACACAGGAGAATGAAGAATCGGAAGCTGTAGTAGTACTACACACACACACACACACACACACACACACACACACACACACACACACACACACACACACACACACACACACACACACACACACACACACACACACACACACACACACACACACACACACACACACACACACACACACACACACACACACACACACACACACACACACACACACACACACACACACGCACACGCACACGCACACGCACACGCACGCACACACACACACACACACACACACACACACACACACACACACACACACACACACACACACACACACACACACACACACACACACACACACACACACACACACACACACACACACACACACACACACATATATATATATATATATATATATATATATATATATATATATATATATATATATATATATATAGATATATATATATATACATATATATATTTGGTGTCAATGTGCTCACAATGTGTGTGAGATAATATCCGCGAACTCCGCGCTCGTGCCGAGGAGAATAACATGTTTGCCTAGATGCAATCAGTGCGCTTGAAATCGCAGCCGCCGTGAAAGCATTACGCTTAGAGGATCATAGTCATTGCCATGTGAATAGGAAACGTGATTGGTCAGTGACCTATAAGGGGGGGAGGGGGTATCTATATTGGCCCGTTAGGTTTTCGCGACGGGACGAAATTGCGTGGAGACAACTCCACAGCCGATGAGCAAAGTTTCTCAGCCAACAACCAGCTGATGACTGCAACAACGGCTCGTTGACACGCTTACTACGTGATAACATCGGCGAGAAATTTATGTGACACGGTATTCATCACACGGATGAAACACGGCTTCCCCCAGTACTAAAAAACCGTCGCTAAAGGCCTTCGTGTTTATTCCTACATCGCAAGAGACCCGCCAGCGTCTGCCGTGCACAATTATTTCTGCATACCAAACTTTGGGATATATTTAGAAACCGGTGACCAAAAGGCCGATTGTGTGAATACCTTGGTCTTAAAGTGACTGTCAAATGGTGTCATTAGTCTAAATTCAACCGTCGCACGCATATCGCATAATGCTAAGTTTCATAGCTTTCCGACTTCGGGTCGCAAGCTGCTAATCTATCAGCGGTGCAGCTGAAGTGAACGGAAGGTAATTTTATACCTGGCTTTTCTTCATTGGGGAGATGGTCCATAGTTAGAGCGCCGCTATGGACGATGGCTGTAATTATGGAAGGTCGCCTTGTCGCCAACGCACCCAACAACTTGCTTTGTCAAGATCGACAAGTCTCGTTCCGAATGAGACCATTCCGGAAAGTGGTCTGCGATTCGGCTTTGCAGATGTGAACTTGGGAAGAGCTGAACGGATTTCTGGTCTCACGCAATAGTCGATGACTTTCCCTTCACCACGCACAAGTGTGTACGTAGGTCTTAAGAGTTGATTCGAGAGCGTACCTGTTTTTGCGACACGTTTGGAGAATGTTGACGAGACACCTGGTTACGTCCATGGTGTCCATTAGGAGGCACGATATATGTACAATACCGTAAAATTAGCTGCAGTTAAATACACATAAATACAAATAATTAAGACGTGCGAAAACACTGTATGGAATGGCATTGCAAGTTTTGCTTGACAGTTTGGCATTGTGGGACTGGCATAAGGTTTGGCAAAGTGTTAAATGCCTTTAAATGTTTTGGCTTTTGGGGAATGAAAACGCACCGCATCCTCCAGTGAAATTAAAAATTAGTCAACAAATTTGGATTCTTTAGAGCGATGAACTTTTAACGTGTGAAGAAGAAATACTGACGCTTGCGTTCTTTCTCGTTTCCTTACATATTGTAAATATCAGCCACTAGCCTATAACCTGAAAACAACCATTAACGAATACAGATATACAGAGACGGCCGCGGAGGCCACTTTTCGATGAAGGCGAAAAGAAAGGTGCCCACGTGCTGTGTGATTTGAGTATACTTTAAAAAACCTCAAGTGGTGGATATTTCCGGAGCACTCCACTACAGCGTCTCTCATAGCATGAGTCGGTTTGGGATGTTTAACTTCACCAGGCATAAACGAAGCCGATACACAGAGGGTAGGAACACAATGCAATGACGTTGTCGTATTGTGTACATATAGGATCGTTATAGTTTGCTTCCTCTTGCATCGTATATAATTTCATTGATCTTGGAAGGGTTTCATATTAGTTGATTGCTGGTTAGATTATCTGAAATTAGCATTGTTGCAAATTGTCAGGCTTGTCATTTTGTTGTCGCTGATACTGTTTCGTAGCGTAATTTCCACTGCTTTTATTATGATGATGATCATCATCATCATCAGCCTGACTATACCCACCGCAGGGTGAAGGTCTCTCCCATAATTCTCCAATTAACCCGGTTCTGTGCTAGCTGCACCCACTTGACCCTTGCGAACTTCTTAACCTCATCCGCCCACCTAAATTTCTGCCTCCACCTACTACGCTTTCCTTCCCTTGGAATCCAGTTTGTTACCCTAAGCGACCATCGGTTATCCTCTCCTCGCACTATATGTCCTGCCCATGCCCATTTCTTCTTCTTAATTTCCACTAGAATGTCAGTAACGAGTTATTTTTCTGACCCACTCTGCACGCTTCCTATCTCTTAGTGTTACCCCTACCATATGTCGTTCCATAGCCCTCTGAATTGGCCTGAACTTAAGTAGAAATTGGGCATAAGCAAAAACCAGATGCATGGGTTAAGGGACAAGGCGGGCAACGTCATCACGAATATGGACACGATAGTCAAAGTAGCCGAGGAGTTCTATACAGATCTCTACAGTACCCAAAGTAGTCAGGACCGTAATGAGATTGGCGATAGGAAAAAACAGTGAGACGTTCCACCAGTGACGAAGGACGAAGTCAAGAAAGCATTAGAAACTATGAAAAGGGGGAAATCAGCTGGACAGGATCAGATAACATTAGGTTTGTTGAAGGACGGGGGGATATCGTGCTAGAAAAACTGGCCACCTTGTATACGCAGCGCCTCGTGTCATCGACGGTACCGGAACCATGGAAAAATGCAAACATTATCCTCATTCATAAGAAAGGGGACTCTAAGGACCTTACAATTACAGACCAATCAGCTTACTGTCTGTTACGTATAAACTATTTACTAAGGTAATCGTTAATAGAATCAGGCCAACCTTGGACTGAAATCAAGCAAAGGACCAAGCAGGTTTTCGGAAACGGTACTCTACTATCGATCATATTCATACCATCAACCAGGTGATTGAAAAATGCTCGGAATATAACCAGCCCTTATACATAGCATTCATCGATTACGAAAAAGCATTTGACTCAGTTGAAACCTCGGAGGTGATACAGGCGTTGCGAAATCAAGGGGTAGACAAGCCGTACGTGAAAGTGCTGGAAGATATATTTAGTGGCTGCACAGCAACCATAGTTCTGCATAAAGAAAGATACAAAATTCCCATCAAGAAAGGTGTTAGGCAAGGAGACTCCCCAGTACTATTGTCAGCTTGCTTAAAGGAAGTATTCAGAGACTTGGAATGGGAGCAGTTTGGGATAAGGGTAGATGGAGAATACCTCAGTAATCTGCGATTTGCTGATGGCATTGCCTTGCTAAGTAACACGGGGTATGAACTTTAAATAATGATTGATGGCCTAGACAGGGAAAGTAGAAGGGTAGGCTTAAAAATTAATATGCAGAAGGCTGAGGTAATGTTCAACAGCCTCGGTAAGGAACAGCAGTTTACGTTAGATAGCGAAGCACTGGAAGTAGTAGGCGAATGTGCCTACTTAGGACAGGTAGTAAACGCAGATCCGGACCATGAAAAGGAAATAACAAGAAGAATAAGATTGGGATGTTGCGCATTTGGCAAGCACTCTCAGATTATGACTAGCAGCTTACCGGTATCGCTCAAGAGGAAAGTATACAACAGTTGCATCTGCCCTGTACTCACCTATGGGGCTGAAACGTGGAGGCTAACCAAGAGGGTTCTACTTTATTATAATGCTGCCAGGTAAATGGTCTGTCGTGCTTCGTCAAAATTTCTATGTATTTAGCTTTTAACCCCAAAGACCATGAAGTACTTTTATGAAAAATGAAGATGTAATATGTTGTAATTAGCAATGCCACCTAAACTTAAAAATATTAAAGTCAGCAAAAAGGGGTACATAGGTTGTCCATATTTATCCCTATCGCAAGCTGGCATTCAAATTCAACAGCAGGTGAATTCTAATTCGGACGCGAAGGGGTATGACACCACTATGAAGAACGGTTTATTCAAAATTTCGATACGAAATTACCTGCGCGTTTCTTCCGAGATGTTTCCGTTACCTCCTCAAACGTAAGGTATGGAGACGTATTTTGCGCCACAAGAGCTGCATACGCTATTGCCTAAAACTATCGCAGCGAAAACCCCGTGCCCGAACTCTCATGCCGTAATCTTCTACAAATATATCCGCATCGCATTCCGGTTGGAGTTGTTTTTTAAATTACAGTCTGCAGCCTCTTTCATCGTTGCTTGTGTGTACATATAAAAATTGTAACTCGTGCTTATTTGTACACATGCATGCACAGTTTAGCAATATTAAATTTTAGCATTTCACTGCAGCTCGTGTTTTTTTTTCTTTTTAATATTCTAGTGTTTTTTGGCTTGCCACCGCGTAACCACATGCTCATATGGCTGAAGTCAGTCCTCATCCCGTGATACATCACGGATTTTTTTATGCTTTATTTATTAGAGCATGTCTAGTGGGTGAGGAAAACAAGGAATAAGGAATTGTATGCGTGACAAAGAAAGACATCGCCTTGCTAAATATTCTAGGGAATAAACTGCAAAGAATGATATATGACCTAGACAGGAAAAGCAGGAAGGTAGGCTTGAAAATCAATAGGCAGAAGACTAAGATAACGTTCAGCCGCCAAGAGAAGGAACGCAGTAGGTAGCGCAACACTTGAAGTGGTCTAGGTGGTATGGGAATATACTTAGGACAGGCAGTTACCGCAGAAGTGCAAAATTCCGGGCTAGTTGGTTCTGCATAATGAAATAAAACAGCGCAAGGAACGGGCCGAAACACGGAGGGGACAAAAAAAAAAAAAAAAAATAAGCGCCCGTGTCCGTGCATCTTTCCCTCCGTGTTTCGTCCAGTTCCTTGCGCTGTTTTATTTCATTATGCAGTAACCGCCGACCCGGACCATGAAAGGGAAATAACCGGGAGAATAAGATTAGGATGGAGCTCATTTGTCAAGTACTCGCAGGTTATGACTACCAGCTTACCGGTACCGCTAAAGTGTAAGGTATGTCTATTTAATTTGCACAATATGTTCAATTACGCCTGATAAATTTGGCCCCTCGCATAACTGCGTATGGCCAATTTATAGTCTCTGAGTATAGTAGTAGCTTCGATGTTAATGCTGGCATGGGCGATTGTCGCCTCTTCTGCCGTTTCCGAGAATCTCGTTTTGGTAGGCCGGATGCTATCAATCTGCTTTGCGTGTACATCGCCTCTAGCGCAAATATTTGTTTCTGTGGATATTCAGCGTCGTCTACATTTACCGCATGTTCATCTTGGCTGTATATTCTGTGTAGAGATTTTTCCTTAGCTCTCCTTCTCCCCTCTTGATGGGCAGGATGAATATTCTTAGGTAGGGGTTTGACTGGTATTGCCTTAGCGATACTTTTAGGTGCCCATGTCTCGGTATGTAGTGGTGGCAGCCCAATGCCTAGTCCTGAACGATCAAGTATGGAGCTTCCTGTTTTGGTGCAGGAAAGCCGGCTTAATGAAATGCAATTAATTGAGTTCAGTGCGCCTCCTTAAGCACATCTAATGTGTTGTGTACTCCCAAGCCGAGGAATCTTTCTGTGGAGGTACAATACCGTAGCCCTAATGCTACCTTGTAGGCTTACCTAATTATAGCCTCTACTTTAGCTTTTTCTGTACAGTTTAATTTTAGCCCTCGGAACGCGGTGCAAAGAATGGCCGAGGAACAAATATCTGTTACATGATTCTCATAACTGGCACCCCATTGACATCCGCCAAGGGTGGCGTCTATTGCTACACGATGCCTATTGCTCCTTTTGTGTGTCATTAAGTTTCCAGACGCACGTACACAGACTGATGATTTATCGCATAATTGTCGGATAGCAAGGCTAAGAATCAACTTTCGCCTGAAAATACATGTAATGTCAACTCGTGTATACCTCTCAAACCTTGATAGCAAGGCGCATGAAAACGTAGATGAAGGCGCTTATTAGAACATTAGTGAATAATAGCCTTTTTTGTTTCTTTTTAGGCAGCTCTGAAAACAATTCATGTAGAATTGATGACTATATTTCTGGTGCATTTACGGATATCGTTTTTTTTTTCGTTTCAAGAAAGTGCATCCTATTTCCATAATACAACATTTTGGGCGAGTTGGTTACATACATTCATTATTACAGCGCAAAGACGGACGGGACAAGAGGAGGACACAACAGCGCTGACTGTCAACTAAATTTTATTCGAGACCAGTAGGTTTTTATACCGCCTGGCGATCAGAAACGAAAAAAAAAAAACAGGAAAACATGCTAGAATAGCAACAGGAATGTGCAAGGGCACAGGAATGAAGATTGGCCGACACGTATCAGATTTCACATTCTAGATATTTGACCTCTTTCTGGGACAATGCCACTGATGGTGCGCTTATGCAATCGTCCTGCAATCTTATAATCATACAAGCTTCTATAATCTCTCAAGTTAACGCGTCTCGGTGTTTCCCTTTGACACTGCATTGCCTGTACATAGGTTCACATTGATAGTCACTATCATCTTCTGCGCAGCAGTCCCTGCAATGTTTGGCTACGTGGCCCGAGGTAGCAACACGTGCGACATTATCACTGTGCTCTTTTAGCCTTTTGTTGAGACAGCGGCCAGTCTGCCCAATGTACTTTTTCCCACAGGACATGGGCAGAGAATACACCACACCTTCTTGACACGGGACAAAATGATCCACATGTTTAACTTTGCACCTGCGCGGCTCAATAGTCGTGCAATTAACTTTTCTGCACATCCTGGAAAGTTTTTCCGGCGCTGAAAATACATCAACCCCCGCCCGACTTCCAATTTTTCGGAGGTTGTGCGACACCTGATGGAGGTAAGGCAAACCAACAACCTTCCTTCTTTCCCTTTGCCTAACCGGTAGGCTTTTCAGCTGCTTTTCTGCCACCGACACTAGCACACCGGACGAATAACCAGCCATTGTAAGGCGATCAACTTGTTTCGCAAAGCTTTGTCCCATACTATGCTCGCAACACTTCTTTAAAACATTATTAAAAACAGAATGAATAATGGCCCTTTTTACAAGTTTAGAATGAGCTGATGCGTATGGCAGGATGGGTTTTTTAGCTCGAGGCTCGTACGACCAACACACATGGGACGGAGGTCTCGAATAAAATTTAGTTGACAGTCAGCGCTGTTGTGTCCTCCTCTTGTCCCGTCCGTCTTTGCGCTGTAATAATGAAAGCATCCTATTTCTGGTGCTTTTATGTGTATTCGGAACATGCTAGGCAAGTACGTTTGGCAACTATTTGTATGGTTTGTGCTAGCGTGAAAAAAAAAAGGCAATGAGTAGTAATGCTTTGAATGTAAACTGTCAGTCTATTTCTGGAGCATTTATCATCCCTGCATACCAATCCGAACTTGGTACAGTCCATTTTTATTAGGTTTGAAATACACTCATACATACACTAACGTATTTTAAAACGTATGTAGTGCTGTACTTCTAGTACATTTATAATCTATGCATTGTGCATTTTAAGTATAGGCGCAAAATAATAACAAACTAATGTGAAAAAAACGCGATAAATTTCAAATACAGTTTGCGCACACCATTTTTTCTCTAAGGAAATAGCTGTGTGTTTGAACCACTCAGCCACCGGGTGTAATTATGCCATCGTAATAAGCAGTCGTGAGCGCCGAACAACCGATAGTTTTCAAAGAGTTAACGCTCGATATCCGTAGCCGCATCGATGTAGCTTGATTGCGTCATTTTTTAAAACTATTCGGTTGATGCTTCTATCAGATTTCGAAGTATCGGTTTATAGCGAGCCTACTTTTTCGTGCTTTCGGCACACAGGTTGACGATACCCTGCGTGCGTGCAGGCATACAGGTTGATGATACCGGTTTTCAATAGACGCAGGCTCTGGTGCGCTTGTGGACGTATCGAGGACGGCTGTAGTATACACGGAGATACAGGGTGAGCTCTGGCGCGTGGTGGTAGTGGGTTTGCTTGTATGGAAGGCTGCAGTGGGAGCATGGACGAGAAGCCATGAATGACGGGAATAAAAGCCGACAGTACCTTCACCTTTCTGAGAGTAATGCGCAAACTGCAATGCGCGGGGCGCATTAAGAAATTCCTCGCAATCACCAACAGCGTCGTCGTTGTTTTATGTAAGTGGCAAAATAGAGCAATTGTTTCGGCGAAATAGCATTCCATATTGTGTCGTGCTTCCTACTATTAGAAGCTGGCGTAGTATATGCGGGTTGAGAACTAATTTACAATTATCTCGAATTTCGACAACAATTACCTATTGGCATATTTGTTCTAAAAGTTACCTGTGCTGCGACATAAATTACTTCCTGCTCTATATTATCTTGTGACAACACTCGTTCGTATAACAGCTTCTGGCTGCCAGCAGAAGTCAATGCAATACCAGACGAATGAATATTGTCGGGCTTGCGATTTCGTATTAAGAATAAATTCTTTCTTTTAAGTAACCAGACAAGACTTGCCTAAACTCTACGCCAAAACTGAGTAGAATAACGTCCGCGGAAACTAGGGCACTTCATAGGATTTATTCAATATCAAAATGCGCATTATGAACGAGCAATACATGGTACATTGCCTGTCATGAAATGCTCTTGACACCGAGAGATTTTAGCAGCATTTACTGTCCACAGTAGTTCGGCTCACTTGAGGGAAGGAGCATGAGTGACATGGCTAGTCAGGTTTGCTCGCTGACCAATAAATAGCTCTAGCCGCTTGGTGGGTTCACTGAGAGGTAAATATATGCGCATCAACATGACGATACAAGCTTAATGGCAGAGCACTGCGTGTCGATCGTCGTGCGCACAATTTCATCTTCTTCATGGTTAGTTGTGGGCAGGCAGGTGTAGGCAGAAACACCGAATGTTATAACTAAAATTTTGACGTTTCAGAAGCAGAGCTGGAACATTGTTTACAGGAGAACCTAGCTCACAATGAGCCCTTGTTGACCAATTTGACTTCAGAGCAGTCAGTGTTTCCGACAACTCTCGACTCCAATAGGACCCAGCCTAACGGGAAGCCAACTTTTCCTTCTAGAGGGGCACATATAACAGACAATCTTCAGGACAAATGTCATCAGCGTCGTGTGTCGCAATTAAAATTAATTAGACACTTATCGGCTTGTCCACAGCGACAAGGTTATCCAGGTTAGCCTTAGTTAAATTCTTGTTGATCAAGAAACGGGGTAAGCGCTCATGAAAGGAGAACCTCCCGCCATGCCAGAGTCCCCTCATTTTGGCCTGCGTCATGTGAACAACGATTGCAGGGGCTACAAGTGATACCGGAATTATGTCAATAGAAGCTATGCAATAAACTGTGCTTTGCAGCGGGCGCCCTCTTTCGAAAGCGCGACACAAGTGTGAGGATTGGTTCCTTGCACTGTTTTTCGATTTCGTCAGCAAACTGCCAAGTGGTTCAAGGTGCTCGGGGTGTCTCTACAATGTGATGCGCACCGACCATGCAAAATGCATCCGCGGAGTTCCAGAGTCAAAAACTGAATTCCTTAATAAACAACCATCAAGGTTTATTCATTCGTAATGAGAAGGAAAAGGGGAATTTAGGTGGAGAGGCGCTGCCAAAATGGTCCATCGAGAAACAGGCTGGTGTTCAATACACATAGGCCCTGGTGCGCTCCTGAACGTATCCTGGCCTGCTGTGGTACACGGAGCTCCGGGATCCGGTCACCACTGGGGCGTGGTGGTAGTCGGTCTGCTGGTACGGAAGGCTGCAGTGGAGAGCAGGTTATCATAAGCAAGGCTGTGGAAGCTATGATCTCCTCAGAATGCACTAAGCAAAAAATGTTGCTCATTAACAGCAATTGAGAGAAATTCGTTATGTAGCAGGTGCAATCTTGGCGGTCGACAGTTGTTCAGACTTACTGCGCTGCGGATGCGATAATATTAAGTGCAGCGATGGTCAAAGTCAAATGCGCTTTTCCATTACACTATTTTGCGCGCATGATGGAGAAATAAATTACGGTGAGATTAATAACGAACAGCGGGTGACTTTTTTCTCGTTCTTTAGTAGGCACCTATACAGCGCCAGACCACGCACACAGTGATTACGTATGCACTCCAGCCTCAGTGCGGTACAGAGTCTGCTTACCCGGTGAGTGGGTCGTGGTGGACGACGGAGGACTTTGGGTGGACCACCTTGCTGTTCTCGATGGTGTATCCGTATTCGTGGTGGGGCACGTGCACCAGTTCCTTGTGCTCGGCCACCACGGGCGCCCTCACCACGGTCTGGTGCACCACTGGTGCGTGCAACACCGGTGCGTGCACCAGAGCGGAGGGGACGCCGTAGGTGAATACGGCGCCGCAGTGCGCGCCGGCAACCAGAAGGCAAGTTACGACAAGGCTCTGTAAGCGAAAGAATGCCGCAGTGCCTAATTAGTTTGTAGGATAAGCATACCAGATTAATGTCAAATTGCAACCACCCCTAGGAGTAGTGTATAAAAAGCGAAATGTTCCTCGACGTTTTCTTTTCAACATTCCTGGAACCTGTGATGCAATAAAAACCTGTATTGCAAATACTGGAAGGCCCAGCCTAAAAAGTATTTGTGGCAAATTGCGAGTGGAGCCACTTTACCTGACTTCGCTCGCTGTCGCTAGATGGCTTTGATGCAAAATGGGAATGCTCTTTGAATTTGTGTTTACAGGGAGTGTTTGTGGTTGGTGCATACTTGAGGTTTCGATTTCGAAGCGAGCGTTCACTGGGTGTTTTGCTGTCGTGTTGTACTTGATGGCAAATCGCGCACGGTGCTCAGCTCAATTTCGGAGCCAGAATACTTATTTCGCGATACCTGTATGAAAAATACAGCGTATATCTTGTCGTCTTATATATTATTTTTTTTGAACTGAATCATTAAAATGTAAACTCTCGTCAAAGCGGAAGGAAGGAACAGTGAATCCAATGATAAATCCCGTTGCTGTTCCTTGCAGTCCAGCAATTGACATCGTTCTAGGCTGCGAACACAGCACGTCACACCTATCTGTCGAACAAAGTTATCTCATCGTGATTAACTTCGTACCAGAACCAGAAGACTTAAGCGAGGTGAATATATCAGTTGCATTAACGTCAGAAATTGGGTCGGCTGGTGCGTTTTCGTTGTTAACGAGCACAAGAAGGCGACGTATCAGGACGCTTGTGTTGGGCGGTCTTTTTGTGCCGTATTTGTGTGTTCATTAACAATCACTACATGAGAGCCTTAATTCTCGAATCTTCCGAAGAATGCTTGACGTCATGCAAAAAGAAATAATGTATGTTGTTGCGGAACTTACGAGGGACTTCATGGCGCACTGAAGGTGAATTTGGCTGCTTCTGGTTGCGGTGATAGCTGAAGCGGAGTGTGTCTTCGGCTGGCGTCAAGCTATACTTTTATACCCGATGAGCCTCCCTCCTGCTTATCGTTTCTCCTTTCGCCGCTCTCGGCCTCGAATACGGCACCGAGGGTTGACACCAGTGGCGTAAACAACAAGCATTTAATATCCCTCGTTAAGCCCTTAAACAACGACTCCAGGGCGTGAGAGAATGCCACTGGCGTTCACTTTCCACGAACACTGTAGATATCGACAGGGTACTGTCCTTGCAAAACTTGTTGTTTTTCCTGGTTTACAATGCTTCGTTGCCTCCTCTGAGTTTTTTTTCCCCGTCGAAATGAGTGTTATGAACTCGGCGGTGGAAAACTCGTAAAGTGCCATAAAACATCAGAAAATCTGGGTTTAACCGAACAGAGCACGCTCAGTCTAGAGCACAGCGAAACTTGGTTGTCTTGGTCATCGGCCATCCGGTTTCAAGCAGCGGAGCCTGTGCCGACGGTAACTTATCTTTCCGCGTGCGCCGGAGATGTCTTTCAGTTATGGGGCGGTGCGCTCCCGTTGGCCTTACTGGAGAGGCCGTACCCGCTTATTACTATGCTTACGTATGGCGCAAAAAAAAAGGCAATCGCCTTTCTTCTGCGGGTTAGGTGGTCAGAGCAAAGAAAAATGTGATTAACCTAAGCCGTGGCCATAAAGAACGTATTCGCAGTCTCTTACGTCCTCAAAAAAACGTGATGGCAAACTGTTTTATTTTGTAAGCACTTTTACTGCCTCGGTAGATGGGAAGCTTCAGCGAATAGTTAAAGCTGCTGAAACAGTTGCAACCTTGCTTTACAAAGTTTTCTTTACCACCACGTTTAATCGCTAACTATGCGCCACTCTATGTGACACCTCGTGAACAACACTCATCGTACTGTTTGTCTTCTAGAGAGGCAGTCATGAAGCCTGCGAGCTTTCAAATGCTTAGATAAACAGGTAGAAGATGAAGCCATACTCTTTGCAACGGGTAGGCGCTATTAGATGTCTGGCACTATTTAGAGAGATAATAACAAAAAAATAAAACAGAAAAAAGGACGATAATGGCACCTGCCAGGGTTAGTTTCCACTTTGGGGTTGGCCGTCTGTTTGCAACCAATTTCCAGCCAATTGCGAGAGGAGATTGTGTAATATAGCCTAATGTCATGCCAACTTCGCGCTCACAACGCACTCGTGTTTTGAACAGACTTTGTACTTTCTGAAAGAACCCCAAAGAGAGAAAAAAGGAGTAAAGTGCATTTACATCTAAATAACGTAGGGCTCAGTCATTACACAGGTATAAATAGGCACGTGAAACAAACAAAACCGTATTGTACTGCACATTACAGTTTGCGGTAATTCGAACAACACCAAGTTTTAGGACAATAGGGGTGGTAGCTGGCATTCAAGCAATTTCATTTTCTCTTGACAGTTGCTGCGAACATCGCGCATTACATTTCACACCGAAGATGTAATGTACCCATGTATACATCCTCGCACAGAAATGACTGCGACGTAATCGATGGTTCCTTGTTTGGTTTCAGCTTTTGGTGCTACAGTGCTCCCATTCCCTCGCGGAAATACGATATTATATCGTCCTTTGCGTCCCGTTCAGTGATGTTTAGTCCCAGGTCATCGCGCACTACCACTCCATGCACTGAAGAACGGTAGTGCGGTATTCCGGAGCGGGCGTTGGAAGGGCGCCGACGCCGCTTGTCTACTTTTTGCCCGAGGTACTATCGATAAGTCGCTACACGCCGCAACAGAAACAGACTGGTTCTTCGCGCCCATACAGTTACGTGCTCAGCCTTTGCGATATTGGATCTCGTGAGGCCGCTGCACACCAATGTCTGGAGGTTGCGTGCTTCGGTCTCATCATGGGCTGACGGTTTTTGTATACGGCGTTAAGCGTCATCAACCGGGTTACTTTGCCGGCTCACCCTTTGGTGCATTACGAAAGTGCAAAAACAAGAAATCCTCCGTCCCCACGTGGACGTTGGTATGTTCGGTCACAAAGATGAGTGGAGAGTTGAACTGCTACTGACGCAATAGGTGGCGCATTTCTGGCAAATAATATGCGACCGATCTAAGGCAATAGGTGTGCGGTGAACTTCCCCTGAAAAAGGCATCATCCCTCTGTGGGTAACTAATAAGAAAGGGCAGATCGTGTTGAATGTTTTTCTTCCTTGCATCGTACTCCTCCGTATCGATTGTTTACGCACACGATTCATTATTTGCGTTTACCGCAGGATTGCCTCTTCATTATTAATTTAAACAGCGCAATCAAGAAGACAACGGACAAGATAAAAGGAAGCCACAGTACAAGCGCTGACTCACAACTATGCCTAAGCCTTTACTTCAGCCCAGATAAAAAAGAAAAAGAAAAACATGACGAAAACGAAACAATCACGTGAAACAACCCCTGGGTTCACCTGCTGCACAAAAAGTCAGGGGTTGTTCCATGTGATTGTTTCGTTTTCGTCATGTTTTTTTTTTTTTATCTGGGCCTTGGAGTAAAGGCTTAGGAATAGTTGCGAGTCAGCGCTTGTACTGTAGCTTCCTTTTATCTTGTCAGTTGTCTTCTTGATCGCGCTGTTTAAATTAATAATGAACGTGTACCAACTCACCCAACAGAGTATCTTGGTAAGGATTGCCTCTGTTCTGTATTCTAATGTTTAGCCCTGGGACAGCTGAGACGCGGACTGAAGAGTTTTGTCGATATTGTGCTTGTGGTCGTTTGTTCCTTTTTTTTTTCAGGCAAAAAGACTGTTGCTTTGACCGCCAAGGCTTACAGGTTACTTTACCTCATGTCGTACGTCGGCCACTGAAGAAACGGCCAGATTTAGAGAACTAGGCTGAGGCTGAGAAATCACGCAGATAATTACAACTCAACTAGCGTGGTTCAGAATTTTCAAAGCCCCTGTTGGACATTTGCATCGTCATTGAACTTAAACGTTTTTCTTTATGCGTCATTATCACTGTTCTGCGCTTCCCGTGTCTACGGCCAGATGTATTTTTATAGGAATAGCTCTGAAATAGGGCGTTAAGTATGCGTATGCTGAAAATGGCTAAAAGAAGTGGTGTGTGAAGCCGACAATTACATGAGTTGAACACTGCTGCGACGTTCATGATTGTACATAACAATTTAATTACCCCGACTGGCTCTACATGTCAAGTATTTTGAAATAACGCTACACTGGCGGCAGCATGAAGAGACCACAATGTTGGGGTTCTCCAAAGCGGTATGGGTTAATGCGCCTTAATTTTTGTTGTCATGGTCGGCTAACGCTCGTTTCGAGTGTCAGCATGCCAGCTTCATTAGACAAAGCATGCAAGGCTTTTGTTCTCAAAACTGCGTCCGGATCCTTCTTATGTAAAAAATAACCTCGTACAAGTTATGTCTGACAGAAAAAAGAACCAGCTTTGATCGGAGTAATGTCATGGATCAAACAGAAGCTGATTATGCGTAAAAAACAATCTTGATGGTTTTTGCGATATTATGAATGTATAATTTCTGTGTAAGCATCTCAGACAGAAAAAAAAGAAAAAAAAAAAAAAAGAGATCTATAAGCCTTGGCTAACACCATGTGTAGTTACTAAACCTTTGGTGATGGGCATGATTCTCAAGAAGTTCCTAAGATACGCGATTCTGATGTTTTAAAGCATACAAAATCATACGGAAGAAATTTACAGAAGACAGAGCTGCTGGAGATAAATGTTACTGTAATCTCCTTTTTGCGACATCTAAGACAGATGTAATACGGAAAAAGTTAAACATGATACCAAGTGTAAGCAACGAAACCAAAGTTATAAAAAATTTCATTAAAATGAGGAATATTCAGGTGGAATATGTCTAATGCCTTTATTGACGTTTTGCAGAGTTGAAGATAATCGACTGTGATGTGAAGGCTTTCGACTAGATGAACTGCACCATAGACGAGACTTAAATATTGGTTCTTGTAGCAGAGGCTGAAATAGTGTCCGCATGCCTCGCATTAAATAAGAGTATAAGTTGTGATAAAAACGACCCTAACATTAAACGTGTCAAATATGTCCTGGACATAATAGCACCCTGTCTATCTAACCTTTGTCTAGCGAATGGTGTGCTTCCGACGTAAACGCAAACTGCAAAAGTAGAAGTTGTCTACAAATGAAATGTGAGAATAACCAGTTAGAAAATTATCACAAGTTGTTAATATTACCTGTTTTCTCTAAAGACTTAGAGAAATGTATTTATTGCGGATGAAAAACGTGTACAATAAACATGATATAGTAACATTTTCACAATTTATATTTTGGAAACATCAGTCTTAGAACTTGCTCTTTAAGAAAAAAAAGAAAACAATTATTTCCAGAGCCACTTAGTGAAAAATATAAGCAGATTTTCGGAAAGAATTTGACTACATTGACCCATCTTTCTACTAAGGATGGTTCATGGGTATGGTTTCTAAAGAAAATCTTCGTTGTTTTGGAGTAGGCACTTCGCGAGTCCATTGCAGTATACAGAAGTGGATGGTCACCGCTCAACTGTCGAAGCTATTACACCTGAGGCACTGCAAGGCAGCATCTTGGGCCCATTCTTTTTCAACGTATAGTACATGCATGGCGTAAGAGAAGCAGACAAATAAATTAAAGTGGCAATATGTGCAGAAAAGGCCCTTCTTGGTTCGTGCACACGAACATGCTCACAAAAGCAAACACAACACTTACAAAACTTGAAAAGTGGACAAGGTTTTGCACTCTAACGTTTAACACTTTTAAATCTGAGGCCATTATTTCCCGTCCAAGGAAAAGATGCGTAAAATGACAATAATACTGTTAATAATTTTAAAATATATGCAGTGATGTTCCTTAAAGTAATAAGTGTGTATTTAGTGAGAAAATAAAGCAGACGAACACATAAATTACGTACTGTAAAAACAATACTTCGTTCATTGCACAAGTTACTTCTCATTCCAAAGAAACAGCCCATATAGAACAAGCAGCACCGATATCTGGCACATGCACTCGTGCACAAACGGTCCTTGACACTACATGCTTGCACCGTCTTCCAAACTAGCTGAAACATTGTCAAAGCCACAAGAAGATCAATGGACGCACAGAAGAGATGTGCGCCTCTTTTGTATCCATTGTACGTAATCCTGGCTAGGATTCATATCTTTATGTTTACCTTTTTATTTTGTTACGGAGTGTTGAATTTGCTTTAAATCTGGTTTCTTGATCATGTACTGTTCTGGTAATAGTGCTGAAGTCCTAATATTGCCCGTAATATTGCCCCACAGCTTGTGTACCCTTTGTGGAGAGGGAGAGCTCACAAGCGACAACCTCAGCTTTTTCTTTCTGCTTCCCTCATCCTTTTGATGAAAAAAAAAAAAGCAATTATATTCAGGCTTATACTAATAAAGGCAATGTTGCTAAAATGCATGAAGGCTGAATGTTTTACTTTCACGAAAAAGAATATTGCAGCTGCAGCTTCATCAAATGCTAAGCAATAAGATAAACACGTGAGCAAGGCATTGCATCCCTGCTGCGTAATCATCACCGAACTGTTCTCGAGCAAACAGTCACTAATTACAAGGAATGCATGTTATATAAATACGGCCTTGTGAACCGCCAAAGTTCCTTGCGAGTTGGCAAAACCGCAAGACGTAATAGTCACAAGAGTCACACCAAACACTGGCATGCCATCTTCCCGAGCAACAGACCTGTATTATTTTTGATTACATTTACATAGTCAGCCGTTGAATTTGTACGTAGACTAGTGTGGCGGGAGCAGAAGGGCGCCACATGCATGTGGTGAATACACAGAATAGGTGATGTGCGCGCTAGAGATTACATTTAGAGCTTTCCTGTGAAAATGAGATTTTTGAATTCTGCCTCATAAAGAAAAGGTAAAAAAGAAACTTCTTGAATGGCCTTCGCCGGTGAGTCAAACACGCGCTTGATGGTAATTCCCCCCGAGTAGAGTAGACTTGAAGTAAGAGCAATTTCTCATTCGCTCGCACCCAAGTTGGCATAGGGCGTCTGGATGAGATAAACATCACTCCCACCTAAATTTATTAATGATTTTGGCCTTGCCTTGTCATCGGCGAGACTTCCATGCTAACTTCTCATCTGAGTAGTGATTAATTTACCTGCAGACCCCTCTCCCTCACCTACTTTCTCGATGACTGTGTAGGTCTTCACGGGGTTACTGTGGAGCACCAGTCGTAGGTGTATCAGGCTTCCAGAATTGAATTTTGCGTTCCCGGCTTGCGCCCTGGGCACGTGTCAGTCGACTTGATTTTCTTTTTCTTCACATTCCGCCGCGTGGGTGCTACAACTGGATGATACCTATGTCAAAAGCTATATTTCTTCAAGCTGTTGTCAATGTAGATGTCTTCACTCTCCACTGGCATTTATTTTGTTGGTTGGTTGGTTGGTTTGTGGAGTTTAACGTCCCAAAGCGACTAAGGCTATGAGAGACGCCGTAGTGGAGGACTCCGGAAATTTCGACCACCTGGGGTTCTTTAACGTGCACTGACATCGCACAGCACACGGACGCCACTCCGTTTCGCCTCCATCGAAACGGAGCCACCGAGGTCGGGTTCGAACCCGGGTACTCCGGCACAGTAGTCGGGCGTCTTACCACTGCACCACCCCGGCGGGGTCATTTATTTTTATTTTGTATTCGCGGCGTTATGTTACCAGCTTTATAGCCCATCAAAACCACCTGGCATTACTTTGAATATGTTAATATCTTTAAAATATCTGGGCTGCCCCCCCCCCCCAATTCCGCGGCTAACGGCAAATATGTTTAAACTACAAAGTTTCTGGACTTTTCAAGAAAGCGGCATCATGCTTGAAGGTGCCACAGCGCGGGACAGCGCAGTCTACTCTGTTTCCTGCTTGGTTTATTAGGTTTTGGTTTGATTAATAGGGTTCAATATCTCAAGGAAACTTTCGATATAAGGACGTCGTTGAGAAGGGCTCCAGAAATTTCGACTGCTTGTGATTGTTTAACGTGCATTGACATCGCGTAGTTCTCGACTACCTTGCTTTTCTCCTCCATCGAAAAACGCAGCCTGGGATTTGATTCCGTGTTAAGCAGTTGAGCGTCTTATCCGTTTAGGCATCACAACGGCCATTGTCTGATTGGTTCGCTGGTATATTCACACATTGTTTTGTTGTAGAAAATACCTTCATTTACAAGAGCTCCTTCTTACGTGTGCACATCAACGAAGTTGAAGACACCCTAAGCGTCAGAGCGTCCGTTTTCTGGTGCCAGCAGCACAGGGAAATAATGATAACAAGATGTTCCTACAATGTTGTGTAACACTTGCATCCAGCCTTGGTATATTTCAGAGATGGTAATTTGCCTGAACCTGATGGGCATACGTAAATATGCCGCACTACTCGGTGCCCACTAGTGGGTACATTCCAAGCAAGAATAGACCGCAAAAACATATAAGGTTCGTTCGGTCGAATAGGCTTCGCTGTACACTAGTTAGGCATTGAGAGGACGGGGTCAAAAACGTGTCAGAAAAAAATGTGCACGGGATTTCACGCCAAAACTGTGACGCAACTGCTTTCGTTTTGTTCAGCTGAGCAACTTTCTGCTAGTAAAGTTGGAGAATATTTTGGGATAGAGATTCGAAGAGACGACGTCTGTACCTCCAATCGTTTGTCGCTAGTTGAAACTGTAGGCGTTCATCGAGGAATGAGAGAGATTCTGCGTCTTTCACATCCCTAAAAAACAAACCAAATGAAGGTGCCTAACCCTTCTAAACTTTGTGCTAGCCTCTCACTGCCAAACCGCCAAGCAAAACAAAATCATATGGCGCGACGGACCAGGACACAGGAGACACACAGATGACAGGATAGTTTTTGTGAATCATGTTCCAACTAGCCAATACAAGAGCTCTAAATGTCAAACCGTGCCAAAGAGTTCCTTCTCACATCTTAACCGGTTTAAACTGAGTTAAACCCAGCTAGGTTTACGCGCTAGCGTAGATAACTCGGTCTCCGAAAGCGTACCCTTGCCAAGACCTGACATCGCTTCAACAGTTGGCAAACGTGTCAGAAAATCACGCATCCTACCGCATCAACACTTAGGCGCTGAGTAAGTGTCTCAGGATATATTTTATACTTGGCTGGGTTGTACTAAATATATATAAGCTCTGCCTTGAAGGATCTTGCGTGACAGTGCTGATGGTTCCCGCTTGTGGCTCTCCTTGTGGTTGTTCCTCCCCAACATACACTTTTTAACTTTAATGATTAAGAAAACAGCTCAATCATTGGCCGAATATTGGTACTGTGTCGGTACTGTACGGGCCAACATAGGACCAATGCATTGCCAAAATGGTAGCAATATTGAACCAGTAGTAATTCTCCAGTTTATGCCTCTATTTCCTCACGCATCACCTTAGCCTACAATAATGACCTACAGCATGGATATTAAAGAGCCCTCGATATAGGCACAAAGCCCCGATTTAACGTATAGCCTTACGAACATGCCTGCGTGGCCTGTAGCGCAGCTGGTCTGACTCGGGATCCAATGGTTCTATAGGGTTCCATTTCCATCTCATCCTCCCATCTCAAGGCCAAGTTGTCAGCTCTTGTCAACACGATCATTTCATGTGATGTGTTGATGCAGCACAGCCCGTCGACCAGTCAGTGCACAGTAATCTCAGTTGCCAACTAACACCTGCCAGATTCTACCCCGTTTTCGCTCAGAAAGCGGATAACGCGCCAACGCCGGCGCCGGATTTTCAAGAGAACCGGGACTCTAAATCTCGCATCATAATTGTATAGTATGTCTGCTTTATTAACTACCTCAGACGACGAGGAATGCTCAGTTGCTCTGAATGGAGTGCGCAGAAAAGGCGAACTCATTATTTTCGGTTTCTACCAAAGCGCACCGAAAAGATAGTGCCAGGCAATCTTTTATAAATTATTTCCTTTAGACTGGACTGAAAAATAGCAGCCGCTGAGCACACCTTACCCGACCTTCAGGTTTAGTCAATCACGTACTGTGCGAAAAATATTCTTCGGCGATGTAACTAATCAGGCATTTTCTCAAAAACGCGTCGCCTATCCATCGCTCCCAGGCTTTACAGGCCTGGCAACGATGTTCTTCCTTACTTCTCAATTATTCATTTCACTTCGACGAGAAAAACAAGTTAACCGGAGTATAGGTCCACTTAAACCGATTAAATAATATGTGCGAAATGACTGTTTGGGATGGTATTGCTAGGCGTTGATAATTGAGAAATTGGCACAGCCATGTCACTGCAGGTAAAAGTCTCCAGGTAGTGGAAAATATTCCGAAACCTTCCACTAATATACCTCTTGCACTTCAAATTTTTTCTCTTCCCATACGGCGCGGTTTACGTGTCCAGCAGAAAGTCTGAAATCTGAAAGATATGGCACCTTTTCTTTCCTATGCACTATGCACCAATTTGCAATTTATGTACTGTTTTCAAGGCGCCCGTGTGCTTTGTGATATCAGTGCACGATAAAGAACCCCTGGGGGGGGGGGGGGTGATTTTCCGGCGTTTTAGTACTGCGTCTCTCATAGGCTGAGTAAGTGGCTTTAAAAAACCGCAGTGTCAGCCTTACTTCACGCTGCACACTTGCATGAAGTGGATGTAGTACAAGCTTTGGAGGATTTTCTACAATTTAAACCCTCGGTTTAGTGGGTTCAGAAGAAATGCCTGCTTGGTTCGCTCGAGCTCGAAAACCACCGACCAAGAAGCGCAAGTTTATCGTGAAATAAAATAAAATCAAGCAAACTGAACTTGGCGGGTTTGTACGGACTCATGCTTAATATAAGAAGAAAACAAGGGCCCCATCAGAGATAACTTTAGCATTTTTGTGCTTCGCCGAGACCTGGTTTCCTCGTGCTTAAAAAAAAATGGCCGTGGCTTAGCTCAGCTAGGCCAGGATATACGTAGCGAAAGCATGTGCGCCTAGAGCTGGGTTGCTTACTCCTCTCCAATGCAATGTAATCCCATTCAATCCAGTATAATCCAATCCAGTCCAATCAAGTACAGTTCATTCCAGTCAACTACAATCCAATCAAATCCTGTCCAATTCAATCCAAACCAGTCCAATCCTGTCCAATTCTGAGTAGATGCTCGCCGGAAATGCGCCGCTGACTTGACTATCATCATCACCACTATCATCCTCACGATAGAGAAGGAGAATTAAGATGCGCTACTCACGATTACGGGCGGAACGTAGTAAGACGCGTTATCCATCAACCGGACTGGCTGCCATTGTTGATGTGTTGTTTTTCCCTGCCACCGTTTTAGTGAAGTTTTGCTAAGACGTATTCTAGTTGTGTGGTGTTGTGGTGTATGTTTCAATTAGACTTTTCAGCTGCAGGCTGATTACTTTGTAAATAATGCATATAGCTCTTTCCTGCATTTAAAGGCATGTAATAAATACCGTGCTGAAAAAAATATCGCAGGTGTGGACAGTTGGTAAAGCGCTGTACTAGGGATCCGAGGAATGCAGGTTCGATTCGCGGTACAGACGCTTTTTTTTTCATGTGGAGACCGGCCCAGTGGTGTCAAGTCATGCCAGATGGCGCTGCGAGCGTGAGGCGTCCGCCATCTGCTGTGGTTGCTAGGCAACGGCTCTGGTCGTATATACGCTAGATGGCGAGGAGGTGGTTGCTAGGCAGCGGCGCTAAAAGCGGTGCAACCACGGTGAAAATTGGTGCCACGGTGAAATCGCTGCATCGCGGCTAGTGAAGCATTCGCTTAAAAAAAAAAAGAAAACTATTCTATGTAGGCTGCTCGCTGGAATTCTCCGTGATGCCGCTACAGTCGACAAATTCCCTAACCTTCTCAACGCCGTGAAAATCGATAACAGCTTTGCTTTGTAGCTGTACCATAGCGCTTGATTGGATGATAAAGAGTAATTACTCCGTCATTTGTGTCGTTGCGTGGGGTTCACAGAGGCAACAATGAAACCGCTAAGCAGAAGGCTCCGGAGATTTTCAGTGCGTTAGCATTCATTATTACCGTAGTGAAGGCGAAAACGGTCCGGCATTTGCATGAAGCCTCCGACTACCAGCCACACAGGTGGCGTTTAGGAAATTTCTCTCCTTCCAATTCGCTCTCCTGCACACTTTTACGTGCAGTGACATCGCCGTGTCAATTTTGAAGCGAGAGTCGGACTAAGAGTGACTCAGCAAAGGTGAAAATGATTAAGGACTTCTGAGCAAAAGTGAATAAAAGAAGCCATTGCTAATAGAAACGAAATAATATAATCAGGAATAGAACACATTTTAAGAACTGGGAAAAAACCCTGGCGGCTGTTCGTGCTACTTTTCGCGCCAGGGTTTTTTCCCAGTTCTTAAAAGATGTTAGACAAACTAGCCCGGCAACATCCTTTATTGAAAAGGAATAGAACATTATTGTAATTGGAATAGCCCATGGCATTTCTATCGCAACTGTGAAATTGACCACCTCTGCATATTTTTTTACTACTTATTGACAGGCCTTGACTGGTTCAACATAAGTAGAGTAAGGGCGAGTCATTCGAGCTGCGACCGTTAGTTCTGCAGAGAGTGGTGACACGTCGTCCTTGGCAAATTGCTGAGGCGCTGGGAACCAAGACACCGTCTCCATTTTATCGTCTCGGAATGGAGCGGAGTGTAGCATTTGTGTAGTCATAAATGTCGAGCTATGCCGCGCGAATCTAATTAATGGACGCCGAGGCAGACCGTTCGCCCCACTTTTTATCGCCCATATCTGCACATGCCACCAAGAAACCAATATTTACTGCTCGCGTGCGCCAGACGCTGCGTGATCTCCTGCGTATCGTATCAGGGCAAGAACGCCGTTCTTTTGCACAGTGCTCGTAACCCTCGCTGACAAGGTCGATTTTTTATTCAGCGGCTTCGAAGAAGCGCGCACATCGCAGGAGGGGCCCTAATAGAAGGTCGAATTTTCCTCCTTTAAATACTTGCAAAATGCGACGATGTTTTCTACAACAGAGCATGTCCTCTGCAACTATCCGTCACGCAACACAAAGCCGAGACCGCGAAAGGATTTGTTTAGTAAATATGAATGTTTTTATATTAGGGGTCTGAACTGAATGTATTGCCTTAAGAGGCAAGATTGTGATGTCCCCTTTTGCGGAGCTCATCACATTTTAACACACAATCTTCATCAGAGACGACACAATTTCGCCACCCGTGCTGCACCCACCTCATGACGTTACAGAATCGCAAAGGGGTGTGCTTTCACACATTCACCTCAAGGCTATCAGACATTGGACTATTTCTCTAAAGCAAGAAAACATATTGTTAGGGGGGGGGGGGGGTTCAGGTGCTCTGACACGGCGACATGATAGAAATAGGGCAACGGGATTTCATGATATATGTTTTATTGGCCAACGAGTCTACAGCGCGAGAGCTTCGCGCCGCGTCACTGCCGCCTTCGTAGTCTTCGTATTCGTAGCAGTATAAAGGACGCACGAAATAGACCTCTCCTCGGGTACGTCACGCGATGCGAGTGACGTCACGGTGGTGACGTTTCCGGTTTGCGCTGCAGACGCCGATGGGCAAAACAGTCGCCTGAATGCATGCGTTCGCTTAGAGATTCGCTGCGCGAGCAACAATAATCTTCACTGCGGGCATTGGGATCTTTGCCTCGACCCTGAATCGTAATGCCTACGAGCTGCTGTGCAGTGGGATGCACCAACCGTGCCAAGAAAGGCTCTGGTATACGCTTTTTTTGTTTTCCACGGGACGAAAATCTGAAAGTGTGTGTGCACGCACTGCGCCGAGATAAATGGAAGCCCACAGACTGGATCTGCGGAACTTGCCCATGCTGATTTGTTCTAGAGTTCAGCTAGTGTATCATTCACTGGACTTATACACTATCTGGTGATTTACATAAAACTGTTTGACTGCAGTTTGTTTTGTACCCATAGAAGTAGGGGCTTTGAGAAGGCAAGCCGTACCTCATTATTTACCTTCTTCGTTAACATTTTTTCATGTTTCCTCAAAAAGGGTGCTCAACTGAACCTCTGTTGAGCTCATATATATGCAGCTCATCTCAATGGTAAGCAGCAACTAATAAGGTATGTTTTCAGAGAGTTTAAGCTAAAACTAAGGTAATAAAGATCAAGTAGTGAGAGGGAACAAAAAAATTGTTACGTACTTTCACGGAACTGGTTGTTCCACTCACAAAGCTGTGAACTAGACCGAATGAGTCCAGATGAAACGAGCATTTCCACTTTGAAGAGTAAATAAGCTACATGCGTGGCTAAACTAAAAGATAAATATTTATTACTGTTAAATGTCAAGCATTACAAGAGCGTGCACACTTTGAAACTTGTAGATTACCATTCGAGCTATTGCAGCAACTAAAGTGCCAGAACCTCTAGAAAACGTTCAGCGTGCACAGGGATGGTAGAAGGTAATAAACATTTTAATTGTTGCAAACTGGTAGCATAGTACGACTTACAAGTGTAAAGGCTTGACTTGCAAGCGTAAAGGCTAGATAGGCAGGGTCTGAAGTGCTCAGGCGGCACATGGGTTGTGAGGCACGTTGCATAACACGGATCCGGAGCATTTTGGCCACCTAAGACCTGACACTGCACGACACAAGAGCACGCTTTCAACTTTGGCACTATCGATAAGTGGCCGCCGCTGCAACCGCGGCCGGGATCGAACCAGCGACGTCGAAAACCTTATAACTCGATCAAAAAATACGAGATCCTATGCTCTGCGTATCGCAGGCTGATTTCACGCGTGAAGGATATATTCTGGCGGGACGATTTCCGTGTACTGCACTTCCAATCTGCCGCATCCATTCATATTCCTGCCTATCAAAGTAACCTGTTAAAACGCTATTGCTCGACGTCATACCGAACACAGCTTACCCGGCCATGCATGTGCAGTGAGCTGCCTGTACGATTCCGTCCTTGTGCAAGCTTCATATAACTTGCCGGTGGTCCTCTGCGACGGCGCCACTTTAGCTTTTAAAAAGCGGCACTTTAAGCCAGCGTCGGCAATGAAAACTTGGCGCACATGCCCTTCCGCTGCAAGAACGTAAGCCTTCAACGAGCGATATGACTTAAGCTATCCGTGGCGTAGCTAGGGCCGGGCGTCTGAACAAGATACACGCATATGTCACCAAAACGAACATTCGGCCACAATTTGGGGTCATTTTTCCCGTCCTTCAAAAGGAAGGGGTCGGGGTATTGGTCCCCGTCAACTAACTTTTCAACATACCGCCGGCGAGCGATTTCAGGCAATAACGTCGCGTACTCAGGCAGCTCCATCGGTTTGGAATACACAGGAACGCATTGGAGGCTAGTCGAGACAAGGAATGGGCCTTGGTCGAGACCACGGCGTAAGAAATAATCGAGACACAAGCGCGCGCCGCTGCATTCAGTACGGCCACGGCTGAGAAAAACGACAGATTTTGCCCATCGCCGCTGCATCGAAGAGCGCTGCAGTCGCCGCACGTGCGTTCCGTGACGTCACGTTGTTTACTCGAGGGAGAGGTCTATTCGCGTCCAGTAACACCACGAATTCAGGGCAATGAGTCTGTCCGTCCGAAGTCGCCTTCGTTCTTCTGTTATGGCATGCTCAGGCCATTCTACCAGAGCAGCAAATGTCAAGCCTATCGGCGAAAATCATCTCCTCAACAGCATAGTTGAAAAACGTTCCGAGAGAACTACAGAATCTGAGTGAAGGAATGCGAAAGCCTGAGCGTTGCTGCATACACAACACAACAAGCGTTCCGGTGAACGCATCAAAGTTCGCCGGCGTTCTATAATTGGTTTACAGGAAAGGAAACGCGAAGTATGTCATTCGCGGAATCTCGCTGACACATCTGGCGGACAAATCTCGCCAACGCGAGATTTTCACCATGAACCGAGAAAGGCTTTCGCCATAATAATTGGTTCACAGCATGGAGGAAGGAAAGAACTTAGGAGATGTCCTGACGTAATTATTTTGAAGCCGGCGCGGCCGCGCCGCGACCAGAGGCTGCAACGTCTCTCCTCCTTCATTACCCTCTGCATTTTCTTTCTCCGCGACTCTCACGTACCTAGGGCCCATAGCAACGCTGTTGCTAGTGGCCCGAGTTTTCATAGCAACAGCGTCGCCGTTGCTAATGGCCCGATTTGGCTAACCCTAAATTTTAACGTCACTTCCGCCACACTTTATCCAATGCATTGGGAATGGCAAGGGCCTCTTCTAAGTTGTTTTCTTCCTCCATGGTTCACAGGAAGGTAAAAGCGCAGTATCTGTCGTAATTGTTTTTGTAGACAAAAGTCATTTTTTGCTACCCCCGAGTCATCGCGCTTGCGACCGGAGTTTAGCGTAATGAGGCTAAAGCTTTCGTTTAAATGATCGCCTTGCTCAAAAACAGCCGTTTCACCTATGTGTACTCTCTTTCATTTCATCTCTGAAAGCCATCTGACCTCAAGGCAAAAGCTATTGAACGTCTTACTGATAACCTAATTTATTACGGCAGTATTTTCTCTCCGGAGATCAACCCCTCATTTGTATGTTGGTTTAGGCAGCATTTGGAGCGGAATTAGACATTTCGGAGGCTGTGTCGGACACACTGTTGGCAGATTATCAGTCTTTGATACTTTGTGCGTGGACTTGGAGGCGAGGTCGAGGCGGAGTTATGTTTCTTAAATTCTTATATGTGCGTTAACCTGGTACAAAAACAACTATCAGTTCACAGCTGATAGACTTCACGGCAACGCATAAAAATCTGATGAGTGGTGCCAGAATAGTTGTCCGATTCGTGGTGAACAGCAGGAGAGGGAATGTGGCCATTAGAGGTAAATAAAATGCTTGGGAAGTATGCAATTAGACGGCTCGACAGCGCAAAATAGTTTATTGCGTTGTAACCTGCGGTTTTATTATGAATGTGAAAAACAAGACGGGCGCCTCGCTAGACGCTGACGAAGAAGACGCTGTCTGTCGCATTGCTATCGCGTAGAGCCTCTGTGGTCTGGATCGCCCCGGCGCCCTCGCCGAACCTCGACGTCGTAAATTCTTCATTGTATTTTTCCTTTCCTTGTATTAAAGGAAAAATAAAGTATTGTTACTATTATTATTATTATTATTATTATTATTATTATTATTATTATTATTATTATTATTATTATTATTATAACTCCTATGGCCGAATACTGACACCCACCGGCCTGCCCGATGACCCCGCCGGACCTCTTCTCCGTTATCCTGCGCCAGCTAGACCCCGTGCTATTCAGTGGGCTTGAAGGCATTGACTGTGACTACTGGCTTGCTTCATACGAGCGAGTATACAACAAGCGGGGCAACGCCACGAAGTTAATGAACGTCGTCTTTTATTTGACCGGAGTTGAGACCTTGTGGTATCGTAATCACGAAGCCCATATCATGAGTCGGGGCTCGTTCAAGGCGAATATTACAACCGTGTTTGGTCGTCCTGCTGTACGCAAGCTCCGCGTCAAACAACGCCTTCGCGACCGATGACAGCGACTCGCGAGACATGCACAAACTATATTGAAGATGTGGTCCATCTATGCAGTCGTGTCAAAGCCCAGATGTTCGAGGTAGACAAGATCAAACACATCATGAAGGGCATTGAAAATAACGCCTTTCAGATCTTACTGTCACGGGATCTGACAACTGTTGCCCACGTTGTCAGCTTTTGAAAGAGCTACTAGAGCTACCTTGAGTTGCGCAAGCAGCGCCTCCTAATTCAACAGCTTCCCGCGCCTCTGGAATCACTTTCTGGCCTCTCCGCTACATCTGATAGCTCATCGCTGCTGCAGCAGCTTTAGGGAGGAAGTTGCTCGCCAGGTATCGCTACTGCCCACAAACAGCCAGCTGACCCGAATTTTGGCGTCCCTTCTACAGGTCATCGCCAACCGCATGGCGCAGGCCCTTCCCTCAATACCTCCGCCAGCGCCCTTGCTTCCGCCCGCACTAGCCGTTGAGCCCCTCGCATACGCCGACGTCCCTGTCGCTCCACCAATGACATGCGCCCGCGCTCCTGTCGCACCCCTGACGTACGCTGCCTGAACGAGGCTACCTAGCCACACCTTGGTGTATGCTGCGGCTCCAGGGTGTGCACAGGAATTCCTTCAGGCACAGCAGACTTTTGTTCTACCTAGTTCGCAGCTCCGCGACTCTTGGCTAACACGCGATAACCGTCCCACCTGCTATTCATGTTGATTTTTTTGGCCATATTGCCCAGTACTGCCGAAACCATGCTCCCGACGATTCTATGCATCTCGAACGTCACAATTGATTTTCCCTCTGGATCTTATAGAGGGAAATATGTTGAAGATGATGGGTTGTAGGATGCTTGACGTCTTTCGGGTTCGATGTTGCTCAATCACATTACTCGAGGACACTTCCGGAAAGGTTAACTATTTATTAACATTTAATAAATCAAAGAGAAAGATACAAGCAAGGAGAAACATATTTGCAATTGACTGAATCGTAGTTTTACCTGACGAAACCAGCCTTTGGTTCCACCAAAACATCTTCTTTTAAGCCTTATGTCCCCACCCTCGGTGGGAACAACAACCAATTGGGAAAATTCACACAGTCACCCAATAAATCATTAGGTAAAGGGCAACATTAGAAATCACGAATTGGGGAAAGTAGAACACTGCCAATGAAGGATAAGGGAAAGAAGGCAAGACATTTCAAATAACACTGTACAAGCGTATACACTTTCCACTATCGAAATAGAGGATTCTGCCCTTCTCCCAGAAACTTGGCAATCACTCGCTTCCCCACGGGTGCATCTTTTCCCAGCCTCAGAGTTAATCCATAAACACCGTTTCGCGGAAAGGCAACATAATGGGCCCATCTACTGAGACGTCGTCGCTCGCAAACAGACAGGTACATCTGTACACGGACGAACATGAGGGGTCATTCTTCACGCCCGCTGCCACCCTCTCATTGAGAGCGCTTTCTGAAGCTAGGCTGCAGATACTGGAAAATAGGGTTAAAATGCCCCGTCGCCGCTCTAGCGGATCAGCTTATCCGGGAAGAAAGGGGTTCTGCGCGTCGTCTACGCTACGAGAGGTTGACCCCTTGATCCCTCCCGTATTCTCGGTATCCCGCCCGTTCTCAAACTGCGCGGATGCTTCTCAGTAGAGACTGTGACTCTGGCCCCCTTCTCCGCTACTTATTCAGAGGGCAAGAAAACACTGAATAGTTCTTTTTCTTTTTCCGGGAGCACAGGCGCGGCAAACAAGCCCAACGTCGAAACTTCACTGTCACCTTTCTGTCAGCCCCGGAATCTGTACGCAGCCGCCAATCCATTTTCAAGTTCTGTCGCGAATGACCGTGCCACCTTTTCTCCTCACCGCTCAACTTCGCCGCGTCGCCGCTCCCTACCTCCTCTGCGACGGTATCCCAATTTTTCTTAAGAGGAAAACTGATTGCTGCAGTTCCTGAGGTGAGAACTGCGAAACGAGCAAACTGTAAAAGGCCTCACTTATCTCCGACAAACCTTCTTGAAGTTTCTGCTGAGGGCGTTGTAATACTGACTCTGGTCGACGCCGGAGCTTCTGTTTCTGCCATGGCGGCAAGTTTTTGCCGTTCATTGCGCAAAGATCGACACTTATCTCAGGATTGTCGCTACGCACGGCAAGCGCCATGGGTCCTATCGTGTCGCCGAGCGCACTTCACCAGTGAATTGCATTGTTGAGCCGCTTAAGCCATATTCCGAATTCCGGCGCCACAGCCGTGAGACTGTACATGCATGTACAGCGCCTTAAAGCCGTTCTACGATCCAATTGTATTTTCGTCTTCTTATGTCGCCAGAATGGCTCCTTTTTTCTGGGAGTGGGGGGGGGGGGGGCGGTGATTGTGAAGAAGCAGACTGACCCTTTGCTAGATGCTGACGCAAAACACACAGTTTGTCGCATTTCTATCGCTCAGAGCTTCCCTGCTCTGGATCGCCCCGCTGATCCCGTCGACCTCGACGTCATAAATTAAACATTCATCTTTATGCATGTAGTTAACCCTATTTCTAAACACGGGGTGCAGTACGTGTCAATAAATAAAACAGATAACTAAATGCGGCAGGTCCCTCGCACCGACTTTGAAGCTGTTCTGAGCGGCCGCACACTTGATCGACTCGAAACAATATGGAGTCGAAAAATACCGCAAGTATGAAATCGACACACCATTACTGGATGACATCGTTTCAGTCAAAGAAACAGAGGGTGAACAGTATCGCATCAGATTTTCTTAAGCTTTGTCGGTTTAAGCGAATGCTTACTTTGATCGTTCTTCCTTAATATAAAAAAACTCTGCTACTTAACAAATTATATAATTTTGCTCTTAGAATTCGGGATGCAGGGACAGCAGCAGTAGCAGCTTTATCACAGGAGCACTGAGGTGGCACCGCTATAAATATACAGCGTCATCAAGGCTGTTGCGTTGGAATTCGGAGAAGATGCGTAAACGGAGTAAGCACAACTTCAATTTGTGTTACATATATCATCTCGGAATCCGCCGTCGGTTATGGTTACTGGTGCGACTTGGTAGAGGTATATGAGGTAAAACATTGGTTTCTTGCCAGTTTTTCAGAGAACCTTGGGCAGTCGAGCCTAATTATGGCGACATTGTATGACAAAGCGTAGCTTCTGAATGCTGAAGAAGTTATGTTATCTCCATTGCTTTTAACGCGACAGGGGTAAAGGAACCGTTCTCGAAAAAATCCGGCCTCAGCTTTGTAAACGTTGACTTCGGTATTGTGAAAGGAAAACCACTGGCATGCCTTTGGCAGGTGGCATGACGGGGCATTAATTGGCCGTTGTCGAGTTGTGTGACGTCTTTAGGCAAAATGGCATGGCCGAGTTGGCAGGTGCTGCCAAATCAAACTTATTTGAGGAGATGGGAGGGCAAGGTGGGAATGTACCTTACTGATACGGTTGTATTCGGAGTCAGACACGATGCCTCTATAGGGAACAAAGGCCGCTTCGTACGACCTGTTTTAAGAGCGTATTTATATATCTGAAAGGTGATGTTAAAACAGTAGGATAGCTTTCGACTGTATGCTAATGAGTATGCATGTGCGAGATAATAAGGACACTAACTCAGGAATCAATAGTTCAGCAAGCAGAAGAGTTTATATAATCGAAGAGGGTCCTCATGAAGAGCCTGAAAACGAGAATAATTAGACGAATTGAACAATTAGTGCTGTGACACGATACCCTTAAAAGAGGATTAAACGTCCCCCAAGTTCTCGACATTTCACTGCATCTTGTTCAAAGAATGAACTTTATTACAGGGTTCTCATGCATATAGTGAAGTTCTCAGAAATACTGCCCTACGTAACGTCTTGGCAGATGTAGATGATCATTTATTGAACACTAAGTCGAAGAATCGATAGAAACAAGTGAGCGAAAGTGCGAGGTGAGATTATAGACAATGTCCTGCAGAGGTGACAGGCCGCGGTCAGATGAGGAAGGTCCTGGTGCGCTGCACGAGCGTCGCAGGCCGGCTCTGGTGCACTGAACTCCTGGAACGGCTCACCACCGGGGCGTGGTGATAGTCGGTGTGACGATACGGAAGCCTGCGGAGCACACACCCCGAATATCACGTGGCCATTCTTAGAGAGTATCGTACAGCTGTCAATTAAGTTTCTAAATGCTGATATACTTTTGCCGCCTTCGTTAATTCAGAGGTCTCATATTTCCGTGCTGGCTGTTGTGCAGAAAAAAGAGTGACATGATGTAAATCCAATGTTTCTAAAACATTTCTCACGGAGGTGTGAGATAGTCGTTTGGAAAATCAAGATCAGGAAGCTAGCAGTTACAGGGTCAAGAATGCGAGCATTCGTCCAGCAGTGGAATTAGTGCATCGTGAGGTAACTATATTCATGGCTTGTGAGACTTGACTACAATATTTATGGGTAGCTGCTGGAACTGAATGAAAGCCTCAACCACTAGGTTCGTGATCTGTACAGAATGTGTGTTGAGAAGGATCAGATAATATTGTCAATGCAAGGCTCTAATAGGAGGTAGTACTGGATGGCGTCGGGATGAGAGCTAAGAGCGCTGAAAATGGGCCAAAGCCAACCTTCAGCCTCTTCTACCCGGCATAAGAGCCGCCCAGCGGTTGCTGTGGCAGACATGGCAATATTTGCAGACACCTCTCTGAACAGCATAGCAGCAGCTGAATAGCTGCTCATTAGATCCAATAGTCAGCTGGAACATTGCGCAGCTCTGTTATTAAAAGAAAGTCCGAAAAAGTGTTCCCCTATTTTAAACCCAAACTGTGTTTCGTCACAACAAGGTGCATTGCAGACGACGTCTTGTAACAAGCTTTCCTCTGGCTGCTTAATACATATGTAGGTCACTGCACTGTTTACAGCCACAATATGTGGAGTTCTACACACCTACTTCTTACAGTCGCACATATACACGGAGGCTGGAAAACAGGCACCGGTAGAACTAACGGCTGTTGCTGCGTAGGAATCCTTCATTTCCGTGAACCGGCGCGAGTGTTCGGATTAGAATTCTCCAGTGGAGAAGAAAGTGAGCAAAGTGTAGCAGAGAACAGTATGACACTGCTGACTGCTTGAGAAAAACGAGATGGTCAGTCTGTGTGTATGCGGTCAGGACTGCACGAAACTGATGATGTAAATCAACGCTAAAAGCCACTTGTCGAACCTATAGGAGAAACGCTTGGGTACCAGATAGTAAGATAGGCTTGGCCTTGTGGCCTTATTTGAAACTTCGTTTACGAATTTGAACTTTTGTAGGTGCTTCTCTGCATGGTGCCAGAGATCTGCAAGGTGAGCGAACGGTGCCGCAGACACGCATCTCTAATTAATATTTAAGCGTTTTATGGTGAAAAAATACCTGTAGCTTATAACACCTGTCAACGCCTGTAACCTGAAACAGTCGATGTTTACCTGAAAAGTGAAGCTGTCAGAGGACTTGAGAAGCTGTGAGGTGCCCGACTTTAGTCACCGCGACTACTAATGAATGGTATTGTGTTTACAAATCTTGTACTTCGTCTACTACTTACCATTAACCAAGAAGTTGCATGTTTGTCGCGATGGAGTATAGTTTGCAGCCTGCCGCGACAACACAAAATTGAACACGCTGGTAAAGAATGGGGGAATTTGTGTCCATAAAACAATTACAGGAGATGCTACTTTTTCTAAGACTAATAACTCACAAAGATATTTGTAGAAAACTCTAACCATCCGACCATTTTGGTGAACACATAGCGCCTGCACCCATAGAGACTAATTGTCACAAATGGTCCTCTGTTGAGTGGGCCAATCACATGCATATCGAAATGTTTCTTACCGTTTAGCCCTGCGCAATACTATCTGCGGAAGTCAGGTAGATGGCACAATTTTCAATTAAGTCATGGCGCCCTTCTTCATTGGACGTATACCTTACCCGGTGAGTGGATGATGCTCGACAACGCTGGATTTCGGCTGGACCACCTTGGTCTGGTCGACGCTGTATCCATGCTCGTGGTGGGGCGTGTACACCAGCTCACTGTGCTCGGCCACCACCGCAGGGCGAAGCACGGCATGCACCACGGGTTCGTGGTGATGGACCACGGCGGGCACATTGTGGTGTACGACGGCGTGCATCACCGGCTCCTGGTGGTGGACCACGGCGCTCTCAACGACGCCCGGGTGGTGGTGGACTACGGTGGGTCCCGAGCTGTGCTCGACGGTGGTGCTGTGGTGCTCTCTGGAGTGCACCGCGGGCTGAATGACAGTGTGGTGCCGCGCCGGTGCTACCACGGGAACACCGTAGGAGTAGACGGGGATGCTCTGCGCGTTGGCTGCCAGAAGACAGCACGCGACGAGGACCTGGTAAGAGTTAACGAGAGGTGCATCTTATTGAGGAGAAACAATGTCAGCCAAGAAGCAGCCTGTGTTCTTTCAACCATTAGAAAGCTAATAATCATCATACTCAGTAAGGATATGTCGTGACCGTAAGGATAAAGCCTCCTTACATCGGCTTCCATAATGAATATCCTTCTAAAGGTATTTATTTGGCGTTGACCACAGTCAAGCGCATCGTGTTTTCTTGTGTGCACGTATGAAGCGGCAAGCAGGAGGAGGGGGAGTTTTGAGGTATTCAGAAAACAGTGGCCGCAAAGTCGTCATTGAACTAGTATAACTCCAATATTTCCTGTCTATAAATACTGATAGGGGTGCGTCTCATGTAGCGCAATAAAGAAAAACTTCTTTCCTACACGATGAGGCTATTGCCATTAGACAGTGAAGCGAGGAGAGTCATATATTACTGGACGCTGGTTGCTAAATGGAATCACAAGAAAATTTTGCTGATGAATTCTAAGATCGGCCTTCGTTCACCTGAGCCTGTCACTGCAAGGCACCCAGAGACGCTCTAGCTGCTTGAGCACTGCCCAGCACGTGTCGTCGGCTGAAGAAAGGTTGCGACCTTTTAAGTTATCATTGTAATCAGAAACGCACAATAGATAACTGGAGGAAGATTATCATCCGTCCGCGTAGTTATCGCCATTTTGGGCTTAGGTGTACTTTCTATAACGGACAGACTGACTTTGCATCTGTTGCCAATAATATTTTGTATGTTTTTGACGGGAAAACAACACGCAATGCACAGTATTGCGAAGGGGAGGTAAAGTTCATATATTAAAGTTTCTTTTTTCTTACCAAAAAATAAACAAACTCACCGCCACGAATAATCGCAAAATCCTCTAGCTCTGGTATCAATCCTCTTCAACTCCAAATTTTCCCCAGTTCGAAATTAACTGCCCCTTGAATTAGTGAGCAAGACATGGTGCGGACATAATGACAACGTTCTTGATTTTATCCCCTTATTATTTCTCGGTATTGTGACACTTATTCTACGGAATATAGTATTCTGTTTTCCCTTTTTACCGCATATGCTAGGACCTGGCTTATGGTTTGCAGCTTGCTGTAGATAAACGAACCAATAAAAAGGTGCAATATAATTATGGGATACTTCGGACCGTTGAGGGAAGAAAAGGTTCCTGATGTTTTTTACACTTTGAAACCTCGAAAACAGACATTATTAAAACTGTACTAAGTTGCAAAATTAAGCTTCTATTAGCTTACCGACAGGTTTATGCTGCACTACGCGCACCTGAAAACTGCGGGTTACCCCGTCAACTACTCTAAACATATCTGAACGGGGAATGTGAAGCAATATGATTTCAGAAGTACATTTTGAATTTCCACTGAGTAGTCCGACACGTGGTCAATAGACTTACTAGTGTCTTCATGATGCCTCGCTAGATCCGGACCAGAGGAAGAGGTGACACGGAGTCCTTGATGCGACGGATGTGGACACGCGCGATCTCGTGCCAACAGATCACCCGCTCGCTTTTATACCCGGGTGCCTGTGCCACTCGGGAAGAGAGTGCGTTCGCCTCGTTGCGAACGACGACAAATTCCTTTTCCCTCGTTTTTGAAAGTGTCTTCGTTTTAATTTTAATTTTTTAGTGTCCAGTACGGCGTCCGCATTTGATGCGATCGGGTGGAAGTAGTTGGCGTGATCCACTTGCTGTCTTACATGCCATCTCTTGTGAAGCAAAAGGACCGCTGCTGCATAAATAGGAAAAAAAAAGAAAAAACTTGGACGGGGTGCGCGAATTACGACATCAATTTCAACGTCAGATATAAATGTTGTCAGGCTCGGTAAGAAATTTATAAAGGTCAAGGTGATGTACAGTTGTTCGCGTTACTGGGTCGCCTATTTTGATGTTCCTAATCACACATCGGTGTCGCAAACAGTCAGCTTGAAATGCACACGCGAAAACAAGATACAAGAGTGTATTTATGGGTCTTTTACATTACGCGTACTCATGGTCGATGATGGCAGACCACAAGACCTTTCTCTAAGATGACGTTATTTCATTGAAGATCCGACGAAGAAATACCTGGCGGGACAGAGAAATGAGTTTAGGTAAATAAATTTACAAGAAAGAGAATGAAAACTGCGCGAGTTCATAATCGTTCATTTTAAAGCCGCCAAAATACGAAAACTTCTGTGTGTTGTGTCTTTTGTCTGGTTTAAAGGGAAGAACAAGGAGTGTTGGATGTGCTGCACTTATCGCTCCCGATCCTCACGGCATGGGTCAATATCTCAGCGTGGGTTCTTCGTTCAAACGTAGTTTCTTTTACGCGTCGCACTTATCTCAGGAAATGGCTCATTGCTCTAGTGAGGAGTGGAAGCATTGACATAACTATTTACTGCGCACTACGGGCTGTTTATGTAGTAACATTTGCGCAGTTGGTTATTTCCAGAGAGTGGGCAGGCCTTCACCGTTGTTTGTTCGAATCTAGGTTTTATTTACTCCAGCACTATTAGCTCTATTCGAAACTATATCGATATATTGTTTTAAGAACATGAGATACCAAACTCATAGGTTGGCCTAAATTGGAGGATTTACAAATAGAATTGATAACACAGGACGACCATCCAGGAAACTGGAAAAACTAGCAAGCATGTTGTTTCGTGATTTTATTGAGCGATAGGTCAATAAGATGTGCATCCTTAGCCTTAAAGGATTACCTTATATTTATTGCATTATTCCCAATGCGCCTCCCATCCCTACAGCTTAGACCTCAAAGTTTTAATGCGATTGCGTCAGCGTCCATAAACCCGGTGGAATCCTGCGTCGGTTGTAAGTATAGCACTATGCTATACTTAGCCCTACTGCTTACTGCTAGTGATCAGCACTAATAACGAGGTATTAACTACGAAATAATTAGAACAATGACTTAGCAGCGGGGCAGAAAAAAAGCACTGCTATCGCGTCAAGTTTTGAAGATACTTTAGTGTCCCCTAAGTATCCCGTGTGGCTCACTGGTTACGGCGCTCTAGCATCGAACCCAAGAACGCGGGATCAAATCCTGGCCTTGGCGACCGCTTTCCGATGGCGGCGAAATACAAGATGCCTGTGTAGTGGGCGATGTCATTACACGATACACGGTGGTACACGGTGGTACAAATTTCCTGAGTATTCCACTGTGGCTTCTCTCATAGCCTGAATCGCATTCGGATGTTAAACACTACTTTTATTTCAAGTATGTACACATACCTGAAATAAACATTTTTCCTTCCTTACAAATCAAATAATCTAAGTTTTTTTTTTCGCACGCTCGCAGTCGCCTACCCAACGAAAGGTGGTATAGGGCCGAACTCCGACCGCGACGGCTGGACCTGATGGACGCTTTATATGAATGCTCTCGTGAGCTGTGCGATGTCAGAGCACTGCAAATGACTCCTGTATGATCGAAATAAATCGGGAGCATTCAATTACGGAGCTATCATTGCTCACGTGTAGGTTTGGCACGAAATAACGCATTCCCTATAAAGTGTTAGTGCGAAAGGCATCGCCTTGCAAAAATCTGGCGACAGTGCTGTGCGCGAAAAATTATAGGCATGACTCTGGCGAGATTGATTTGTGTGCGCTATTTGAGCGATGTAACGTGCCAGCATAACATGAAACAAATTTGGGAGAGGCTGCCAAATCGGGTGGCTAATTTAAGGCGCGAGGGTGGCACAGGAATCAACCTTCCCTGAACGTTGGTTGCCTAGTGCGCACCTTCTCCTAGGCCATGAAGGAACGTTCTGAAGGCTTGGTTAAAGCAGAGCTTTATACCCATGTCTGGTGGTCTTTCCCACAACGTGATAGCTTACGACTGTACTTCAATAAGAATGTGTAAGATAATAGTGGCGCCATTTAAACGGTGACCGACTAAGGATGAGTACCGAAGTGCATCTGCCTGAACGTCGAGCAGCAAACGGAGCAGCGTACGGGATCTACTGACACTGTCGCGTGAGACCCTCAAATGTGGAGCTTTGATCTTTATTATAGCAAACAATCTTACATTCGCAGCAGAAATTTCCAGCTGGCCAAAAGATACGAAGATATACGTAGATCCACAGACGCTCCATTGCAGAGTGCTCAGTTTCTTAGGTTGCGCAAGAAACATTTCAGAGGACGCGACCTTGCGGAAGGTATCTCGCAAGAGCCTAGCGTGCGCTTCTCCGGAGGTGGCTCCTCAAGCCGTGACGTCACATGCGTCGCGTTTCCCAAGGATGGTCATTCACGCCTCGCAGGAAGAGACGCGAGTATTTATTTCACGTTAAAGAGTATGCCGTAACTCTTCTGCGCGCCATGCTACCCCGCTGCTCTAGCGTGAAAATGACCCAATTTGTCTCAGAGCCGCATAAAAATGCCATTACTTTCACCCTCCGTAAACATTGAGGCGGGGGAATTCCACGCCGTAATGAAAGACTTGTGAAATCGCACACCTACAGTGAACGCTCCGTACGTATAATATACAAGGCGAATGTACACACGAAACCCGTAATATAAGTACCTCTCGGTGAAGAAAAAGGCATTTGTAAGAGCCGCACAAACATTCTTTCCTTGAGAGAATCGCTGAAATCTCGTCAACTTGGACAGCAATGCCGTAAATTTGGTCAGGTCTTTGAGTGAGGAGTCACAACAACACGACTCGTAGGCAGTATCGAGTTAGGTATCGCACTGTGTTAGGTATCGCGGAAATAAATGGACGCAGTACAAAGGTTCCATGTTCCCCCGATGTGTGCTATTAATTGCAACCTTTATCCTCGTTTAGAAATGCAAAATAGACAGAGTAAGTTGAGAATGCGTATAAATACTTTTCGTCTGCCTAGGAGCCTTTCTTGGATCATCTGCCAAGAAAGCACGTTTTCCTCAATCTGTTCGAAATGGGTTCATCTTGTTTTGGATGCGCCTAATACGTCGTAATATCTGCTTGCTGAAGACTCTGTGGGGATTACCCGGGTGATTAGAGTCGTAAAACGTCGCAAATTACCCAAGCCATCATTTTCAGTAGACACCTTAAAGATTGTAACCGCAGCAACCAAATAAAAGTGAGATAACGAATGCGGCCCAAATAGCTTTTAAATAGCTTTTTGGGGCAGCAATTTGCCACACGCAAATTATTAGTCGCTGTTTCGGCAATGGCCTGTTTGATGAAGCCTGTTACCAACATCACTACATCACGTGTCACTCGTTGAAAGTGGTCAGCTACAGGTTGCATTTAGAACAGGGTGGGGTTATCGACATGGCCGCTCACTTTCCACTTATTCGATACAGCTTCGGTTAAATAAAAAAAAAAAACAAAAACACCTTTCTCAGTAATTTCTTGCTTAACTCTTCGCAATTCACAGGCACCATTCAGGCTGAGAAGCCGCAGTCGAGCAAAAATAGACAGTAAGAAGGCTTCAGTCTGTAATCAGCCAGAACTCAATAAGTATTTTCGTTTATTGCATGATCGAATCGCGTTGTTTCATTGAAGGCGAGCGCCCAGTTTTAGTTAAACGCATTACATTCCTCGATGAAAGACAAATATTCCTTAGAAAACTGCAGTTCGGTGACCTGTCTGTAAACATCCGCTGGGCAAACCATAAATCTTTTTCGCCCACCCCGAGGACGTTTTTAGGGACGTCAAAGTCACCAGCGCTGGCTGTTCCTGCAAGGCGTCAGAAACTTCTAATTTTCAATACTACAATTATTACTGGTAAGCAACGCATTTCAAAGTCATTGCATGACTCTGAAAGCTAAAATGCTTAACCATCGTCTGGTCGAATCTCAATTCCCAGTACTATTCACGTGCGCTCATCACTTCGGTCGAGCAATCTTGTGTACACACTTGCCCCGCCGCAGTGGTGAAGAGGCTGCTGTTTACAAGAATGGAGGATGGTATCGCGGCCGCGGCGGTAACTTTTCGATGGAGGCGAAAAGAAAGGCTCCGGTGTGCTCTAAATTTACCGTCAGTGCCCGGTAAAGAACCCCAGGTGGTCCAAATTTCGGAGCCCACCACTACGGCGTCTCTCATTGCCTCAATTGCTTTGTGACGTTAAAACCCGTAAACCAAACCAAACCAAACCAATAATTTTCAGCAGGCGTGTTTAGAGCGCCACATGGAGGAAATTGTAGGGTGAATTGCTGTTTTAAATACCATGCTTTCGTTCCTTGTTTTATTTCTACACAACGTTGCTTCGATCAGCTCAATCCCGGATTCTGAACGCCGTTACTTGCAGTAAAGTTTCGCTTCGTTTGGTGCGCACAGCAAGACTCAAGTGCTTCGGGACAGGCCTGTTGACGCCTGTATGATGCGGCGTGTACTTGATCGACACCATCGAGTCGGTGCGCGCCCTATCAGCTTCGACGGCGCGAGCAACATAGCCGCGGAATTCTACGAGTCCCAGGAGGGAAACAAATCAAGTGTAGTTTACTGGTCGCGTCTAGAGGGCAAATCTACTCCCTTGCCAGTAAACGGAGTCAATTTGCTCCGCAGTTTTTTTTCTTTTCCTGCACGAGGCCTCGTATTTTCTCGAATGCTCGCGTCTCTCATTTCATTATCTGTCTTCATTTCGCGAACCATGAAAAACGAATCTTTAAACTAATGAAGAGCACCGAGGCGAAAGTATACAAAGCGCATGTATAAAATAAAATAAAGTTCGGGCGCGCAAGTTGATATTGGCATTACGGCGAGGTACAATTTATTATTAGCGTTGCAGATGCATCGCGGCCATAGTTGCAAAGATTAGCCACAATTACCATTTTAATTGCTAGTTTGAAAAGGGGCAAAGCTAAAATTAGACAATTCCAAAATGGAACAGATAAGTCGTTTTCCTGAAAATAATCGAAACACACACCCGCAGGCTCTGGGACTGGCTTGTCGAACCATGGTTTTTCACAAAAAGCTGCTTTCATTTTGGGCTGCTGGCAGGGAGAAAGAAATGGAATTATACCTCCTGGTTTTTCCATATCGTCGACGTGCTGCTGCTGATGGTGCCGGTAGCAATCCCTTTGAAGCGGTAGATCGAAGGTGCGAGATCAGATCAAGCCAAGAAGATGGAACTTTAAAAAAATAAGAAAGACCGCTCCCCCTTGGAGGGTGTCCGTTTCGTGTGCATGCTCATTGTTCGAGCCACCTCTTAATTGTTTCGAATAACCTCCACTGTGATGTCTGGCCGGAAACCAAGCGCTATCGTCAGTGCTTCTAGGCTGTTGACGTCATTGACGCTATTGATTCCGTCCAGGGTTTTCAGAGTAGATACCTTGCAACCTCTATGTGTGAGGTTTTCTATAACCGAAACTAGGGGCCGGTACTCTCCTATACAATGTGTTTGATCGTTTCGTTGCCCATCCGCAACGCTGGCTCGTAGTGTTCATCCCCTTCGTGAATTTTGCCCGGAGGAGGCGAGCCTAACGGCGAGAAAGAGTTTTACCCGGATTTATTTTTGTATTGACGCTCCCAGGATAAGCAAAGGTGCTTGCTATGCGGCAGAAACATAGGATGCTGCTGAGCAGTTCTCCGTAAAAAAGATCGCGGTGTGGCCGCACCGTCCACACTTCGACCACAACGTTGAGATAGCGGGAGCTGAGAGCGCGAAGTTCAATCACATTTCACGCGAAGTGTATACAGCTCGTTCTGTCAAAAACCTTATCAATTGCCGTAACACACAATTGAGAAAAACGTTGTCGTAAAAAATGCGAATTTTTACCAAAATTGTGACACAACTGTTCTTTGGGCAGCGTTCGGGGCGGTGTCAGAACGTTACACATCCCACATAGCACCCATCTGCTGGTGAAGTTGGAGGCTAGTTTGAGATAAGGATTCGAACCGACGGTAAATGGATCTCAGATTAGTGCAGGTGTCCACTGAGAAGGCAGATACTGTGTCTTCACCCCCCCCCCCCCTCCCCCCTCAAGTCAACGTTTTGATTCGAAGAACTTCGCACCTTCCCCTCATCTATCCCTCGCTATCTCTATTTCCGTGGCCCCAGTTCAGCTGCTTCAGTAACAAAGATGGCAGATAGCGGGTATCGCAAACTGTTCGCAGAAGGAACAGGTGGTTGTAATTAAGACGCTATTGAGTCTACTGTTAAGGAGAAGCTCGAGCGTCACCTTGATTTATCGTTAGAATATTACGGCACCGACATGTAAATCCACCGACGAAGCTCTCCCGAGGCAGCTAACTAACGGCTCCCCATTCCAGCCGATATTTCTTACACCAGTTCGCGGCTCCATCGCAACATGGCGTCGATGTCGGAAAAATTAAAAATAGGACCAGCAGGCGCCAAACGGAAATTAGTGAAAGGAAAGAGGATACTGAACTGAGGTTCTCTGTGCACACATTCTACATCACAGTGGTCTTGCGCGATCTGTGCAAGGTTCTACGATTGTTGGGTGGCTGGGTGTGTGGAAATATTGGAGCACCTTTAAACATACCCTTTAGGGGAAAGTACAGTATTGTGAGCATTTTCTGTCGCGTTTGTGTGATAGTTGGCTCATTTCACTAAATTTTTTTCCATCATGCATGGTTACAACATATGTTATATAAGTTCTTGTGAATGAAGATATGTTACCTGTGCTCGCTTGCATTTTTTTGTTCCGTTATGCTACACTTTTTTTATGCTTCTTTTCTGACTTCTCTGCACATTAACCTTTCCAATTATCCCCTCGAGTGTCTTTCTTGAGGCCTGTCAGATATTTGTAAACAAATAAACAGAGAATAGCACAACAAGCAATGATCTCGCGTATATGCCACGTCAATCTCATTTATCGTCTTGGTGGTTTTTCTATGTTTAAATTTAGGTTTTTTACGCTACCATTCGTGTAACATCAGTGTACATTTCAAAAACACGTTGGTGACTCATAGGCATCGCAACGAGTTCACTAGACGCCCCTTTAGCACACTTCTTAGGAACGGCCCTTCGTTGCATAAGCGTTCGTGCTCTCCTAGCATGCAGAGGACTTGGGCTTTAGTCTCAACTGCAGAAAATTTGTTTTAACGACTTACTTTGTTTTCTGAAATACCTATTAGAGAAATCTCCTCGCCAGTTCTGCCTTCATTGGACTTTGTCTACGTATTTCAGTATTATTTGAATTTGGTCTATTTAAAATTCTCGCGTGAATCTTGACCCTGCCGACCAATCTGAATTTTTTGGTACAGGATTTCTTCCGACTGCCGTCTACGCCTGCAACGGTAGCGGCTTTTCTGTGGGAGGAGCGTGCACATTGTCGCGTAACACCGTCAGTTTTTCGCAGCACGTAGCAGGATGAGGACAGGGCACGAGGGAAGACACAGGACAAACAAGCGCTGGAGTGCAACTTTGAGTAATTCGCTAAACCCTGCATATATACCTGGCCCAAAAACGCCAACCAGGAGAACGAATAATCTAAACACGTGCCGAAAAAAGGGGCGGCACATAAAAAAGCAAGGCATTGACTGGAAGAAACGGCAATAAGTTCATATATGAGTAAGCCAAGCCCACGACGGCTTGTGGATATATGAAGTTACTGTTGTTTGCCCTGAATTGTTGGTGAACTATGCGAGTGTTTACGCAATAGTAGCAAACAAATATCTGCTGTCCTATGCTTGCACTGAAACATATTTTTGCGTTAGAAAAACTGTGCGTAGCTTTTCCTTTTCGCACGATTTCTTATTTTTGTCTCATCCTTCTCCTGCAATAGTGACACAAAAAAGAAAAAAAAAGAAATGGGAGCCTGGGGTCAGCGTCGGGCGAAGTGTGCCCCTCGTTGGCCTTGAAGGGGTGTGCGAATGGACTCCGTATCCGCTTACTCCAGACAGCGACGTGTCACACTACCAGTACCTCCTCTCGCGGGAGCGTGTGTACTTGTGTGCCCTCATGCGGGGCTTCCAAAATAAGCGCGCGCCACGAAATGTTTGTCGAAGCAGAGCCATCGTCCGCCACACGGCTCTCGTACACACTATCACCGAGATCGGTGTGCGCACGTTTGGGTGGCCGCTGTCGTCGGTGCCATTTGTGGCGAGGTTTATGGCCAATCGTGCGCTGCATCGGCGATGCGGCGCTAATTAAAACCAGTCCGTAGTCTCTGCTGGCTGCACGTACGTGTAGGTAAAGGCCATCGCAGTCAGATAGAGGAACACCTGTTGCTATTTAAGCCCACACGTGTTCTGCTGGCTCTGATCTATCTGTATGCTATCTTGTGCATACAGCGAACGTAACGACGATTGCGTGAGAATGACTTTGTCCTCAGCTTTTTTCAGAGTTGGCCTGTTTGTGTCTTTCTCGGTTGCTTCCTTCCTTCCTTTTCTTCTTTCTTTCCTTTCTTTTTCCATGACTTCATAGCTGTATAGTTGGAATTCTTCCGTTCAATTCCCAGAGGCAATTGGACATTCCCCCCCCCCCCCCCCCCCCTCATTGTATATACTATGGCAGTGCGTATTTTTGGATCGGCTAATGGATCAGCAGTCTGGATCAGGTTTCTTGGTTGATTCGCCCGCGATGCACCCTGGATTACATTTATACGTGATGACCTATGAAGCCTCTCTGGCGATGATGGGGCAGCGACGGGCTGGAACATGATGCATAAAGGAGGGGGGGGGGGGGGGGGGGGGAGGGCTGCGGACAGAACCTTGTTTTCGCGCTTCGTCGCGGCTACTTGGTCCGAGATCGATTTGAAAGCGATGACCCGAAGGCTGAAGTAGCTGTAACGATCCCTTTTTCTCATGAGGGCTGTGGGTGACGTGTGCCTCTGACGGGCATTGAGCATAACGAAATATGCGGCCGATGTAATGTGTTGTTAGATCGAGCGTCATGCGATAGAGCTAGGCCGAGTATCGGCTTCAGCTCTCTTCTTCCAAACACTGCCCCACGTGTAAAGTTGTTCCCTTGACCATTGCGGGGCTCGTAGCGCAGCATTACGCTAAGCCTTTAAGCACCCTAAGTTGAGTGTTAGTTATCAATATGCATACTAACCCATGATAAATGTACTTGAAATATCGCTGCGCAGCTCGGTTCTTCGCTATGTGTCCCACTCTTGCGTGGTCGATATAATGCCTTCCGTATCTGTGAAATAAAAAAAAGTTATTTTACCGCAATTAACTAGCTGTGCTTCCTAATAAACTAGCAAGAAAACGTCGCTATAATTGTTAGCATTTAGGACTGCTTAAGTGACTGCAGTAGCTTCCGTCTAAGTCGTCCGTTCAAACCTCCAGACACCATTAAAGAGTGGCTCCGCCGCTTTTTATCGCGTGTACATATAGTAGGTACTTGAGTCGTTGAAATGTCCACCTCTTGTTGCACACGAAACGTAGGCATGCAAGAGGCTTACGCTACAATCATAAATCACAGATACGCTACAACATCCCTCACTCATAGCGCCAACGCATGAAGAGGTTCTCTTCGAGCAACCATCGCATCCAATACGGCCACAATCGAAACAAAGTGGAGCCGGCATTGAAGGACCTGGAGTTGGGGCTTCGCATGGCCTTACACTTAGATTCACTGTGTAGCCCGATCGGACGCGTCATTGCGATCGGACGCGTTGAATAGAGCAGCCTGGTGCTTGCGTGTTGGCACTATATGAGTGGCGACCCTTTGCACAGGAGAGATAAATTAATCGTGATTTTTTTTTCTTATTCTTTAGCTCAATAATGCTAAAGAAAGCTGCACAGAAGTGAGCATGCTTGTGAAGTGATGGAATGCCTCATGAAACCACGGAGAAGACAGGGGACAAGGCAGAAGGCAACAGGATAGAGCGCGGAACTTCAACTGAAGTTCCGCGCTCTGTTCTGTTGCCTTCTTCCTTGTCTACTGTCTTTTGCGCGGTTTCATGATGCATTACAATACTAGTCACCAACTAGCCGGCTCTCATTATTATACTTGTGAGGTGAATTTAAGCACTGCGCTGCCTAAGGAACAATATCAATTCAAAGGGCGACTAATGTGTCAATGACACTGTGAACTTGGCCTTTACCCATTGTATACCTATGATACATCACTGGAGAGCAAGCATTCCTTGTACAATCAGATACCTGTTTTGAAATCCTTCAGTTTCTTCGTTTTTCATCACTCGAGCGCTGTAGCCAAGCCCGTTCACGCCTGCATGTATTTATTATATGTTCCGTGCGAGAAAAAACGGGACTTGTGTTGCATTAGAGATGCTTTTCAAGGGTAGGTATTCAATGCAAGTTTAAGGAAGACAGTTATTTTTAGCTAGGCATCGCAGGAGCGGCGTTTAGCATCGAGATACCACTTGACTTGCTGGAGGTGCGAGGTTTGACCTCTAGAGCCGCAGGGCACCGATCTGCGATACAATGCGTGCACGAGTTTCTCTGGCATGGTACTCTGGCCCGGGCCTTTGACAAAAATTTACGGGGAAAAACCAGCTCACGCCCCGGCGATCTTCCGCCTAAGCTGCCCTTGCATTATTACATTTCATCGTATTCATCTCCATATTTTTGCGTGACAGAGTTGTTTTTTGCAACGTGTAAGTCAGACGATTTTTTAATGAATTCAGACATTTTAAACGAGGTAGGGATTTGCACTGCACAACATTTATTCCAGCGCAGTCATTTCGACCGGAATTTTACCATTCATTGAGAGAGAGAGAGAGAGAGAGAGAGAGAGAGAGAGAGAGAGAGAGAGTTATATATACTACTCATGTTTAAGAGCAGCCAGCCATTAATTTTTACAGAACAGGCCTTCTGAAGCTTCTGCTGTGCCTAAAACTTGCGTTGGGGGACAACGTAAGAAACGTGAACAATGTTAACTAGTTATGACCATCAACTCTATATCATTGTTCGTATGTGCTCTTATTCTTGTGTTTCAATCTAGAGCACGGGGTGGGTCAATTGCAGACACCAGGAAATCACGCAGCCATAACGAGAAGTATGACCATGCTTGCTAACAGTTTTAGACAAGGCGGATCATCTTATTTGAGAAGACATGTTTGCGTTAGATGCGTACCGCCTTTGTGAAAGTAAACTGAGTTTTTCATTGTTAGGCTTGCTACGGGACCTTTACGACCCCAGAAACGGTCTGAAAAGCTAAGGAAGGCTGCCCTTCTTATCGTAGAAGTGAAACACGGTTCTCGAAGTGCTCTAACGCATCTCCGTAAATGGCTGTGAAGCAAGCCAGACAGACAGGAAGATAAAAGCACCGAAAAGAATGTGTGTGTGTGTGTGTAGGGCGGATGCAAGTAATATCCGCCTCTTTGAGGGTATGAAACAACAACGTCGATATGTCGTGTTTGGGGCTACCCTGGCGGATTTACCTTCGCGTATACCTACTTTGCTACATGCCTGATCAATAATCTCTTAAATTGTGCCTCTGAATAACTTACATACCAATTAGCACTGATTGGTAAGCTGTCACATTGTGATAAAGACGACCGGAAATAGGCATAAAGTTCTGCTTTTAACAAGTCACGCGAACGTGCCAGGCTGACCTATAGGAGCAGCGCGTCTGGCCAAGGATTTAAGCGCCCCGGAGGATTAGTGTCCCATCTCGAACGAGAAGACAAAGCTGACAGCATCTGCTAACTCAACCACGTCATATAGTGTCGAGGCATCGAGCAACCCCCCAACCAATCAGTACCGCTGTCATTTTGGAAATACTCAGCGCACACGGACGAGGACAAAGACCAGTTGACACACGAGCGTTGCCTCGTCTTTTTTCCTCACGCGTGTGGGTTAAATATTTCCTATTTATACAACGAACGATGCCCAACTATGCCAAAATCTAAGTTCTTCTGCAGTACCCTGTCACTTAGCTAGCTCCTGCCAGAGCTCTATCCATGAAATTTCCGCTCTCAACGCCGGTGCCTAATTTTCTACAGAGAGAAGCCTTTACTGGTATTGTGTTAAAACCTCACGGCGCGTAGTTAATGATGAAAAGAAAATTGAATGACGACGTTGGTGGTTGCCACTCGACCGACGCACTCGTAAGTGCCTGGTGTGGACTGCCTTAACTATTGCGCGAGCCAATGCTACACATGCGCGTTTGAACCGCGCCCATAGCACCCCCTGAAAATCGCGTCACGTTCCAGCTTCGGAGGTATGCGCTGCACGGATTCAAGAACACGTGGATGGGAAACCACGCGGATTCATGTTTACTCCTGGAGATTCCATTCCGCAGAGGAATAAAAGAGCACCTACTTTTACCTTCGCAAGCAGCGAAGTCGTAAAAATTATATCTGTGCATTTTTGTATATAAATAAAGCTCGAGTTGTTGGAATGCTCAAATCGATCTTTCATTATTTGGGTGATTTTCGCAATGCGTCTTTATTCTCGTTCTCTCATCTGTCTCTTTCGTTTCTGTTCGACGTAGTTCTCTGAAATCTCCAAAAAGGGGTGAAACTGAGAACTCGTTGCCAGAGTGGCGAAGCGCAGATGTATGGAAGACATAAAAGAGGGCGGATATTCGAAATCAAGGCACGGAGCAGTTACCCATTGCGTTGAGGTTGTTATCGCGGACGATACGGCCGTATAGAATTTCATCGGTTCTTCAATTAATTCCGTTCACTTTCAACGCTCTCGGAGGGAGCCGTTAACGCTATGCCAGGTGTCGATTACAAGCCGACCTAGCACGAAGACATCGTCAGCGTCGCCTTCGTACTACCGGTCAAGGTTGCACGTGGTTGTAAACACGCAGTCGCACACAAGGGCACGTGTTTCGCGTGCCATATCGGCTGAGACACGCAATTTCAATTTCAATGTCTCGCTGCAGCAGATACCACTTCTTCGTCGAGGAATTTTGGAGCGTGTCGAATGTTCTCCTTCCTTCCTCCTGGCTCGGGTCGCTTTTCGCTTTCGTAGCCGACCTTGGTACGGAGCAAGGCATTATCCTGCGGCGCTAACGACAGCAAGCCCTGCGACCACTCTCAAATTCGATGCTGCAGGTTTTGTCTCGCCTGTAGACGGATATATTGATTTATCGATGGTTCAGAGACATAACGCACCGTGCCAGATGCAAGAATGGCTGGTGACCTTTTGGATTGCGGCCAAGGATTTCATCCGAGCATTCGCCCCAAATATGTTGGCATCAGGTGTTGATTACACTCGCGTCTGTGTTTGGGGTACTTTACAAGGTGCCCACTTTAACGGTTGTGACATTATAGCGCCTGATCACTGAGTGTACCGCATTTCATGAGCGGTCACTGTTCTTTTTGGTTTTTCTTTTATGGTTTTTAGATCGCCAATGAAGTGTGTTCGCGGTTTCAAGGCATGTGCATGCGTATTGTTGCTTATTGATGGGTCACTTTTTCGTCGTTCGATTTCATTAAGTTATGTGTTGCGGCTCTGTCCTGTCCTCGTCTCAATTGTCCAGTTAAAGAAGTAACTCTTTTGGTTTAACTAATTACTATGTCTTCTATTTGCATTGGGCGTCGCTAAACGCAGAATTAAACGGTTCTCTCAGGCATTTGCCGTTTGCCATTTGCGTACCTGGTTGCACAGAGAAAGTGTGTACGGATGCGCATTGGGACAAGGTATGTGCGTAATTACGGTCACCAGGAGCCTACACGTAAAGTGAAATTTATAGAAGTATTACAAGTCCCAACGACCATATGCTTACTGTGCCTGGGAGCGTATCCTATTTTACGACTGCTTGGTTCTAAAGCAATGCGTTGCATTTTTTTTGTTGGTTATGCTGTTTTTTGGCATAGTTCCTTCGTAGTAAGATACCTGGACCGTCACGAGGACTTCTTGTGTGCTTGAATACTTTGGTTAATTATTTCTCCCATGGTGTTTCAATCTCGATTCTAGAAGCCAAAAGTTCGCTGTAACATTTCTAGTTTGTCTGATATTACGTGAAGAGTATAAATATGGTGTTTAATGGCAGTACTCTCAATTGTCACGTTATGGCTCCTGTGACAGGATTAACTATTCCCCGTTTTCTGTGTTTCTTACATGGTTGAAAACCAGCTGCTTTCCGGGACAGAAACCGACATCACATTGGGGAAGAAAATGAGTCGCAAGATATCGGGCACAGCCGAATTGCAGGGTTGGGGAGGGAGGGTATACGTTTACTAACGCAGTGCGTTTTATTTATAACAGCTTTGGCCTCAAGTAAACTAAGAACATCACTTTTAGCAAATGCTAAGCATCTCACCCTAACCGAAATGAACAGAGTTTTGCGCTTGTAATTCTGATTTCAGGTTTTCAAAGGTCAATATAGAGTAGGTGTTTTATGTACAATTTCTTTTTCTGCAGGATACGCCCTAACAATAGCTCTTTTTCGCACTCGCAATAGCTCCTTTTCGCACTAACTTATCAAAATATTGTTTCTTTCTCAGGACTATTAATGAAATAAATAAGCTGGACAATGAGATTGTTTGAGTGCCTTATCTAAACCTGCTTTGATCATTTCTCGTTCTGCGACCCTTACTACAACCTTTCGAAGGTTTCTGTTTTCAATGATCTATTTTGTTTCAGTTGCCGCTTTGTATTTTTCTGTAGCTACAGGTAAAAAGCGCGATAACACAATGCGAAAAAAAAAAATTGTACCTACAAGAATAAAACGAACAAAAAGAAAAACCCCGTGGATTACACGCACCGCCATTCATCTGAAGCGAAGATTACAGCGAATGCGTAGAAGGAAGGGAAATCGCACTCAGATATGCGAACTGGCGAGCAAACTAAAATTGGAAATTAAAACCGCGCGGAATGCGTTCTTTTCGACAACTTTATCTAATTTTATCACTCGCGACCCAGGAAAGTTCTGGCGATATTTATCGAACCCTGAACCCCGTTTATCACAAATGGAAATAGATGGTGCGGTAGTCACAGACCCCCTCGTTATCGCAAATTCTTTCAATCAATATTTTCAATCTGTCTTTGCTCACGAGCTTGCCACGAGTGCTATCACAAGCGAGCCACAATCACTGATGCCGGATATCGAGATTTCCGAGACTGGTATTGTTAACTTGCTTTTGAAGATTGACGTTAAAAAGACCCCTGGTCCAGATAACATCTCAAATACATTTCTGAAGCGATACGTGGAGCAGTTGGCTCCATTTTTGCACAAAAAGTTTTACACTCTCTCTTGAAACAGGTATTCTTCCTCCCGACTGGCTATGTGCAAAGGTTATTCCAGTTCATAAAAGCGGCAGCAGACTGTCTGTGGACATGTATAGGTCCATCTCACTAACTAGCTGCTGCTGCAAGCTAATGGAGCGTATTATCAATAAATCCATCACAAAGTATTTGGAAGAAAATAACCTAATTTACACTAGACAACACGGTTTTAGAAAAGGGCCGTCAACGGTTACCCAGCTGCTGGAAATAACTCATGATTCTGCACCAGTGATTGATTCTCAGCTTCAAGCAGATGCCATACTGATTGACTTTAGGAAAGCATTTGATCGTGTCTTACATTCCAAATTAATAGAGAAGCTTCGTGCCATTGGCATTAACCCAAAAGTAGTAACCTGGATAGCCTCTTACCTCACAGGTCGTATACAGTACGTGGAAGTAAAAAGCGCTCAATCAGAACGAATAAGTGTCTCTTCCGGGGTCCCACAAGGATCCGTCTTGGGACCGATCCTATTATTGATATATATTATTGATATTCATGCTTGCGCCGAACCTGGGGTGACAATAAGGCTCTTCGCTGACGACTGCGTTCTCTACACTGCGGTACGTACACGGGATGACCAATTAAATTTAAATTCTTCTGTAAATAGTATTGCCAAATGGTGTAAATCATGGGGAATGGAAATTAATATCGACAAAACTTCTTCCTTCACAATTACACGTAAAAAAGCGCCTCTTGTATATTTTTACAGTTTATCAGGATGTAACATAAGAGGGTTGATACGGTGAAATATTTAGGCATCACATTTACCCATAAACTAAGCTGGGACACTCATATAAATAGCACGTGTGCAAAAGCATTCAAACAACTTGGATTTCTTCGTAGAAAACTGTCAGCAGCTCCTTCTCATATAAAGCTAACAGCCTATAGTACCCTCATAAAGCCCATTCTTGAGTACGGTAGCATTATTTGGAGCCCTCATCAATCATACCTCAGCCAAAAATTAGAAAAAATTCAAAATAAGGCCCTTCGTTTTATTTTCTCCAGCTACTCACGCCACGATAGTGTATCATCCATGCGAACTAAAGCGGGTATTACTACCCTTTCTTGTCAGCGACGAGTAGCTTCAATGAAATTTCTATACCTTCTTTATAACGGTGGAATCAAAACTGATACAGATCAGTACATCAAGGCATCATATCATCGTTCGAAGAGGCTAAATCATGGGAAGTACATCAGACCCATCCCAGCTCGATGCGACGCATACAAATTTTCATTTTTTCCTTCAGCTATTGAAGAATGGAATAGGCTGCCACATGAATTTATGGGCGATATCTGCCTTGATATTTTTCTTAAAAACGTTGAGTCAGATTTTGAGAAGCAAATGGTGTAAACAAAAAAAAATCGCTCCTAAAATGTGTTTGGTTATTCACTGCGAGTGTTCAGTTTAGGATTTTATCTTATTAGTACCTATTGTCTAACGTGTTCTATTATTGTGTCGCTTCGCGGTTCTTTACAGTGCTTCATATGCGACAAATTGAATGCCCGTTAGAGTGTTGCAGTGAGTATGTTTTCCATTTTTTGTGTTTCTGATGTTTTTAATTTTGTATAACGGTCCCATCAACTCACCCACTCCTGTAAGAGCCTACCAAGGCTTACAGTATGCTTAAACAAATATAATAAATAAATAAACATTCTATGCTTGTAATATTGTCTTCTTGTTGCCTATCAATAACATGTATCGTTATATCCCACCGTGCTAAAATCCCGTATGCAATTGCGGTATATGTAAACAAACAAACAAACAAACAAACAAACAAACAAACAAACAAACAAACAAACAAACAAACAAACAAACAAACAAACAAACAAACAAACAAACAAACAAACAAATAAATAAATAAATAAATAAATAAATAAATAAATAAATTAATAAATAAATAAATAAATAAACACACACCATGTGCATCATTTAGAAGGAGGAACATAAAGAAAAGAGGTCCACGTGGAGGGATAGTTGGTTGGTTGGTTGGTTCATAGGAAGGGAAAGGCGCAGTATCTGTCACACTTGCTCTGTGGACACCTGAACCGCGCCGTAAGGAAAGGGAGGAAGGTGGGAGTGAAAGTGGATAGAGAGAAAGGGGGGCCGTAGTGGAGGGCTACGGAGTAATTTCGACCACCTGGGGATCTTTAACGTGCGCTGACATCGCACAGCACACGGACGCCTCTTCGTTTCGCCTCCATCGAAACGCAGCCGTCGAGGCCGGGATTCGATCCCGGGAACTCCGGCACAGTAGTCGGGCGTCTTACCACTGCACCACCCCGGCGGGGCAACAAAGGCTCGGAATCTAGGACGGGAGCGCGGGCGGCAAGCTTTGCTCTCTCTCTACTCCTGCTATTTGGCGCAGCAAACACGTAGAGCAGTCCGAAAAAACCTTTGCGCCGGCGGCGCGGCATGACTGCCCAAGCGGATAGGGTTACGCGCGCCCGATGAAAACGGAATTACTCGCTGTCCACAGGTTCTCTCCGTTGCAAACAATATCGTCTACAATTCTACAACTGCACGTAAAATATTAAAGCGGTACAATTCTACAACTGCACGTAAAGTATTAAAGCGGGTAATAGTTCCGCCCGATGTCATTTACTGCCATTGATATTGTACGTACAATAAAGAGGTAATAGAAAAACGTAGCCATTGGCTATGAGTTCTGCAGTTCTTTTGTATTTTCAAAGATGTCTTGTGAATGAATTAGTGAAGGAATATCTGAAGTTTCTGGAACAAAAGGAGGTCGGACAGGCCCTTCTTCAGGTATGTTAATACATAGAGCGTCATTGTCTGCAAGGAAGCTATGGCATTCATGCAGGAACATCATATGCTAGCTCACGACTCCCACCCGGAGGTCAAATAAAAATGAAAAAAATTACAAGGGTTCAACGCTGCTGAATCAAATATTGAGCGAAAGCATTAGCTGCAGGTGACCGAGCGTTCTTCTTCTTCTCTTTTACTTCTTCCTCAGCCCACATATAAAGCCCCGCTTTAACCAAGCCATATGAACGTGCCTTAGTGGCCTGTCCTTAGTGCCTTAGTGAGAGTAGGGAACTCTCAGTGTTTGCTAGGGCACAGGTCTGTAACATATTTTTGTTTGCAAAGCTTGCGTATATCCTCCAAGTCCTGCATTGTGCGAGGAGCAAAGTACAAGTTATACACAGAATATTTGCAACATTTGTGTGGCGCTCTCAATGGGAGCCCATGCGGCGTGACAACTTGTTTCTTCCCTTAGAGTCTGGTGGAGTGGGCCTTGTTCACTTGTTTGTGCATCAACTTGTCTCCCGTTTTTTCTTTTTCAAATCGGCAAACCATCCGTTTCTTGTAACTGTGCTCATTAGGCGTCTTAGTCCACATTTGCCTTACTTATTCGCACCAACTGGGCAGGCTCGTGAGGGGCGTTTATGGGGATTCCTTAAGGAGGTTGCTGACACTTTCAATTTTCTCACTGTGCGTTTCTCTGTAGATTACCTGTATAGTCTCTCGAGAAAGCAGATGACCCAGGCTCTCACTGAGTCTTTGTTCCCTACACCGTTGTATCGGCAGCCTTATCTGGGGTTTTTGGACACCACTGTTCTAAAGCGTGTTAGGCAAATGTGCATTCAGGCAGCTGCAAAAACGTTCTTTTTCAAATTACATACAGCGACGTTGCCTGTCAAGACATTTCTTCACAATAAGGAGATGTTTGTGCCCTGGTCGGTAAATTGTCGTCTCTGTAACGTGCCTGAGACAATTGATCATTGCTTTATTCTGTGCCGTGATGCTATGTTCTTTTGGGACATACTACAAAGAACTCTTAAAAAGGACATTGAAATTACGCCTTATACAATTAGATTTTTGCCTCCTGACAAAAACTCTGTCGTGCCTTACGATCTATTTGTGTTGATGGGATTGTTCAGCCTTTGGAAAAGCCGCATGACCGACAGGCATGCAGAGCCACCAAGATCGTCGAAATCCGTGTTTCGGGAGCAGTGTGCTTTGGTGAGAAGTGTATATGCTGCACGTGAAGAACCTCAAAACTGGATGCCGTATCTAGACGCATGTGTATGTCTCCCAGACTTTTGATGTTCTGATGATTGTGCATTGTCGGGCTGAGGATATGACGGGCTCGCATTAAGCAGCCCGGTAACTTTAGATATGGACATGTTTAAGTAAGTGGAGTTGTTCCTTTTTACGGAAGTTTTTCCATGCAATAAAGAAAAAAAAAGTGCCTTAGTGGCCTCTAGGGGTAACGGGAATTCCTGGGTCCTAGCAGGCTGATTCTGACATAACCGTCTTATGCGAAACGAGAGACCCAAGTTGGTAGCTCCTGCCAGCCCACCTATAAAGCCCCGCTTTAACCAAGCCGTATGAACGTGCCTGACGTCACGTATCACATGAGCACCAGCTGCGCCTCCAGTGCGCCACGCCGACCGCTTATGTGTCACATGGGATGTGACGTCACGTGCTGCGCCGTGGCTGCGACCGCGCTACGCCGACCGCTTGAGTTGATAGCCCAGCTCTCATCCTAGTGTCACGTGGTTTGTGACGTCAGAGTGTCATGCGGGTGCGACTGCGCTACGCCGACCGCTTGAGTTGGTAGGCCAGCTCTCACCCTATGGCTCTCACCCGATTATTTTATTGCGAAAGCAATACTCTAGGTTTCGAGCCATCAGCGTGACGTCACAGCATCACGTGGTCCGGCCGCGCCACGCTGAAGGCTGGAAACCTAGAGTATTGCTTTCGCAATAAAATAATGAAAAAAAAAGGGTAACATTCAGCGAGCCATGGAAGCCCTAGGTATTTTTTATTTCCTGCTGTTCTGCTAGTACTGTAGTCGTTTTCTGGGTGAAGGATAATTAGACTCAAAGTACAGAAAAGCAAGCTACTGTTCGGAAAGGAGCCCACGAACTCCGAATTTCGGGAAAAGAAACGTAGATCAATTCTACAGCAGGCTTGTCAATCCTCGCCTCCCTTTGACTAGGACGTAGCTGAAGAAACAAGAAAGAACAGGTTATTAATATCTTATTGCGGATTATTATTAACGTCTGATGTTACACTGAGCACTGCCACGTTAAGCGGTTATGGGGCTTGATTGCTGATTCCGAGGCCTTATGTTTAACCCGAGCCGCGAAGGACGGTTTACGGTGGGAGAGAATAACAACGCGACCGTGGAGTGTGCGACGTAGTGCACGTTAAATAACCTCAGTTTGTCGGAATTTTCGGAGCCCTCTGCTACGATGTCTTTGATAGGATGAGACGCTTTTGGTGTTAAGCCTTATAAACAAAATAAAGTAAACCTGACCTAACACAGACCTTCTGGCCAGGCTTTTCTGGGGAGAAGCAAAAAGTAAGCAAACGAAGGTTTATTTATTGAGAAAAAAAGAAACCATATGTTCAAGCGATGCGTCGACCAGTTTATATGCGGCAAGGTATGAATTTCTATGCAATCACGACAGTGCGATGCGATTAGTGTCAACAACTAATAATGCGCAGAAAGTGCGAATGTGGGCACCGCTGCATACTCTAAATACATGCGCTTTGTTTGCGAAATAAACAGTTGTAAGATAGCGCCTGTTCGTCGTGTCCTGGTTTCTCTTGTGCGTGTGAATGTAGCGGTCAAGTCTTTTTCAATATAAACACTATAGCAGTGGTTCTGCCCAGTGTACATCACCGTTTTGAAATTAATCAAATAATTGAAAAGAAAAATAATATGGCGTCAAAATGTTTCTTGAGGAAGATTTGAAAAAGGAAAACAAAATTTGTTATAAGATGATTTCAGGTGCTTGAGAGGGGCGTACTGATTTCGACTAGTAAAACGCCCTGAGAAAAGAATAGAAAGGGGAATTAATAAAACCATACCACTACTGTGGACTGATGCCTTTGCTTTTACTTTCCGCCGAATCTTTACAGGCGCAGCGGAAGTTTTTTTTTTTTTTTTTTTTTTTTTTTTTTTAAAGGTGAAAGGTCCCTGAGGTGGGTCATGGGCGACCCTATAGTTTAGAAAGACTGGTGGAGGCTTCTTGCTTGGGTAGTATGCTTCATCTTGATTTCAGAAATAAGGGTAGGAGGTGTCCGTAGCTTTGCTTCCGCGTAGAAGGTTGAAGTCGGCATCTGTTTAAACAAAATTCATGCAATCGCACACGGGGTGGCCACGGAAGGAACCCATAGAGCCCAACCTATTTAAACCATGCTGGAGTGCTAAGGAAAGATAGTTTTTATAACCAATATTTGTTACATCCGGTTTGCGTAAAAAAACAAAAACAAAAAACGTCAGACAGCAGAAAGTTCACAGATAGGAAGGTAAGCTACGATGCGTTTCTTTTTAGAAAAAACATCAGCATCAAAGAGCTTCGACTGGTTCATGCTCTATTTCGTTAACTACTCTGTGCAGCTTTTCCGGGTGCCCAAGTACATGCTGCTCATACCCTCATACCCCCGCTGAGGGGACCATTAGTAAAAATGAAGTCACATAGGGACTCTTATCATTTGTAAGGCCTCTTTATTGCTGTAAACCCTTCATAAATAACACTGCAGCAGAAGCTGAGCAGCCACCGCGAAAGCTAAGTTGCTAGAGTACCACAACTTAATAGTGAGTGTGTGGGTCCGAACCCCACTGGTAGCGCGTAGTTGGTTTTTTCGAAAGCATTACTTCTCCCAACACCCTAACAGCTAATGCCCTAGTGTTTCTGGGAAAATTCGTCACTAGCAGATGCAGAGCAAGAAAAATCGGTGATTTTATGAACCGGTCGTACACACCAAGCCGAGCATCCAGGTAGTAGCACTTCGATTCACCCAGAACCATCCGTCATCGAGGCCACCATCATTGCAGGCAATCCTATGTATTTTGGTCGTCAATATACATTCGAAACTAACCGGCCTCCAACATGGCACCAGTTTTCTCGACGTTTGTGGCATAATTTTGACGTTAGATTTTGTCGTACTACATTCTGGACGATGTCGTATAAGCAACTTCACGTCGCATATTTCATATATATGTGCTATAGTGAAGTTGGAGGCTAGTTTGGGATAGGAACTAGAACGAACATAACTTAAAGTGCATGGTTTTAAACCGAGGTGCTGGCGAAAACTGCTCCCAGACCGTACGGCAAGCACTGAATTTACGTGGAATACGCAAACACGCTGAATAGAATACCAGCTGAAAGAGCTTAAAACATGCAGAATACCTCACGCTAAAACATTCCACTAGCGGGATACAATGCTTTCGCAATCATACGTGTCATCATCACCATCATCATCATCCGGACTATACCAACTACAGGGCAGGTGACTGTCCCATGTCTCTCCTGTTAACCTGGTCCTCTGCTAGATGCATTCCTGACCCGCCAAAATCTCCCAGTCTCACCTGCACACCTAACGTTCTGACGCCCCCTCCTACGCTTGCCTTCCCCAGGAATTCACGTTAACCAATGTGTTACTTTTAGCAGTCTTAATGGTGAAATTTATATGCCGAAAATTTTCGCCTGCTTTTGGGATCGGTTGTCATCGAACCATAAAGTAATTACCCTGCCCATTTACCACTGAAAAATACTTTTCCAGAGTGCTTTCTCTGGTTGCTTTGAATGTTAGCTTTAGCAGTATATGTATATCTCCCAACGTACACCCTGTTTTCTTACCATTGTCTGTTCAAAGCGCAAACATATGCGCGCGAAAATTGCCAGTTCACAACCTCCACAGATATAGTGGCATTCAGCATTGCAAAGGCTGCTCAGAGTTCTAGCAAAATAACTGGAGGTTAAACTTCATTTCTACCCTTACACCTTTACTCAGCCCCACAACCCATCCTGAAATCAGCCTCAAGTTGCCGGAAGCCACCTAGGTTTTCCTCTCGCCACGTAGGTGCCTCCCCACTGGGTATAAGCCGTTTGTACATCGTACCCTAACCTTCTCAAAATTTGCAACTTAACGTTTTAGTAGCTTTTATTCGTGATTAAATTTATTTTTGGTTAAGATACTAGCGCTAAATATTCCACTGAGGAGCCAATTCCACATACGCCTAATCGCATGTTTGTGTTTCTGTAAATCAAATTGTTTCATTGCAGCATGCCAAGAAACGAGCACTATTGGTATGGTCGAATTATGGAAGTCTTGAGGAACACGAAGCAAGATGAACAGGGGTCGAGGGAAGGCCTCAGTCCGCTATAGCAAGCGCATTGAAAATACGAGTTTTTCTTCCTCACGGCAATAAGTGCACTTATTCACACGATTTCCGATTCCATGCCTGGACATAAGTGTCATTTTGCACATAACCTTCCCACCTTTTCAAAGAGCATGATCGCTATTGCCGGCAGGCACTTTCTAAAACAGCAAGCTTATTTTTTTGCTCATCTCAAAAAAATATTTTCGCAGATATATATCTAAGGAGCAGAAGGTTTGCACCGTGGCTAGAGCTTTGTATAGGGACAAAAGAGTTACCGCGCGAGTCAACGATTTTTCATGCCAGCTCTTCGCGTATGTTTATTCAGCGGGGATTAAGATCGCAATCCTCGGCTCAAAAGAATAAGTAAACAAAAAGGAAATCCACGGCGCCCATAAATCCCCCGCCGCGGTCCGATTGCGGTCCCTTTCATTTTACGATGTTGGTCGTAAATTGCCAGAAAACATGTTTCTAAGGTGCCAGCGAATGGCAATGGTGGCAGCGTCGTCCACGTCCTACCGCTTGCCTACAGCCAACTATATCGGCAACGACCTTGTCACGCGGAGCGTTAGCGACGATTCCATCTGCGACTCACGCGCAGGCCTTTATCGTGTACTGGTCCGCCTTGGCCAGCGTTGGAAGGAAGCCGTAAAATGCTCATGTTAGCTCGTATTTCACCGGCAGCCCGGACTCACACGGCGGCGAGCTCTCATAATGTGATGCGGTGGAAGACTGAAACGATGCCATTCTTGTCAATCCCTAGGTGTGTAACGGATGCTAGGTTAGAAGCGTGCAGTGGTGCTCAAGGTGCACTATGGTTTCAGGCATGTCAAGGGCGGGGTGACGCTACTAGTGGCCCGGAATCTTTAATAATTTTATCACTCTGAAAACACTCTTCTAATGCTCTTGAAACCTCGGACAGTTTATTCGCTTTTGTACTTTTCGAGTACTGTTTTTCCATCGCCAAGGCGCATTATTACTACCTGAATTGAAGGCGTCTATAGTGTATTGGTGCTCAAGGCGCTCCTTTGGCTCATCTCAACATAAACTTGCCACTAATGTATGTATGTATAACTTTATTAAAGAACCGGCAAACGACGGGTTAAAGCGTCGTGACGCTGGCCAAGCGTCGACCCGGGATTATGCCCTACTCTGCACTACCGTACCTCATTTGGCCCATTTGTGGTGGGTTGTGAGGCTTGTGCTTTTCGAGCGCACCGCGCGCTTGCTGGACGGCTCATAGTTGAATTTCCTTGTCTGTATTTTGCACAGCACCTCTTGCAAAGAGTAGACGCAGGTGGCCTTGAAATCATCCGTAAAATCTCTGGCTTCGAGACAGTGTAAGTATGTCTAGCCTGGCGTTATGCTTTGTGCTGCCCGCAATCAGGTATTAATATTGGGGTAGTTTTAACGATGCTGCAGTCTTATATTGTTTGGGGGAAAGGCGTGTGCCATAGCGTCATTGAGAGCGGTCATTGGAATGACGATGCAAAATAAAATGTGAAACTAAAGTTACGACTTCTGAGAAATCGATGCTAAAATTAGTGCCATGGCAACCTGCTTTGTAATGAGTGCATTGTTCGAGTAAAAAGTAACTAGATTTAGGCAGAGCGACTTGTTTCGTTAGTCGAGTGTATAGGGTTTTGACGCTAGGGCTCCAGAAATTTCAGTCACCTGGGGTTCTTTAGCGTCGCATGGGCGCCTTGAGTTTCGCCTCCATCGAAAAGCGGCCGCCATGGCCGGGATTCATTTCTGCAAACAGGGACAAGGTAGTCGAGCGCCCTAGCCCCTGATCCACCACGGGGGGGGGGGGGGGGATTAGTTCGTCGACAGCTATGTGACGGTAGCATGACTGCCGCGCATCAGACTTTAATCGGCGAAGAGTGTATGGCATGCCATCGTCGTCTCGGCGAAGAAGAAGACGACAGACTCAGCACGCCTGCCAAACACACGCAGTTCGTGCTACGTGACTACAAGACTGAATGCCGGCGGTTCGCTGTCCCGTTGCCGCATGGCACAATGGGTCCTGTTAAAAATATATTTGTGGAGACCTGATGAGTGTCTGTGGTTCATCTCCAAAAATGTGGTGACTCCGGACTTCGCGTCCTCGCTCTCTGCTCCTGCCCTGCGCTTGCATCAGCTGCTTCGCTCGATCCGGAGCTCGAGATCCCGCATACCTTCGATCGCGTAAGCCATGGCCACGGATTCCCCCACTCATGTACCGTCTCCGTCGCCTCACACGGCGCCATGTCATGAGTCCGTGGTCTTCGCTTTCAAGCTCCCTGGTTCCTCACCATCGAGGCCTTGTTCCGGCGGCACCGCCTCAATTCGCAGGGGACCATGTTCAACCACGTCATTGGCGCGCTCACGCCTACTACTACGGCGATTGTTCGCGACGTCCTGCGCTCTCCGCCTACCGATCGCCCTTACGATCATCTCCGGACGACGCTTATCCAGCGAACTTCTGAAACGGAGCCGCGTCGTCTGCAGCAGCTGCTTACCTTAGAAGAGCTCGGAGATCGCAAGCCTACCGAGCTGTTGCGTCGCATGACCGCCCTGGCTGGAGAATCCGTTGCTTCACACGGCAGCGCACTCCTGCGGGAACTCTTCCTGCAGCGTCTACCACCACAGGTGCGCATGATCCTGAGTGTGTCTTCATCTCAGACATTAGAATCCCTCGCTACGCCAGTAGATAAGATCACGGACGCCGGTTCTCCCTCCGCGGCAACAATTCATCGTCATCTTGCCCCTCAGTTGCCCAGCGCAGCTGCTGACGACCACTATGCCCGCCTGACCGATGCTAATGAGGAGCTCACTCGGCAAATAGCGCGGCTTACAGCTGAAGTTGCAGCCCTTAGTAAGCGGCGGCCGCGTTCCCCATCTCCACCTCGCCGTACCAGCCCCAGTGATCCTGGAAACCGTTCTCCGCCCTTCAAGACCTTTTGCTGGTACCACCGCCACTATGGCTCTCGCGCACGCCAATGCCGCCAGCCCTGCTCCTCCGCTGGAAACGGTCCGACCAAACACTGAAGGCGACCGGTGTTCTCGGCCCACGATCCAGTCGCCTCTTCTATGTTACTAACCGTATAACGAAAGTGCGCTACCTAATCGACACCGGTGCCGAGATCTTTGTTCTTCTGCCTACGCTGGCTGAATTACGCCGTCCTTCACACTTTCAACCTCTGATCGCAGTCAACGGATCGACCATCCGGACATACGGCCAGAAGTCGGTGACTCTCGACATCGGACTCCGCCGTACCTTTCGCTGGGTATTTGTCATCGCGGACGTGCGCTCGCCAGTCATCGGTGCCGGCTTTCTATGGCACTACAGGCTCCAGGCTACATGCTGAAAAGCCGGATACTGGATTCCGAAACGAGCCTAGTCGTCCAAGGCATCTCTTGCCGCGATCCACCACTACGGATCCTCCAGGCGCACAGCGCAGTTCCCGACCCTTGGCCCAGCGTCCTTGCCGAGTTTCCGGACGCCCCCCCCCCCCCCCCCGTCCCTTCAAGCACCGGTTGTGCACAGCGTGACTCACCATATTGTGACGACTGGGTCTCCCGTGTCTGCTCGCGCTCGTCGCCTGGCACCGGATCGCCTTGCTGTTGCCAAAAAGGAATTCGAGCACAAGCTGGAGCTTGGCTTCATCCGTCCCTCCTCAGTCCTTGGGCATCGCCCCTCCACATGGTACCTAAACAGAACGGCGACTGGCGATCGTGCGGAGATTACCGGGCACTCAACAAGGCCACTGTCCCCGACCGCTAGCCGATTCCATATATCCAGGATTTTATATCCGTCCTTCATGGCTGCACAATCTTTAGCAAGATTGATCTCATGAAGGCATATCAATAGATTCCTGTACAGCCCTAGGATATCCCGAAGGCCGCTATTTTTAGCGCCTTTTGGCATGTTTGAATATCTGAGGATGCCTTTCGGTCTTCGCAATGCGGCCCAGACATTTCAGCGCTTTGTTGACCAATTCCTACGTGGTTTGATGTGCTGCTTTACCTATCTTGATGACATTCTTGTCTTCAGCCCTACGGCAGAGGCCCACAAGGTCAATCTGCGCCCAGTCCTCGCCAGGCTCAGCTGCTTTGTTCTTGTGGACAATGGACCGAAAAGCGAGTTTGGCGTTGCAGAGTTGGACTTTCTCGGCCATCGCGTGAACGCCCATGGCATCCGGCCGTTACTGGCCCGCGTCACCGCCATCTCTGAATTTCCCTGGCCCACTACCACCCGCCAGCTACGCGAATTTCATGGCATCGCCAACTATTATCGGCGTTTCATTTTCATTCCTTGTTGTGCTGCAATACTACAGCCTCTTCACGACCTTCTCTCGGGCCACAGCAAGCCGAGAGCTCTTGTCGCTTGGAGCGATACCGCTGACCGCGCATTCAGCGGCATCAAAGCTGCCATCGCCGGCGCCACGCTGCTCGTCCATCCCAAATGTGATGCGCTCACATCCCTCATGGTTGACGCATCGGACACTGCTCTCGGCGCGGTCTTGCAACAGTTAATGGGTGGCGATTGGCAGTCAATCCCCTTCTTTTCCAAGAAGCGTGCGCCCCCTGAACGCTGCTACAGCACCTTCGGCTGAGAGCTGCTTGCAATATATTCAGCCTTGAAGCACTTCCGTCATTTTCTCGAAGGACGCACTTTCATATCTTGACTGACCACAAACCTCTGACGTCTGCGCTGGCATCCAGCAGTTCCTCCTACGCTCCTCGGGAAATCAGGCAGCTCGCCTATATTTCCGAGTTTACCTGCGACATCCGTCACGTCAGAGGCAAGTCGAACATAGTTGCCGATGCTCTTTCTCGCGCTGAAGTCAATGCGACGGGCAGTGGACGGCCAATCATCGATTTCACGGCTATGGCTGCTGCTCAACGAGCCGATGCCGAGCTGCATGGGCTTCGAACGCGCGGCACCTCTCTGGTATTGGAGGACGCCTTGCTCCCAGACTGCGCCGTTCCTCTCGTCTGTGATACGCCGACCGGTCGCCCTCGCCCCTACGTGCCTCCATTATACCGCCGAACCGTTTTTGATGCAATCCATTCTTTGACCCATACTGGCATTCGCGCAACTCAGCACCTCGTCATGGCTCGTTATGTCTGGCCTCGCATCAACGTTGACGTTCGCCGCTGGTCGCTCACGTACCTCAGCTGCCAGCAGAGTAGGGTGCACCGACACACTGCGACTCCTCTTGGATCCTTCCCGTCCCCGGACGCCAGCATTAGCCATCTGCACGTCGACATTGTCGGTCCTCTTCCTCCCTGCGGGAATCACCGCTTTCTGGTAACCTGCATTGATAGGTTCACGAGGTGGCCTGATGCGATGCCCCTTCTGGACATAACAGCGGAGTCGATCGCAAGAGCGCTCATAACACTCTAGATAAGCCGCTACGGCGTTGCTTTCACCATTACGACTGATCGTGATCGTCAGTTTGACTCAGCATTATTTGCTAGCCTATCTCTCTTCCTTGGCGTCAATCACATTAAGACGACCTCATACCACCTTATTTCGAATGGTATGAGAGAACTTTTTCACCGCCAGTCGAAAGCTTCACTTATGGCGTCCGCTTTCCCTGCACCATGGATTGAGCGCTTACCTTTCGTCCTGCTTGATCTCCGCACCGCACTTCGCAGTGACTCTTCCGCCTCTGCAGTAGAGTTAACGTTTGGCACCACTCTCCGTATCCCTGGCAAATTCTTCGAGCCCTCGCCACCCACGCCTCCTGACGTCACAGATTACGCCTGCCGACTACGTAGCGCTATGGGCAGCATTCCCCTCGTATCCAAGTTCCCCCCGACCTGCAGCGGTGCACACACGTTTTCGTTGACGCTGTACGTCCACCCTTACGGCTGCTATACGATGGTCCGTACCAGGTGCCCCGGCGTGCTCCTAAATACTTTTTACTGCGTATCAACGGCAGGGAGGACACGATCTCCGTTGATCGCCTTAAACCCGCCCACCTTGACTCAGATGTCATCGAAAACTGTGCCACTGCAACCCCTCTCGATCATGCCACTTCTCGCCGCGTACGGTTTACACTCCCAGTGGATGCTTTTCGCCATTCCTGGATTCATCGCTAGAGAGGACGACCTGTGGCATACCATCGTCGTCTCGATGAAGAAGACGACAGGCTCACCACGCCTGCCAAGCACGCGCTGTTCGTGCTATGTGGCTACAGGACTGAATGCCGGCGGTTCGCTGTCCAGTTGTCCCCTGGCACACCGGGTCGTGCCAAAAATATATTTCTGGAGACCCGATGACGAGTGTCTGTGGTTCATCTCCACAAGTGCGACTAGAAGCAACCCGGGAACGTCTGTTTTTGCCAGCATCAGCCCTGCTACTAGAACAGCCTATGATCCTCACCCCGATACCGCCATTTTGATTTTCAATACAGGCTGAGAAAATAGACTGAAAATTCGAAGTTGTATTTTTGTTTCTAAAGGTAACATGAAACAGTGCGCAGTGTTAAATTCTTTATTCCTATTTACAACAAAACGCTGCGAGAAACCTCCGTTGTGACGCTCGTCTATTTTCCTCCTTTGTACTTCTCATCCATGCTTTTAGTCGGGGGGTACACTCGTTCAATAAGGAATAAATAAATATGCGCAATAGTTTCAAAGTGATAGCCCAATTAAACAAGCTGCTGATGGGAATGTGAAAATCATTTCGCACAACGGCTATAAACTTCTCTCGAATGAGATTTTACAACTGCTGGCGTAAACATGTACCAATCTAGACTGCTCCCGACCCCCTCCTATTGTGCATGGACCGGCTCGATATAGATTTGTATTCTCGTCTGGCACGCGGGTTCAATAGTACGATGGCGATGAATTATAGGCATTTTTAGCTTCTTTCATCGCGTCTCCCGCGTACACGAAAAGCGCGATTCTCGGAAGTCGCCTTTGTGGGCACGCGTCTCTTTTTTTTTTATTACTTTCAAAAGAGAGGACGGGTCATGGGTGGTAGGTACTTGATTTTGTGCAGAGAAAAGTAAATAAATAAACAAAGAGGACAAAACTTTCATTTCCTCAGAAAGCCTCACTACATGATAGCAAAAACTAAATGACAATCTCCGTTTATGGTTGATATTGGGGATTTGCCAGAGAAACCGAAGTGAACTGCACATTTCGTAACAGCAGTTTTGCGGCGCTGTCGTTTATTAATGTGCTTGAATAGCGATGGAACAGTATGTACTGAATTTTTTCAAATAATCGGTGAATTAGTCAGTGCTTGAGCGCCGACAATACAGTTCGCTTCAAGAAAACGTGTCTTTTTTTTTTGGCGAACTGCCTATAGCTCGAGGCACAGGCATGTTCGAATAAAACCTTGTTTACTTTGCTCTCAGCATTCATATTACACAGATTGCAGTCCGCGAATTAAAAAGCGCAACGTTATGTTCAACAGCTCCGCGTTTGCACAGTCGTTACTGCGCTAGACTGCTGAACCCAAGGATTCGGGATCGAATCCCGACCGTGGCGGCCAATTCTTAAAGAGGCGAAAAGCAAGGCGTCCGGGTACTGTGCGATATCAGTGCACGTTAAAGAACCCCAGGTGGCCGGCATCTCCGTACATCTCTGGTCTGTTGATTTTCCACAAACCGAATATACAGAGCCGCAGAGAGAGGATCGCCAGACATTCGCGCTGGTTTAAATGAGTTGAGGTACGTGTGGTCGCAAAGCTGCACAGCTGCAAGGAGAAACGAGCGGTTTTGAGGTTTCGCTTGCGCAATGCAGCTTGCGTGAGCTCACGAGTCTTGCTCCCTTTCACTGGATCGCGTAGAAGGCGAGTGAAATCGTGTGTGCGCATCATCCTCTAAGAGCAGCCAACTTGCGCTGGCATGGAAGCACAGATACCCCTTCGAGCGCGCTTCGAATAGACTGCACGTCTTCGCATTCGCGTGGACATTTTATACGGCCTTGGCTCAATCACCGCTCTAGCTTAGCTGCTCTAGTACAGCGGGAGCTAGCGACGTAGTGGAGGAAGGCGGGACGCGAGGAAAGGGCGCTTGTATAACAGCATCCGCTTATAGCCTGAAGTTCGCCCAGATCACGGGGTCCCTATTTGCTTGAGATGACGTCATAAAATGGCAAGGGCTCAATGACTCACTTTCATACTGAAGGGAAACCAGAACAACTGGTTAGGTGTTGTTACAAAGAGATAATTTAATTAGGGCCTTTGAGTGTTCCGTTGCTGCTCGGTCGGCTGAGAAAGACTCACAGTTGCTCCCGAGATAGACGAATTTTAACTTTACCATTTCTCCTGCCATTTATTTAAACAATTATCGTCATACCAATAACGACTGCGAGATCAATATTTGGAAGTGACGAACAGTGATGTAGACTAACAAATCGGCAAATAAAAAAGAACATGAAAATAAATGAGTGCAGTCACTGCAGTTTAGCCCTGCGACAAAACTGCGACGAAACTGCGACGAATCCATCGTTTCGTTATCTTGGCCTTCGTACTTTCTAAAAGCTTAGCTATAGAGGCAGTAGATCTTTCCCATTTTAGCGATGCTGTACATTGGCGCAGGTAAGCTTATCTTTGTCGGTTATGTACGTTTAGGGTTTTTAGCAGGGTCGGTAGGTCCTCTAGTAATGACCACTGTGTCATTCTTCGCATGATTATAAGGTTAGCATGGTCCCATTAACAGCTAACGTGAGCGACACTAAAATAACGCCCACTCTATTTACGCACGTAAACGTAAAACATTGCTTATTCGATTGTTTTATTTGTTTATCGTTACCCTACACGTTCGCTGCTCTCTTCCACTACATGTGTCCGAGAACCGCAGTTAACTTAATTTCAGTTTTTGTCTTGAAATAGAAAGCCAACGCGAAACGAAAATAAAAAGCCTTGCCAAGTCCTCTCCTTAACGTCGATGTGAACGCTGCGATACGAGTTCAGCTGCCAAATGCAATTTGTCTCTCCTTCCTTGGAGCGCGATTTGAGATCGGCGCTAAAAGCACCCGGTCCCTTCCTTGACGATATTTATGACTTACCACCGAAACGACGACTTGGCTGCAGCAACCGTGTGTGCCTCGGGATCTTGGATATCTTTGTTGCTAGTTTCAACTTGCGCATTCCATCTTGTAGCCAACCCTTTCATGGGCGCCCGTGGTGTTTGTATTGATAATGAGGAATCGAGAATGGGGAAATATACAAAAGAAGTAGCAGAAGCAAGTAAATTTATGCGGTCTGTAGATTATGTGGAATTGTTTGAAATGAACATGGGAGGTTGATTGTGTTTATTCGCTTTCAATCTTGGCCGCCTGCCCATTTATCCCTCTTCCAGTCACCTTCTGTTTTTAGTAGCAAGTATCAGTTTAAGTATCTAAAAGTGTGTCGTATACTAGAGTTCTGTATAATTTTAGCGGCGGTATATTTAGCTGTATTCTTTGTTTTCATATATGAGTTTATTTTTTCTTGCCATACAAAAAGTATAGCTTTGAAAACGAGTATGGGACTTGACCAGTGATTAATCTACATAATATAACCATTCAGAGATTGTTCCAAAGAGGAAACATTTTTCTTATCAAGGATTATGCGATACATATCCTTGTAAAACATGAGGAATGATGGGGTATATTTTCTCTTACTGTCAAATCAGTTGTTCCAGTCATATTATTGTTCGTGGAATTGCAGTTTTTACGTTGGCCTAGTCTAGCTTGACTTTAAATTAAGCGCGGAAATATTTATTTTATACTTCATGTTTTTCTGAACCCGGTGGCGTCAAGACAGCATCTTGTGGGCTAATTACTGCGCAAAGAAATTTTGCGATGGTTTTGAAGAGGGAATATCGAGGTACACAACGCATATATCGAAGTTATGAACACTGACTCTCGTAGGAAATACATTTTTGCGCATTAGTGAATAGATTGACGATCACTTCACACATAGAAATAAAAATATCCATGGAATTGTGTAATCATGTCATTTGGAACCGCTGGGAAAATACTTTGAGTTCCGCCGGGAGAGAGAGAAACTAATATGCCACGAATAGATTCATTCGTGACGCGCCGTAGAAATTAGGTTGAGTCGTTTTGCTCGCGCTGGTAATATATAAGTGCTCTGGCAATGCTCTTCGACATTTTCGAACTAAAGCCAACGAAGAAGGTTCAGCACTTGCCTACTGCGTTCAGTGGACTGTCACATAACGAACAAGAACGCAGAAATACGCGTCAAGAGTAAAGGGGTGTGTAATTACAAATAACAACTTGCTGCTCGCACCGATTACTTACAGACACGGTTCACACCTTTAAGAGCTTTAGTTCAGCGTTTAAAGGTAAATGTAATTAAATGCAGACAACGGCAGCACACGCACTATGTAAATGGCACTCGAATTAGGCGGGAACATCTTGTTTTGACTGAGTTGAACAAAGAGAGGAACTAGAGCAGTGCTCTCCAGCCTTAGCTATTATTCGGCCGTCACCGAGTCTATGGTTGGCGGGTGACGATGTACTCGCGCTGACTTTACAGAGCGTGTTGTTTATGTTCTGGACGTATATCCACATGTACGTGTTTTTTATGTGCTGGACTCTGGATCCACATAGAGGTGGATGTCCGCGTCAGCTGGGCTGGCTGAACACAATGTTCGTGGACGTTGCCGTAGACGCATCGTGCTCAAAACGGTGCCGATGCATGTTTGTGATACAGAATGATGCTGAAAAATGTGGTGGTAAGCAATGTCTCTCTAGTTTATTCTCATCGTTAATTACAAGTTGTTGGTCCGTTTCCAAAGGTGAGTGCTTCAGTGACGGCTGCGCTGTCTACACGACGACGGTTTTGGTGCGGTGAAGGAGGTATCCCGGGCGGGCCTGGTGCACCGAGCTGCGGGATCCGGTGACCACGGCAGGGTGGAGCACGTCGGTCTGATGATAAGGCAGTCTGTGTGGTTGAAAGAGGCGAAACAATGGATTTTAGGTGAGAGCACTCATTTATGGCTGACACAAAACACGAAATGTAGAGCGTCTGTGGAGTCAACCAGACGCAGCCAACAAACCACGTGGGTTATGGCTGATGCTAGGAGGGTTTACTGATATCATGCTATTCGTATGACCGTTCTGTCTCATTTATGTATGAGGATTTCATAAAAATTGTGAAAGCCGCCTTCTCATGCATTTCTGAATCAGACATCTTAAAACACAGTGACTTCAGTCTCAGCTGTCTAAAGCTCAACACAGCGAACGTCTTTCTATGCAAAAAGTCACTGATTGCACTTCTGAAAGTTACACTGGAGCAATATGAGGCACCCTGTAGAGGGTAAGGGTGAGAAAAACACGATTAAGTAAAGCCTTTTTGTAAAGAATGGTGCTTTTACGCAGGTAGTAGAGCCCTATCGCCGAGGAAACGCGCTACTCACCCGGTGAGTGGGTGGTGGTGGACGACGCTGGTCTTTGGCTGGACGACCTTGCTGTGCTCGACAGAGTAGCCAAACTCGTGGTGGGGAACGTGCACGAGCTCGTGGTGCTGCGTTATGGAGGGCTTACGCACTACTGTCTGGTGCACCACTGGAGCATGGACCACGGCGGGGACGCCGTAGGTGAACACAGCGGCGCAGTGGGCTCCGGCAACCAGCAGGGAGCAGGCGACAGCGAGGGTCTGCAAGACGCCACAAAATGACCGAATGTTTCAACTAACTCAGTAGATAGGCGAATACATATTATTGCTCATGCGCCAGGACAAAGGTCTGATGTAATCATTGACCTAAACGACATAAGAGCATCTAAGCTGTAGCTTGTTATAAGAAACAAATCGTTAAAAGAAATCTACTGTGTAAAACGGAACACTACAATATGTACAGAAAGGACCAAGAAAGAAGAAAAATGGTTATGCACTGGACGCCATCCGGCTTAAGTAAAACCAGAACAACACGTTAAAATACGTACAGGTAATTTAGTAAACGCTCAAGCTACTATTCTTAGAGCGCTGGCAATTTCGTGCCGTTGTAGGTGGCGCTTCGAAGCTCATTGAAACCTTGAGGCACGCCGGTTTTCGCACCCCGTCGACCTTTAGCGTAGAAATATCCCTAGCGTCCTAGGTATTAATTCTGTGCTAAGAGAGAGATGTGATCACGCATAACGTGTTAGGTCTACGCCTCTTCAGAAAAAGCTGCAGCTGTGCTTGAAAAACGCAGTAATTAAAAGTTCCCACCAATTTAGTCTCACGAGCGAGTGATCGTTGCCGAGTTACGAAGGCACCTTCTATTGGGATTACAAGTTGCAGTTATAAACGTCTGACAATTTCAAACTTGGGAGAAACTTTTTCAATTTAATTTGTAGTATTCAGCCTGCCAAGTGGTGCATTCGGTTACAGCACATTAGCAAAGGCTCAGATAATTCCTCGAAGAACCATCTTCAAATCGGAACAATGTGCGCAAAGATAACAATTACTGTGAAGGAAAAGAGCACTTCCTTACTCACTCTAGAACAAAACAACTATTAAAACCCCAGCAAGATTTTCCGAGTTCAAGTAATACTGGTTTTCAAATATCAGACAGCGAGAGCCTATAGGCTAGACACTGCAAGTGTGTCGAAAATACGTAAATCGAAAACTCACAAAAGCGTGCATGGTGATAGTGGGCTTCGAAGGCGGTGGCGCTGAGCGAAGACGGAGAAGGTTTGCTGCTGCAATGGTCCGACGAGAAGACGAGTGTGCTTTCGGACTGCGGACTTGCCGCTTTTATACTCGGACCAAGCTCGAAACAGGCCCCACACGAACTCTACTGTCACATAATCAGAGATGGTGGCGGAAAGGGGTGGGGCAGGCGGGGGGTGGAGTGGAGGTGTTAAGAGGGGGCATTGAAAGATACGTGTGTGGTTCGACGTTTTCTGACCTTGGATCTTTACTCTGGTCAGGCCGAAGACCGAGGCACACAAGCTTATCTAATTAGAGTCAGAGGGGAGCGTCGACCCTTGTAAGCTACATTGCGACTCTCTTTAACATTATTACCGGTTGCACTTGCCTTTTTTCATTTTCGGAAGAGCTGAGGGGTAGGGGCTTGGGGAGGCGAGACTGCGGTGTGGAGTGAGATACAACTGGCAATGAGAGGAGAACCACACTTGGGTCCTACATAAAAAAAACAAAACTGCTTTTTAGGTGAAAGCCGAACCTTAAAGAAATAAAAGCGCGGATATATCGCGTTAGCATCTTCGCTGCTTCTCGCGAAAACGCGAACAGATGCAAGAGAGTCGAACCCTCGCCTGCTTCATAAACCCCTCATTAAGCCCGAAGGCTCGTTACTCTAGCGGCTGCGTCATACAGTCCTGCGGGTCCCATCAGTGAGCGCTCTGTTCGACGACCTTGAGTCGAACCCCAGACCAAGCCGAAAACCGCTGTCCTACCGTAGCGGTCAGTGGTCCGGCGCTCCGTTCGGCTGGTTTGGCCTCTGAACTGAGATAGGCACCTGGGCGAAGCCAAGCGCAAAGCCAAGCACACGTGCGCTGCTGGTGGGACCGAGATTATGATCTCCGGAGTGATCCGTCAGAGACGCCGACTTCTTGCGTTGATCGAGCCGCAAAGGGGTCAGTCCCAGAGGGACGCCGCTCCCGGCGCTATCGCAGATCTCGTGGCTGCCGTCTTCTGTCGTCGACGCAGTCACTCTTTCGCTCCCAGCATGCAGGTGATCGCGGATAAATGGCTCGCATTTTTCTTGGCGATTGCTCGCTTTTGAGCCTGTGCTCGTAGGTTAGCTCACGTTCGCTCCGAAGGGGCTGCTGTTTTCCATAGTTCCCTGGGTAACAAATATATATATATATATATGCGCGCCCTGCCGTCTTCACTGTGTTGTTGGGGTATGTGGATAAAGTTTTCACTGCATTTTATTATATTTAGTGTTCCTCGCATTCCACTGGGTTTTTCGGGCTATCTCGTCCCTTACCCTCTTTAAGCAGTCTTTTTTTGTACTGATTCGTGGAATCCTGAGTTGGAGTGCGGATTCCTACATTGCAGATGTGGCACCCCTGGAGTTGGGTTATGTTTGTCGAGTGTTGGTATTATTTCGCCGGCTTTGGATTCTTCGAGCAGTTGCGCATACTTGCCCATTCTTTTTTTTACCTTCCAGAGAGACATACACTGACAGATGGAAACAGAGTCTGAATTTTTCAGGGCTCTCATCTTTTCAGATTTGCATGTGGTTTGCTGTTGCTTTGGATCGCTATATTTGTACCGCTGTCCCATAAAGTTTTTCTCAGAGGCCTGCAAAGCACCTAAGTGAGGCGTGCTCATCTTGTGGATATATACCATAGCGTACAAACAAAAGCAAAACGGGGCGATACAGAGGAGAACGCAAAGGCGCCATTTTTGTTCTTTACTGCCCATTAAATAATGGTGTGGTTGGTTACCGCTTAGGACCGAGAAGAAGGACAAGAATAACGAAACGTTTTAGATGTAGTCTTCATGCGGTGCGGTGGAGCACATGGCGCGTTTTGTTTTTGTTTTGTAGCGTGCCGGTGCTTGAAATCGATATCTATGCGAGCGTAATTATGCGCATTTTTTCGGTTGCCTTCTACGATTAGCTAAGCAGTAACACGAGAATGTTCGTTGTTTATAATAATAATAGTTTACAGCGCACAGAAATTATTGTTCATTGGATTGTTTGTGAAGAAAACAGGCGATTTAGTAATGAAGAGCTAAGGTGGCACCAGCGAACGCTAAATACCTCAGAAGAAGATGACGAGAGCTCTGGTATGTTACTACATGGTACTATATGGCTTATACAAATTTGGAGAGTGGAATTAGGTTAGCAATGAAGAAGAAAGAAGTGTCGGCATTGATCACTTTGGATATCACCAAAGCATATGACACTGTAGAACACTCTATACTGTTGAATAAGATAAACGAAATTAGGCCACCTTTTTACATTTTTGCATGGCTGAAAGAATTCTTAAGGAATAGGAAATTTTTCTGCACTAGAGGTTATATAACTTCTGAAACGTATTGCCAAACTAGAGGCGTGCCTCAGGGTCGATGCTATTGCCATTGCTATTTAATATATTAATGAGGGATATTCCTGTTCATCCAAATATAAAAGTATACGTGTATGCGGATGATATTGCCTTTTTCTCTTCTGCACGAGATGTTCATTCTTTATATCAGTTATTGCAAGCCTACTTGAATGCCCTTGAAGTTTCGCTGGGTAAATAAAAATTAATTCTTAACGTGAAAAAAATTCTTAGTACTTGTTTTCCCACCGGCACACCCTCTTTATATCTCTCTTGCGTATTGCGGTTTACAAATCCCACAGGTTGAATCCCTTGAGTGTATTATACCACTCCCAATTAGGCTGGCGGCCTCATATCAAAAGTAATTGCTAAAAGGTAAGCGAGCCCTTGGTCGCCTGATTCGAATTAGCCATAAGAAATTAGGTATGCGTAGAGATACTCTTTTGTTTCTCTATAAATCTTATTTGAGACCAATTCTGGAGTTCGGCTGTGTTCTATTCGTGGGCGGTCCTAAATACAAACTACGACCTTTGTTGCTACTGGAGAGGCGCGCTTTAAGACTATGTTTGGGTTTGCCAAAATCAGTTTCAAATGCAGTCCTCTATTTAGAGGCCCGTGTACGTGACTTGAACTCTCGATTTAAGCTCCTCACTTTGCGAACCTTTTTACGAGCGCTGGAATCTGTCTGTAGTGGCTTCTCCCATTTTTATTACACACCAAGCTCAGTTTCTAGATTATCATTGGCCGCAATATAAGCAACCTCAGTTTGTATTTACTCAGCCCTTGCTGTCCGAAATTGCAGTTTCGCTTATGTCACTAAGACGTGTTGGCAATGTTCAAGCTACTTCCGCACTGTGCTTTGACTAGTCGTTGCCATCTAATGCAAAACACTTGACTACCACTGTAATAAATGGGCACCTTGAAGATTATCTATTACAGTATCCACGACACGTAACTATCTTCCCAGATGCCTCACAACGGAATGAAAAAGCAGCAATAGGGTTTTATTCCCAAGCACTCGATTGGAGTTTTTCTGCAAGGATCCATGATTACACACCAATATTTACAGCTGAATTGCTTGCAATTGGTTTGGCCCTTCAAAACGTTCTCGGTAATGTTACTCACGTAATCATACTATCTGACTGCTTATCAGTCTTAGCAGCATTAGAAAACCCGAAAATGCATGTTTTGAAACAAACCTTGATGTTTTTCCTTCCGATACACTTACAGAAAGTACGTTTTCAGTGGGTTCCTGGACACTGCGGCATCGCTTCTAATACAATGGCGGATTATTTAGCAAATTCAGCTATCAATGGGCCTGTTGCCGATGTTGTACCCAATATTATTTTGCTATATTCAGTTTTGAACGGTTTCAAACGTTAACCTCCTTGAGCCATGAGCCACCGCTTGCGACTACGGATTTTAATCATTTAAATTTCCATTGGAATGTCCGATGTTGTACCTCGAGGCAATGTGAGGTCTCCATGACGCTCATGCGTTGTAGAATTCCTTCCCTCAATCTTTATTTATGGCGCTCGGAATTCATGCCATCGAATCTTTGTGCGTCATGTGATGGCGGGGAAACAATTGAACATTACATCCGCTCGTGCCGCAGGTATGCTACTCAGAGAAGACATTATTTAGAAATACCCCTTGCTCGCCTAGGATTGTAATTTAAAGTTCCTGCCCTCTTCTCCTTTGGTGCAACCGTCAAAGGGTATGCCCTCAAAAACAGGTGGTTGAGTTACTTTACAATTATAATATTGCTACTTGAAAATTTGTGTGTTAACGCTGATCTTTCTGAACTGTACTCTTTTTTTCTTTTTGTTATTATTTTTATTATTTCAAAATTTCAATCCTTTTGCATTGTTTTCTATTACTATCGCCTCAAAATTTAAAAATATCAGCAACACTAACTCCTGAATATAAGGTTATCTATCATGCAGTCAAATCGACATTATCAATTATATTATGTCACCTGCAATGAATTCTGGCCAATCTCACACTGTGGGTATGTGCCATTATAACGAGGGAGAAGAAGAAGAAGATATGGTATGGTATGATATATGGTATACGAATGTAACGTAACAAAGGCTATGAGAAACTTTGTAATGGAGGGCTCCGGTAATTTCGGCCATCTGGGGTTCTAAGGTGTGCACGTCATCGCACTCAGTGCAGCGCGAATAGTAAAAAACCTAAATATACTACCGGTGCACGCTCTGATTTTTCATCTTTCCATGTGTAACGACAACCAGATGGATAGGGTTAAGAACTAAGGACAGCCTTTCTAGTAATCGCTACCTCGTTCAACGTCGCTGTATCAACACTGAGGGAGAGCTTGCTGCTTATGAAAATATGACCCCTTTCCAGCTGAATTCATTGATAGTATTTACGAAGGAAAAAGAAAACATTCTAGGGCGCTGCAGCATCTGCGGCGGTGAATATGAAAGCCTGAGCATTGCTGTTGCATACGGTACGTCGTGCGCCCGTTGTCGAACACAACCAGCACTCCGTTGAACGCATCAAAGTTCTCCGGCGCTCTGTAAGTGGTTTGCAGGAAAGGAAAGGCACAGTATCTGTCAGTCACGGAATCTCGCTGACACATCTCGCTGACACATCTCGCGAACAAATCTCACCAACGCGAGATTTTCATTATGAGCTCAGAAATGCTTTCGCCTTAATATTATCGCGACCCAAAGAGCCTCAGACGAGCGGACGCAGAGCGACGTGCAGGCAGAGCCATGAAACTTTCTCCAAGCGTTCACGAAGCGTTCTTCCAACAGACAGAAAGAAAAACTTTGTTAGACGTTTGAATTCAGGGCGCGCTGGCTTCTGGGTCCACGCACGACCCACTCCATCAAGGTCCGGCTCGAGCGCTCTCCACACGCCAACAACCACTTCGCCGTCGTTGCGACCCAGCGTTGAGGCCGTGTTGTTGTTGTTGTGACTGTAGGAAGAAAGAAAAGAAAAAAAATGCACGAGCCTGCTACTGGCTCTGTAGCTGAGCTACCTCCGCTGTCTCGTGTGGATAGAAGAGAAAATAGACAAGGCCGTGCGGGGCTAGGGCTGTGACATTATTGTCCCCCTAAAAAAAAAGTACGGATCGTCTCGATGCGAAAAGTGTTATGCACAAAACAAACACAGAAAAAAGAACCACACAGTAACTGCACAAGGAAGCATTACACAGCCTGGGCAAGATGGTACACAGAGAGTTGGTAAACACAGCGTCGATGAAGCTCAGTCCCGCGAAATGTAAGGCTTAAGCCTCACCACGTGCACGACTTCGAGCCGCTGACGGCGATGAGCCACTGTCGTAGTTGCGTCAGGCTCAACTTCGTAGTTCACGTTCCTTAGGCGGCGGATGACTTTGTATGGGCCAAAATATCGATGCAGGAGCTTTTCACATAAGCCCTTGCGACGCACAGGTGTCCACTACCATACCTGGTCACCTGGTTCGTAGTGCACGTCCCTGTGGCGAAGGTCGTAATGTCAGGAATCGGCAGCTTGTTGTCCCTCGATGTGCAAGCGGGCTAGCTGGCGTGCTTGTTCTCCTTTTTTTTCATGAATTGGCCAGCGTCGGAGGTGATGTCTTCGTCACCGCATGCTAGCATGGCGTCTAACATCATGCGCCCCTCACTACCATACGCGAGACGGAACGGGGTAACACGTGTTGTTCCCTGCCTCGCAGTATTGCAAGCGAAGGTGATGTAAAGCAGTATTTTGTGTCACATCTTGTGTTCAACATCGACACACATTGAAATCATGTCTGCCATGGACTTATTGAGCCGCTCTGTTAGGCCATTTGTTTGCGCGTGGTAGGGGGTAGTTCTTCGATGTTCAGTATGCCTCAGTGTCAGGATACACCGTAAGAGCTGAGCGATGAATGCCTTTCTCTGGTAAGGGTGATGGTCGACGGGACGCCATGTCAAAGAAAGATGTCGTGCATAAAGAACTCGGCCACTTCGGCCGCAGTACCGCGCTTAAGGGACGTCTTGGCGAAGCGGGTCAAGTACTACGTGGCAATAACTATCCACTTGTGGCTGGTCGATGACAGAGAAAATGGCTCAAGGAGGTATATGCCCACTTTGTCGAATGGTATTTGTGGGGGCTCGGTGGACTGAACCATGCCGGGTGATGGGAGCGCAGGTTTCTTACGCCACTGGCCTTTCCGGCACCTTCGTACATAATGCTTGACGTTGGACGCAAGCTGTGGCCAGTAATAATTTTGGCGGACTCTAGAGTGAGTGCGCGTGTAACCAAGACGGCTGGACGCCGGTTCGTCATGACGTGCCAGAAGGCCTTCATCTCGTAGATCGGATGATATTTCGGGAAGGTACGTTTTTGCACTGGACGCAGAATTCGTTTTGTAAAGGACACCAAAAGGACGAAAGTCCACGAGCTAGGTGCGGGGCATAACCGGGCGTCCCCTTCAAGATGATCATTAGGTAGTAGCAGCTTGAGGGCTGGACTTGACGTTGGACGTGCTAACTGCTCCGATGAAACTGTCGTTGTTCGTGGTGTCTTGCGGAGGGGGTTCGAAGTGTGCGCGTGACAGGCTATCAGCGTCTTGATTCTGACCGGACCTGTAAGTGATGGCGAAATCGAATTCTTGCAATCATAATGCCCAACGAGCTAAGCGGCCGCAAGAGTCTTTTAAATTCTTCAACCAACACAGGGATCGGTGACGACACGAAATGGTCTTCTATACATGTACGGTCAAAACTTAGGGGCGGCCCACACTACCGCCAAACATTCTTTTTTTGTGATAGAGTAGTTCGACTCAGCGCAGGAAAGGGCGCGGCTAGCGTAGGCGATTACCCTGTCGACGCCGTCTTTCCGTTGAACGAGGACAGCGCCAAGTCCGACGTTGCTATAGCATCTGTGTGCACTTCTGTATCAGCATCATCGTCGAAATGTGCGAGCATTGGGGAGCTTGGAGACGCCGCTGTAGCTCGTCGACAGCTGTTTGCTGTGCACCGCCCCAGAAAATTGCTGCATCATCTCGAGTTAACAGCGTGATAGGGCTATCAGAGCGAAGGTTTTGATGAAGCGACGGTAGTAGGAACAGAAACCCAGAAATTGCCGGACTGCTTTCTTGTCTATGGAAACTAGTAATGCCGCAACAGCTGCGAGTTTCTCAGGGTCAGCCCGGATACTGCCAGCACATACGACGTGCCCGCGAAACTTCAATTCAGTGAAACCTAAGTGACAGTTTTAATGTTTGAGAGACGGGCTGGCGGACCGAACGTCGTCGAGGACAGGTCTGAGACGGTGCAGATGTTCTTTGAAAGTTGCCGAAAAGATGATCACATCGTCCAAGTGAACTAGACATGTCTGCCACTTTTGACTAGTGAGCACTGTGTCCATCATCCTTTGGAATTCAGGAACGCAGCACAGCCCGAAGGGGAGGGCACGGAATTCGCAAAGCCCGCCTGGTGTAATGAAGGCAGTTTTCTCCCGGTCCCTTTTATCAACTTCATTCGGCCAATAGTCCCTTCTGAGATCTGCTGAAGAAAGGTACTTAGCGTGTCGAAGTCTGTCCGGGGGATCGCCTCTGCGCGGTAGTGGATAAATGTCTTTCTTCGTCGTGCTATTTAGCTTTCAGTAGTGGACGCAGAAGCGGAGTGCGCCATCCTTTTATTACGATAGCAATACTGCGCCAAGTTTCGAGCCGTCGCGCAGCTCACTGCCGGTAGGAGGTGCGATAGCAATACTGCGCCAGGTTTCGAGCTCTCTAGTGGCTCACGGCCGGTCAAAGACGAGGAGAGGGAGCAGAAGAAGAGGAAGAAGAAGAAGAAGAAACACGCTCGGTCACCGGCAGTTAACACTTTCGCGCCCAGATTCGGTTCAGCAGCACTGAACCCTTCTCATTTATATGTGGGCTGGTAGCTTACGCTCTCACGGCTTACTCTTAAAGGATGAGCTTAAGTGTCCCCAGTAATGTAGCACCTTACACTGATACGGCGTGATAGGGGAATAATGTAGCAGCAAAGAAGCTTCCGCCGTTGCTATCGAAATTCAACTAGGGTTAACCAGAGTAAACCACTACAATTTTTTTTCTTGACAAGGACGACAGGAGACGACCATGGACTGCTTGATGGTTCGATGACGTCATCGGCTAGCATCTCTTGGTCTTGCTTCTGGTCAGTGTCTCGCTTGCGAGGACACACACGATAGGGCTGCTGATGGATGGGACGAGCGCCTTCATGCTTAATAATCCCGTGTTTCACGATGAGTGTTTGCCACACTCTAGAGGACGACATGGAACAAGCACCAAACTCAAGCAAGATATCCTGCAGCTCCCTCGTTTCTGCGTGCGGAAGATCTGAATTTATGTCAACACCCTGGACTGCATCGTCGTGTACATTAGACGTGGTTGTTTCGCAAGCAAAGCATTCGGCAACTTCCTGAACGGGGTCTATGTACCCTATGGCTGTTCCACGGAAGAGATGGCGATGCTCATTGCTCAAATTTGTTATGATCACTTCTACCTGATCGCCATGAAAATTACCAAGCTCACGTGGTGCAGAAACGCCTAGAGCCAGTAGAAGAGATACTTTAGGCTCGACAATTCTGAGTCCCGGCTGTGGCTTGTCGCAGGTAACTCTCGCGGGGATACTGGCGCGTGGGGGCACTGTGGCGTTATAGTCGGAGATTTGATGTGCGGATCAAAACGCACTGATCTCAGGCTTTTCTGTCACCATCTCGGTGGGGAACATTATCAAACGATTCGGCAAATCAATTGTGGCACCATGCTCGCGGAGAAAGTCGATGCTTAGGATAACGTCGCGAGAGGATTCGAGCAGAACAAGAAAAGTGGCAACGAACGTGCAGCCATGCACCGTAACTCGGTCCGTACACACACCACGGGGTGCGGCAACATGACCTTTGGCCGTACGAGCGTGAGGACCATCCCACGGCGTTGTCACGTTTTTCGCGGCCATCACCAGCCGTCCGCTAAAAATATAGTAATCCACCCCGGTGTTGATTAAAGCGTTGACTTCCTGTTCATCGACGAGAACAGGGATGTCCATGGAGATCCGGTCGTTTGTAGAGCCCGCCAATGTCGAATCGGGGTTAAAGTGGTTTACTCGGTGCGTCAGAGGGAGCTGTTCGGTGATGCGGTGATCGGCTTCCGAGAGATTCAGTCGGTGGGGCGACGGGAGACGTTCGACGATGTGGCGGTCAGTTCCAGTGCCATTCAATTGGGGTTGCGGTGGTTTGCTTCGAAGTGATTTCCTCGGTTGCATGATGAAGGCTGATCAGTGATAGGGCGGTTGTCGGGGCGATACAATCGGAGCGGTGGTGGAAGCTTTCCGGCGAGCTGGTGTTCGGTGGCCTCGCCTGCATAGGTCGCCGCAGCTAGTTTTCCCGATGGGGGCTGGAGGATGACCCACGTCGGGCAGTGGCATAAAGGAATCCGGAAGGTGATGAGCTACGAGGCGACGGTGAGCGTGACTGGCGGCGTGGCGTAGATGGCGGAAATGCCTGACGGGTGACCTACTCGGCAATTTTATGTGGCCGCTCACCAGGCCGTGGACGAGGGGAGTCCCAGTTCGCGGTAAGGGTATGGTACCACAGTGGTAGCATAAAGGCCGTCGTCGATCTGGAGTGCGCCAAAGGTGCCATTTCCGTGGCGCCTAGAGCTGCTCCTCGTAGTAGGGTGCCGGCTGAGCACGTGTACCGCAACTACCGGAGGAGTGTATGTCGGTGGAGCAGAAAGTGGGGCAGGATTGCGCAGCATATCCGCATAGGTCACCGGCTGAATGGGTGCCGGTGAGCAGACCGGAACGACTGGTCCCCTAAATGCGCTCTGGACCTCTTCGCGGATTACGCAACTCATGGTATCCACAGAAGAGGAAAAAATCATTGAAGCTTCTGGATCGTATCGCGGACCACGTAGCTGATTAGATCACGTATAGCGCTTGGATTGTTCAAAGAGTCACAGTCAAGTTGGTCTGAGGTGGATAACGTGGACACTGGGGTCATTGGACGGGCGTACTGGCTGGATTGCTGCTGCAGAATGTTTTTCATAAGGACGGCGTCAGTCAAGAACGCCGCGACGGTGGTAGGTGGTTCCTGACAAGGTCGCAAAACAACTCTTCTTTAACACCACGCATCAGGTGCCGCACTTGTCTTCTGGAATTGAAGGGTCTGCCTATAGCAGAGACGCATTACATCCTCGACGTACATACGTACATTGCGACTCCCTCGTTTGGGAGTTGGATGCGCGATTTCTGAGCCCGCTCTGCCATCTCCTGGCTGTCGCTGCTGGCATAAGTGCTCAGAAGCTGACTTCAGAAGCCCAGTCGGGTGGACAGTATGGCCTCGCGATTCTCGAACCAAGTTCGGGCTGTGTCCTCAAGGCTGAAGTAAAAGTTGCGGAGTTTTGCCGAGTCGTCCCAGTTGATAAATGCGGCGACCCGTTCGAACTGGGCCAGCCAGTCGTCGGCATCTTCGAATTGGTTGCCATGGAATGGTTTTGGCAGGCGAGGGGTCTGCAGGGTGACGTAGGCTGGAGCAGCAGGAGCACTAACGGTATGAGTTGGCAATGACGTTGCCATATATGCTGGAGTGGTCTGCAGGGGCGCGTCCTCAAGAGGTCATGTCGCGGGTGACAAACCTTAAAGCCTACGGCTTGTACGATGCATAGGGGTGGGCACGAGAGGTAGGTGGGTCGCGTGTTGTACCCCAGAAGGAAGCATTGATGGCATATCCACCAGTATCATGACCCAAAGAGCCTCAGACGAGCTGACGCAGAGCGACGTGCAGGCAAACACACGAAACGTTCTCCAAGCGTTCACGAAGCATTCTGCCAACAAGGTCTGGCTTGAGCGCTCTTCACGTGCCAACAACCACTTCGTCGTCGTTGCGACCCAGCGCCGAGGTCGCGCTGTGCTAGGCACGTGACAATATCTAAAGATGCGTATGAACAACAACACCGTTGCTCTCCACGCAGATGATAAGAAAGGCTGCTGCTTCAAGAATGGCTTAGCGGCATCTGAGCGATCTGTGGGTGACTATGGCATTGGTTCTTGGAAAAGCAGGGGAGAGTTACTAGTTGAGTTAGCAGAGAGCAATAACTTAAAAATCATGAATACCTTCTCCAGCAAACGGAAGAACCGGAAGTGGACATGGAAAATTCCTAACGATGAGACTAAACATGAAATTGTCTTCCTACTGTGTTCTAACCCCGGCATTATGCAGAATGTAGAGGTTATCAGAATGGTGCGACACTGTGCCCATAACATGGTAAGGTCTTGAATTAGTTTAGATCTTAAGAGAGCACGGAACAGATTAGTAAAAAGTCCGTCAACGAATGAGCAGTTAGAGGGAGGGCAGAAGGATTCAGGATCTCGGTACAGAATATTCAGCTCTAACCGATGATTATGACCTTAGCGTAGAAGCAATGAACAATAATTTCAGAGATATCATTAGCAAGTGCGCGGTAGAAGTAAGTGGTAGAATAGTTAGAGAGGATACTGGCAAACTATCTAAGGAGGCGAAAGATTTGATTAAGAAACACTGAAGTCCGCAAGCTTCCAAAACAACAGATAGGATAGAACTGGCAGAGATATCAAAGCTAATCAATGAACGGGAAATGGCCGATATAAGGACGTATAACATGGGGAAAATTCAGCATGCTCTAAACAACGAGGGCAGCCTCAAAGCGGGGAAGACAAAATTTGGCATAGGCAAAAATCAGTTGTATGCGCTAAGGGACAAGACGGGCAATGTCATTTCAAATATGGACATAATAGTCAAAGTAACCGAGGAGTTCTATAGTCGTCTATTTAGTAGCCGAAGTAGTCAGGTCAATAATACGATAGGTAGTAGTTAAACGCATTCGGACGTTCCGCCAGTCCCGAAGGACGAAATAAAAAGACCTTTAGAAACTATAAAAAGGGGAAAACAGCTGGGGAGAATCAGTTAACTACAGATTTGTTGAAGGACTGGAGGCTATCGTGCTAGATATTACCGGCCACCCTGTATACGCAATGTCTGGTGTCATCCACGGTACCGGAGTCATTTAAGCACGCTAACATTATCCTAATTCATAAGAAAGGAGATACTAAGGACTTCAAGATTACATGTTAATCAGCTTACTATCTGTTACATATAACGTGTTTATTAAGGTGATCGTTAACAGACTCAGGACAATCTTATACTTTAGCAAAAGATCGATCAGGTTTTGGGAAAGGGTACTCTACTATCGATCATATCCATACCATCAACCAGGGGATAGGAAAATGTTCGGAATATAACCAACCTATGTATATAGCATTCATTGACTACGACTACGATAAAGCACGTGACTCAGTAGAAACCACGACAGCCATGCAGGAATTGCTAAACCAGGGTGTAGACGACCCGTACGTGATGCTACTGGAAGGTATCTATAGTGGCTGCACAATAACCATATTTGAGCATAAAGAAAGTAAAGAAATTCCCATAAAAAAGTGTTCGGCAAGGAGACACGATCTCGCCAGTGCTATTCAAAGCTTGCTTAAAGAAGGTATTCGGAGACTTGGAATGGGAGCAGTCTGGGATAAGGCTTGATGGAGAATACCTTGGTAATCTGCTATCCGATGATGGCATGGCCTTGCTAAGTAACGCAGCGCATGAACTGCAAAGAATGATTGATAACCTAGACAGGAATAGCAAAAAGGTAGGCTTGAAAAGCAATATTCAGACGACTAAGGTATTTTTCAACAGCAGTTCACAATAGGTAGTAAAGCCCTGGAAGTGGTAGACGAATATGTCTACTTAGGGCAGGTAGTAACAGCAGATCCGGACCACGAAAGGGAAATAACACGGAGAATAAGATTGGGATGGAGCGCATTTGGTAAGTACTCGCAGACTATGTCTAGCAGCTTACCGGTATCATTCAAGAGGGAAGTATACAACAGTTGCATCTTACCTGTGCTCACCTATGTGGCTGAAATCTGGAGGCTAACGAGAAAGGATTCTGCTAATGTTGAGGACAACGCAGAGGTCCATGCAACGAAAAATGGTAGGTGTATCGTTAAGAGATAGGAAGTGTTACGGTTGGGTCAGAGAAATAACTCACGTTACTGACATTCTCGTCAAACTCAAGAAGAAATTTACATGTGCAGGACATGTAGTGCATAGAGACGACAACTAATGGTCTCTAAGGCCAACCAACTGGATTCCAAGGGATGGAAAGCGTTGCAGGGGGCGGCAGGAATTTAGGTGGGCGGATGAGGTTAAGACGTTAGCAGGGGTCAAGTTATTGCAGCTAGCACAGGTCTGGGTCAATTAGAGGAGTATGGGAGAGGTCTTCGCCCTAGCATGGGTACAGTTAGGCGGATGATGACGACGGTGATGAAATACATTGCTTTTTATAATGCTTCCATAGCTAAGCGCGTCGGCACGAGCCGGGTAGCGGGAAACACAACACGCGCTAAATGTGCAGCGGGTTGCTTGATGCGCTTGAAGGATATTCATAGTGAAATGTGGATTTAATAGTTGATAGGAATGTCAAGCGGTGGCAGTAATTCGGGCACAGCAGGATCGGAATACCAGCCGCAGGGCACAGCTTCAGCGCGAGAGAGAGGGGCGCCGGAGACAAGCGATGGTGATGGCGATACCGCAGCGTTGTTTCTTCTTCATCTTCTTTACATTTCCCCCGCGTGAAGAAGTCGCCGTCCTGGCGAATCACGGAGATGAGATAACCAGAGGGTTGCAATACGGCTTGAGGCTGCTAACATGGACAACCTCACGGCCGCGGCGGCGGTGGTCGGAAGAAGGGGGGACTGGCTCGATGATGTAGTTAACAGGGGATGTGCGTTCCAAGACGCGACCAGGTCCGTGGTATTTCGTTTCTAGTTTTCTGGTGGCAGGAACGCATAGCCAAACGAAGCTGTCGGCCAGGAACGTCGGAGCAGGGGTATTGCTATCATGCTGATCTTGGCGATAGCCTTGAGTGTTGGAGGTAAACGTGCGAGCTAGCTGACGGCATTCTTCAGCCTTCTGTACAATATCGGACAAAGCACTCTACTCAGAGGCATCTGGATGGTATAGCAAAATTGTGTCCAGAGTACAAGATGGTTCACGGCCGTATAAGAGAAAGAAGGGGGAAAAGCCAGTTGTTGCTTGGGTGGCAGTGTTGTACGCGAATGTTACGAATGGCAGTACCTAGTCTCAGTTGGAGCTCTCAGATTCAGATGTAACATACATTGCGAGCATGTCCCCAAGCGTACAGTTGAAACGCTCCGTGAAGCCGTTGGTTTGCGGGTGGTATGCGGCTGTAGCCTGATGTATCGATTTCCAAGACGACAGGAGACCTTGGACTACTTCGGAAAGAAAGACACGACCTCTATCGCTCAGTAGTTCGCGAGGGGCGCCGTGTCGAAGAATGAAGTGGTGCAGGAGAAATTGGGCTACCTCTCGGGCTGTCGCCGCGGGAAGTGCAGCAGTCTCCGCATAACGGGTCAGGTGGTCGACGGCGGCGATGACCCATCGATTGCCGGCGGCACTGCATGGTAGCGGACCATAGAGGTCGATTCCCACGCGATCAAATGGGCGAGCTGGACACGGTAAAGGCTGGAGAGAGCCAGCGAGGTGGCGAGAAATCTTGCGTTGTTGACAGGCGGTACAAGAGCGAATGTAACGACGTTGTAATGGGGAATGTACGAAATTGTACATTCCCCGCCAGTAATACCTCTGACGAATTCGATCATAGGTTTTCAGGACGCCGGCATAAGCGCTTTGCGGGTCAGTGTGATGGTGAGCACAAACCTCGGAGCGGAGGTGGCGCGGAATGACAAGAAGCCATTTTCTGCCATCTGAGTTGTAGTTCTTTCGGTAGAGCAGGCCGTTCCAAATGGTTAAATGGGAGGCCTGTCGGCGGAGTGCCCGAGGATGCATAGCCGCGGAAGTAGTGCCAAAGACATCTAGCAGGTTAGAAACCCAAGGATCTTGTCGTTGTTCGAAAGGCATATCCTCAATGGTGAGTGCTGACAAAGAGGCTTGAGGAGGGGATGATGAGTTAGGCGAACGCACCGGTGACCGAGAAAGAGCATCGGCGTCAGGGTGCTTGCGGCCAGAGCGGTACACTACACGGATGTCGTATTCCTGAAGCCTGAGAGCCCGGCGCCCGAGACGGCCAGACGGATTCTTGAGAGACGGGAGCCAGCAGAGAGCGTGATGATCTGTAACTACATCGAAGGAGTGGCCATACAAGTAAGGGCGGAACTTCGTTATAGCCCATACGATTGCTAAGCACTCTTTTTCGGTAACGGAGTAGTTGGTCTCGGTTGGTAAGAGCACGGCTTGCGCAGGCGACAACGTATTTGGAGAAGCCAGGCTCGCGCTGGGCGAGGACGGCGCCGAGGCCGACACCACTGGTATCGGTGTGAAGTTCTGTACGTGCAGTAGGGTCGTAATGGCGAAGGATTGGCGGTGACGTCAGAACATTGCGCAGCGTTGCGAATGCATCATCGCAGGCTGGCGACCAAGAGGGGAGGTTAGGGGCGCCTTTGAAGAGCTGTGTAATGGGGGCTATGATGGTCGCGAAATTGCGAACAAAACGACGAAAGTACGAGCAGAGGCCCACGAAGCTTCGCAGTTGTTTCAAAGTGCTCAGTTTCGGAAAGTCTGCAACGGCGCGGAGTTTCTCAGGATCAGGCAGAACTCCATCTTTGCACACAACATGTCCGAGTATTGTGAGCTGGCGGACACAGAAGCGGCACTTTTTGAGGTTCAGTTGAAGACCGGCGCGGGTTAGGCAGGTGAAGACCTGGCGAAGTCGAGTCAGGTGGGTGGGGAAGTCGGTTGAAAAGACGACGATATCATCGAGGTAGCATAAACAGATGTTCCATTTCAGGCCACGCAGTACAGTGTCCATCATTCTTTCAAATGTGGCTGGGGCGTTACAGAGTCCGAATGGCATAACATTAAATTCATGTAGTCCGTCTGGAGTAATAAAGGCGGTCTTAGGACGATCCGCCTCTGCCATGGGCACCTGCCAATACCCGGAGCGTAAATCGAGTGAGGAAAAGAATTCTGCGCCTTGCAAGCAGTCTAGGGCATCGTCGATTCGTGGGAGGGGGTACACATCACGACGAGTAATTTTGTTTAGGCAACGATAATCAACACAAAATCATATGGAGCCATCCTTCTTCTTAATAGGACCACAGGAAACGACCATGGACTATAGGATTCTCTAATTACTCCGCGCTGCAGCATGTCGTCGACTTGTTGGGCAATAACACGGCGCTTAGTCGGGGACACCCGATACGGCCGCTGATGGAGAGGTGGGTGAGCGCCAGTGTCAATGAGGTGAGAAATGGTCGTCGTGCGGCCCAAAAAAGATTGCAGGATGTCAAAGGAGGAGCGGAATTGGTGTAGAAGGTCAAGAAGTTGCTCGCGATGGCGCGGCTCTAGAGCGCTGTCCACAGAATAGTCAAAAAGATCCCACTGTAGCGGATCTGAAGCCACACGAGTTGGAGTCAAGGCGTCAACTTAGCAAACAGGGAATGACAAACCATCAAAGGCGAAACAGCAGGTCCACGGGCTCGATGCGGCCGAGGCACTCCCCTTCGATCAACATAACGGGAGACGCAAGAGGATTGGCTACCAGGAGTGTGCAAGCGCCGTTGTTCATGTCAAGGACGGCAAACGGCAGCGGTAAGTAGCGGCGGCGGCAGACAACGTTAGAGGGCACAAAGAAGACTGTCGCGGCGGTGGTAAAACGGCAGTGAGGGGAACCAGGACAGCGCTAACGGGTGGGATGGTTGTGTCATAAGCTACGAGGAGTTTGGCCACAAAACGAGGACACGACTCATGGAGCAGGGCATCAGACGGTGCATCACTTGTTTCAATGAGCTCTACTTGAGGATTGGCGCAGTCAATGATAGCATGATGCTGGGACAGGAAATCCCAGCCGAGAATGATGTCATGAGAACATGTGGGAAGAACGACGAATTCGATGATGTACAAGGCGGCAGCAATGATGACGCGAGCAGTGCAGACAGCTGTCGGCTGTAGACTGTGAGCGGACGCGGTACGAAGCGATAGTCCCTCGAGAGGCGTAGTCACCTTTCGGAGGGAGCGGCAGAGTTTTTGGCTGATAACTGATACAGCGGCACCGGTGTCGACGAGCGCAAGAGTATAAACACCTTCAATGATGACAGTAGTAACATTCGCGGGATTAAGACGAGGACTTTGAAATTCTGTCGAATACGCAGTTCGTGCCTCGCGAACTGCGGTGGTTAGTTTTTAGCGGCTGGGTAGCGGGTCGTCGGCGCATTGGGGAAATGGAGCGGCGACGTGGTGATGGCGAACGACGAGGCAGGAAGTCCGGAGGATCGGGGGTGCGGTTGTAGGACCCGATAGGACTGGGATCTGGGGGGCCAAATAAGGTGGCGCAGGCCGTGCAGCAAAGGCCATATTTATTCGGCGCCGGCAGTACCGTGTAGTGTGTCCAGGGATGCCGCAGTGGTAGCAAATAGGCCTGTTGTCTGCAGTGCGCCATGGAGATGGTGTCTGACGCAAGGAGGGAGCAAAAGCTGTTGGTGCCGAACGCATAGGGGGCGAAGCATAGGTATATGCGGGCTCAGGAAGTGGACTTGAAGTAACTTCGGCATACGTGCGACGCTATACCTGAGGAGGAGCCGGCGCGAATGCTGGAGCGCAACGCCGGATGATGAAATTGTGGGCGTGGGGAACGGCATTGAGGGTGCGACCGGAGCAGATTGAGGAGCAGGATTAGGGACGACTTCAGATACATGTTGCTGGATTGCACGGCGAAGCTCCGGAACAAGGCCAGTTGGAGACGACTCCTTAATATGGCTGCAGGGACAGTTGTCGCGCGACCTCCTGACGTACAAAAGCCTTGATGTCTTCAGAGAGGCTAGATGACTCCCTCTCCTCGGCTAGTCCAGCGATTGATGCATGAGGCTGGCGAATCAGAACACGCTCCTTGCGGAGCTCGTCTTAGCTTTGACAGAGGTCGTAGATCTCCTTGACCGTAGTGGGGCCATTGGCGATGAGTATGTTGAAAGCGCCGTCATCAATTCCTGTGAGGACATGACGTATCTTAATGGCCTCGGTCATGGTCGGGTCAATGCGGCGACACAAATCAACAATGTCCTCAATATAACTGGTGAACGTTTCACCGGGCAGCTGTAGTCGCGATCGAAGACGCTGTTCCGCGCGGAGTTTTCGGACGGTGGGGCGGCCAAAGACATCGGAAAATTTGGTCTTGAAATTCGCCCAGGTGGTAAAGTCCGACTCGTGGTTTCGAAACCACAGATTAGCGACATCGCTCACGTAGAAGATGACATTGAGCTTACGGTTGTCGTCCCAGTTATTGTGACGGCTGACCCGTTCGTAAGTGGACAGCCAATCGTCGACGTCGTCATCGCTGCTTCCACTGAAGGTAGCGGGGTCCCGTTGACGAAGGGCACCTGCGCAGGTGACTGGCGGAGGTAGATGCAATGAAGTACGCTCCGTCATTGGGGTAGTTAACGTTCTGCTGCGAAGTTCCAGGGCGAGATGGGTACAGGGAACCTCAGCTTGACCTCCACCAAGTGAAATGTGGATTTAATAGTTGATAGGAATGTCTAGCGCTGGCAGTAATTCGGGCACAGCAGGATCGGAATATCAGCCGCAGGGCACAGCTTCAGCGCGAGAGAGATGGGCGCCGGAGACCAGCGATGGTGATGGCGATGCCGCAGCGTTGTTTCTTCTTCATCACAATAGTTTTGTTTCATTGGGGTCTGTGTGGCAGCGAAGCGATGCCCTGAAACGAGAAACGGCCGGTCGTCGTCACAGAACCATGCACTCGGCGCTGTATGTCCTCACTCAGCGGAAAAACGAGACAGAGCCCTAGAGGAAGCGAAAAAGGAAAGTTCGTTGTGTAGAACAGCGCGAAAAACACGTCGTGTTTTTCGCGCTGTTCTACACAATGAATTACCAACATGCCCAAGCTTCTGTTTTGAAAGTTCGTTCCGATACGGCTTCACCGGGTGAGATCGAATCAACGTTGCTACCATCACAGAAGCCCCGGCTCAGAAGCACCATGGGCGAATAGAAGTACAGCTCGACCGCATTTACTTCGTAAACAACTCCGTTTAGGCTCGTTTCATGTGTTGCGAGGTATATAAAAATCTGCTGGGGAAGTGTTTATGGCAATAAAACAACCAGGTAGTTTGCACATAATAGGAGTGTGTTCCACAAATCACGACTAGTTAGGTATATGGGGTTTTAGGTGCATAAGCAACTGCGGCTATCAGGTGCCAACACAAGGTTAGATGATCTGTTGTGTTGGGTGCCTAGACCTGATGAGTATTATATCAATTTTAAAATATTGGTTTTCTTCATAAACGTACAAACAAGAGAAAAGTCGACAAGTGCTTGTTCGCCTAATAGCAAGGCAGGATGGAATGGAATGTGTTCATCGTAAAATGCAGTAAAACATTTTTTCCTTGATTCTTCGAGATGCGGACATAAGATTAAAATGTGGTGAACTGTGAGCTGATCACTACACGTTTCACGCAGGGGTTTGTATTTTTGTGTTTACAAGAAACTATGGTGACGTGTGTGTGTGACCTATAAGCAAACGACATAAAATTAGTTTGATAAAACGTTCCTTATGGCGGCATGATTTGCATCCTCCGGAAATGGACTTTACAGAGTGCAGGTTGTGTTTTCTTTAATTTACCCAAGAAGCCTGCCACTTAGCTTTTTGTTTACTACGTACTAACTTCATGCAATCGCTAGGTGGCAAATTCACATGCTTTATTTACATGGTTCTGGCTTGTGCAGCACACACGTCTGCTCTCTAATTGTCCCTAATGCCCACGTGACTGGGAATCCAATAGAATTTTAAAGTATGTTTTTGTGTCGCGACTTTCACTATATTGTGTATGATGCCTACCATCAGTGGCTCAACGACATGTTTGGAGTTTACTGCTGTAAGGACACTCAGTGAATCTCTAAATTATGCCGTTTTTGATTTTTTAATTTGATATTTTCTGTAGGGCAACATAAATGCCACATGACTCGGCAGTGACAACTGTTGCAGGCGGAGACAGCCGTATTGCATTTTCATTTTGTCCTCGTAGTACTGCGCTTGCAACATGAGCATGAGTTTTATGACCCGTCAGTGTAAAGCGCACTGTGATTACTGTAATTTTCTTGTAATGCAAGATATTCTTGCACTTTATGCTCATGTGGCCTACAGGCTTTCTGAAAGCGTGTTAATGGGAGGTGCTGTAGGGAGAATGTACCACGGTAGTAGTGGTTCGTCTCTTGGGGCAATACTTTTGATTTCATTTGGAATGTCCAGTTCTTGGCATTTTTGTTCAAAGCGCAAGAGCAATGACGTAATCGCCTGAAGCTTGTTGTTGAAGATTGCTTGTGATGGGAATTTTGTGACTGAAGATCGACAGAGGTGTTCAGGCTGAGAGCGGATTTAAAGGGCGTATGTACAAGTTAGTGCTATTTTTCTATCTTGTAAGGAAGGTTCATTTGTCCACATAAAGGGTTGCTATTTGGGATGTTCTATAACCACCGGATGACAACCATAAACCAAGCTTGTGAATCGAATCTAGTCATTTTAAGTGGGATGATCTTGCTCAGCCATATATATCGACCCATAGCCTAATTTGGAGCGAATCAGCGAACGATATGTGTGTAACAAGCATCCCCTATCAGACCCCCAGCGTTTTCCTGACAGTAGTATCAGCACATTGAGGACCTGGGAAGCTTTTTTGTTTAAGTTGTTTATATGCGGTAAGAAAGTGAGTTTTGTATCGAAAGTGACAGCTTAAAACTAATGCTCTTGTTTAATTGGTGGTTGGGTTTGGTGTAAGACGTCGAGTGGGATTGGTTTGTAAGCATTGCTTCAAAGAGAACAGAACTGCTACTGTATTTTGAGGAGAAAACCTTAATACGTGTTGATCTGCCCAGGCAGCAAGCTTATTTAATGTTTTTTCTATCTTCCTCTCACAGGTAGATATGCTGGAAGAAGTGCATGCTATTTGTAGGTCGTCCACGTAAACTGAGTGCATTATAGATTTTGGAAGTACTTTCGCTACGCAGTTCATTTTAACTATCAATAGTGTCTTGCTAAGGATGCATCTCTGTGGCACACTGTTTGCCTGAATAAAAGTGTCGGAGAAAATTGCATCGTGGCGGACTTTGAATGTGTTTGGCCAGAAAATCGCTCAAGCAGCTCAGCATCCTGCCTCGAATACCTAGTTCTTCTAGGCCACAGATATACCGAACCTTCACGTGATATCGTAGGCATTCTCTAGGTAAAACAATACCCCGATACAGTGCTGTTTATAGATGAAAGCTTTCGGGACTGTGTTCTCAGGGCAGACAAGGGGATCGGTTGTGGAACGTGTCTTTTTAAATCCATATTGATTTATGTCTAAAGGCCACCGAGGCTGAAGTATGAAGGTACGTTAGATGTTTACGATGCTTTAAAATGGTTTCATTATAGAGTTAGTAACTGATATTGGCCGATAACTAACCGGATTTGTTGGTGGTTTGCCAGGTTTTTGAAAGGGTGCTATAACCGCTTCTTTCCATGCCTCAGGCAACTTTCCAGTGATCCATATTTTATAGAAGAATTTCAGCATGGCATAGTGTACATTGTCTGGGCCTGGTACAGTTTTTTGCCGTATGCTAGTACTGTATTTAATTCTTGTAGTGTAATAAGCTCAGTATTCTTCATTGATGCCTGCTCCAAGGAGAATATTTAGTTTTTCTACTATTTCTTTGTATTTTTGGAATGTGGTTATGTAATCGGATAAGCTTCACACACAGGAAAAATGCTCACACAATATGTTGGCCTGACCTTGTTATTCCATGCACATTATTGCATAGGCCGGCCAGTTTTTGGAGTGCGGGGAAGACCACTGGCCACTGAAGGGTTTGAGGTGCGGTGAAGACCACTGAAAAAAACTTGCCGGCTTATGCAATAAGGTGCAGGGAAGGCACAAGGAAGAATACAGTATTAAGCACATAAACAGACTTGTCCCGTGCAAAAGTGGGGTCATTTACAAAACACCCCTGTCCTGTGGCAAAAGCTACATTGGACAAGCTGGACGTTGCATAAACTTCAGACTTCAGGCCCACCACGCAGGAGTAAGCGCACTGGCGGGGGGAGGGCATGTGGCTGGCCTTTGTCGCCACTGCTGTGGTTGCACGCCTCGGTTCGGCGAGACGATGATCTTGAAAAAGTTCGCGTCTAACCTTATTAGAGAAGCGTACGAGGCGTACTGTATTAAGAAGGAATCCGGCTCGTATATTAGCAAAACCTTGGTTAACTTGTCAGATACTGAGTTTGCATATCTAGATAGCATGATGTTTCTGTACACGCCTCCGCATTAGTGTTACGTGGTGATTGCTTGTTAGGTTGTAGTGTGATCGCACAGAATGTATAAAATATGACCGTTGTAATAAACTAGTTGAAGTAGTTGAAGTTCCGCGTTGTGTCCTGTTGGTTTCCTCCTTGTCCCTTGTCTTTTTGCGCGGTTTCATGCTGCATTCTAACACTAGTCACCAACTAGCCCGCCTCTCACTATTATACTTGCGGAAACGCAGTTCGTCATACACAAGAGCAATGACCGCATTCTATTGTGTTAGCTGGACAACACTCCAATATGACTGTATAATTCCCGCTTCTACCAAGCCGCACGAACATGCTCTCATGCGATTGGCGTGTGCACCTGACCCGTAATTCAATGGTCTCGATGGCTTCGATTGCCATCTCAAGAGTGCTGCCCAAGTGGGCAGCTCCTGACCATTCGGGCATGACATGTGGTTTCGTGACGTCATAAACCGGTGACAATTCAGTGCCAGGCCATGTCACATGCCAACCACCTCCTGCCAGTGGTATGCTCGTGAAGAGGACCGGACCAACAAGCATCGGCGGAACGGTGCTAACCAAGGAGGTTATATGTTATATACAGGTTATATAGAAGGTTATACTGAAGGAGGTTATATAGTTCTATATAACTTCCTTGGTGCTAACGTGCTAAAGGAATACTGTTCGTCCCAGACCATGACCGCTAAGTCGAAGCCGGCCAATGTTTAAGGAGTCACAAGGTCCGATATCCTAGCGCAGTTTTGTAAGCCTTCCTAAAGGACCGCGGCGTGGTGCAGCGCTGAACCCTGCCTCCAGTAAAGACTGCATGCGATCGCGGCAGTGTGCTGCGTCGCGTCGCAGCTGACGCTGCTTTTGAAAGAGAATTCGACAAACAATGTTCGATGCTTCATTACGCATGGTACTTCTATTCTATTCGGAGGCCAAGAAAAGCATTTGATTATTTTGTATTAATTTTAAGTCAAATTTTTATTCGCCGAGCGAAATGACATCTAAGATAATCGACTGGTTATGCGAAAATTTCCGATGTTGGAATCTAGTATTCCTATTTATAATAACATGCACTCCTTGCTTATAGTGTGTCCGCAGTAATTTAAAAACTAATATAACAAGAGAAACTCAACAAGGCAGCCACGAGACCTCCTGCGAGGAAACTAGAACTTGTATTTACGTTCGATTACTATTTGACGCTTTAATGAATCCCTCTAACACTAGGCCCTCTAACACTGAACACTAAGGTAAGAGCCCTGTAATCCATCGTCTTATTGAAATTAGAGCAGTACATGCGGTCGCGATCCCCCGTCCGATCAATATCCACCACAGCGATGGGGCATACTCCTAGACAATGAGCCTGATATGTTTGCCTGCAGGTACACCGATATATTTTCAGCTGAGTTGCAGATACGAAGCGGTCTTCCCGCTCTCGGACAGATTACCTGAACTAATCGGGGAGTCGCCAATCAGTGTTTGGAATAAGGCGGTCGCGAGTGTGCTGAGCGAGAAAATACTGTGCGCTTCTTACGCTGTCTAGCGTCGACTGCGGAAAAACCACCAGAGGAAAGTCGTACAGGCTTCCGGTTGAATCCGCCGATTTCAGGACCTCCGAATATCGCGTCCGGTGCTCTCACAGCTTTCGCCCTCGCTGTTGATAACGTTCTAGGTGACGCTGGCGGTAACAAAGGACGTGCCACATTCGCCGCTATGGTTGAGGGTGGCGCTGGTGAACACTCTCAAGGTTCGTATACAGACAACATAAATACCCATGAAAGTAGCAGTGGGGGCAGCGGCCGATGTAGCTCAGTTGAAAGAGCACCGGACGCGATATTCGGAGGTCGTGGGTTCGGTTCCCACCATCGGCACGTTGTTCTTTCTTCTACTTTGTGTTTAATTATCTTTCCCCTAATCAGATTACATCACTAATTTCTGTGATTATCCAAGTAAACATTAAAAAAAGACATAAAAGTACCATCCCCAACGCTTTCCTTGGCTTTGCCGATTGTTGGCTTCTTTCCTTCGTGTATTATAACGAGCACCCTCATTTCCCCTTAATTGATCTGCTTGTAGCTTACGGGGGTCTTGGTTCTGGCAGTCTTGAAGCCATAGGTAGCGAAAGAGGGTTCTAGCACAGCTTTCCCCCTCGCTCTTGATCACGTTCTACGTGTCGCTGGCGGTAACAAAGGAGGCAGTCTTGAAGCCATAGGTAGCGTAAGAGGTTTCTAGCACAGCTTCCGCCCTCGCTCTTGATCACGTTCTATCTGACGCTGGCGGTAACAAAGGACGTTCCACATTCGCCGCTATGGTTGAGGGTGGCGCTGGTGAACACTCTCAAGGTTCGTATACAGACAACATAAATACCCATGAAAGTAGCAGTGGGGGCAGCGGCCGATGTTACTCAGTTGAAAGAGCACCGTACGCGATATTCGGAGGTCGTGGTTTCGGTTCCCACCATCGGCACTTTGTTTTTCCTTCTACTTCGTGTTTAATTATCTTGCCCCTAATCAGATTATATTACTAATTTTTGTGATTATCCAAGTAAACATTAAAAAAAGACATAAAAGTACCATCCCCAACGCTTTCCTTGGCCTCGCCGACTGTTTGCTTCTTTCCTTCATGTATTATAACGAGCACACTCATTTCCCCTATATATATATATATATATATATATATATATATATATATATATATATATATATATATATATATATATATATGTGTATATATATACTCCTGATGAGAGTTGAGGGTGACAAAGACTGGGAGGGGAGGGGAAATTATTGAAATAAAAACAGCAATCGGTGTCGCACACTTTCACACACACATAGTCGCACACAGATGTGCTTTAAAGGGTCTCAATCAACCCTGTGTCCTTGAGAAAAGTTATTAAGGCCTTTGTAGCTCGCGAAGCCGAGACCCGTCGCACCAAGGATCGATGACATCTTCAAGTCGCAAGGTTGTGTCTTTAACTAAGCTTAAATTATTACACAGTGTATGGCGATGTGCCGTAAATCCTCGGCAGGAGGTTACCAAATGTTTGAAATCTTCACACACATCACATATGTAGAGCACAGAGGGCTGCTGGCTATACCTATTTGGTGTAAGAAGTAGTTTGTGTATGACATATTCAAGCGGATTCAGTGTAGACAGTTGCGATGGCGACTGTTTAAATTGTGAGGAATTCGAAAGACGCAACTTGGATCTATACGGTGTAGAGGTCGGTATTGATGGTTCGGCGCACAGACGGCGCACAGATTTTATTGAAACTCTTTTCAGTAGTGCCGAGTAGATATCTATTTGAGAAAGATCCAGGGGCACACCGCTGATTATTCCTACGCCACTGGTGTTTGGCCGGGGCTCGTATGCTTGCACTGCGATTCCTGCAATCGATCGTATTTGTAAAATGCGTTCAGTATAGACCGCGGTTTGGGTGTCAACTACGAGAAAATTAGGCCGCTCGTTGAGGCGAACTTAAAGAACGGCATCTGGAGCCAGAGATTCAAATGCTTGCCTGATTGCCAGCGGATTAAAGCGAGTAAAACGGTATCCGGTATCGATTGGTTATAGAACTACCGTAAGGTTGCACTTGGGCGCTTTAGAAATGTTAGGTGCGTCGACCCTGAAATGCGACCACCGCGAGCTGCGACGACGCTTCGAAGGAACTTGAATAAATCTGTCTGGCTCTTCAGCAGACTTCGCAGCAGTATCTAGACAGGTAATAGTAGACGACGTATCTGAGCTATCAGGAAACTCGTCCTGATCTGCAGGCATCAGCCGATCCCAGCTTGCGGTGTAAGGATCAGGTGCCTGTTGCAGACGTGTGTCAGATGAGGAGAGTCCTGAAGCACCTGGTGATGGCAAGTGACCGCACGATACACAGGTTGGGATGACGGGTGATGGTTGCAGAGCTGGGTCAGTCTGCAGAGGTAGGCCTGACGTGACAGCAGAAAATTGAGGTGATGATTCAGGGTGCGGCATCGGCGGAGCAGCACCCACCGCAGATATGTCAGGATCTTGCAATATAGGTTATTTGAGATATATGAAGTATTTAATGAAAAACTAAACTGATTTCGCAGAGACCAGCGGGCACAGCCCGACAGCTTCCTGACATCTTCGTCTTGTGTTGACAGAAAAAGAGGAACCGTAGTGAAGGGCTACGAAGCAATTTCGACCACCTGGGGATCTTTAACGTGCACTGACATCGCACAGCACACGGGCGCCTTCCCGTTTCGCCTCCATCGAAGCGCAGCCGCCGAAGGTCGGGATCGAACCCGGGTACTACGGCACAGTAGTACTCAATAATCCAATAATGTACTCAATAATCCTACCTGCCCTTACTCTTCTTAATGTTCTATAATGGACTGCCTGATTCCGTTACCCCCCATTCCGTGAAGGCGTTAGAACGAATAATGCGAACGCCGCACTTACTATCACAAAGTCAGCGCGACTACGCTTCCTTCTTCGCCCGAGAGCAAGGGACTCTTTCTCCCTCCCCCTACATACCCTCGCACCAAGCGCGGATGATAGACAAGCATACCACTACTCGGCCCCGCACTCGCTCCGCATCCCTTTGCGGTGGGCTGTATATTTATGACGGTGGCTATACCTTCGTATAACCCTGCGCAGCTACCTTTCTTGGAGAGCACAGATTACCACAATCATATCATCGGTCAAGAAATCTCTAGGTTTCCTAAAACATAATCTTCGTCATGCACAGCACCACGTTACACTTCTGGCTTATCAAACACTTGTCAGACCTAAACTTCAGTACGCTAGTCTTATCTAGAACCCGTGTCCAAATGTACCTAACAAATGCACTCGAATCTGTTCAAAACTGCGCCATACGTTTCTTTCATTATGCATGGTCGGATACCATCAGCGTCTCATCTTTGAAGAATATCTCCTGTCTCGAAAGCCTCGAAACTTGCCGCTGCATCGCAAGCATTTGTTTGCTTCCCAAGTGTTTACACGGCACTCTGAATCAAACACATCTTACATTACTCATCTGACCCGCATATCTCACCACACTGCACATCCGTTTCAGATTGCCCGGGCCTACCTCGTACTGCCAGGTTCCTTTCTTTGTCGCATTGCTGTTGACTAGAATGCCCATCCTTTAACGTTGCCGCTATCAAGTTATATCTTCACTCTTATCTGCTGTAACAATGTTTTTCTTAAGGTAATAACATGCATTTTTGTTGTATATAATAATCTACCCCTTATGTAATATCCCCAAAAGGGTGTCGCTGAGGTAGAATAAAGGCAAATGAAGAGCGCTGCACTTTGCTACTCTAGTAAGCACGACTTCATTTACTTGTACATAGTACGCCAGTTAATATAGACCGCAATGCAGCAGTCAAAAGCATAATTCACGATTATTTACGTGTTTATAAACTGGCGCTTCAAAATATGGGAAAAATAAGTCTATGTGTTGTTGCAGGTGGGTGGTACACTGTGTCAATGACAGAGCATAATTGTTGCACGATTAACTCAAACTGGCTTATTAAATTTTTGTTGTGGTGCTATACTGTGAAGTAGAGCTGTAATTTTATTGATAGCATTTAAACAAAATATGATTGAAGAGCTAGTTGGGTAGTCCTTCTAGTCCGGCGGTCATTCAGTCGGGTCCGCATTGTTGGCCGCTTCTTTCCTTGAGTTCAGGGTCATCGCTGAGCTTAACGGCCTCTCATGAGCTCTGAAGGACTTGCGCATGGGGTCACATTGATTGTGAGCAGAGGTTTAAATTTTTTTCAATTGGCAATGTTGTTCAAGAAAATAAAATCCCAAAATGCACATCAAAACTAGTTGAATTGGCTTTTCTGCATTGATTATTTATGAACTGTCTTTGCGCCATATCGTCGTTAAAATATTCTTTTCTTCTATGTCATGAAATACACAAGCGGAATCTGTGTTGGATGAGCAATGAATGGTCGGATATAGATGAAGTGTAGAGAGAACCGCCACATAGAATTTCTCCGTGAACACCGCACTTGTAAGATAACCGCACTTGTAAGACAACTTGTAGGAGTGGAAAGCCCATATACTACCGCCACGAAAAACTTACTTTCGAACGGCGTAAGGAATCGCACAGTGACGTTTGAATTAAGTAATTGGTGTTGCTCACGTGGTCACGCGAATATGGAGCCGAAATAGGTTTGAAACTGCCCGATTAACTATTCACATGCCTGCGAAATTGGAGTTGAAAGTTTCGGTTTACATTGGTTTGCTTTGGTTTGGTTTATGAGGCTCAACTTCCAAAAGCGATTCAGGCTTTTAGAGACGCCGTAGTAGAGGACTCCAAAAATGTCGACCACCTAGGGTTCTTTAACGTACACTGACATCGTAGAGCACCCAGATGCCTTGATTTTCGCCTCCTTGAAAGGGTTTCGATTACGCATCCTTGGGAACAGAAGTCTAGCGCCCTAACTAGTGCGCCAACGCGGCGGGGTGGGGCTGAACGTTCGTCATAAGGGAGCATTCGTCCCCTTAATATGACAGCGTAGTTTCACTATCCCGTTTACATTTCTTTTGCGCTTTGAAGAAGATATCGGTTACAGACTGCAACTTGTTAAAGTTTTTGTGTTAGTTCCGTACCAACATTTAATTTGTATTCATTCGCTAGACACTGGATACGCAGAGACAGCATTGCATCATCCGCCAGGGCCCAATCCGAGATATCGCGCCTCTTTTACTCCATATCGGCGACACGCTGAGCTCGTGCACGAAAGCCTAGATGCAGAATAAGAGACGAGCCAAGGGCTCTTACCTGGACGGAGCCGTCTCAAAGAGATAAGCCCGAAATCTATTTGAATCTATGGCCACGTCTCGCTCGTAAGCCATACGCTATCGTAAGCGTCTGGCAGATTGACCGCTTGTTTTCTTTTTTTTTACCGGATGTAAGAAAATAGTCCGGACTGCGGTCAGGAAAAAAATTCAGACTGCAGTATTTGTAGCGTCACAAGACTTCCGTCCCCTGAAGAAGGGTTGTCAAGTTCTGAACATGAAGTGCTCCTTGGTAGTGCTAGCGGCTGTGACCGTGGCCTGCGCCACTGAATTAGGTGAGAAGTGGTATTATTGGTAATCATCCAATATTCTTAGGTTTCGGGTGACTTAGCCTCCAAATGGGTACGACATACTTAATCACATGTCTACTAGTCATTTTGCTAACCGTTCTCGCGGCTTCATGGACAAAATGTTCCGTTCTCGCAGTATGTTTGCCTTCATATTTGCGGGGGATTGGGGAGATACACTTTATTCAAATTTGCCCCCGTCGTGTTCGCGAAATATCTATTCCTATAACCAATAATCTCTTCCCTGCTTGATGTCCGAATTACTATCCACTGCACTTCGCAATGCATTCAAAATTCCAATTCCAAACTTAAGTGAGTGACGCGCGCTTGGAAGCGTTCGGACTTATTAGCCCATCCTCTTAATCCATCACTGATTGCCTTGTCAGGCTGGTTCTAAGCTTTAAACAGAGCGTTGAAGCCCAACCACATCAGACATCCTACCCTGTTGTGAGCGCATTGACGGTCCATTTTAAGTCATTCCTACGTCAATAAAACTAGCATTACTTTGAAGTTGACCGCAAAGGTTCTGCATTTGGCAACAAAAACGCCCCGGAAACGCTTCCTTTAGACTGGAAAGTTGTAGCAATTACTATAGGGACCGGACGCCCGCTGTATGGCGCCACCGTCGATGGATGGATGGATGGAATATAGGAGCGCCCCTTTGAAACGGGGTGGTAGCAGTAGCTATCGCGCTCATTTTTTCTCCCTATATCGTAATTATTGATTTAGATTGGTTAACTAAACCATCATTCTATTTACTAAATTTTTATTTCTACAATGCTAACATTATGTCACTTCTTTGCTTTTAAGCCACCATTCTTCCAGTCGTTTTTTGCTAGTTTCCACCGCCGGTTTATTCCCCCGGCCACCAGTATCTCTAAACCCCAGAGCTTCAGGGACAGTGATTGCGCCTGCATCAACTTCCGGATGGATACAGTTCGAGTATAATATGGTGAATTGCTTCACTGGAGTAACCACATACAGCACATGCGTCATCTTCATTGTTAAATTTCTTTTTGTAGTTGCGTGTTCTAAGGAACCCTCACCTAGCTTCAAAAAGTAGGGCGCTGCCTTTTGAGTTATCAAAGAAAGCGTCCTTCCTGATCTGCCTATTCCAATTTCGGTATAATTCCACACTCTGTTTCTTTTCCATCGAATTTATCTAATTTTTACCTTCTGTGTTTTTCACCTGTTGCTTAATGCTCTTTATTTATCCGTCCTTGTGACTAGCATACTTACTAGTTAGTTTCCTAGTTCTTTTTCTGCATTGTGAGTCAACGCTTTTTAGGTACAGGTATTTAAATACTTTAGCTGCCCATCTGTTACTGTCCAATTTCCTCAGGCGTTCCTCATATAGTATTTTACTCTGAGCTTCCCGCACTTCGAAAGATGCCCAGCCCATATCTCCCTGTACCGCCTCATTTGTAGTTTTGCCGTGGGCACCTAGTGCTAATCGTCCAACGGATCTCTGATTTATTTCTAATGTCGACTGTACCTCTGATTTCAGGCAAAAAACCACGTTTCCGAAAGTAAGTCCGGGCACCATAATTCCTTTCCAAATACCCCTCGAAACTTCATACCTATTGTATCCCCACAATGCCTTATGCTTCATTATCCCGGCATTCTTCGCCCTTTGGCCTTAAGTGAGTGCTCATGTTTTCCAATGTATGCCAATCCTTCGTTTACCCATACCCCCAGATATTTATATTCTGCTACTCTAGGTATTTCATTGCCTTGTATTTTAAGACCCTGATCAGTTGAGCCGTTGAAAATCATCAGACCCAACTTAACTGCGGTAAAACTGAAGCCTAGAGCGTCCCCAATACTTAACTAAAGTTTGCAATTCTTCCAGACTCTCAGCTAGCAGCACAACATCGTCTGCATGCATCAAACCGGGGAGGCGCTGCTCTACCGCCTTTCCACCTAATCTATATGACAGGTTAAAACCTAGGTTACTGTCTGGTATCCTCCGTTCCAGGTTTATCATATAAAGCATGAACAGCAGCGGTGATAGACGACAGCCTTGTCTTAATCCTTTGCATACTTTGACATCTTCCGTACTTCTTATCCCTTCCCACATAATTTCTACTTTGTTATCCCAGTATATTTCCTGTAGGAACTCTATTATCTCATAACCGATACCTTCTTCTTTTGATTACGTTCCACAGGAGTTTCCTGTTTACGTTGTCGTACGCCCAGTGTATATCCAGGAAGGCCAAATACAAAGGTCTATTTTCCACTATAGATATTTCGATGCATTGGGTAAGCACGAACAGGCTATCATCTAAGCGCCCATCATTTCTAAAGGCGTTCTGAAGTTCTCCGGGTATCTTAATTGTAACTTTGTACCATGCTTGCACCTTTAATTTCACCACCTGCATGGCCAACATGTACATAACAGATGTTATGGTAATCGGCCTGTAGGATTTTATGTGGATCCTTTCTCCTTTTCTTTTATAAATCAAATTCATTTTACTCTGCCGCCAGCTGTCCGGAATTTGCTTATTCGTTATGACTGTTTACAGAGCTTTTAACAACGTTTCCTTACTTTTTGGACCAAGTTCATTAACCAGCTTGATCGGAATTCCATCTATTCCTGTAAATGTGTTTTTAGGAATATTTTTTTTCTGCCTTTTTCCAGTTTAGATTGGTCAGTTGTAAGCTGCTTTGTATTCTGCTACCTTGTGTTGCTTCCTGATTGGAGGAGATTACCCTATCGTCACTCTTAAATGACTCGGCTATAACTGATCTAATGTAGTTCACCGTCGCCTCGGCGGAACAGCGCCGCCCACGGCGGAGTGCAGAGGCAGCGGAGTGCCGAGGCAGCTGAGCGGCGCAGTCGTTTCCGTTGTGCTAGGCGTTTTTGAGCATGTCCCTACCCGCCGTTTTGCGGTATGGCTTTGAGAGCTTTGAGCTGCTTTGAGCAATCGCAAGGAGTATTTTTCGACCGGGAAATCTTGAAAAAGGAAAGGGCCGTCCTCGGCAAGGCGTGCGAGTTTCTTTTTTTGACACCGCCCGGCGCATGGTATTTCTGTTTTATACTCGAAAATTCCGCTCGCATGATTTCACCATGCGCTAGGAACGCCTTCGTTAGGTGCTTGTAAAGACGACTTCGGAGACGGGAATTGCGCTTGCACTGCGCGTTCATCTTATATTTGTTCTAGTCGAAACCAGCCTGAAGATCAAATACCGCTGAGCCATGCAGCCGTGGCGCCGTAGTAGTGGCAGTTGTTATGGTCAGCGTTCATATAAAATGAAAAAGATGCTGCACCTGTCATTTTTGGTAATTCAGTTCAGGCGTTCAGTCGTGTCCGACTCTTCGTGACCCTATGGACCATGTCACGCTACGCTTTCCGGTCTCTCACTATCTTCTTAACAAGCTAGGCTTAAACGATTCAGAATAGAATAATAGCAAATGACATTCCAATTTCAATCTTGCAACGAGAGCTGGAAAAGGAGAAAAATAAACAAGCAAGGCAAGCGTAGGATTCTATTTATGGTTGGAAAAGCAAACACACATATACTTCCAGGACTTCCTGCACAATGACGCTACAATAGTTCACTGAACTCGACCTTGACACTATGAAACTTAATCATATTATAAACCAAATGAGTAATACCACCTGAGCATCATTTTTACATATACGGCAATGCTCTTATTGAGCACGTCGGAGCTGCTGCAGGTAATTCACTTAGAAAATATTATACTATAAATATGTTTCTCTCGACAGGCTGCGGAGATTGTGAAAAGAAAACAAAATAATTTTACTGCTATCAGCGGCTCTACGTTTTTGGACACCTGCTATGATAGAGATATCTTAGTAGTATTTTGCTCTTGCTTATTTAGGCGTTCTCTCAGCGAAGGAAGTTCAATGCGATTGACCGCAGCTGCCTTGAACATTTGAAGGCAATAGTCCAATACCGTCAAACTGTTAAATACAATCGAAACAAAAAAACACAGTGTGATGTGTTGTATGATAAGCCACAGACAACTAAAAGGGCGTTCTATTGTTAAAGGAATCCCTCTGGTGGCTCGTTCGCTAAGGTGTTCTACTTTCTCAGCGTACCACGAACTTGTGCGATCGATACCTGACCGCGATACTTGATGAGTGTGAGGGGATACGACCATGTAGGTAGTTTTCCATTTGCACGTAAAGGAATCCGGATAACTGAAAGCCATTCCTTTTACAACTTTGTCCCTGCGGCTTGCCGGACTGCCGCTAAATCTGTTTAGAGTGGCCATAGAAGCAATTTCTGAGAGGTAAAACGGTGTTGTCTTACTACGCCACAATCAGGAAATCTCGCGTTCACTAAAACGCCAATGAGAAACACTGTATTTAAACGGGCCAGAAAATGGACGCTACTGAGAAAATACGTAAACCCTTGTCAGGTGCAACGCGAATGCGAAATAACAAAAAATATATTTGCTACTCGGCCTTCGAAATTAAAAAAAAAGTATTACGTTCATGCATGCTCGTTTCTACAAATTAAATTGTATTTTTTTCTTGTTCGGCTTTTATATGAAGCCGATAGCAGATTTTGTGACCATGCGGTGCTGAATGAGCTGTGAAATGAGTGATTTTATTAGGCGAGATGGACATGCCACAAACAAATGCTAACAAATTCTAAGAACGCAGAGCTCTCAGCACATTTTTATTGGTTGACAAACGAATGGAGGAAAAATGACAAGATCATGGTAATAGCAATTGTTAGTCTCCTATCTGCTCTTCTTTTAAGAGAAAAAAGTAAATTATCTGCAACTATGTCAGCGAAAGTAGCTGCACAAACATTGTCTCTGCCCATCACTGAAGATCGTAACGCAGCCCGAACGACGATGGTGGAGCTGCCTTTTCTGTTTCCGTGCTGTGGTTTTCTTGTACACAGGCGGGGAAATGCTAGCGTTGTAACTTACGATGTTGGGTTCCTTAGATTTCTAATTGGCAATAAACTGACTACAGATAAAGGAGTGCGGCTTCGGCTCCGAGACTCTCGTGCCGTCACTCCTGGGGAACAGAAGGCAAAAAGCATCCGGTTGCAACGGGAATTTAAAAAATTCGGCACTTTCTCTGACCATACAGTAAGCAAATACGCAGATTCGTGCCTTTCAAAAAGCCATACTTAGGTCACCCGCCACTCAAGCTTGTGTGGAAACCCGTAGAAATGAATCGACTTAAAAGCGTCCGACAAGTTCGCGTAGCTGCCAGTGCAGCCAATAACTCATCACGTTTCGCCAGCCTTGTTTGGCCAGAATTCGTTTCACTGGACATATTCACACAACTAGACCAGCTTTCTGCTCTCTTGAGGATTAATTCACGCACAACATCATCGAAACCTTAGGATTTCTAGTTTCCACATAAACCAACGACAAACAGCTCGCTCCAATGCGCTGGCAATACGCCGGCTGGGGCCGACGCATGCCAGCAATTGAGCGATGCGCCGAGAGGCGGCGCCACCCGTTCAGCTATCCGGTCCCGATAGAGCAAACCAGTGACGACGGAGCAGACGATGCAATTTCAACGGCTTTTAATTAGTTGTAGAGCCAGGGTATACCTCTGCGCTAAAGTCATTTAGAACGGTATGCAAGTGATTTAAGCAAATGGGACCACACACGCTTCAATCGTTTCCTCAAAAGGTAGGAATGATCAATTTTATTTAAACGGAGAGATACGCTTATGAAGAGTGACATGCTTGGATATGTACGTGAATCTACTCCGGGGTTTTTCAGAATCGATGATAATTAGAAAGCAAGCACTGATGAAAGTGCTGCTGCGGAGCAGAGTTGACGAGGTGTTTCAGTGCTCTCACATAGAAAATTGAACTGCTCGAGAAACATTACGCGGGAGCTGACTTTTGTAGCGAGAACCAGTTGGGCGCCTTATGGCGAGAACCAGTTGGGCGCCCTCTTGGGACTCTGTAATGGCAACTTATGGAAGCCGGAAGGCTTTGTGGTCGCTCTATATGTGCCACAGGCGGCGCAGCCTAATTGAACAAGATAAGTGCCGTTGAGGCGGGGTCCCAGAGTGAGGGTTGTAAACTCGGGCTTCCATTATAGAGCAACATTTTCTCTCAACGGAAATATCTCACTCCTCTGCGCACTCTCTTGATAGGATTTGATATCCAATAAGGTAAATCTCGCTCTATGTTGCTCATTCGTATCTTTCAGACGGACACTAGTGCTGGGGTGTGAAAGTCTGAAATATTGTGAGCACCAATTTTGAGGTATTGCAATAGCAAGCTGCTCAAGTGGCGAAGCATACAGGGAACACATTTTCCACTTAGCACAAGAGGCTCCTAAATACATCTGGGCAGGCAAACTGCTCTATGGCACACAGGCAATGCAGAAATGCGGATTGCACCACGAATATATCCGTCCGCGGTCACATAAGAAGTGGGCCGTTTCAGTACGCCTATGTGGCCTATCCAAACAAGGTCACACAAAGCCCTTCGAAATTTGCCAATAATTTAGAAATAGTTAAGTCCAGAGATTTAGAGCAGCTTAGAGCTCATCAGTTGCCTGTGCAAAGTATCTTAGCACGGGATAAGCTCAGGAGCAGCTTTCGCCGGCTAGACCCTCTCTTTGTTGCTCCAGAGTCGTCGACGCCATTAAATAGTTCCACAAATAGATTTAGACTATATAGCCAATGCACGCTGACTTCCGCAGACATGTAATCGGCTTGGCTATGCGGCAATTGCAGAGGTATACCCTGCTCTGACACGGACTAGGACATTAAACTTGGGAGCGTTGAGATTCCGCTGTACAGCGCTGCGCCCTTGGCACCTGACCATCCCTGCGAGATCGATTAGAGTCGCTTGAAAACCTTTCGTACTTTTTCGAAAAAATTGTTTTGTTTTTCATGGCTTCTTTCTATAATTGCCACTTTCTAATTTCTCAAAGCTTTACATGATACGCGAGGATAAGCAACATGCCACTAAGCCTGAAATGATGGGTTGCCATCACAGTACTCACATAGCGGCGGCTCTAAGGAGTAGAAATTAAAACCCGGCTTGGCTTTTTTCGAATATTTTCATAAGTGACCATTTCTTGACAGATCGTCAGCCCAGAGAGTGCGGCACCAACGAGCAGTGGAAGCAATGCGTGAGCGGATCATGTGCAGAGACCAAGTGCTGGCAGCGCACTGTAGGCCCCGCCTGTACGGACGACTGCCGCTACGGTTGCTACTGTGCCGAAGGATTCTACCGGAACGCCGAAGGAAACTGCGTGACGCTGGACCAGTGCCCTCCTGAACTAGCTCGCACAGGTTGAAAGTCCCATCGAACCTTTTGAACCGATTAAAGCAAAACAGTCTTAACCATTTCGTGTTTGCCTACTTGTTCCCCCATTATGGTATGTAACATAAATCCGACCTCATTGTTCGGTCGTTTTGTCAACACAGGCAGAGGGGTGCGGATTTGCGAGTGACATGCGCTCAACCATGCCGAACGTTTCCATCTTACAGCGGCAAGAAATGTAGGCAAGAAAAGGAGGGCTTTACTGCCTTGAAAAATTAGTTTAGCTTTAGCTAAACGCGTTCTGAGATCTACTCTCCCTTTAAATTCTTATTCGTTTTAGACAGGAAAGAAAATGTACATTAGTCGCAGTTAGTCTCTGCAGAGACAAGACGTTTTCGCGAGAACGAAATTTGCATTTGCTGCTGTTGGCGTTTATGATAGTCGAGCCATCCTGCCCCCGTTTGACATTACTGTTCATGTACATTAAAAATGGCAACATTACCGAATGAGGTATGAGTGTTGTCGAATAGGCAGGATACACTGAGTCACTGGTAAACTAGACATTTGCGTGGTGTTCGGGGGAAGCGTTTCACCTCTAGTCAGGAGGGAATATTATTGCAGCGATTCCAGTGGCCGAAAAAAAGTTAAGCTGAGGAATATAGAGAAATCAATGACCATAATCCTACAAGCTATTTATCTCTCAGTTACCTAATACCTAGTCATCCCTGTATTCTTGTATTAACATCCTTGTATTTACAACTCATCAGATCTTGTATTAAAAACTCATCCGGATAACTTTACTCCTATTATCCGGCTCCGGGGTTTGAGTGACCATTTAGCTGTTCACACTTCCTTTCATTGCAACATACAACAGAAACAAATAACAAAAAGACACTTACTTTATATGATAGAGGGGACTATGCCAGCATAAACAGAGCATTATCAGACTATTCCGTCACCTTCGCCGCTAATTTGCCACTGAATTCTGTCGAGACAAAATGGCTACTTTTCAAAGCGGAGATGCATCGGGTTATGCATCTTTACATTCCCACAATTACAATCGCAGAGTAAATAACATTACCATGGTTTACCGCATCCCTCAAACGTCTAAATAACAAGAAAAAAATGCCTTTTCATTCAGCTAAATCATCTAACACGCCAACCACATGGCAGCAATATTACGGAGCCCTAAAAGAATACGACAAGTCAGCTGCTCAAGCTAAACGTCAGTTTTTTTCTACCACTTAACCCTATATGCTGCAAAATAACCAAAAGCGTTTTTGGAAGACTATTAACCCTAATCAAATTAATCAGATTTCACTTCTTAATAGCTCCGAACTTCCTATACCCGAGAACGAGGTCGCAGATATTCTGAATAAAAAATTGAGTTCAGTGTTCACAAATGAACCGCGTGACACTTTTCCAGACACATCATACCGTATACGCACCTACTCATGCAAAACGTCACATTTCATCCCATGGGCATTGTTAAAGTCATCGAATCCTTGAAGAACTCGTCATCCACTGGTATAGACAGTATTAACGACAACGTTTTGAAAAATACTAAACATCTATGTAGCCTGTTCTTGTCACTCATCTTTCAGGATTAGCTCGAAACCGGTTCAATCCCACGTGACTGGCAGGTGGGCAAGGTCATCCCAGTCTTCAAGGATGGAAGCCGTTCATCACCGAGTAACTACCGCCCAATTTCAATACCAGATAATAAATTCTGCTAACCGCGCTCTATAGGTTATAACCGACGTAACCTTTCCATCGCTTCTCCCCGTATTAAACAACTTTCTTTCCAAACGTTTGTGCGTCCTAAACTAGAGTATGCTAATGCTATTTTGACTGATACCAAAATAGGGACCTTGCGCTGGAGTTTTGAGTAGGGTGGCGCCGCCTCGTGGGGCTGTAGAAATATCTGATTGGGTAGTACAATGGCGGCTCTGCCTATGCTGCAGCGCGTATCTTGAAGGCTTTCTACGTCGATTCGTTCTTTTTTCTGCCCCTTCGGGAGAGTAAAGGGAGTCGTCACGTATCATGGACATCATTGTGAACCAGCAGTGGCCTAACATAAAAAAAAAAAAAAAGCGCTGCGGCTGCCTTCCGGCGAAATGTTCAAAGCATGCGGCATTGATCTTGCCGTGTACCATCAGTCCCGAAAGATCGTCACCGCCGCTGTTTCCGCTTGCGTCGTAGGGTGCCATGGACAAGTTAACAGTTTCATTGTTCAATTCCACTGTTTTCTTTCAAGCCGCACGAATCTGAGATACGGTGCGTATGATGCGGGCGGTCACGTGCATGCATGGTTCAAGGGAGAAAGCTGGACACTCCGCCGACAAACAGCTGAAATATATAAAGTATAACCACATATGTACGCGCGTTTAATTGTGATCGCGAGAGAAACCGCCCGTTATGCTACTGTTTCGGCAGCTGCGTAAGAAAGAACTGCACGTGCGTACGACAAGCAACAAAATGTGAGGTCGATGACAAACTAGAGTTTAACTTAAAACGTTTGCTATTTTAATGAAAACCGCCATTCACATTTAAGAGAAAACAGCAATGCACGTCATTTGGCGCATATTTATCATTACTAAGCAGCCGGCAATAACATTCCGGTCATGCACCGCGCGTTCTTGATCTGACAGTACGCTTCTAATATGCAAAGTCCCCACTGAGCCAACAGGCAAAAGCTTTGGATCGAGAGCTGCAAGCGTGTATATTAAAGGCAACTGCCAGTTGATTAGTAGTGGAACGAAGTCAGCGTGCCTTCACTGATATCTGCCCTAACGACGGACACCGAAGCGCCTGCCGTGGTGTAATTCTAACGTTTCTGCAGTCTCAGCTTCAGCTTTGTGTGTGACTTTCCAGTACGTGGACTTCGTATTTGCAAACATTACGAGCGTGACGTACCAGCTAAACGGTGCGTAAAAAGCAAAAACCAGCTTAGGATCAACTTAGCTCGCATGCATGCATTTGAATGCAAACCCCAGCGGCCCATGTACGGCCGGCTCAAGGTGCGCATCAAAAGGGTTGTCTGTGCCCAAGAGGGGTTGTTTACGCTGCCTATCCGTGCCGCGGTTCCATGAATTCACTTGTTTCAGCTCAGTTGCGTGTAAAGCTTTCGTAGAGCTCCACGAATCCCCACGACACTCGCCTCGCTATATCGGCTGGAAGCACGCAGCGACTTCGCCTCCGATTGCTGCATGTCGTATAACGCCTGAAGTTAGATTATTTATTGCCTTTTCACGTCGTGACAGCCCTAAAATAATTTTCAGCGCCTTAAATTTGTTGCAATTCATACATAATACAAATTAAAGTAGTGGATTCATACCGACTACATGCATTCGTAAGCAGAGGCCGGGTATTTGTACTACCCAGCAGACGCCTAGGAGGCGCTTTTTAGCACCGTTTTCGTGGCGCCCTCTGGGCAGCGCAAGGCTCCTATAGCCTTACTGACGCCTATAGCCTTACTGACGCCCTCGAATCATTTCAGAACAGAAAAACACAATTCATTTTGTCAAAGTATTCCTATTATTCGAGTATCTCATCACTAAAAGCACAATAAACTTACCGTCTCGAGCCTCACGGCGTAGAATTGTGCGTCTTAACGTTTTTCATAAATTTTTCATTCTTTGCTATCTGATAACCCTTACATAAAAAGAGCCCACCGAATCTCCCGCTCCAGCCTCATTAACGCAGTGTACCCCCCTCAAGCGCACAGTACTAGTTTTCAGCAGTCATTTTTCCTGCGCACGGCGCAGTACTGGAATGGCCTGCCCATCGAAGCCGCTACAATCATCGATCCTAAAATATTCAAGCAGCTCATCGAAACTATCTCATTCTGAGCATCGACTCTAAAATTTTCAAGTGGCTCACCGAAAACATCTCATTATGATTTTTGTTATACTTCTTCGCCCTGTAACGCCTACACCCCCATGTGATGTCTCATCAGAGTCCTTTAAGGAATAAATAAATAAATAAATAAATAAATAAATAAATAAATAAATAAATAAATAAATAAATAAATAAATAAATAAATAAATAAATAAATAAATAAATAAATAAATAAATAAATTGCCGTATCCTGGCCGTCGCGCACCCGTGAGATACCTCAGGTCAACAACGACGGCGGAAAAGAAAAAATGAGGCAGTGCTGAAATCAAATATCTTTTTAATACTATCCTTGCCTTCTGTTATGAATGCACCCCAGTGCTCTCCTTCGCAACTTGCTCATTTAAATGCACACACACACACAATGTAAGTTATACATCCTTATTTATAGGGAAGTATAAATTAGAGGTAGAGGTAGAGCATCTGCCTCACATGCAAGAGGAACGTAGTTCTAACCTCGGTGTCGCACAATTCTTCACAATAATAAATTAAAATAAATACGCGTGTAGATGGAATTACATAAACATGCTTGGGGTGTGACCAGATGCCGGTGAAAACACCCGGCAACGCACTCCCTCGCCAGAACTGTTGGCCATCCTGGTGAAGTAATTGGCCACAACATCCCATCAATAGTCTAATAAACCCCCGGCCCTCAGTCACCAGCGACTACGGAGCAACTAACCACGGCGGCGATCAGACCTGGGATGCAGCGGGAGGTGCTAAGTATTTCTTGCGCCCGGACAGGCCTCTATTGGAAACTAACCCTGGAAACGTTTAATGCTCGAGCAATAGCTAGGGAGGCTAGCTTAGCAGTGCTGTTGAAGGAACTAAAGGGCATGGAATCGGATATTATAGTGCTTAGTGAGGTACTGTGTTATGTACTGTGGGCATGTACTCTGTTATCGAGGTTTACCGGATAGCCGACAACTAGGAGTAGGTTTCCTTGTCAATAAGGATAGAGCTGGTAATATAGATGAAGTTTTATAGCAATAATTAGGTGGCGATAGACGTCGTAATTATCCTTAATAAGCGCTATAAACTGAGGGTTGTACAGTCCTACGCACCCACATGTAGTCATGGTGACCAGACATTTGAAAGCTACTACAAAGATGTAGAATCGGCAATGCGGAAAGTAAAGACCCAGTAAACTGTACTAATGGCCGACTTCAATGCTAAGGTAGGGAAAAAGCAGACAGGATTCCAGGCAGTGGGTGGCTATAGCATTGAGTCTAGGAAAAGAAGGGGGGGGGGAGGGGGGGAGTTATTAGTTATGTTTGCAGACGCAATAACTTAAGAGTTATGAATGCCTTCTTCGGTAAACAGAAGAACCGGAAGCGCACATGGAAAAGCCCTAACAGGGAGACTAAAATGAAATTGACTTCATACTGTGTTCTAACCCCGCAATTATGCACGGTGTAGAGGCAATCGGGAAAGTGCGATGCAGTGACCACAGGATGGTAAGGTCTCGAATTAGTCTACATCTGAAAAGAAAACGAAACAGATTAGTATGAAAGAAGTCCGTCGATGAATTAGTAGGGATGGGGAGGGCGGAAAAATTCAGGATCTCGGTACAGAATAGGTATTCAGATTTAATCGACGATGACGTTATAAAACGAACGATAATTTCAGCGATATCATTACTGAGTGCTCTGTAGAAGTAAGCGGTAGGATAGTTAGAGAGGATAGCGATAAATTGTTTAAGGAGACGAAAGATGTATTATGAAGCGTCCAATCTTTGCGCTAAGGGACTGGGCGGGCAATGTCATCACGAATACGGACAAGATAGTCAAAGTAGCTGAGGAGTTCCCAACTGATCTTTACAGTTGTCAAAGTTGTCAGGACAATAATTAGATTGGTAGTAGGGAAAAGCAGTCAGACGTTCCGCCACTGAGGAAAGATGAGGTTAAAAGAGCTTTAGAAACTGTGAAAAGGGGGAAAACAGCTAGAGAGGATAAGGTAACTGCAGATTTGTTGAAGGGCGAGGGGATATCTTGCTAGGAACACTGGCCAACCTGTATACGCAATCCCTGGTGTCGGCGACGGTACCGGAACCACGGAGGATGCTAAAGGTATCTTAGTTGAGAAGAAAGGGGACGCTAAGAACTTAAAAAATCACAGACCAATCAGCTTACTGTCTGTTGCGTATAAGGTGTTTACTAAGGTAATCGCTAATAGAATCTGGACAACCTTAGACTTCAATCAAGCAAACAAACACGGCGATGTTCGGAAACGGCACTCCACTATGAATCATCCATAGCATCAAGTAGGTGATCGAAAAATTCTTGGAATATAACCAGCCCATATACAGAGCATTCATTAATTACGAAAAAGCATTTCACTCAGTAGAAACTTCGGCAGTCATGCAGGCATTGCGATATCAGGGTGTAGACGAGCAGTACGTGAATGTACTGGAAGATATATATAGTGGCTGCACAGCAACTATAGTTCTGCATAAACAAAGCAACAAAATTTTTATAAAAAATTGTGCTAGGCAAGGAGACATGAACTCCCCAGTAATCTTAACAGCTTGCTTAGAGGAAATATTCAGACACTTGGAATGGGACCAGTTAGGGGTAACGGTAGATGAAGAGTAATCTGCCATTCGCTGATGACATGGCCTTGCTAAGTTACTCAAGAATGACTGATGACCTAGAGAGAAAAAACAAAAAGCCCGGCTTGAAAATAAATGTGCAAAATATTAATGTAATATTCAACAGCCTCGGGAAAGAACAGCAGCTTACATTAGGTTGCAAAGGAATATAATTAATGTCTACTTAGGCTAGGGAGTAACCGCAGATGATCATGAATGCGGAATAACAAGGAGAATAAGATTGGGATGGAGTGCATTTGGGAATTACTCACAGATTATGAATAGCAGCTTACCGGTATCGCTCAAAGAAAACCGTACAACAGTCGCATCTTACCTGTACTCCTCTATGGGGCTGAAATGGGAGGCTAACGAAAAAAGTTCTACTTAAGTTAAGGAAAACGTATTGGGATATAAACGAAAAATGGTAATTTTCACGTTAAGAGATAGGAAGCGTGCTGAGTGGGTCAGCGAAGTAACTCAAGTTACTGATACCTTATTGGAAATCAAGAAGAATAAATGATCATTAGCAGGACTTGTGGTGCGAAGAGAAGATAAACGATGGTCGCTTAGAGTATAAAGAAGTTCGCATGGGTCAAGTGGCTGCAGCTATCACAGGACCGGGTTAATTGGAGGAATATAGGAGATGCGTTCGCCCGGCCGTGGGTATAGTCCGGCTGATAATGATGATGATTACTATTATTTTTTATGTTTCGCACTCCCTCTCCACGTCATCCCATTTTTTTGTTCTTTATAAAAGTAAGCAAGAAAATTGCCTGCAGTGAGCTTCTATTAGCAAAGTTAGTGCTCTCCAAAAGAGTGCTGTTGTTAGATTTTTGTTCATAATTTGGTTGGTTTCAATAGAGCATAACATTATAGTGGTGTCATAGAAACGAGCCGTAATGTATGTGGTTGCGTCAGTCGAGAACACGGGGGCATCATCACGACGAGGGCAATCTTTTCAATAAAGATAGTGAGGTCTCCATTTCTGAAAGGTTCCGCTAATGTTTGATACGTGAGACTTTAGAGGTTGGCCATTTACGTGACCTTTTTAATAAGGCACTAATCTTTATGTCCATTATTTATGAAGCTTGACATTGCACACAAAGCAGCATAGGGAGACATTGATGATGGCCTTTAAATGATCGGATCTATATATACTTCGAGTTACGTGATACCGCTGATGGATGCTTTCCTACTTGGGTTGCCAGCAAATGTATATTAATGCTTTTCCCGCTTTGAGAAGAGTGCTCAAGGTATAATTATGATTCATATTACGATCTCTTGGTTTGTTTTAATCGGCAATCTGGCGTAGAAAACTGAATTACATAAACATGTCAAAAAATAGGCACTAGCCTTCCGAACTAGGGATGTATTTATTTATTTGTTTGTTTGTGAAATTATTTAGTCGTTCATTCAATTATACCAAATACCTATAAAGGCACTCCTGGCTAAGGGCATCACATCGAGCGTGTTTCGTTACAGGTAATAAATAACAATAAAAATAGCACAAACTGTTTGAGAAAAATACACAGACGCCATATGACATGAAGACCAATATATAATTATTTAATCCGATGTTAGCATAATGAGCATAAAACACAAAAAAAAACATGAAGAAGGAGAACAAGTATACAACATAATGAAAACAGGATCAATAAAATAAAAGAACGCGAATTCATGTTAATGCAAACAAAATGTGAGAAAACGAAATGAATTGATAATAGTGAACGTAAGGAAGTTGAAGAGTAGATATATAAGACATCAGACTGTAAAATGTATAAGTGGCAAATTCAAGACATGAAGGCAGAGCATTACAGTTAGAGAATATGGTATGGATGAATGTGCCTTTTTACACTTACGGCATTGCATGCGACCGAGTTTGGAGTGTGCCGAGTGGTAAGGGAGCAAGGGTATGTTGCCTCTTAGTTCGAAGGCCCAACAGATGAGTACAATCGAAAAATATAGTTCTATATCTAAAAATTGAGTGAACGTTTCTTTTGCTAACTCCTGCTTTAATTCAAATAGCGCTGGGCACATTGAAAACGTGGCTAAATGTTCGTTAACATTCGCAGAAAGACATTCCTTATCACATTCAACAAATAAAATACCATCAACAACTCTAAAACTTTTCAAACGCTGGTGTCGCGAAAGCAGTCATGCAGCACTTTGTCACGTGTTAATAAAAAAATATATTACTTAAAAATGGTGCTAGGCACGAGCCAATACATATACCTTGTTTTCTGATTACTGTCACATCATTCCACTGAGCATATGTTGACCTCAGATAAGCAGCTAACAGTTTTATAAAGTTATCAACCTATAAGCCACAACTATTTTGGAAGGCTAATCGTGCCAAGGCTGTTAACGCAATCACGGACTCTCTTCAGAAGGCAGTCATGGGGTGTGGAGTAATGGAAGTCCTCGATGTTTACTGAGAGAGATGACATGTGGTTATTGCTATTGCATTTTAGAAAATTAATAATTTCATCTGAAGTCTTTATCCTAAAGTGGTCGTCAATCTCCACCACCCTCAACTTGTCTTGCAATAACCTAGTAACAGCTCGCCTATTCTGAAACAGTTATTCTGAATGGGCAAGCATTTTTGTGCGCCTTTGCGCTGAAAAATATTTCTAAGGATAACCTTCTTGCTTTTTCAACAGACCGAAGTAGCCCATACAAATTCAAGTGTTCAATTTTCTTTGCTGTTGTCTTAACTGGCTGCAACGAGAGTATTTTGTATTTTTCGAAATTCGTGGACATGGCTTCTGACGCCTTTTAAATGTATAGCTTCCTTTCCATTACGCAGGAGCCCCCATCTTTATCGGCCGTTACAATTCTCAGCGCATTATACTTTAAATATTGAATAGTAGGATCAACTAGTAGGGCTCTAGTTAATGCCTTCCGATGCAGGAGGAGATCAACGCCTTCTGAGACACACTTCTCAGCTTCATCCGCTGAACGTCGTGAAACGTGCTTTACCAGCTCCAAGAGTTCGGCCGGTTCAGTGAGCGAATTTTAGTCCGAGGCTGAGGACGTGCTTGAGTTGCTTCGGAAGAGACACGTTACCCAAAGTGTGAACGTGGCTTCCGGGTCTAGAAGTCACCTTTGAACTACATAGACGAAGGGCTGGAAGCGCACGTTGTCTCAGGAACTTATGAGAGACATGCTCCTCCTCGTGGGATGAGATACATGCTGCAGTGACCGCTTGTGTGTGCCTTCTTTCATTTTGTTGACAAGAGCGAGTGCTGTATTTAAGCAAGGGATCTATCAATAAAACCCGACATGTTAGCAGCGCCCTTGTCTTGTCTACTCGGTTCCTTGCGTCCCGTTGTTACGTGCTTAAAACCAACTTTAAGAAATGCACCAACTTGCCTGCAATAATGTCCTTGCAAGTTATTGCTGGTTTCATCGAGGTTGGGATGCGGACGGGACGTTAATAATCTGTGAATAAAAAAACTGCGTGGTCGGGCAATATTCTAATAATATTGTTTAAGAATGTTTCTTGGCGATTCCATATAGCCGCCGCGTAATACATTATTGATTGAATGTGAGTGGTATAAGCACGTTATTGGAAATGAGAAAAATAATGCGTTAACATTTTACAGACCATAACACCGATTTTATGCTGTGCTCCCACGTTAGGTTAGGATGAAGGTGATGACTTAAATTCTCTTATGTTGGTACCAACGTTGAGTTGGTACATTCGGTCAGTGAACAAAACATTTATTTTCAAAAGCTTACGTTGCGTGAGCCAGACAGGGCGCCATGTTAGTGCTGAACTTGTACCGCACGACTGGAAAGTGGGTAAAGTCATTCCAGTACCAAAAAAATGGCCTTCATCTTCTCGTCATAATTACCGTCCTATATCCATTACTAGCGTACCGTCTAAACTAATGGAACATGTAATCTTTTCTCACGTTATGAAATTTCTTTTATCTGTTAAATTCTTTCACGCCAGCCAACATGGTTTTATAAAGGGCTTTTCTTGCGACACACAGTTAGCCCTATTTATTAATGACCTAAGCTCCAACCTGGATCACAACATTCTAGTGGACGCCCTCTTCTTAGATTTCGAAAAGGCGTTTGACAAAGTTCCCCACCGGCGGCTTTTTTTGAAACTTTCACGGCTTAATCTCAATTCCTTGGTACTTGACTGGCTTCGTAACTTTCTAACTAACCGGCAACAGTTTGTCCTCGCTAATAAATGCTCTTCTTCTCACTCCTCTGTTATATCTGGGGTACCCCAGGGCACAGTCCTGGGGCCCCTGCTTTTTCTTATCTATATAAACGACCTGCCAACTGACATATGCTCTAACATACGCCTATTTGCTGACGATTGTGTTGTGTACCGGCCCATAATCACTCACAGTGATCGCCAACTTCTTCAATCTGACATTGATCGCATTTTAACTTGGTGCAGTAAATGGCTCATGTCTCTTAACGTGGAAAAAACTTCTTTACTTTCTTTTCACAGGCGTCCCTCTGAACCACCTTTTAAGTACCTAATAGCTAATTCAGAAATTGCAGCAGTAACCACATATAAATACCTTGGCCTTCACTTAACACATGATCTTAAGTGGACATACCACGTAACTCAAATTTCTAAAGAAGCAAATCGAGTCCTGGGGTATTTTCGGCGAACACTACGTCTAGCACCACCATCGTTAAAATCACTAGCCTATGTAACATTTGTACGGCCCAAACTAGAATATGCATGCGCTATTTGGGACAATAATCAACTTAATCTTTGTAACACGCTAGAAGCAATACAAAACCGCGCCGCTAGATTCATCTTCTCTGCATATTCATATCATGAAAGCGTAACGAAACTAAAATGCAATGCTCATTTATCAAATTTAGCTAACCGGCGTAGCATCGCAAGACTATCTCTTTTTCATAAATTCTATTATCATCTTTCGCACGAATCTGTTATCATCCCTGCATACCGCATCTCCAGCCGCACGAACTACGAAAAGACAACCCATCCTCCGCAAGCCCGCACATCTGCGCATCTTTATTCGTTTTTCGTTCGCACAGCAAAAGACTGGAATGACTTGCCTGCCGACGTCGTGCTCCATATAGACCCATCAATGTTCAAAGCATCACTCGAAGCAATAATATGCCCTGTAACCCACTCCCTCATGTAATACCCCTTCAATGGGGCCTTTGAGGTCGAAATAAATAAATAAATAAATAAAAAAACTGAGGTCCCTTTTGAGGTCTAGTCCATAATCTTTAGAATAAATATTGCGATAAATTAGAAAATTATCAGAAAAAACGCATAACTGGAAGAAATGAAGTTAGAAAAAGTCTTTATAAGCATTAAGGTCCATATCATGATAAATTCAACTTGCTTGTTTTTGTTTCAGCTTGCGTTTGGATTCGTGCAGGATATAAAAGATCACGGTCGCTGATCGGGCACGTCGTTAGATTTGCATTTGTCCAGCAGTCCTAACATAGGATCACGCGTGTTGTATGAAGTTCAGTTCCGTTCAGTCGCTAGGTCGTGTCCGACTCTTCGTGACCCTATAGACACTATCACTTTACGCTTTCCGGTCTCTCACTATCTTCCTAACATCACATAACTTCATCTGCAGCGCCTCAAGGATGCCATCTATCCGTCGCGTTCGCTGCCTACCTCTTCTCCGGTGACCCTCAACCTTTCCCAACACCAAATCTTTCTCCAGCGATTCCTTTCTTCTCATCCGATGACCAAAGTAGCTGAACTTTAACTTTAGAATTTGACCTTCCAAGGAGCAGTCAGGGTTTATTGTTGACAATATCGACTGATTTGATCTTCTGGCAGTCCAAGGAACTCTCAAGAGTCTCCGCCAGCACCACAATTCAAATGCGTCAATTCTTCGGCGGTCAGCCTTCTTCACAGTCCAACTCTCGCATCCATACATCACAACTGGAAAGATCATAGCACGAGTTATACAGATCTTGGTTGGCAGTCTAATGTGTCTGCTTTTTACTAGGCGGTCAATGCTAGCCATGGCTCTCTTTCCCAGAAGCAGGCGTCTCCTAATTTCATGGCTGCAGTCTCCTTCCGGGGTAATCTTGGAGCCCAAGAGAAAATCTGTCACAGCTTCCACTTTTTGTCCCTTGATGCTCCGGGACTTGGTAGGGCCTTCATGGGCAGCTGTTGTCTAACTGGAGCCGTTGCTGGGCACGTCCACAACAAGTGATGCACTACATAGATCTCAGATGCAGCGTCACAGTGAGGGCACCTGTCAGTCACTGCCCATCTTTATCGAGCCACTGATGACATACAGATGGGGTCAGAGCCGCCTCTGCCCAAATCAGGCGCAATGATACTTTCTCCTGCCGAGTGAGACCATGGGGGAGAGAGTGCGAACACGGAGGAATGACATCGCGTGTTCGCTGGCGCAGAACTTCAGAATCGGAAACGTGTGACAGGAACAGATCTTGGAGAAAAGGGGAAGATGGTGGGTCGCCTGATGTGTTAATGTGCGTCATACAATCCGCTTGAATGCTGTGTGGATCGCGAGCATGGCCGCGAATCCAATGCATGCGCACAGGACATGGGTACTTTGAACATATCAAATGAATAGACTCTGTTATTTGGAATGTGCATCGAACGGCCTTGTGGTAGAGCATCCGCCTCGCATTCGGGAGGTACCGGGTTCGATCCCTGGTGCCGCCGGTTACCCACCGGTTTTTCAATGGGTACAAGCTTTCCCCCGGCCTGGTGCTCGGCTCTTCTGGGGTAAAATGCTTGGGAAAAGGTGTCACGGCCTAAATAGTTGCGCCCATGTGGCAGTGATTCGTTCCGCCATCGGACAACAATAAGTCCGCCTCTCGCGGCAAAAGCCCATTATGTGGCCCTTTTTTTTTTCAGCACGGCCTTTGCAGACCATGGTTGTTCGAAACTAAGCCCCCGAAGGAGCACAGCAGGGTTAGCAGAGCCTCTCCCAAACGCACACCCCTGAAAGAGCCGGGCGCCTGGCCGGGGGACGCTTGTACCCAATTTTACCGGTGGGTGTCCGGCAGCGGGTTTAAGGGCAGTAAGAGAGACGGTGTAAAGATGAACTGCACTGAATGTAGGAACTGGTGGAATGAAATAAATGACATTGTAAATGGCTTGAAGTTCCAGCGCCAGAAGAGTGCACGTATCCGCGGTGCATGTCACGTAAGAGCCCAGATGCGGATGAAAGCGGGCTTATACTCGAAGTAACTCTGTTCTCTGCAGTATGTGATGCATCGGTATATAATATGCACCCTTCAGGCAGATGTGCGGATAATACCGACGGGGAAGCAGTGGGCCGATTGCCCGTGAGCTGGCAGTACGACCAGGGAGGTAGTGTCTTTAAACGATGAAGTTGTTAAGACTATTTGCGAGCTCTGTTTGCCATCCGCTGATCAATGAGTTCACTGAGCGTATTTAGCTGGGCGTACTCCTGAATTACTGGTATGGGTGTTAGACGGGGTAGACATATTATGTGACACGTATAGCCTCACGATTGATAGCCTCAAGGGAGTTCCACTGTCTGCGGGTGAGGCGTTGAAACTGTGCCAGGTAGATTATCCGTGGCTGGAGGACAGAGAAAACAAGCTGGCGGATCGTGTGAGCTCGCGCGCCGCCAGAGCGCATAGCTATGCGACGAATCAGACCTAGAGTAGCGTGAGCGGATTCACGGATGGCTGTCAGCCACGGGGTGCCAGTCCCAGAGGAATGAAGGGAAAGTCCGAGAATGCGAACAGCTTGTGCCCGAGGAATCGGGGAATTATCTATCATAAAATTTATAGTGGGAGCTTTCCGTAAGCCAGCTCTATTTCCAATGCGAATGAAACATGATTTAGTATGCGAGAGAGTTAGACCAAAAAAAGGGAGGTGAAATGTCAAGACATCAAGCGCATGCTGGAGGGCCGCCTGATGGACAGACGTACCTGGATGACAGAACTATAAAGTTATATCATCGGCATACGCAAGCACGCGGATAGAAGGGATGGTCTCTAGGGCTCGACAAGTGGCATAAAGGCCACATTAAATAATGTAGGGGTGATAACGGAGCCCTGGAGCACTCCTTTGTTTGAGGGGAAGTGACCAAAGGGCTTTCCATGGACACACACACTGAACGTTCGATTTGTTAGAAAGGCGTGATTGGAGAGGAGAAACAGGGAGACCAAGAGTTTTTAGGGAGGCAAGAATGGCTGAGTGAAGAATGTTATCATATGCCTTTGTTATGTCTGTAGCGATCACGGTTCTAACAAGATGACTATGCGGAGAGTGGTGAAGCACGTCAGCAGCCAAATTAGCAAGGCCGTACTTCGTTCCTATTTGCGGGTGGAAGCCGATTTGGGATTCTGGATAACAATCATGGAATTCCAACTAACACGATAAACGAGTGGCGAGAATACTTTTGTAAAGCTTGCAGATTGTAGGCGTCAGGAAATTGGACGAAGGGCTGATAGAGATACTAGAGGATGACTTGATTTCGGTATTGGAACAACAATAGAATGCTTCCACTCGTTCGGCATGGCGTTGAATGCATCAAGCAGGGTCTGCAAAGCAGTCCCTTCCAAATTGCGGAATAAGCAGTTTATATTGTTGAACGCTTAAATTACTTTCCAAGTGCTTATCGAGCCGCCTAGGATTGAACGTTACCAATTTTCTCTTTATTACCTATGGTAGGAGGATCCCACACCATACTAGCATACTCCAACACTAACCGTACATAAGCTTTGTAAAGGAGTTCTTTGGTAGCTTGCGGGGAGGAACGCCTGTTTCGACGGAGAAATCCTAAAGATTTCCAGGCCGTTCCAACTATATAACCGACGCGCCGATGCCAGCAAAGCGATGACATGAAATAGACTCCTAAATACTTACATACTTCAACTAATTTCAGATTTGCATGATTTATAGCGAATGCGTACACTAATTTTGTACGTTTCCTCGAAAACGCCATGCACACTGTTTTATCCAAGTTGAGATTCATTTTCCGCACCCCTCATTGTAGGTGTCAAGGTCATTTTGAAGCACATCACAGTCAGTCAGTATTACATGTTATATTTTTATACGGGATACAATCGTCTGTAGACATTTTCATGTGAGACGCTATATTTTCAGTGATATTATTGATGTACAGGAGAAGAGAAAAGGTCCCAAGACGGAATCCCGAGGGACGCCAGACGTCACATCAATAACACGAGATTGACCTCTATGCACAATTACAAATTGCCATCTCGCATGCTGATATTCAGTTACCCCGGCAGTTATGCCACAATCAATATTATAAGCGTACAATATTTGTATACCTAAGCAAATCATGTGGAACGATGTCGAAAGCTTTACTAAAGTCTAAAAAAATACAGTCGACAGTAGTGCTGGTATCTAAGGCTTTGGCAATGTCTAGGACGAATTCGGTCAACTGAGTGACGCACGTGAATCCCTTTTTTAAATCCGTGCTACTGGGGGTTTATTAAGCCAGGAGTCTCAAGCTGTTTTATAATACTTGGATACAAAATATATTCGATAAGTTGACAGGGAACCGAAGAAAGTGAGATAGGACGGTAGTCTGACACTTTATTTTGAGGACCGGATACATTGGAACAAGTGAAGCGACTTTCCAATCGTCCGGAGGGGAACTATCTATTGAACATGAGCATTCCTGAAGAAGAGCATTTGGCAAACCATTCGGGCCGGAAGGCCTAGCAGTGCTCGACCTGTCCAGCAGTATCGTTGCGTCATTAAAGTTAAAAAAGGGATTTTCTGAGGGTGAGGCTGTATTTTCGAAGAGCGTGGCTGAGCCGCTGCTGGCTTTCGCTTGCTTAGAAAATGTTGAGGTGAATGATGCATTGAAATGTTATCAATGTTGCTGTTTGTAGGGGACGAGGTCCAGTCAAGCTGCGAAAAGCGGCTTTTTATCTCGTCTCCACCTAGTTCAATGGAAATAAATATTTATCTAAATATTCGCTTTTATCTGCAGCATCACTGACTTCTGTTCCAGTTTCCAGAAGAGTGGAAGGTACGACACACGGACACACCGGAGAAAGACAGGACATGGCGCTTCAGTCAAATAGGTTAGATTTATAATGGGACCAAATGCACTTCAGGGTGGCCAATAAAATGAACGGATAAATTAAGTTTTACCATTATGGATCCTTGACTTACACCACACTGCTTCACATGATCCGCAGTTGGCGTTTATCCGGGATGACAGAATGTTTTTGTCTACCAGAGTGACCACACCCCCTCCGTGGCTATTGCGATCTCTCCGATAGCTTGCGTATGATTCCGGGAACACTTCATTATCAGCGATATTGCCTGCCAACCATGATTCCGTCCCAATAACTACTGATGGCTTGCCAGTATGAAGAAGGCTACTGAATTCATCAATCTTGTTTCTGACTCTACGACAATTCACCCCCTGACACGAAAGCCTCGAATGTATAATGTCGTGTGGTCATTCAACGTGGTACAACTTGGTTAGTGGTGTCATCGTAGATTGATCTGATGTTATTAATAAGCAGCATGTCTCGCTTGAGTTTTACATTAACAGTGCTGTCTGCTCTACTTTTTGCGAATTCCCAAAGATACCGTGTTTTTCGTCTTAACGTCTCCGAATAATCCTCGTACACATTCATTTCCGTGCCCTTGAAACTTTTAAGGCGAGCTCCTTCAATGGCTCATCCCGTCGTCCTCAAAACCTGTCTGCATGAGCGGCGAAACTGACTGGCCGACAGAGAAGTAATGTCAGCAGTCCGTCTGATGTCACACTGGGATTGTGCTTACCTTAAAAAAAATAATATTAATAAAAAACATCCGTGACTGGGAAGTGAACTCGAACCCTCCGAGCGCCAGCCAATTGTGCAACCGACCAGGCCACGCTACTTTTTTTTCTTTATTGCGAAATGCACATAATGACATAATATAGAGATAAAAATATTTACAAAGTTTGCAGGCCGCTTGCCGGCCGCGAACAATGGACCCGTTTCACTTGTGCAAGATTGCTAAACGTCACCTCGATTTGAGCATCACATTCTGTATCTTTCAAAACGTCATTTATTTTCACAATACACACGGCAAAAAATTCATGCACGTGTCTGGCACCAGCGTCACCGTGACAGTAATCCATAGCAGTAAGCCACTAAGAATGCGGGCACAGCAGGAATATGGCATCGTATGGTATTCCATCGTCGTGATTTGGCAGAAACCTGATACTTAGCAATGTAACAGGAAGATCATTTTGAATGGTACGCTGTAACACGTCCTAAAAAAAGATAGCGTTGTTACACCCAAGGAGTTTATGTTCTATTGTTTCTGTTTTGTTACACAGAAACATGATGTTTCCATTTTCCTTGTACTGACAAATTTTCAAAGCTACTGCTGGTCAAGATGGGTTGAAGAGGGTGAAAAAGATGTGGGTTATGCCCGCAACCAAGACCTTCGTTTCCACCTACACACTGGTACCGTATACCCTACGCTCGTCATGGCATGCCATGTCAACACACGACGGTTGATGATGATGATGAATTGAGGATACGGCATACATACCGGTTAGGGTATGTATGCCGTATCCTCAATTCATCATCATCATCAACCGTCGTGTGTTGACATGGCATGCCATGACGATACCGGTTAGGGTATGTATGCCGTATCCGCCCTTTGTAGCGGGCGGATACGGCATACATACCTTAACCGGTTAGATTAAAAAAAATGGGAAGTAAAAAACACGACAAAAAAGGAGACACAGAGAACAAGGACCGTCAAAGAAAATAGAACATAAAATGTATATGCACTGTCCAGAGTTACGTGACTATATCATCAGCCCATCACTGCTGACACGGATGGATGGAGGGATGGAATATAGGAGCGTCTTCTTTGCAACGGGGTGGTAGCAGTAGCTATCATGCTCATTTTTCTCATTATATCTTAATTGTTGTTTTAGATTGGTTAACTATACCATCATTCTATTTAATAAATTTTTGTTTCTACATTACTAACATTATCTCACTTCTTCGTTTTTAAGCCACCAATCTTCGAGTCGTTTTCTGCTAGCTTCCACCGCCGGTTTATTCACCCAGCCACTGGTATCTCTAAACCCCAGAGCTTCAGGAACAGCATAGAGGAAGGAAACAACTTAGGAGAGGCCCTTGCCATTCCCAATGCATTTGAGAAAGTGTGGCGGAAGTGACGTCAAAATTTAGGGTTAGACAAGTCGCGCCATTAGCAACGGCGACGCGTTGCTATGAAAACTCGGGCCACTAGCAACAGCGTTGCTAAGGGCCCTAGGTACGTGAGCGTCGCGGAGAAACGGTAAAGGAGGAGGAGAGACGTTGCAGCGTCCGGTCGCGGCGCGGCCGCGCCGGCTTCAAAAAAAAAAAAAAAAATGACGTCAGGGCCTCTCCTAAGCTTTCCTTCCTCCATGAGGAACAGTGACTGCGCCTGCATAGGAGAGAGTGTGGCGAACGCCATCTGCCGTCAGCCATGAGGACCAAGCGGGAACGAGTGCGCCCCAACGGCGCCAGGCGGGGCGTTTTGCCTTCCGCGCAGTGAGAAATTGTGAGAAATTTTCTTAAGAGCCTAAAAAGGTGCAAAATTTGGCAGTATTCTGTCGGAGGCAAAGCAAGCTTTTGGAAAAAGGACAGCAGTGGCGCCTTTCCTTTCCTGTAAACAAATTACAGCCGGTGAGCATAGATGCGTTCAATGAAATGCTGGTTACCACCGCAAGATGGACGCTTTCGCCTCATCGCAGTTTAGTGATCCAAAGTCCATCCTAGAAATTATTTCCTTTTTGCATGACCTTCTCTTTTTCCTTATACTAAAAAATATGCGCTATGATCGGAAAGTTTTCCCTTCCTTGAACTCTCCAATCCTTTGCTCTAGTGGAAAAAGCTAATTTAGAACCTTTACAACTCCAACAGTATTATGAGAGAATGGAATGCATGCATTTAATCTACAATGGTAAACTCGGTATAAACAGGAAAACCTATGTCGAGCCTGTTGCCCGGCTAGCCACGCGCGCATATTACTCAAAATAATTAAGAGAGTGCAGCTCTTTTAAAAATTTCTTTTTTCCAAGTACTGTCTGCCAGTGGAGCGCTCTGCATTCTGACGACGTGGAATCTCTCACTCTCGATTATTTCTCATAAAAGCTAAAGAGCCTGTAAATAGTTGAAGCAAACCGGTTTTGTTTGTAGGAAGGGTCGAGAGAACTTTAATTCTTTACCAATTAATTTGTGTTGTAGGATAGGATAGGATAGGAAATACGTTAGTTTCTCTACGAGTTTCTCTACGAGGGGTGTTGTAGTTGACATCTCCTGCTGCAGGAGTACATGCTGCCGACAACCTCCTTTAGGCTTCCAAAGCTATCTGTCCTGGGTGGGGGGGGGGGGGGGGGGGAGGCATCATTCTGTTTTCTCCTTTTTCATCCGCCATGTATCATGTAGAGCTTTTTAGGCTTTAATGCATTCAGTATTTTTACCAACTCCCGCCCAAGGCCTTCTGCGAAGACTGGCAGTATTTGCAAAATCAATAAATGAGCCCTTAACAACAACTCCATGTCCAAGTTTACGCTTCCTGCGTTCGAGGTAGGTCTTATACACTTGATGATAATGCACGGCATATTGCCCTTGCAAAGCTTTCAGCAAATCTCAAACACTTTTTAAGCAAAACCCCATTCTCTTGAATAATTCGAAGACATAGAGTATGCTAGAAATTTTTAACTCCTCAATCGTTTTCCTCGCTTATGAAAACTGCTCTGTTGCATCAAGTTTGACTTATACCTAGCCGTTCTCATCTTCCATAAATCGTTTTAATTGTTGTGTTATGGTACGACGGTTCCGTAATTTGTTGGCGGAGTACTTGAAAGTACTGTACTATAAGCCGAGAGTAAGCCGCGAAGTTCGTTTGGTATCCTTTCGTGCTTTTGATGGCTGTGCACTTGTCTGTGGTTAATATCCAGAAAGCGTTTGCCTCTTGCTAACAATAAGGCCGAATGATGTTGACAGTCCATGTGAAAACCAATTGCCATTTGCGTGCATTTACAAATCTGTGGCGTGTTAAGTCATAGAACTACACGGGTAAATAGTAAATGTCCGCTTGTGTATATTTACGGCATATGTGCTAATGCCATATGGTATTGCTTTTTCACTGCTTCCTAATAAAATGTAGTAGATACTTCTCAGGAGCGCCCGTTTCAGTCCCGTTGCTCCGTTTAAGCAGCAAATGCAAGAATAGTTTCTCCGCATGTTTATTTGCTGTTAGTCATGGCTGTACAAAAGAACGTATTATATGTCTTAAAATATTTAGTTGGCGAGCAGGTATTGATTCATGGTGAGAGAAAATAGCGCACAATGTAAAGGCTAGGGACTAGAAGAAAGATGAACACAGGGCGAGCGCTGAACTCAAAACTAATGCTTTATTGATAAAACGTTGAATATATATGGGATGAAAGGCGTGACTCGCCGAAACGAGGAAACCAAAAAGTGCACGCGAAGCTCAGAAACAGCCAAGAAACACGGGCTCATTATCAGAAGAATCTATGCAAGGTTTTCTAACGCAGCTGCGTTGCTCCGGGGCAATAGAGTATGCTATTGTCACTTCCCGCATGGCCTTATCTTTGCGGGCGTATAACACCTGACTTAACAAAGTAGGATAGAATAGGATAGGAAATACGTTAGTTTCTCTAGGAGGGTCTTGTGCTAGTTGCAGAAGAGTTCCATCTTCCGTCTTCTCACAGGGTCGGTGCCCCTATTCCAGGGCTCCGCTGAGCTTCGCTGTTCGCTGGGCGTGCTGGATGATCGTAGTTGGCAATCCAAATCGCCACTGAAGAGCCGGCTCTCCCACTGTTCCGCACTCGGGTCTTTACGAAAGCTGTTATTTTTACATTGCCACGTGATGTGGTATAACGAAGGTTTGCTACCACACCATGGGCAGGTATCCCAATATTGTGACGGGTAAATTTTACTTAGGGTATGCAGGTTAGGGAATGTTCCGGTCTGCAGTCTTCGCCAGTACACTGCCTCTTGCTGTTTTAGATCCCGATAAGGCGGCGGATAGCGGATCCGTACCCCCTTATAGTAGTTCAGAATGTCTGAGTACGTAGGGCCGACTCGCTCGGGTAGGTCGTCCGATTGGGAAGCTCGGCTCGTGTACCCTCGAGCTACCTGATCGGCGCGTTCGTTCCCCGCTATGTCGGTGTGTCCTGGCACCCAGTAGATATTGTTTTTTACTTTTGATGGGGTCGCGTTATGGAGGAGCCTGAGCGCGGCGCGACCTATGCGGCCGTTCATGTAGTTACGGCACGTTTCTCTAGAATCTGTAAGAATGGTAAGGGACGTGTTGCTTCGATACCCGGCTACCACCGCAAGAGCAACGGCCAGCTCCTCCCCTTTGGTTACCGTGCATTCCTTGACTGAGGCGCTAGCTAGTTCCTTTAGGTTAGAATCAATAGCTACCGCCACTGCGCTATTATGTGAGCTTCCTGTATACGGAGCCGCGTCCGTGTATACCGTTGTGGATCTTGTAGCTAAATGTAGTTGTACATACTTCGCCCGGGCTGCTCTACGGGCCACATTCAAGTTGGGGTCCATGTTCCGGGGAAAGGAGCTAACCTTTAGCGTCCGGTTAGCGGCGAATTGCGTCCGGTATGCTCGCAATACGATTCTCAATTTGCGCCGTTGCACCTAGCCCCAGTCGCCTAAGAAGCGAGCGCCCCGTAGGAGTCTGCTGGAGCCTGGCTATCTGCGTGACCAGTTGGGCTTCTTTGATCTCTTTGAAGGTGGTGTGAACGCCAAGAGCTAGTAGTTTTGCGTTAGAGGTGTTCATTGGTAGGTGCAGGGCTGTCTTGTAAGCTTTGCGGATGATGATATCTGCACTTTCCACTTCTCCTTTGTTGAGGTTGAAATACGGGAGGGTGTAGCCTACACGACTGAGTATCAGGCTCTGAACCAGGCGCAGGGCATCCCCCTCTCGCATACCACTCCGCTCCTGCGACACACGCGTGATCATCCTTGCGACCTGAGTGGTCGATTGCTTGAGAAGGCCGAGCGTATGGCCGCATCGCTGATTGTTCTGAAGCCACATTCCAAGTAGTGTGTTTCCCCTCAACCCTGCCGTGGTGGCGAAAGAAAGAAGAAGCCGTTCAGTGCGGCTGTGCCTAAAATTCTCCTTGCTGGAAACAGCGCATCGACCAATTACGCATATCACTAACGTTACAGATATGCGTAATCGTCGGAGGCAACATCAGTTAAGGTACCATCTCTGCCGAAAGTAACCAGGCTGCGTGTTCGGCTTCTCAGTCGGGTAGCACAGAATTCGTACCACTTCTGATGCTGTGCATCTCTGCAAAGTAAAGGCGAGCCTCCTGTCCTCACTTCTCAACAATTTAAGTAATACTCTTGTTTGGGCGAGTTGGTTCTCAACAATTTGTGATCCTCTGGGAATCTACTTAAAATACAAGCGAGAAGCAAAACGTGCAGCCTGGTTACTTTTGGCAAAGACGGTACCTTTTAAAGAAATGGAGCGTGTCTGTAGCAGCCATCAAAAAAACAAAGTTGCTCTGATGAAGAGACAGAAGCTGTTCTCGAGCCCTTTTTTTCCGGAATATAACATTATTGTTAGCCACGCGAGAGACTTATCCGGAGGGTGTATGCTTCTTGGCCAAAACACAAGAGATGACAGCCATGTCTTATTACATAAATGGCGAGGAGTGACTTACATGCTGTGACATTACAATTTCAGGTGTGCAGTGCCGAATTATTTGTGTCTATGCTCCCGTAAAGCTCCGAGCTAGAAGGCTTTTCTTTCTGTCATTAACTGTCCAATTGTGCACGGATCGCAAAATTTATATTTGCGAGACTAATTGTGCTTGTAGGCATGAGGGCCGCTCAGTGTCATGTAAGAGATACAACCCTAGTGCTTCAATGCTTACCAATTTTGCTGGGGAATATAATCTTGTTGGTGTGGGACTGGAAAAAGGAAACAGTATTAATTTCACTCATTTTCAGTTTTACTCTAATGCCCGCCTTGACCGAATTTACGTTTCTGTATACACGTTAGCAAGTGTGTTTGGCTACTGGGTGCGCCCCATTTCTTCAGTGACCACTGCATGGTGCCTTTTCAGATAGAGGGTACTCGGCACATTACTTCACCCTCGATGGGAGCTGTGGAAGATGAACAACTGTCTGCTCTCAGATGAAATCTTTCAGCGTGCTGTATCTACTTGCTGAACTAGTGGCAAAGGTGCACCGTGCGTCCCGACTTGTCGGTGAATCTAATAAGCAAAGATGTATTTCAGAAAGTATAGACGCTGTAATTAGTTATAAGCCGCCAAACAGCAACATACCGGTTCGTCGAACTGTCTCGTATCTAAAAGAAAATTCTCTTAGTGTGGTGTTAGCGGACAAGGAAGGGGGTTTCGCTGTATTCCCACAAGGCACCTTCGCATCTAAAGCACTCGAAGCCATTAATTCGGTTTTTCTCCAGCAAAAGGAGAAGTCTGTGACCGCAGCAAAGAAAAAAACTAAACAGATATACGTTAGGCAAGACTTAAACTGTCTCCTTAAAAGCATTGATGACAGTGAGAACAATACTTTGAAAATGTTCTTTGCCGCAAAAACACACAAGATTGGATGCCCTCTTCGTGTCATAATTTCTGAGAACGGCATTTGGCAAAAGTCAGTTTCTATGTTCATCAATTCACGTTTAAAAGTCCTGCAAATCGATAATCCCTTTATGATCAAAAGTTCCTACGAAGTTATAGAGTTTTTAAAAGATCACAAAGGGGAGGATACTTTTGCCTTCTCCATCGACATCAAAGATTTTTATTATTCAATACCAACAGATAAATTGCTTAAAGCAGTTAAAGAGTGCATTGATCACCATGGTGCCATAGCTTTCCAGAACGTTTCGGGTATGTCCGTTGGAGGCTTTCTCGAAATAATGTCTGTATATCTATCCTCAACATTTTGTACATGGAATAATCGCGTTTACCTTCAAAAATCAGGAATACCCATTGGGTCATGTATAGCCCCCATTTTGAGTGACATATTTCTAGCTTCCATAGACAGGATTTTGGCCTCAGTCCTTCCCAGCCAGTCAGTGGTACGTATACTCAGATACGTTGACGATTACCTAGTGATCATAAATAGTCACAGCCAGCCTTTCCAGTCAACCGTACAGAATCTTATGAATGTTTTCACTTCAGCTATGTTTCCTCTTGTCTTGACACATGAGTTGCCTGAGGAACATACTATCAGATTTCTTGACATCAAGCTGGGTTTCCAAGACCACAACATTTGTTGGACCTATGAGCCACGCAATAAGGAACCAGTTGTCCCTTACCATTCAGCTCATTCAAAATTGGTGAAGCGAGCCATTGCTGGCCTGTGCTTGTCTAATGCGCTGAAAAAATCATGCCCACACAGCATGCTTTCAAGTTATGAAAAACAATGCAGTAGATTATCTCAAGCAGGCTATCCCACGCACCTTATTATATCTGTATCCCAGAAGCTTCTAAAGCAGATAAATATACAAGGCAGGCAATGTGAAGGAGTTCGTGATAATAAGGATAATCAGAAACAGAAGGTCGCAGTCATTCCGTACGGCCACGCCTTGCCCCATAAGCTCAATAAGATTATGATTCAGGCTAAAGTAAAAGTAGTGTTTTCCGCACCAGAAAAGTTGGCTAACATTTGCCATTGTGTCAACCATCCTACCAAGAACCTGCAGGACCAATCATAAAAAGCAATTCATCCCATGTGAAAACAAAGTCATCTATTCAATCCCCCTAACATGTGGTGACAAATACATCGGACAGACAGGAAGATGCATCAATGATCGTTTGCGAGAACACAACAAAGATGCAAAAAGGTGACAAAGGACATATCGCAGACCATATCAAAAACTGCAGCGAATGTCTACCAAATTTTCAACAATGCAGAGTCATAGGACATCACGCTGATCAACTGACTAGGGAAGTGATTGAGACTTTTAACATAAAAACTAATAAATACATCTGTGTCAGTGCTCCGTCTGTGCTTCTGTCCGACAAGGAAATAAGGTTTCTATCTGCAGAACATTGGTCGCCATCGTTTAACTCGCCGTTAAAGTTTAAGCAGTTTTTAGCAGTAACCTGTCAATTTTATGCATTCCACTCCTTTTGTATATTTTATCAATTTTAGCATGTTTCGATGCTTCACTTTTATCGTTTTATAGCTCTTTACACCTTGTCACATTAACTGCTTCCCATCTTTCGAATGTATCTGTTCACTTCAATCATCTCTTTTTAGATTATATCGTCTGTTACCCTCATCAACCTACCACGCTCTTATCGCCTTTACGGCCCCCTACACCATGTTTGACGTCGACTACTTCTGGTTTTATCACCCAGTTTTCTTCTTGTATATTGCTCACTTATGTTCAATAAATCAGTTGTAAGTCAGCGCTCGTGTTGTACGTTTCGTTCTCTCGTCCCTATTATTTTGCGCTGTTTTAGAATGTATCTACTTGTTTGAAAGACATACGGCCGCTCCATCAACTGTCAGTTTCTCACTAGTGGGACTTGTTTAAACAGGAGGTCAAAAACTGAGCAAATGAAGCGTCAGCAAGAAGAGCATTCCTGAAGGGACACCACCTTCATGAGCTTGGGCGCACACTAAATGCGGTACATGAGCTGAGGGTTAGCTCGGGTGCCTATCTCGAATAAAATATTAACGTAAAAGCAGAGCTTCAACATTATGCGACGGAAAGATACAAGGGGGCCTTGATAAGATGTAGATCCTGAAGATTTCTTGATGAGCAGCCTTCTCGTCGACCCTGAGTGGCGAAAGAGGGAATGCTGTCGAGAAGAAATTATTGGAAATTCTTTATTGTGATTGCACATACAGCGATGCTGCTGGTATTCTTGCTGCTTTCTTTGACTATTATCGGAAGCTGTTTGGCAGTTGTTAAGATCGAAATCAGAATTCCGATTACTAGACAGTGGCGGACGAAATTAAATCGGCCCTTTCTAGCATTCAAAGCCAGAAATCTACTGGCCCAGATGGTATTACTGCCAATTCTATGAAACATTTTCACCGTGCCTAGCGCCCGTTTTGAGGGAAGTTTTCCATGCATCTTATGATGTTAGTTTTCTGCCGCTCACTTTCTATTCCGGGCTCACATTAAATAATTCCCCAAAGCAAATATATTAATCGGCTGAAAACTGTTGAATGATATCCTCCAATTTCCCTCTGTATTGTTCACCGCAAAATTTTTGCCAAGGTTCTTTGTTGCCGTCTGCAGCTGGTCATTATGGACTTAATAGGTTCGCGTCAGGTATGTGGTATCAGACGCCGCAGTATACAAACACTTATTCATATTGTAGGTTCATTATTGGAGACAGTATCAGATGAGACGAACCAAGTAGCTCTGATTCAAATTGACCTGGCCAAGGAATTTGATAACGTTCAGCACGATTCTTGTTCGCGGTCTTAGAGTACGCAAATATTGGTGATGCTTTGCTCAAAGGCATAAAGCTGTGCTATAAGAACTCCTATACAAGGCTATTTGTCAATCAGGAGCTAACGAAATCTATACCACTAGAATCATCTATTCGTCAAGGATGTCCACTGTCTCCATTGATGTTTGTCCTGTATCTGGAACCCCTCTGTCTCAGTAGTTTCGTGGTTTCTTTCTGACTCAATGCTAAGTTAAGATTCTACCCTTCGTTGATGATGTCGAGCTCTTTTGTTCTGACAAAAAAGAATGTACCTGAGGCTTCACACTTGACTAAGCAATTCTGCGATGTATCAGGAGAGGTTCTTAATTTAGATAAATCCAAGGGTCTTTGGTCATTGCGGCATTAGGCCAAGCCAATTTGATGTCATATGCTGGGATTGTAGCCCTCTTCGGAACCTAGGGGTTCCACTGCACCAAGTTCGCAACAGTGCAGCCTACTGGGATCCACAAATTGTACCTATGCAGCGACAAACACAGGCTTGTATGGGTTAGGAACTCTCAGTTTTTGCTAGGGCACAGGTCCGTAACATATTTTTGCTTCATTTTGAAGGTAGCGCGAAAAAACGAGGACCAAGAGTAGAAGTACACAACACGAGCGCGTTTTCACAACTAAACTTTTTATTGAAAAACACGGAATAAATACCCATCTCGCGAAACTAAAACACAAAAAAGGTGATAGCATCAAGTACAGGAAAAGTGTAGGGCATGATACAGCTGGTGGGGGTGCTTACTGATTAAGAGAAGATGTAAAAACAAAAGCACAAAAGCTTCATAGTCACGAAAGCAAAGAAGACTTACCTAAAAAGATGAAGGAAGCGACGGGAGATATTAGTTCCATGTGTGGTCTAGATATGCGAGTTCTTTTTGTGTTAGAGCAATCTCTTGGTCCTCGTTTTTTCGCGCTACCTTCAAAATGAACCAGATTCAACTCGCCCAACTTTCAACCTTACTAATATTTTTGCTTGCGAAGCTTGCGTATGTCCTTCAATTCCTGCGTGTGCGAGGAAGAAGGTGCAAGTAATAAACAAATTATTTACAACATTTCTGTGGCGCTCTAAATGGGAGCCCATACGGTGTGACAACTTGTACCGTCCCTTAGAATCTGGCGGATGGGCCTTGTTCCCTTGTTCGTGCATCAACTTGTTTCCCCCCCCCCCCCTTTTTTTTTCAAATCGCAAACCACCACTTTCTTGTAGCTGTGCTCATTTGGCGTCTCATTCCTCATTGGCCTTACTTATTCGCGCCAACTGGGCAGGCTGAAGAGGGGGCTTTATGGGGATTTCTTAACGAGGTTGCTGATACTTTCAGTATCTGCACTGTGCTCTTCTCTTTAGATTACCTGTATAGCCTCTCGAGAAAGCAGATGACCCAAGTTCTCAGTGAGTCTGTTCTCTACACGGTTGTATCGTCACCCTTAACTGCGGTTATTTGATACCACTGTTTTAAAGCGTGTTAGGCGAATGTACATTCAGGCAGCCGCAAAAACGTTCTTTTTCAAACTACACACAGCGACCTGTCAAGACATGTTTTCATGATAAGGAGATGTTTGCGCCCTAGACGGTGAATTGCCGTCTGGGTAGCGTGTTCGAGATAATTGATCATTGCTTTATTATGTGTCGAGATGTTATGTTCTTTTGGGACAAACTCTAATGAACTCTTAAGAATGACATTGAAATTACACCATATACTATTAGATTTTTGCTTGTTGACAAAAACTATGCTGTGCTGTATGATTGATTGCTGTTGATGGAACTATTCAGCCTTTGGAAAAGTCCTATGATGGACACACATACCAAGCCACCAAGATCGTCCAAATTCGTGTTTCATGAGCAGTGTGCTTTAGTGAGAATTGTATATGCTGCACGCGAAGAACCTCCAAACTAGCTGCCGTACCTAGATGCATGTGTGCCTCCCTGAATTTTGATGTTTTGATGGTGGTGAAGTGTCGGGTCAGGGATATGGCAGGCTCGAGTTCAGCAGCCCGGTAACTTGAGATATGAACAACTTTGAATAAGTGAAGTTTTTATTTTTTACCGAAGTTTTCCCACACAATAAATTAAAAAACCCGCCTTGGTGGTGCAGTGGTTACGGCGACCGACTACTGTACTCTAATGCGGGATCGAATCCCGGCTTCGGCGGCGCTTTTGAATAGAGGCGAAAACGTAAGCGCCTGTGTGCTGTACTATGGTAGCGCACTTTAATGAACACCAGGTGGTCAAATATTTCCACTACGGCGTCTGTCGAAGCCTAAGTCGCTTTGGGACGTTAAATCCTACAACCCAGTACGACGTTTCCTTCATTTTATTTCTTCGCACATCAGGCAGTGAGTGACAAGTTAAGACTGCCATTGCCATTTGCCTTATTATTTTTGGCGTCTTACAATCGCTAGCTCAAGCCGCGTGAAAATTCTGACCAGTGTAAAGGGCTGCTTAAGAAAGTGGAAGGCTGTGAACAACGCCTGTGCGGCAGTTGACAAACGGGTCACTGTGCGCGACACGGCATTCTTTTTTTTTTATTTCCAGTCTTTGTTCCTTTCAATCGCTGCAGACAATTGCTTTAGCCTGACGAGTGCTGAAAGTAGTGCATGACACTGATTATTTCCCGTAAATTCTTTAACCCATGGGAAACCTGATGGAAATAAGGTAGAGCTGAAATTTTTGTTTTACTTTTTGGGACGGCTGAGCTGTGCTGGCTGGGCCTCCTGTCGCTTGACGTACTTAAGCAACCAATAGCAAGCCTCAGGTATTATAGTAGCTTTATACCCGGCGCTCCTTATAATAGTCAATTGCGATTAGAAAATATCAATGATATCGTGGTGGCAGGACTTTGCCAAGGCATTCCACAGGCAGGAACTAACAGTGCAGTTCACTAATTTCGATTGGTCTGAGTGGGAATTCCGCAATGGCTTAGCCGAGCTGGCGTTGTATTTCCAGCACACATGATCGTGGATGAAAAGTAGTCGCAAATCTAAATACTGCTTCTCTTCGCCTACGGGCGTCTCGAAAGAGAAGTGCGAACCGGACCCACACTTTCTAAATACTGATATGTCAGCCATATGACCTAGAAACCGTCCAACCATGTAATATATATTCCACCTTTGACCCACATGTAGTCAGTCCTTGTCTGTAGAATAGACACACTCTGCAGAATGCACACACAGCTTTAAAGTTAATAGGTTAAACTGATAAAAATTGGTGATATTCCTTTTGCTCGAGGTATTTACACATGCGCACAGCTTACCAAAGCGGACGTAATGAAAATACTCTTGGTACAGCACTGCTCTGCGCCACTTCCTTAGGAAACGCATGCAAAGCAGCCAAAATGGGGTCACCGCGGCCACCTCTTAGCTTGAACATATCAGGGACAACTATATGAGGAGCGATGGATTGTTTGCGAAGAGCTGAATGACAGGAAAAGTCGTGATCGTGCGGCATTGCTTGGAAAAGCTATGCCAAGGGTTTAATACTAAGTAAATGGCGGCGGTAGCTGAGCGGACGACAAAACTCGCTGTGGCTTAATTTTTCCTTTTACTTTCTTTTACTTAGTACCTCCACAATCCATGTAATTGTTGTCCGTTGGTAGTCTTCTACTTCGGTATACGGGCGTTGTGTGCTCTTGTGCTGTACATATTGTCTCCTACTATTTACCGCGCGGCGGTGGCACATACTTTTGCAACAGGCGGATTAGCGGCGAGGCCACACGGTAAAAGAACATATTACATTTAGGTTTTCAGGAACGTTTTCAGACCTGTTTCTGACTGCAAAGGGCGAAGCCATCGCATGAGTGTGGTAATAATCTCAAAGGAGACCATCCATCCATTGCCTCAGAGCACAATACAGCCTTCTCACCGGTCATTGCCTTCCATTGCTAATTTCATTCTTAGCAACGCCGGCATAATCGGCTTTTGCTACACGCCTTAGTTGCTATAGATTCCAGACTTTTTTAGTTCATTATAAAGAGAGACTGCAGAGAAATGATGTAGCATAGCTGAGGACGGAAGGCGCCTATCTCGCCATTGCATGGATCAGAAACTTGCGAGCAGGATGCAGGGACATGTGGGCGAAAAGTCATTAGAAGAAATAGCCGCTACTATGCACAGCGAGTGTTCTTAGAAAGATACGCCCGACATCCGCTCGGAAGTGAACTGGTCCTTAACCCAGCGATTCGTGCGGATAAAATAAGATTTGTTTCGTCACACGTGGCGTGCCGAATCCCTGAAAAACCTCAGCTTTAAAAAGGCAGGCAGAAAATCTCTGCAGCCACTTGCTCCCCAGGAGTTAACAACGAAGCTGCAAATATGAAGGCCTTCTTTGTTCTGCTGGCTATTGAAATCGCCCTCTGTACTGCCCAAACGGGTAAGCCGACGTTCTGCAATCGCAAAGTGTCAATTTATTGCACTGCATGTTCTTTGAATTCATTTACGAAATTCAGGAAACACGCGCTAATGTAGCACACCACCGATTGCGGGCTGTTCTGGAAATGGATGGAATTAGTTTGCAAAGATATATCATTTGGAGAAAACGACAGTCAGTTGTTTTTCTTGTTGCTGGTGTTGTTAATCTCAACGCTCGATGACAAAGCTCGATAAATAAATTAATGGAACAGAAAATATAATGGACCATAAAAGAAGGAATAATATATATATATATATATATATATATATCTATCTTTGCAAACCAAAAAAGGGCACGGAAGGTCCCTGTCCTTTTTTTACATTTCTCCAAATCGGCGAAGTGATAGAGTACAGCGGAAATACAAGTAACATATGTAAGGCTTTTCTTAGGCGTTAGAAAAATTATATTTTAATCAATAATGCAAGGACGATCAGAAAATGTGGCCTTTCTTTTGTTGCGCAACACGTGCTAGGGAATACGCGGTAAGCCTGCGGGAACAGTTCGGTGCATTTCGACCAATTAGAAATAGCAAGAGCTATCATAGATCTAAGTGCGGTGCTCAGTGCTTAATTTTTATTGTCGTTTTTTTAACCTACTTTTCTTTCTTGGCATGCACTCTTTCTGAATGCCAACTAAGCTCGTTTGGAACAGATTTTTCGAATGCGGCTTGAGTGCCCTTAGAGCTTCCAACATCCTACGGCTGCATCACTAATCTCGCACCCTCAAACATGAAATCTCTCCTTTACTACTATATACTGCAGTCCCTTCTTGAGAAACTCTGAGGAACCTGCACACATGGAACCTTAAAACAGGCAAAACACATATGATATAAATGTATGTGGACACTGAATGTGTATTTCAATGTTTAATAATTTCCCTCTGTAATGTTTGGACTTCCCTTACTAGTTTCATTAAGGCAGAGGAAGTTGAGTTGGTAGCCAAGCACTTACCTCAGGAATGTTCCAGCTTCCACTGTTCGCATCAATTCATCTCCTCATCGCAGAGCTAGCTGCCTGTTACCGCGATGACCAACTCACGTTTGGCACAAGGTGCCGATTCTTTGAATACTGCAGGTTACGAAATAAAAAAAAAAGCCAATCATTTGGAAAAGAAACACTGAATGATCTCATGCCTATTTTAGGCGGAACATGGTGCATGTTCCTCGAAATGAAATGACTCCATTAAATTACTTCCTTTTTAAAATACTTATACCTATTTCAAAGCCAGTAAATGCTTTCGATTCGAGAAGGCCGAGGAAAGTGTTATTGTTCAAGAGACAATAACAATAATTTCAAAATGGCATTGCACAGAGACTGCTGTTCTTTCAAGAAAATCATTGTTACATGAAGTGTATCCTTTGTAAGCATGCGACGTAAATAAACATTACTGTGGCCTCATCTAGGCTGTTCGACAAGCAGTCGCAGTGCCAAGAAGTATTTTATTTTTGCGTTCTGAGGATTTATAAGCTTAGAGAGGAGTGTCCCTGAATACAGTTATCATGGACAAGTACAAGTAGTGCTCCGTACGTTTCGTATAGCGGCCGTATTGAGGGATGTTATGTAGTTCCTTTATAGCAAATGCTTGCCATTCACTCATTCACACAGATGAATTTCTTTCTAATACAGTTAAAGAAAATAAGTAACCAAATACACTTACTTCATGTGAAACGTAACTGATCACAGAGGTGAATTGTGGCCACAGAAAAGCAACTGAATAATTACAGAACAGTTACTTTACTTCAACGATTTTCCCCATACCACAAATTTGCTGAAACAGCAATAAACTAGCGCTACTTGCTTGAAGTGTTCTTACACGTTAATTTCAATGCAAGGCGTTTCTTTCAAATTATGGCGAACTTAGCAGTGTTTTATTGTGGAGACACTTCGGGCGCACGCATCTGGCTGGTGTGAAGCATTAAAAGAGGTTACGTTTCGATAACATAGGTTTACCCGGGGTTAATCTCCGCAATTTCTTACTAAGTTCCCGATTTACGATGAGAAGTGGTCCTATCAACGCAGATGATCGTTTTTCGCATGCGCTGAGTGGTTGTGAGCCAGGCAGTCTGCAATTAATCAGATTGGACCAGAGAAAGGCAAATTATTTCATTTCCATATTCTCTGTTTCTTTGAGAAGCCTTAACAATATATCATATGCGACCTTAGTGATCCTCGTATTTGTTTTGAGCTTCTGTCTAGAGATTGCCGAAGAGGCTGAAAAGATGGTATCTGGCTGTATTATTTAGGCGTACAATAAAAAGCATATTATTCTTATGTTATGAGAGCTAGCTTGCAACAAGCGCTCCCGCATATAAAAAGTGACATATTCAATGCTTCTTTCCGCCGCTTGCGCCTCGAAAGGGGGGAGTGGTTAGAGTTCTTGCTGATTGCTAAGCTATTGCCCGTCATTACCCAGTGACCAAACAAAGCATACGTTGACGCGGAGCATACCTTGCGACATTAGAGGAGCAGGCAAAACTTTTGAACGGAGCGATACCTCTCTTGTATTCGCGTGTTAGTCAGACTTAATTATTTTCGACTGTAAACCATTTTCGCAAAACTATGTTCAGTCTCGCCAAGGCCAGCGCACTAAGGCATGCGCTGCCGTCGCTTCAGTCCCGTCATCGCAAAACCGAACGCGATTCGATGCGCTTCACTAGCCACACCAAACAAGAGCCCCGCAGCCCTCTCCGTCTTGCCTCACCTGCAACCGCCCGCGCGTGAATGCGACCGACTCCCGAGCGTAACCTCGTATTTCTGTAGCGAAAGCTACATTGGCCACGAACGAGGAGTTTCGCGCGGCAAGAGGCAGAGCCGTTGCCTAGGAACCGCCGTTGCTGGCGGATGCCGCGCGCTCGCCCTCCACTTGGCAATCAAGGAGCAACCAGAAGATTTCTTGTCTTTAATGCAACAACATAACAAGACAACCAGACTAATCTGAGTTTGCAATCAAGATTTAGATGACACATGCTGGGCCGCTCTACTCATCAGAAAAAAAAAAAAAAAACATCGTCTCCACCGGGAATCGAACCTCCATCCCTTGGAGTGGACTTGATTAAATTGGGCTGAATTAGATTTGACTCGATTGGACTGTTTTGGATTGGACAGGTTTGTTTTGATTTAGATAGTATGGTTGGATTAAATTTGGCTGGAATTCACTGTACTTGACTGAACTGGATTTAATTAAACTGGATGGTTTGGATTGGATTAGATTAGACTGGATTGGCTTAGACAGGATTGAAAGGGATTAGATTAGATTGGAGAGGAATAGACAGCCCAGAGCATCACGCATGCTTTCGATACGCACATCATGGCCTAGCTGTGCTAAGCCACGGCAAATTTTTCTAGTTCTTCATCCAGCAAATGACACGTGAGTGCTTCAATGTAAATATACACTATTTAGCATTTAGTGTGTAAGCCTTAAACACGCGCAGTGATGCGCCGGCTCGTGGATCACGACTGACCCCGAGCGTGTTTGTTTACAAAGGTTTTGTATTTGACTGGATGTATACTGCTCGTTCGCACGGCATAAAATGCAAGATGAGCTAACAATGCGTTTTGACGTTTCCCGAAAACTCCAGCAACGTAAGTGCCGGGAACGTCACTAAAAATAAAACACAACAAAATGCGAGTCAATAAAGCCTTACGCCTTGTGCGAGCATACAACGCAGTACGCAAACTGAAATGCACTATAATAAAATAGCTTTTTGTACTAAAATTACATACAGTAGAGAACTTAATACATTAGTTGCGTCCGTCGCTCCATCTTTGATATGTTGAATAAATTAACCTAGACATCGTCGCTGCGTAATTCCGTAATCAATGGTAGGGTAGCGCAACTTCTATCTCCTGACTGGTTGTCTCTCAGCAAGTTAAACGGCAATTGTTTTTTTGTTGAGATAGTATCTCTTAACGAAGCCGAAAGGTAACATTGGCTCACTGAAGGCAGGGATTACGATGAATGTAATTGCATAGTGTAACCGTTTTCATACCGTCATCTCCTGGCTGTGTTCACGGCTGATTTTGCGGCTGTTATAGAACCAAAAACATCACATTATGCAACCTAAAAGGAAACACACACCCAGGAAGATGTTCGTAATTTATTTTAATTTTGTGAATGAAAAAAAATATTGCACTCACAGGATTCGAACACATGTTCTAGAGCTGAGATAAATAGCGTTCATCCACTGCTCTACAGAAGCGACTGGAATTGCGGGCTTTATATGCTTTTTTATTCGTTTTTATTCAATGTACTAAAGATAGCGCGACAGTCGCAACTGGAATGATCAACGGATTACTGCGAGCAATTTTAATCCAGCAAACTATTTTATTGCGCATGCATTCTAGTTTATGTACTGCATTGTATACTCAACAAAGCATATGGTTTTATTGGCTTATGTTTTGCTGTGTTTTATTTTTAGTGTCTGCCCCGCCTTGTGGGTGCAGTGGTTAGGGCGCTTGACTTCTGTGCCCAAGGATGTGGGATCGAATCCAGGCCGCGGCTTCCGGCTTTCGATGAATCACCAACACACGCAGAAGAGGTTGCCATCGCCCTCGCAGCCTCTGACTGCTCCTAAAAATACATCATAACCGACTCGCGAGGAGCTTGTCGGAACGTCCAGCAAGGGTGGACTGCTCCCCTAGCTTACCGCATATACCAAAATTGCAGTCGAGATTCGGATCCTGCGTACCGATCTCTCGTGTGGGCTCCAGGTCACCAAGGTCTCCAAGGGAATGAGACAGCCGCCGCCGCCGCCCGCGTGCTTTCTCTCCGGGCATTTCCCACGGGACCAGACGCGGACCAGGATTTTGATTTCAGCCCAGTTTACAAATTTAAAGAAATATGTGAATATTACAGATCTACGCACCAAACTCTTCCCACCCCGTGCAAAGGGCTGGGGAAGGCTAACGAGCGGGTGCTCCTGCGCCTGCTCACCAATACAATGTTGTGCCCGGCTACTCTAAAACATTTTGATCCGCAATTCGACGGGCTGTGCTCGCACTGTGGGGAGGTGTCTGACACCTACCACATGGTGTGGGCCAGCCAGAAAAACCCATCTTTGCCCCCTATCCCCAACCCCACCCGAGAGAACTGGGAGGCGACCCTGTCCGGCTGCTGTACCTTAGAGGCCCAAAAGGTCTTAACGCAGCGCGCCCGGGCTGCGGCAAACGCCAATGGAGTGCCTGTCTAGGCATCCCACCTAGTGTATATACCTATATGTATTATAATAAATGTTTTCACCACCACCACCACCTTTCGATGAAGGCGAAAAGCAAGGCGCCCATGTGCTATGCTATGTTAGTGCACGTTAAAGAACCCCAGGTGGTCGAAATTTCCGGAGACCTCCACTACGGCGTCTCTCATAGCCTGAGTCGCTCTGGGGCGGCAAACCCCACAAAACTAAACCGTTTTTAATTGACGCACCCGAAATTTCTGTTGCTGCCGTTTTCGGGGACTGACTATAGGCGCTAGCAATACCAAAACTATCCACTTTTTTTTTTCACACCAGTTACACGTTCATTTGTTTAACATTAGAACAGCGCTGCAAGAAGCGTCGTAGTTACTACGTCCCTGCCAGCGCCGGGTTTCCACAAGTGGCACCGTCAGCTGCTGGCTGAGCTCGCCGGACAGGGTCACACGACGCTTCCCGCACAATGAGCACGCACTTTTTGATGTAGCAGTCATCGATTTGGAATCACTACTGCCTACACTCGATGGCCACATGAAACCGCTAAAGCTTCTGAATGTGCGCTTTACAATCACCGAAACTGTAGACGCGTACCTCGTGCACTCGCGCTAGGGCTACTCGTCGCGGAACGGCCGGCATTTCGGCGCCGATTGATATTTCTGGCCAAGGTCATTGCTGATGAGACGGGGGAGCATATAAGATGTAGCTGCGTGTTTTACGTTTGCTAACACAGCTAAGCTACAGACAAACGCAGCTGTGAAGACCATGAACACATCTGCTGTCAAGTTCGCACTCAGCCTCCGACCTGACCAAAGAGATCGGACGCATGGTTAGTTCTGTCGGCGTCGCGGGGCCGAAAATCTCACAATACGGCGGTAGGCGACCGGTGGTAGTTCCCGCTTCTTTGCAGGTGTAATGCGACAAGGAACACAGCCAATGACTGTGACCTCACCTTATGCTGACGAAAACATACCTTACTCTATATAGGTGTTGTGCAGTAACATCCTCATCAAGCACTTCTGCATGAGAGACGATGACTGTGTCAGTTGTTCACAGAAGAAAAAGAGACGTGTCCTTTATTATTGCAGCCTGCAATGCAGACTATTTTTTACTGCCTATTCTCTTGTGATATCACACGAGCATTTCTAAATCACGGTCGCTTTCGATGGGAGGAATTTGCCGATTCCGATCTCTGTCGCGTTTTTTTTTGTTGTTGTAATATGCACCGCGCGCTAGGCACTAAAACTGCGTGTAGAAACACAGGCTTGCATATTATTCACAGAAATATATAACGGCAATGCATCGAAAGACGCTGTCATCGGCCCTTTAAATACGACGGGTTACTTTTGAATTTGGGGCGTTCTCAATGGCCCTCAATGCAAATATTTGTTTTTCGTACTGCCTTATGCGCCTTTCCGTTTTTCTTGCTGCAACAGCGTCAAGTCCCGCTCGACAGAAACTCTGGCATCGTCGACGTCGGCCCTGCCGGCATAGTTGGCAGGTGCCATTGCCGCGCATTGATTGGCCGGCAGGTTGTGTGATGTCATGAGATGCTACATCAAGTTGGCAGGAGCTGCAAACACGGGTAGCCCTTATGAGATGGAAGAGTGGCATGAGAATCGAATCCACGGGGACTCTTGAATCTCAGTTCAGGCATGTTACCCCTAGGCCACGCATGCACATCAATGTTGATTGGTTAGAGCATGGCTTTATATGTAGGTCTGGCTGCCTCACATGTACTGTTGCAGTTTACGAACTGTATGCGAATAACATGTGTGATATGTGAGGCTAAAATTGCTGATACATTGGTTTGGCTAGTAGCAAGACGCATACCCGCGCACGAAGATTCAAAAATAGTTTGGTTTGGTTTTAGTGGGTTTAACGTACCACATCATTGTTTGATTTGGTTTGGTTGATTGGTGACCTAGGCAGGAAAAGTAGAAAGGCTTGATAATCAATATGCAGAAGACTAAGGTAATGTTCAATAGCCTAGGGAAGGAACAGCAGTTTACTTTAGGTAGCGAAGCCCTGTAAGTAGTAGGCGAACATGTCTACTTCGGACAAGTAGTAACCGCGGATACGGACTATGGATAGGAAATAACAATAAGAATAAGAATGCGATGGAGTACATTAGGCAAGCACTCGCAGAATATGACTGGCAGCTTACCGGTATAGCTCAAGAGGAAAGTATACAACAGTTGCATCTTAAATGTACTGACCTATGGTACTGAAACGTGGAGGCTAACGAAGAGGGTTCTACTGAAGTTGAGGAGAACGCAAAGGGCTATGGAACGAAAAATGGTATGGGGAACAATAAGAGATAGGAAGCATGCAGAGTAGGTCAGATAAATAACTCAAGTTACTGACATTCTGGTGCAAATCAAAAAGAAGAAATGGGCATGGGCAGAACATGTAGTACGAAGAGAGGATAACCGATGGTCGCTTAGGGTAGCAACCTGGATTCCAAGGGAAGGAAAGCGTAGGAGGGGGCGGCAGAAAGTTAGGTGGGCGGATGAGGTTAACACGTGCGCGGGGTCAAGTGGATGCAGCTAATACAGGACCGGGTTAATTGGAGAAATATGGAAGAGGCCTTCGCCCTGCAGTTGGTATAGTCAGGAGGCTGCTGCTGCTGCTGCTGCTGCTGCTGCTGATGATGATGATGATGACGACGTGCCAAAGTGACTGAGGTCATGAGAGAGGCCGTAGTGGAGGACTCCGGAACTTTAGACTATCTATGGTTTTTTGACGTGCACTGATATCACACAGAATACGGACGCCTTGCTTTTCGCTCCATTGAAAAGCAACCGCGGTCTGGTTTCGATCCCGCAACCTTGGGCACAGTAGTCGAGCGGCCTAGCCACTGCACCACCACGGTGTTACGGTCCTGAAATGAAGGCGCATACAGGAGTCGTTAAATGCCATTGTATCCTTTACGGTAAAAGCCAAGTGTTTCATAGTTTTGTAGACGCAGTGCATTAAAGGTACCGTTATTCAGTAAATCTGGCGTCGGAGCTGTGAGCAAAAAATTACGGGCATTGTGCGGCAAGTGGTAGCTGGTCCGCATGGCTTCGCCGCACGCTGATTCTGCGGTGGTTTGTGCGACATAATGAGGCCATATGAGATCGGGAATTTGGGAGCAGCTGCCAACTCAGGTTACTCATTTGAAGTTGGAAGGCGGGACAAAAATCAATAATCAATTGTTCTTGCATTCCCAGGCAGACACACTACTACTACGCCACGCACGCACATTTATACGGCTTGATTTAAAGCGGGGAGTTATAAGTGGCGTATCAGCCTTAGGCTATAGCGGCATACCCTTAAGGTTGATATTAAGTGTACCCCTATATTTTTTTTTCTCGTGCCGGTCATCATATTACACGTACATTGGCTTTCATATTAGACAAATAACTGTTAATTCATTATTTCCTTGTGATTTGTGCCTGATGAGCATGAAAAATTCCCCTTAATGACATTTTGTCAATGACTGCAGGATGAAGTGCATCTTCATTGCGCTTGCTCGTCCTGTACTGACGTCGTTTGCACGATCATGGGCCTACGGAATCATGTGCGTGATGCTCTCTCCAATGTTTCAAGATGTTTGTCAACTTCAGACAAAATGGTTCGTTTTTTTATCACAGACAAATGAGCTTCACGTGATCGGTGCCATTGTAGGAAAAACTAGCTTGAATGGAAATGAAATTTAGCATTGAAGATATGTGCATAATACCCACAGTTCAGAAGCTCCGTCTAGAGACGTGCAAATGGCCTGACCTTCACCCGGTATGTGCAGATGATGCAGAGCGGCCGCTGATCAAGTTTCCTCCCGACCCCCAGCCCTGCGGCACCAACGAGGTGTGGAAGCAGTGCGTGAGTGGCTCATGTGCAGAGACGACGTGCAAGAAGCGCACCATAGGTCCTGCCTGCACCGCCGACTGCAACTACGGCTGCTACTGCGCCGAGGGATTCTATCGGAACGACGAGAGAAATTGCGTCACAGTGGATCAGTGCCCTCCTGAACAAGGTGGAGCAGGTATGTCCAAACGGGTTAACACGCAAAAACTGCCACGAAGGTATGTTGGCTCTTTAACAGTAATATGTTCTGTCTGCAGCTACGGCTAGCCAGTCTGCACATAAAGTCGTGCAGCGTTCCAGAAAAAAGGGGGAATTGAGTTTAATGATAGGACAGATACAGATGTGCTCCGATGAACGATAAAGTGACTCTGGCAACCTTTTTCACGCTATTGAAAGATAAGGGAAAGAAACAAATATTTAGTGCATATCAAAGGTTAAAGTGTCGTAGTATCATAGTGAAATGAATTGCTTAAACTCGAACTATAGACAGATCCACAGACACTGTCTGGGACTGCCGTAGCGCCAAGTCGGTATGTAGCACACGAAGTCCAGAACAGACAGTTTATACGCTTAAACATCTGAGCTGGAATCAAGAAGAAATTGGCATGGGGCGAACATGAACATCATTAGGCGAACAGCTAACAATTTTTCTATTGTGGTGCCGGAACGGGTTCTAATAACAGGAAAACATTGTCTGCAATGCAGCAGGTCAGGTTGACAGAAGGAGCAAAAGTTGCCCGCGCCAGGCTAAGTGCCTAATTAAAAAAATGGATCCGTGTAAGATATAACCATGGCAGGGGTGCTCTGCTTCGATTATTATGTGATTGGCGCTGAGGACGGTCACCCAAAAATATACGATTGCTGAAGACTAACGTAAAGGACGTCCATCGAATCCTAACTGAATCACAATGGCTGCCAAAGCTTTAGAGCTGGCACCGGTTTTGGAGGGAGATCTGTGGTAGCATTCTCGATCTAGTACCGGCATCTCCGATGTGAAGATTGCACACTTGTCGGAAATTTGTTTTACGCGTGCTGCTTTTTTACAAACAACTTTAGTACAAGTATGCATTTTCAACGATTTGTGCGGAGGATTATGACGAAACGGCCACACATGATTGAGTGACGCTGGCGGAAACCTTAAAGGGCTGCCTCGAAGCTGACAAAAAACTCCGCGTTATAGACGTCACAGCACTGTTGGACTTTCGTGTTGTCCGCAATACTTATACATATTATTCGGTTTTGCTGGTATAATAATGTGTAAATAATGTAGGTGGTAGGATAGTTAGAGAGGTTACCGTTCTAAGGAGACGAAATATTTGACTAAGAGACGCCAAAGTATGCAAGCTTCCAGTCCAACAAACCAGATATAATTGGCAGCGATCTCAAAGCTAATCAATAAGCGGAAGGTGGCCGATATAAGGAAGCAGAACATGGATAAAATTGAGCATGCCGTAAAGAACGGGGAAGCCTTAAAGGGGTGAAGAAGAAATTGGCCATATGCAAATATCAGATGTATGGGCTAAGGGACAAGGCGGGCAACGTCATCACAAATATGGACAACATAGTAAAAGTAGCCGAGGAGTTCTATACTGATCTCTACAGTCACCATAGTAGTCAGGACACTAATGAGATTGGCAGAAGGAAAGTGCAGTCAGACGTTCCGCCAGTGACGAACAACGAGATTAAGAAATCTTTATAAACTATGAAAAGGGCGAAAGCACTTGGAGAGGATCAGGTAACTGAAGACTGACTGAAGGATGGGGGGATATCGTGCAAGGAAAATCGCCACCCTGTATGTGCAGTGTCTGCTGTAATAGACAGTACTGGAACCATAGAAGAACGCAAACATTATCTTAATTCATAAGAAAAGGGGCGCTAACGACCTGAAAAATTACAGATCAATCAGATTGCTTTCTGTTACGTGTAAGGTATTTCCTAATGTAATCGCTAATAGAGTCAGGACAACCTTAGACTGCAATCAAGCAAAAGATGAAGCAGGTTTTCGGAAAGGGTACTCTACTATCGATCGTATTCATACCATCAACCAGCTGATATAAAAAGCTCAATATATAACGAGCACTTATACATAGCATTCATTGATCACGAAAAAGCATTTGGCTTAGTAGAAACCTCGGCGGTGATGCAGGCATTGCGAAAGCATTATGCAGACGAGCCGTACGTGAAAGTACTGGAAGATGTATATAGTGGCTGCACAGAGCCATAGTTCTGCATAAATAAAGTAGAAAAATTTCTATAAGGATAGGTGTTAGGCAAAGGAGATACGATCTCCCAAGTACTAATCACAGCTTCCTTAAAAGAAGCATTCAGATACTTGGAATAGGAGCAGTTAGGGATAAGGATAGATGGAGAATACCCAGGGACTCCGGAACATGTTTTTGAGGGGGGGGGGGGGCACAAATTTGGCAGGTCATAATTGTTATTTTTCAGGTAATTTTGATTTTATTTTATATTTTAATTTTGTTTTATTGTTATTTTATCATTGTATCTGATATTTTTAGTTAAATTTAGCCACAAATTTAAACTATGTAAATTTAGTTTTACGCAATTTGAATGCATGTTTTATCCCTAAAAAGAATAGGGCCATGAATTGTTCGCAAATACGGCCTTCAGAAACACCATCGCACTTTATACTTTCAAAATACTCGTTACTATACTCACTCAAAATTACCAACATGATTCAAGTTCAACCAATCGAAAGGCTGGTTTAAGAGAATACATAACTTTAGGGAGCCAACAAAAGGTTATTTAAGGGTCCCAAAAACAACTTGCCTTCAGGTTATTTGCAAGAAAAAATTGGGTTGTTGGCTAAAGTGTGCCCTATTCTTGCAATCTGTCCATTTTCCCGCCAACGAACGAAACTGGGGCAAAGAAATGAAAAAGGGCCTTAATTTGGTATGAAATATATATATAAAAAAATCCTTAGTTCAAAGAAGTAAATGCGCGAACAATATACACTTGAGTTAAGGAAGTTCGCACATGGCCTGTTTCAATCCCCTGGTTCTTGCTCATCAACTGTGGTCAGTCATTCAATACTTGTTTTTTTTTTTTTTTTTTTTGGAGAGTATTAATTTAGTTCACGCAAAAAAAAAGTTTTCAAAATGGTGGCAATCCATGCTAGCTCATTTACAACACAGTCTACATTTTAACGTCCTAGAATTTGAGCTCTCATAAAAGTGATTTTAGTGTGAGCAGTGGGAAGGGGGGGGGGGGGGAATAAAAGTTAGGGGGCGACCGCCTCCTCTGCCCTTCCGGTTCCGGAGTCTCTGAGAATACCCCAGTAATCTGTGATTCGCTGATGACATTGTCTTGATAAGTAATTCAGGGGATGAACTGCAAAGAATGCTTGATGTCCTAGTCAAGAAAATAAGAAAGGTAGGCTTGAAAACCAATATGAAGGAGACTACGGTAATGTTGACCAGCCTCGGGAAGGAACAGCACTTTACGTTATAGCGAAGCACTGGAAGTAGTAGGAGATATATGTCTACTTAGGACAGGTAGTAGCCGCAGATCCAGACTATGAAAGGGAAATAACAAGGAGAATAAGATTGGGACGGAGCGCATTTGGCAAGCACTCGCAGGTTATGACTAGTAGCCTACCGTTATCGCTCAAGAGAAAAGTATACAACAGCTGCATCGAGGCTAAAGCGTGGAGGCTAACTAAGAGGGCTCTACCTAAGTAAAGGACTACGTAGAGGGCTATGGAACGAAAAATTGTTGGGGTAGCGTTAAAAGACAGGAAGCGTGCCGAGTGGGTTAGGGAAATAACTCAAGTTACTGATATTCTAGTCGAAATCAAGAAGAAGAAATGGGCATGGGCAGGACATGTAGTCCGAAGAGAGGATAACCGATGGTCGCTTAGGGTAACAAACTGGATTCCAAGGGAAGGAAAGCGTAGCAGGAGGCGGCAGAAAGTTAAGTGGATGGATGAGGTTAAGAAGTTCGCAGGGGTAAAAGTGGATGCAGCTAGCACAGGACCAGGCTAATTGGAGATATATGGGAGAGGCCTTCGCCGTGCATATGGTAAAGTCAGGCTGCTGCTGCTGATGATGATGATAAAATTAAAACACCAGAAACTAAATATTCATTGAAGGCCCCGCCGACAACCACATATGGAAGTACAAAGAAGGCCGCCGGCCACAATCCGAAATAAGGTAATACTCAGATTATACTCCGTACCTTGTGCAGCTTCTTGCTATGGGAGACTGCAGGTGGTTCGTGATCCCTAAACTTAGTTTGAATGGACTAAAATCTAAAAAAAAAGACAATAATATGACCGTGGCAAGGATTCAAAGGCGGCGCTGCTGCCTCGTGAAAGGGGCAAGTATTTAAAATTAGTTAACTTTAGTTTATTTAGAGCGCTAGAAAAAGCTATCCTTGACAAGATTTCGTGTGCTATTTAATATTGTCGGCTCAATGCTAGTAGCTTTCTTGAATATCTTAAAATGCTGGTGAGTACAATTGTATAGCACTCACTATATTAGAGTTCGGCGGCCATAGTTGAGATTGACATCAAAAAAGTACTGACAATAATAGAATCATTATTAAGAAATCGCCTGTGATCCTACGGGCAGGAAATTGGTCATATCCAGCTCTATACTCTGAGATAACGGTCATATTACAGAGTAATGCTAGAAAATCTTACTCTGTGACTGTGTAATAAGCCAGGTAGTCGACTCTGATGTTTTGTGTAACTCACGTGCGTCACGAAATCTGACTAAATACATTGCAGTTATGTCTCCGTTGTAAAAATCGGTGGTAGGTGCCACTCAATACAAAAACCGAAAGTTTAGAGAATTTGAAATTTCAGTCTCTCAAAAGGTAGTTTCGCGGGAAACTATTCCAAATATACTTTTATCGTCAGTCGGAACCTACATAATGTTGGTGGAAGTGCCACGCATTGCCATACACTGTGCTGTAGAGGTAAACGTCGATGAGCTTTTCTTCACTGTGCTGATGTCAAAGCCATTTTAATCTCTTGCGCAGGGAGGCGACCGTGCGGTGCGAACGAGGAATGGAAGGAGTGCGTGAGCAGCTCGTGCGCTGAGGCCACCTGTGACCACCGCACCATCGGTCCCGAATGCACTCTAGACTGCCAACGAGGGTGTTACTGCTCCTCTGGCTTCTTCCGCAACGCCCAGCGGGAATGCGTCCGCGAAGACCAGTGCCCTACTGCGTAATGTCAGCGCTGTATCTTTGTCGGTAAGAAATTTTGCCATATTATTCCTTACATGAGCGCTATTTCTTTGTGGGTTAGCACTTTATTCCGAACCGGACATGGTCATTCCGATAATGAGCTCAATCCCCGAACGAACGATTATTCCAGTTTATCATTCATACTTACTATAATAGAAGAGACATCTGGGCGAGTTGGTATGGTGACATGATAGAAAAACAGCGCAACAGACGTGGACGGAGGTGAAGAACAAACAGGACAGGCGCTGAACTCACAACTGAAGTTTATTGAAAGGAACACAGATATATAACCCAGCCAAGCAGCACCAAACCGAACAATAAACAAGAAAATCACGATGACCTCACACACACACCACGTTCAAGAAACTCAACCTCATACTTACATTTTCCGGTATGAACTCTATACCGGTGCAGTATGAACCTTTTAAACTTTATAGAAGACGTGTCACACCGGTATTTTAATTGATCAAACAGGTTCGGTAGAAACCGATTTGGCGCGATATTAGTTTAGCGAAGCTCGTGGCTTGCTGCGTCTGTTATGAAATTCCTTCACTGTTTGAAAACTCACCCTGAACTTCTTACAAAACCTTCTCATTGGTAGAGATTGTCCTATATCTGTCTTGAAACTCCCGGTTTCGTTAACAAAGGTCACATGGCCTCGTGGTGTCAGCACTTCGCCAGCGCATGAGTGCATGACCAGATCACGAGAACTTAGCAACGTCATCAAAATCTGCAGTTGATATGCCGGGGGTGGTGGTTGATAGGTTACATACAGTGGAGTTGATGGGCTGGCCAGCTCTATGATAACTTACTATAACTGTAACTTATTCGGCTCAACAGGTTCTCTGGCTTTTGATTGGCTGTCGCATCATCAACAGATTCGCAACCTCAGCCAAACAATATTGCATAGTGCTTATATATAAAGTAAAGCTTCTGCGCTGTAGCAACACCATCACCTCCTCAAATGGGCAAATCCGCATTCTTGGCCTGCCCATATCAAGCTGCAACAGCCCCCAGAAATGGGTTCATCAGTTACAACGCCTTTGGCCAGCACTGCTACATACTATTCATCGCCTGTCCATCCGGCACGGCGGTGCGCTGCAGCATGCCTGCCGAGCGATGGCCAGAGCAGCGGCCTTCGGAAAAATCCTCTATGGCACACCCGTCCTCCAAATGTCGAAGACTGACTTCGCTAAGGTCGAACGCCTTCATCGCGCAACACTACGCACTATTACCGGTCTACCTAAGCACACTCCTATAGCCGAACTTGAGCGTTTGGCCGCTCTTCCACCGCTCACTGCCATCGTTACCGAGTCACAGACGCGTCATCGAAATCGTCTAGAGAACACTGTCCAGGGGCGTCGCCTGCTGGCCTGGGACGAACAGCGTAACGACAAAGCACCAGCCCTATATGCATCACTTCCCCCTTGGGAGATGCCAGTAGTCACACGCGTCCATCGCCGACCTATAAACCGCGATTTTGACATTCCCCGGGAGCTCCTCGCTGCCCATCACCGACATGAGCAAATCCCTGATACGACTGACATATACACCGACGCATCGATTACAAGCGAATTCGCATCTATGGCCTGGGTATGCGATGACAACCCTTCCCTTTCAGGCGCTTATGCCTGCCATCTACCTCAAGGTACCCCTCTTCACGCTGAACTCCTCGCGATTTGGGGAGCCTTGTCAGGAGTGTCCTGCACCGGAACTGGGTCAATATGTATTCTTACTGATTCCTTTGAAGCTTACAAGAAAATCGCTACTCCGGGTTCACAAGATGCAGCAGCTACGGCTATACAGCGCCTCCTTAAACGCCACCAACTCTCGACCAGAACTGTCGCTATTCACTGGACCCCAGGTCACTCGGACGAATCAGGGGGCAATGCGGCGGCACACGCCGCGGCTGCCTTGGCAGGTGGGATGCCCACTTTTACTTCTCCACCCCCCTTGCTTTATCCTTATTCGACCTTGGGCGGGCAACTCACCCCTTCTCTTGCCCTTATGCACTATACTCGGATCAGTCTTCGTAGCCTCAGTCAGCATCGCATGCAGGTGGCCACACCAGACCCACCTTTTACGAGAAGAACCCACCTCACCCGAAGTCAAGAAGTATTTTTGAATAAGCTCATCACCCATGCGGCTTACACGTCACGTCTTATGGCCCGCTGGCGTCAGTATACGGAGAAAATGATTACGTGCCTTCACTGTACGACTCTAACCTGCGGCGGCATATCTCATTTACTTTGGGATTGCCCTGCTTTTTCTACTGGACGCCCCGAGATCGAACCCTACCGCCTGAACTACCGTTCCCTTCTACAAACTGATGCTAACACACAGATGATATATGCCAAGTATGGCTCCTTTAGTGGATTATTAAAACACAGATGATATTTGCCAAGTATGGCTCGCTTAGTGGCCTGGTTAGAGCAATGTGATTCGAGTGACGACCTAAACAATGAAGATTATGTCTACTCCCCTTTATCCCCATCCATGGCCATGAGCCTTCCCATTCAATAAAGGACATTCAATCAATCAATAAAAACATTGGTCAAGGCCGAATCACGCCGCATCGCGATCCAAAGGCCGCTCTCTATACACCATCTATGCAGCGTTCGTTCAGTGCAACAACTAATTAACCGCCCCTGATTATTTTTACCGCGACAACTTTAGTACACCTATGTTGAAAAACAATTTTTCCAGCGGCGTTGTCTTTGGTGTCAGCATCACCCTTTTGGAGCATGGCAGCCTTAGAAATCACAATCTATGCCCCTGGCAGGCTTATCGTTAGCACCCCCACTGGGGGAAGATCGTCCAGGTATCGGCTTAACCGCATGAATCATCGCATCCTCTAAATATCCCAATCATGCCGCTGGCAGTTGTTATGGCAGGTGCAGTAGCACTCCGGTTCTCATTTCTCGCCCACTCGTGGAGGTCGCCGGATGTGTCTTTTTTGTGCTTGGGTTGTTTGAAGGCATGAGAACAAACGGCGTATTCCAGTCGGAAGGAGCTACCGATACGGCCAGTTTGTTTCTTTTCAATGGCTGAATTGGGAGTTGTAAACACAGGAACCATTGCGCCCCCTTTAAAGCCTCACTCCCCTGAAAATTGCCAGCATGCCGCTGGAAGATGGTACTTCGCAGGTAAAATAGCTGGCCACTCACATGTCGCTCGTGCAGTTTATTACTACACAATAAATGATTCAGGAGCGATTATTACTCTAAATATTTGTTTATTTAGATAAGCTATAACCTAATCGTGCAGAACACTGTATAAACGTTGAGCTCGCGAGCATATATATCATTCGCATCTCACTGAGCATGCGTGAATTTTTGACAAAGGTCCTCAATCGGTGTATACCACTAAAATGTTTACTCCGCTCAAGTAAGAGCAGAACAGGCTTTGTAGGTAGGCCCAGCAACACCCTCTAAGTGCACCAAAACGTTTTTCTTGGCATACCCCATGCCATCCCTTTGTCCAAATCATTGAAGGAATAATTGATATCCCTGTCTTAAAAAGACATAGTGCCACTACACCGATTTTCGCCCTCGAGAATTGTGCTGTAACACTGAATGCACTTGGCGTGAATTAACAATACAGTTTCTGAGTGTGTTGTTGAGACTGGCAATGCTCATAGTGGGTGTGCGGATGCAGACAGCTGTCAAGTCAAGAGGATTCTTGACTTCCAAGACCACGTTACGTGGACAGGTTTGCCAGTGTAGCGTAGCTGACTCCCAGTCGTTTCCCCTTAGGTACCAACCACGCACAAACCTTTTCAATATTCGAAAATACAAGTGTGCACTTGGCACACATCTTTGAGGCGAAAGAGGCCAGAAGTTTTACGCATAAAGCAATGGCGTTTCGCGTCATCTTGTCTAATGCAATAGATTATTGTGATATTGTTGCATCTTGCAAGTGAACCTTTATCCATTTATTGTGTTATACCCAAAAAAAAAACGGCGGGCGAAGAGAGCATTGTTGCCGCCTTGCAATGAATAAGAGCCAGTAAGGCAACGTTACTCATAAAAAGTAAAAGGTAAATATTGTTACGGGGCCTCAAGCCGATGAATAGAGAACAGAAAGAGATATGGCCGATGACTGACATGATTTAATGAATCGCGGTGGGCCTAGCGCGAACGCTCCTGCCTGTGCCACTGCCCGCTTCTTCCTCATCCATAACATTACCCGAGGCCACCGAGCTTTCACTGTAACCGAGCGATCATCCCGATCGTGGACGAGGAATTTTGTAGATGTCGATGTGACCTATTGCATGGCGATGGGCATGACTGTATTGCTGGAGAGGAAGAGAACGGCTTACCGCCACGATGGTCCACGGATGAAGCCTGGCCCAGGACGCTTTCGGGCCACATGTCGTCAATAATCGATGATCGCGAGGCGCACGCACTGTATGACATGGGTGGGGGGATGTCCTAATATGTGGCGTCGTCTTGGATTGTTGGAGTCTTCTAGTGAGCGTCTCGGCACTACGGTCATGAGGTCAGTCTGGTGTCTCGTATTGTCCTCTGGCCGTGTAGGTGGCGTCTCGGGTCGGTGTATGACTTGGTCTCTCCTTCGTCTTTTCGTGCGATTGGGGCGAGGGACCAGACGAAGGAACGGCAAGGTAGGGTCGGGTCCGGCAGGCTGGGGAACAGCGAAGCGATGCGTTCCATGGAACCCGCTGTCGACGCCGACGCAGACAGAGATCGCCGAAGCTACAGGTTAGGATGCCGAGTTATCACGACGTACCCGGCACATCCTGTTAAATGTTGCGGGGTGGCAAGCCGATGAATACAGGAGAATAGAGAGAAGATGACCGATGACTGTGACATGTTTTAATGAATCGCGGCGAGATTGGCGCCAGTTGTTGTTGATGATGATGATGATGTCCTCTGTCAAAATGGCACATAGCCGCGGTGGGTGATTGGTCAGGGTACATTGCAGGTACAAAATATATACAGTGAAGGAGTAGAGTATTTAGAAATATAAGGTTAAATAACTAGAATTTGGAAAAATAAACAGGAAAAGAAAAAGCAATGAAATCTCATTTAGCATAGAAATTTGCCTGAGCATGTAATGTAATCATGAACAGAATTGCACACTAGTTTTAAGGGATATCCAGTGGCGCTTGGCCCGAAGGAGAGGAGAGCTAGAACGGTTAGAGGAAGCCCTCATATAGAAAGTGGAGTCGCTGAGTAAATTTTGCGTAGAGACGCGAAGCACTGGCAGAAGAGGACAAAATGGTCTATGGATTCGATTTCTCCACAAAACTCATAAAGGTTAGTAACGGATAGACCCAAACGACATAAATATAGATTTAGTTGCGGCATTCTGCAGCGCAAGAGAGTCATAGACACCTCACATTGCCTCGAACTACAAATGCACGCACGCCAAGGCCATTTTAGTTGTTGGTAATCCGCTGCAGAAAGGAGAGACTCGTGGCGCAGATAACGAAGACGTTGAAAATTTTGAAATCGTGCTAAAGTTAAGTAGACGGTATTAGGTATGCACGCAACAAGAGGTCCACCAAGAGCGGTCTTCACTAAAAAATCTGCCTTCTCCTTAGATGTAATCCCACAGTGGCCAGGGACCCGGTGAAAACGCATTTCAGTGATATGAAGGGGAACAATAAAAAAAAAAGGTTACGCAAGAGTAGAGTATCCCTAGAATTTTCAAGTGCTGCCAACACGGATACACTGACACAAAGCAAAATAACCTTGGATATATTACTAGGAATATTTGTTAAGGGCAACTCAATGGTCAGAAACGCAGCAGCAGAAATAGGCGTATAGTCAGCAACTACAAATGAATAACTCCAATCAAGAGCCCGGGAGTGTATACCAATAGCTGCTTTTTCTTTCTGCTGGGAGGAATTGTTAGAAAATAGCAATATGGCTCAGAAAATTGTCTAGATATTCCTCTATAAGGGCATTTAATACATTGGCAGACAATTCTTATCATTCCCTGGGAGGGTGTTATCAAATGAGATTACAGTATTAGGCCGCCGGTATTTACCTTGTATTAAAGAATTTATTGATATGGAAAGTTTTGACAGCAGAGAATTGGTAAACACAACCTGAGGGAGCCTATACTTAAGTCAAATACTATCAAATAAGAATGATGGATTCGAAGTGAATATGGGGTTAGCCAATCCAGGGAATATGTGGCGTCGTCTTGGGTCGTTGGGATCTTCTGGTGAGCGTCTCGGCAGTAGGGTCATAAGGTCAGTCGGGTCACTCGTAGTGTCCGGTGGTCGTGTGGGCAGCGTCTCGGGTCGGTGAATCATTTAGTCTCGATTTCATCGTGTCTTGTGAGAGGGCGTGGGACGAGACGAAGGAACGGCAAGGTCGGGTCGAGTCCGGCAGGCTGGGGAAGAGCCAGGCGATGCGCTCCATGGAACCCGCTACCGACGCCGACGCAGACACAGGGCGCCGAAGCTCCACGCCAGGATGCCGAGTGATGATGACGTACCCGGCACCTCCAACCAAATGTTACGGGGTGGCAACCCGATGAATACAGGAGGACAGAAAGAAGATGGCCGATGACAGTGACATGATTTAATGAATCGCGGCGGGCCTAGCGCATGCGCGACTGCCAGCACCACTGTCCGCTTCTTTCTCGACCGTAACAATATTAACAAATATTTTACTGTCGTTGGTCTTCTAGCAGCCATTGAGGAGCGGTGATATTTATCCGCCTTGAAAATTCTAACCTGCGTACATCAGGTCTTGGTCTGAATGTGACGAAATATTATTCACTTTAGATTGAAGATGATGATTTCCTCTTTTCCACTGGCCTTCTAATGTTGGTTCTTGGATGCGTGTGCCGCTTTCCAGCGGTGCTAATTCCGGATGTTCAGTTAGCATTACTTGTCACATTAAATAAACCATTTTTCTTTACCAAAACTGCTTTATTACTTGGCAATACCATAATAATCATTAGCCCAGCTTTCCACGCTTAGTGACTAATAACCATTTAGATAGACTTTGCTTCTTATAGCAATTGTTTCAGTGGATCCGGGTGCCAATCGGTCATACGATGCTCTAAGGAGGCGTACGTCCAGTGTACCTTCTTATTATTAAGCGACAGTGTCCTAATCAATATATCGCCCTTACTCCAATCGTATGATAATTAAACTTGATATTGCAGATTGCATTCCTATTTCCTTAATGCACAGTGAAGCTCCCGAACTTGATGTTCAAGTTTCGAAACATACAAATCCAAACGTATAGATTTTGTTAGCGCTATCAGTGACGCAGATTGGTCTTTGTGCTTTTCGGCGAAGGATCGGCGGGCAATAGAATGTTTTTTCCGCCTTTGTTCTCTTTGCATCTCTGAATGTTCAGCATTAGTTGAACGTTAATACAATTGCAAAATTGTACACTTATCTGTCAAATACTTTAATAAGTGTATGTGTAAAACAACAAAGAAACAGCTTTTAATGCTTCTTCAGCTGCTCTCTGCAATGAATACGCCACTGTCCTAAATACCCACTGAAGCATATAAAAAAATCTTAATATGAGCAGGAGTAATATAAAAATATTAATGACGCCTAAAAAGTAATAAAAGCTATTTTATTCTGCGCAAATGGCGCTTATAATAATTTAGTTTCAGTGACACTGTCTTCTCTAAGCCATTTGACATCGGGAATGCTTTTCCTGGCTTCCTTCTTGAACCTCTAAACAGGCTTTCACAGACCTCAGAAATTGAATCCCAACCAACTGATAACGTTTTTTTTTCTTTTTCCTTTATACTCTCGCAAAATAAAATTGATAATGACTTGCCTGAAGGACATCAATCCGATTCAATTCCGAGCCGTTGCATGGGCCTGTGTCGCGCTAGATCTTCAAGGTGCCGAAGGCACGTGCTGTCCACCTTCCGAACTCCGAACTTTTCTTTCAATAAAAAAGTTGTACTTCCTTCCTTCGTCAAGAACAGTAGCTGAGGACTACGCGAGATATACTTATGACACTTGAAACTTTTTGGTAACATGGTTTCTGAACCACTTTGCAGATTATTAATCTCATCTTATAGAATGTTTTTTTTTTCTGCTCGCCTTAAAACAGAGAAGTTGATTCGTTTTCTCGAAAAGCCACGGGAAATCTCTATCCTTCTCTATATATATTTCACCACCTCTCCATGAGATAACTGGCAATCTGATAGTTCATCGACTCGACAAATATCTAAATGTATTTAATATATTTCCCTAGTGTAAGCTATTCGGTCTAGCAGTTAGGCTAACTCGCGCTGGTCTCTTTGACTGAATGTATTAGGCACACCATTGATAATTGCGGCTTGCTTTCTAGAACTGTTCGAGAAATTTCGAATCAATAATGAAGAACTTACGTCGTCTTCTCCGGCCATTTTGCCCTAGATTCAGTGAATTAAAGCCAGAACATTATTTTTTTTTCCTGCATATTCAAATAACTTCATATTTTTTCTCAACTGCTGATATTTTGTCTTCTTTTAAATGTTTATCGCCTTAGTTATCGTGATGTATATTTTTCCTTTTTCTTTGTCGGGCACTGATATGCAATGTTATGTATTTCATATTCTTTAACTCTCTATGAAGTCATTATTTCTGTCGTTTCAATGATATATCTAAGGTCCTGGTAAAGTCCCCATAATATGGGTACCTCGTCTGCATATTTATGTATTCTGTAGAAATGTTCGAATTGATAGTCTTTGTCTTGCATCTGAAAACAATGTACCTCAGCTTAACTTTTAACGTGGCCAACATGTAGTGACTGACCTTTAGGGTTGACAGAGTATACGACACATGAGGGCAAAAATATTGCAAAACATTTTTAACAAGGCCAATTTTCTACTTTATATGTCCAGGATCAGAAGAAAGGATGGAGATCTATCGCCGCTCGCTACATTGGCCGACCAGCCGAAGAATCGATGGAAGAAGTGCGATTGTCCATTGTCACCAGATCCGGCAAAACATAAAATGCACCCAGTAAAATGCATATCTCTGGCCAATGCTTCTTTATTTCCTTTATTGAGGAGATGGACTACTGTATGCTTGTAATTATGTGGAAAACCATGATTCTAGCATCCCTATAGCCATGTTACTGAACGGATTACCTGTGCTAAAATCGCTGCGATGGTAATTGCACCGTGTTGTTATCGCCTTAGCTCTCTTCTCTTTGGGGATGGTAATGAAGAACTTCAACATTAGATTATGGTCGCTGAAACCTGGTATGTTACTTCTGACCCCAATTCTGGGTTTGAGTAGATACCTTAACCTAATATCTTAATTGCATATCTGAATATCCTAATATATCAATATATCTTAAATATCTTGACCGCAGTTTGCGCTATTCGTGTCAGATATGTCACAATTTGCGTGAGGTTAAAACGCGAACATCTGTCTTTATTTATTTGCAAGTTAGCGGAATTGATGGTATTCCAGCTGAGTTGCTTCAAAACCTCAACCACGACGCTGTTAACACACTGCATACATTATGTCAAAAGATTTGGACAACCCTGCAGTGGCCACAGGATTGGAGGAGGTCAGTTTACATCCCCATTCCAAAGAAAGGCAGTGCCAAAGATTGTTCCAACTACCGCACGATCGCGCTTATTTCGCATGCTAGCAAGGTGATGTTAAAAATCCTGCAAGGTAGGCTGCAGCAGTATGTGGATCGGGAGCTTCCGGACGTGCAAGCTGAGTTTCGCAAGGGCAGAGGAACTAGAGACCAGATTGCCAACCTTCGCTGGATCATGGAAAAAGCAAGAGAGTTCCAGAAACCCATTTACTTCTGCTTTATTGATTATGCGAAAGCGTTTGACTGCGTAGATCACAGCAGATTGTGGCAAGCTCTCCAAGAGATGGGAGTTCCAATTCACCTCATCTGTCTCCTCAGGAACCTTTATGAAGGGCAAGAGGCCACAGTCAGAACTGGGCATGGTCTTACTGATTGGTTTCCGATTGAGAAAGGGGTGAGGCAAGGCTGCATACTGTCGCCCTGCCTATTTAACCTATATGCAGAGTGCATCATGAGGAAGGCCGGTCTGGACGAGTCTTCAGCTGGAGTGAAGATCGCTGGAAAACGCATCAACAACCTTAGATATGCGGATGATACCACTTTCATGGCAGAAAGTGAATTGGATCTCGAGAGACTTCTGATGCGCGTACAAGAAGAGAGTGAGAAGTTTGGGCTTAAACTGAACATTAAAAAGACGAAGATCATGGCGTCTTGCCCTATCAAGTCCTGGAGCATCAATGGACAAGAAGTGGAAGCTGTGACAGATTTTCTGTTCTTGGGCGCCAAGATTACCTCGGAAGGAGACTGCAGCCATGAAATTAGGAGACGCCTGCTTCTGGGAAAGAGAGCAATGGTTAGCCTTGACCGCCTAGTAAAGAGCAGAGACATTAGTCTGCCAACCAAGATCCGTATAACCCGTGCTATGGTCTTTCCAGTTGTGATGTATGGATGCGAGAGTTGGACTGTGAAAAAGGCTGACCGCCGAAGAATTGACGCGTTTGAATTGTGGTGCTGGCGAAGACTCTTAAGAGTTCCTTGGACTGCCAGAAGATCAAATCAGTCGATATTGTCGACCATAAACCCTGACTGCTCATTGGAGGGTCAAATTCTAAAGTTAAAGCTCAGCTACTTTGGTCATTTGATGAGAAGAGAGGAGTCGCTGGAGAAAGATTTGATGTTGGGAAAGGTTGAGGGTCGCCGGAGAAGGGGTAGGCAGCGAACGCGATGGTTAGATGGCATTCTCGAGGCATTGCAGATGAAGCTATGTGATGTTAAGAAGATAGTGAGAGACCGGAAAGCGTGGCGTGACATGGTCCATAGGGTCACGAAGAGTCGGACACGACTGAACGCCTGAACTGAACTGAGAGGAACTGCAGATAATAGGATTAGCCCTGTCCCACAGTAAATTCACAGGAAATTTAAATCACGTCGTAAAAATATACCTGTTGTCGGGAAAATCGCATTGATAGGATAATAATGGTGCCATAAAGCTCTGAAACAAATGTGCATGATGAATTCCGAGCTCGATAAAAGCCTTTATATAATTTGGCGGTGGGCTATAGCTTCGGATGTACTCGTATAATTTTCAAGACAGTAGTGATGTTAAGAACGAAACGGACGACGTGTTTGTTATGGACTATTAGGACGACGCCGCCTTGCCTTGCGATCCCGATGAATGGAGACTGAAAATTTGTCAGTGGAGCCAATTATATCTCTGTTGCAAATTTGCCATGGAGCATAGTTTCAGATAGTACTAAAATATCAGCTGAAAAAGAATTAACAAGAAATGGGAGTTCAGTTCAAATTTTGTTAGTGCTTATTACGTTGCTTAGCAAGACAAACACGTGAGTTCGTGGGGTGTTGTACCCACTGCCACTCTGTAACCGTTAATCGGATGACGGTGTAAATTTGCTTCTAGGAAGAAGCAGGCGACTGTGCAGGTCTAGTAAGCGGGCTGATAACGGTATATTGTTTTGGTGTGGTGTCGGTTATGTTTGATATGCTCTTTGTAATAGGTTTATACGTAAAGCACATGTTATAAGTAAATAACATCGTAACTGTAAGGTTTAAAATTGCCAACTGGCTACGGATTTGGCATATTCGATTAGTCATTGCGGCTGGACGCATGGCTGGTGAAAAACCCTCGCTTATACGAATTTCGTTATATTTTAGTTTTGATTTTCTTGATAAATTTTGTTATTTTGTCTTGTGAATAGTGAGCTTCACTATAATGTATGCTTTCTGGAAAGGTTGTGTCATCCTGTGCGCTCGCTGAGTGACAGATGAAGTCATTTGGTTAGCGAGTAGGTTAAGCCCTTTCTCTTCGGTCGACTGCCGCGAAACAAGCTATCTCGCTGACTTCTGTTCTTCACTTCGTTCGTATACTCTATTAAGAAAAAAACATTTTATCTACGCAGATTGCTGATTCTGGGTTTAGTGCCTTCTGTAGCAAATGTCTATGGCTTCCATTTCGCCCGTGCTACCGAGAACGAATTCAATTTCGTCCTCGCCTTTACGGATTTCTTGAATACATTTTTCTTCACTTAGAGACAGCTGACGTCCACTAAGACCTATTCTTCCGGTAGTATTCGCAGGATACGCAGTGCTTCGTCCGTTTGCGAAGTTGCTTATTCAATTGTAGCCCAGCATGCTAGAGGGGCAGCTATCGGTTGCTCTAACTAATGCTTTACTTTGAGCATTGCGTGTTAATGCGCCAAGGGTTCACAGCTTTAGGCACACCGATAATATATCCCACAAAACCCGTGAGCACGGGAGCAGCAACAAGGAGCAATTAGCGTTCTTTTCGGCGTGTGCAGAAGGGAAATTACGCACCTGGGACAGTAGAATTTGTTGCTCCTCAGACATGGCTGAAACCGTGCAGTCCGCATCCCCACTGAAGAGCCCGGGGCGATGCTATAGATTTATATCATTTTCTGCAGGTCATGTCGATGGTGATGCGGTTCGGCATGGAAAAGAGGTACAAGATATTTCCAGCAGCTCTTCTGCTTCGTTTGGTGGTGGTGGGATGTCGCTTGTAGTTGAGCAGGGCAAGTCGCAGGAACGAGGCCGATGAGCGTTGAGACTGAGATCCTCCGTTGTGCTTAGATCGACGCTCCGCCGGGTCAGAAAGCAGGCCTTGTAACAGTACAGTAGGTCTTTGTCAGGCATATCTGAAGCCGCGCGGCCCGCATGTTCGATAAAAATAACAATACATGCAAAAATAAGTAAAAGTAAATATAAAAATCTTTCCTATGGTTCGTTTCTGGGTGCGCTTGTTCTTTCTTTGTTTTTCATGCCATAGTTCCAGTCGCAGGCTTCAGAGCCCCTGTCTTGAAAATACGGTATCGTACAAAGAGCTCAGAACTTGCGAGCAGTAATGTTGCGTGGAAAAGCGTCAAAGTTCTAAATACTCCGAAGTCATTACACTGCGACGGTATGATATTATACTTGTATTCACTTAGGTGCGCAGTTATGCCCCAAGTAGCACGCCGTCAGTGGACCTCCTTGAGCCCAATATTGGGAGAAACCGGCTCCAATATTGGGGCCAATAGTGGTGTTTTATTGGGGCGCTACCCGTGCAAGATTTAATCCAATCTACTAGACTGGCTTTCCTGCAATGGCGACCAATGGCAGACTAGATTATTATTGGCATGTAGCCTCACTCAACGGCTACCCAATATCTTCCACCCAAGCATACCCACTGTCTCCTATATAACGTACATCCAGCCACTCTCACTGGCTATCCAATACTTACAACCAAGCTTATTCACTCGCTTGTAATAACTGCTATCCAGCTAGGCTCATCGGCTGCCCAACGTCGCCCACCCAAGCTTGTCCACTGGCTTTGAATCATTGGCATCCAGGCAATCTTCCATTACTGTTTAATGTTGTTTTTGTGACTATTTTCTTATTTGAAGGGTGTTATGCCGCAGAGGCAGCTAAGGCCATCATGCGCCAAACACGGGGTTGAGTTTGATTTTGTGCAAGCTATTTACATGCAGCTAATAATAAATATATATATATATATATATATATATATATATATATATATATATATATATATATATATATATACAGCATCCTGAAAGTATAGATGCATTCACCACACAAGAAAGCTAGAATTGTTCGTTTCATGGCTATTTATTAGGAGCGCATGTGGTACATAGTGAAAAGAAACAATAGCCAGAATTCATTCAGGCTTCCAGACTTCTCCTCTGATTAGGTTCATTGGCAAGGTGTCGCCAGATCCCAGGTTGTAGGAAGACGCCGCATTAAAGGCAGCTCCAGGTGTCTGCCAAGCCAGCATCTCTAGCATACGCCTTTTGCTCTCGGTTATAAGGATAGCAGCTTTCAGCAGCCCTTGCCGATGTATGCTCGAGCAGCGTGCATGTCACCATCTTCCTTCCGTAGAAACATCTGCAAGCGGAAACAAAAATAGGAGACAATATTACGCAGACTTGATTTTTTTAGTACAGCTTGGGTAAAATGTTCATGAAGCAGTAAAATTTGCCACTGCTACAAAATTGGCTCGTGTAAGTCAGTGTGCTGAAATCGAAATTCATGAAGAATGCATATATTTTTGGAAAAAGCTTTTTTTACTCTCTGCGTACATAAACAGCAGTTAAGCACATTCTGTTAATGTTCATTATCAGGCGCCAACGAGTGACAAAATGATGAATTTCCAGTTAATACGCCGCACTGTATAAAAATGAATATTTACCAGTCATCCAGCACAGCTGTGCATGCAGCGTCAGCCGAAGCAGCCCAAGAGGAAATTTGCACGAAAAGGTCCGTTCTAGTGATCCCGAGTCTTTACTCTTGCAGGGAAGTGTAGGAAGATGGGAGGCAAATGAAGCAACAAATGCTTCCAAAACGATACTCCTTTACGAACATATATCTTAAAATGAAGGGTCAGTGGTACTCACATTGAGCTGCAGACTGTTCCGCGAGACAGAACGAGGCATGTTGTGGTTCTACTGTTTATTCTCCGAGTGCGAGCAGAGCTGCAGCAGACAACCCGCGAGGCGCGCACCTGCGCTGCTAGAGAGAAGATCGAAGAGAGAGAGCGCACCGGCGCCAGTCGTGCGAGCGCGGAAGCGCTGTCCGCACGGTTCCATATGAAACCGCAAGTTGAAATTCCGCCGGGGGTGAGTGAACGCTGCTCAGGGGTGGGAACGAAGAATGCGTACGCTGCCACGACGAAGGCTGGCGCCGCTGCGTCGCAAATAGCCGCCTGTCTAACACTGCTAGAAAGAACGTACCATCTTTGCCAAAAGTAACCAGGCTGTCCGATTTGTTCCTTAGCCCTGTAGTTATGCATTTTACAGGACATGCCAAATTATTATTCACCTGTGCGGAAAGAAAGCCCATCCCTGTTATTTGTAAAGACAATTTTTTGCCTTTTGAAATAGACCAAGGGCTCGAAACACGGTTGAAAAGGAAACCCAGCAGCCAGGTTACTTTTGGCAAAGAAGATACGTTTTTTCTAAACTGTTAGAGCACGCAAGCATAATTTCTAGATTGAAATACCCTCGGTCTGGTTGCAATGTGTTTTGATAATATTCCTAAAAAGCATGGGGAATCATTCCAGAATACTGCATAGGAATAAGCATTTAAACGCGTGATGTTAAGCCGACTTTACAAAAATATTCGAAGGCAGGTCATGAGAGTTATATACGCGCTTATACAGCTTTCGGACAAAAAGAATTTCCTTGAAGAGCAGCATGACCAGGCAAGAATAATTTTATGAGAAATATTTCGGTGGTGAGCACGCATCAAGCTTCTTCAATATTTTCTCTTTTAAGTCTTCATCAGGAAATGTTAAGTCCGAACTAGTTAACAGCTGCCACAGCAAGTACACAACTTGTACTAAAAGTTGGCAGCGTGCAATGCTATTGAATATAAATACACTTCATTCCAAAACATCTAAGAAAGCTAGATTTTTCTCTGCTAGGCAAAGGTAGAGAACGTACAGAAAATAATGCTTTTATTTTTTGTATGTGGAGGGATCTACCTTTTGACTATGAGCTATGCTGCATCAACAGCCTAAATGGTTTGTTCATCATTCGTCTCTTGCTGAAGCACTCAAAGCAGGGCACGCCGGCATATAGGAATCAAATGCAGGTTTATGGCTGATGTAAATTACAACACAAAATATGCCGCAGCTAGCCCGTCTGCATACAAGACTACCTACGGCGCAATACAGTCGGCGCTGGCGCTTTGTTGAGGAGTCAGCTAGCGTACATGACGAAACGGTGCAGCATTTGCCTTCACTAGCACAACTCTTCGACCTCTGTTTTCCAGAATTTGATCTTTTCTTTCACCACTCAAATGAAATAATGCACAAATAAAGCATTTATGTGTCTATTTCCAGTTATGGACAAAAGTTGTCAGGATACGGATGTAAAACCTGATCGCAACAAATTAAGGCGAGCTGACATCCTATAGTATATATGGTTTTGAAGGTGCTACGTTTTACTGGCCTACTGTAGATTGCAGATGTGTATATGCTTGTAAACTACGTCGTATTGTAATTCTATACATAGGCAGCGACCGTTGTCAGCTTAAAAAGTTATGCGTCTGTGTTGTTACGATTTTATTGAGGAGGGCGACGAAGAATTTAAAAATTTTGATGTATGAGTGGTCTCACGCATCACACTGAAGACGTATAGAAGGAATGGCAGGGTCTGTAACTGCTACGCGTTCCACCTCTGTACTAAACTTCTTCACAGTTGAGAACCGCGCAACGGTCGGGCATTTCTAAGCGCTTCGTAGATGACGTAAGCCACGCGTCCGACTCGACGGCAATATTGTACTAAGCATGTCCTTCTTGCATGCGTAGTGCCACCAAATCATTCCTTTCGGGGCTTTCTAAATGTTTTGGCTGAAGAATCTCTGCCTTTATCTCATGGCATGGATTTGTCAAGAAAATGAAGCCTTACGCCGGCATTGGTTAAGCCACCGGAGCAATGGGGGAGGACCCTGTACCAACCATGCCCTTACCGCCTAAGTCATTTTTTATGAATAAATGTTCTCTACTACTGTTACTATATTGTTCACAATGTATAAAACATATTTGAAAGCCATCGCGAAGGACACGACAGTATTGTTCGGGATGCTAAAATATATCAGGATATACAGGTTGAGAATTGATCGTTAATATCTGCAAGCCAGTTCCGGCCAACACATCTCATGTTATGTGCGATGTTTTCCCGCCATCAAAACTCAGTGGACAATATCGACCACTATAACCCTGTCACATTCATTGTTGTAAAGTCCCCAAACCTGGCTGGACCACATCGATCACTCTATGCCAAAATGTATTCAATAAAGATAAGCCAGCTATACTAACAGGATCATGTCAATCAATGTGGTCAATGTTGGCGAGCCATTGCAGCTGCCCTAAAATATAGACCACTATAACCCATGATGGATACAATATTGGGAAACCATCTCAACTAATAGTAAAATATTGACCATCGTATGGCAGTAAATATTTCGAGTTGACAGGCCGTCAATTATGGCAAGAGAATATTGATTAACCTATATAAAGATGTATGGTATTTTGGCAAGCCATTACACTTCGTCAGGCAACATCGACCACTGTAATTGCAGATATACAATGCTGGGAAGCCAAGACGACTAGCGGGAGGATATTGACCAATGTGTGCCAAGATACATTCGATGCTGAGAAGCAAACAATACTGGCATCAATATTCACCAATGTATGCCTTGACAGGTGCAATGCTGGCCAGTCGCCACAGCTAATTGTGCAAAATTGCCCACTAGAACCAGCAAGTATACATTGTTGGGAAGCCACTAAGACCAGTGCGATAACATTAACCAATATATGACAAGATGTATTAAATGTCGACAAGCCAGCTATGCTGGCAGGACAATATTTAACATTGTATGTCATTGGTGACCATTTTATCTGCAGATATACAGAATGTTGGGAAGCCGTCGCGATTGGCTGGAGGATATTGACCAATGTATTTCAAGATATAATCGATATTAAGCCGGCAATACTGGCTGGACATTATTTACCAATGCATGCCTTGATATGTTCAATGTTGGCCAGTGGCCACCACTTATTGGGCAATATCGGCCACTGGAACTGAAGATGCGTGGCAAACCACTAAGACTGGCGGGATGATATTGACAAATGGATGCCAAGCTATATACAATGTCGACAAACCATATATACTGACAGGAAAATATTTACCAATGTATGCAATGATTCGCGAATCATAGGCAAGACATTGCCGATGGCTTGGTAATATTGGCCATCATATATCATTGTGTACACAATGTTGGCAAGCAATTATATATGGAAAGTCATTTTTGCCTGTTGATAGCCCATGAATGCTAATCATGGGCGGAACATGTAAATCACTGGTCCAAGAGTGGCCAGCGCTATCGCTTGGCTGTGTCAATATTGGTAGCGCATTGTCAACGACGGGGCACCGGTGCACCAGGCGTCGCCAATCAACTTCCAGTATCGGGCCGGTCGCATGTGCTACCTGGGGTCTAGGCCAGCCTGAAAGGTATCTTGTAAGATGTGTTAGGGATGTGTGGCATTAGGTGATATCATTGCAGTGGTTAGGGAAAAGCACGCTGAGTAGCGATTCTTGTCCATTCCAACAATCAACTGTGGAACCGAGGTATTATTATACTACAGCCAAACAAGCGAATTGGTGGATAATATTGGATGAAAAAACCGCACAAAAGACAAGCACCAGAGCAAAGAAACAAAAGACGAGCACTGGCTCGCAACTAAAAGTTTATTCAAAGAAGCTCGTCTTGTGTTTTTTTTTGCTCTGGTGCTTGTCTTTTGGCTGTTTTTCCATCCAAAATGCATTATTACGCATTATGTTGGCTGCACCGAGTGAAATGCAGGATGAGAATTGTTTTTGTTCCTTTTGATACAACGGCGACACAAATCACGAACAAATGAAGTATGTTTATTGCCTCAAAATATAATACGCATGACTTATATGTCTCCCATTCTGATGAAATAGTCGATAAATTTAGCTTATATCTCTAGATATTGATGAATGTGTAAAAAATTCAAAGGACGATTGTAGTAATTACTAATGCGAAATTTGAGCTCAGCTATTTAGGCGTTTGTGCTAAATGTAGAGGTAAAATATTTGCGAGATGCTTGTATGTTTGGATGGGCATATATATTGCACTATTTTTCTCGATAGCCAAAAATATTTTCACAATAAGCGAAAGAAGGGCACGGGCGCTTTGGTCAGTCACTTTCTTTTGCTTGGTTGCACATGCAACAGCAGCAACGGCGATGCGGCTCCACCACCGAAAGGGTGCATAAGAGCTTTATTCTAAAATTGCCCCCCAATTTCGCGAAAACGTAAAACCTACCATGAAGGCTTGCACTACTTGCGTGCTACTGGGAACGACTGAAAAAGTTTTGTTGACCGTAGTAGCTGTTGTGGGGAACGATCTCCCATTGCCCCTTTTAAAGTCGGCTTTCCCCTTTGGTGGTTACCATATAGCTATCACAAGATGGTGTCAGCGGTTAATTAACATTTACTATCGAGAGATGTCACCAGGGTCGTGGCAGCACTTAGGCACCGGCAGCACGAACGCCAAGGAAGGCCTCGTCCTTGTGCACACGGGGAAAGTAGGTTTTCTACGGCATCGGGAACTCAACGCGAGCGGACGCATCCTTGCGGCACTTCGCAGTCGCTGGCGAGGTTAAGCGCTGCGTGACGTTTCCCGCCTGGTCGCCCTGTCCGGCCTCCGAGCTTATCCCTTGCCCTAGCCTGGGTAAGCATTCGCCCGTAGCCCTTCTGGTGAGTCGGACGACCTGTATTTATTAGTGTGTTTTATTGCTAGCTGGCGTTGTTGCTATCGCAGCAATGAATGCCTGTTTGTGGACAGCACGTGTTGTACCTTTGTTCCCAAAAGCGGGTCGACGCGCTCGGTAGCGCACGCGATCACTGGATGGGGTCGGCGGTTTAGACTGTGAGCCGCGATTAAGCTAGGAAAACACATTTATCCCGCTATTACAACCTCACATCTGGCCCCCAACATGGGAACTGCTCTTGGAAAATTGGAAGAATGTTCGGTTCAAGGGACGTTCTTTGTCTGAATATGACAAGTGCTAGGCCTAGAGTGAATTTTGATCACTAAGACCCGTAGCATGCTTCCTCAAATGCGAGGTGAATTCCGCTGCTGCACGTTTGAACCTTTCGACATGCGTAGCACTTTTTTTTTCACCTATTGCAGAGTTTCTTTCAATTTCAGGACAACGCGGTACACTTCAAGGGAGTGTGAGGACTAGCGCCCGTGGAGTTGCCGGCCTGAAACGAGTTAGTACGGAAGCCACATGGGTGGTCCGAGTTATCCTGTCTTCTGTCTCTTTTATGGCTCCGGGAGTCGCGGGCTCTGGGATAAGAGTAGCCTTGGGCAATGGATGCCACAACGAGCTTGCTGGTATTGCAGCTTGGCACCGGGCGTTCCGACACCGTCCGGGACGGTGGGCGCCGACCACAAATCTGCTTCGTGCTGTGAGCAGAGTAGGACCATACCACCGAGCCGATGTTTCCTCGCGGCTGTGTGCACGTAATCTTTTTTTCAGGCGGTTGCTTTCTCGTTTTTTTGGAAGGTAGTCTTTATCATAGTGGTTGTCAGGCCTAACGCTTTCACAAATTCCTGCACCACGTCATAAATGACAACCCTCATGTCTGTGGTGATTCAGAGCGGGAGTACTTTAGTGTCCGCTTGTATTCGTAGCCTCGCACGAACTGAGCAGTCTCGGTCAACTCAAAAGAAGGGCTTTGCTCACATAAACTTTGCTTTTGTACATCCGCATGACACGTTTTGCTAGCGACGTTTATACGGAGTCACGAGAATAGTGCCGATGCTGGGGCCGCCTCTCGTGACTTACATTAAAGGTACGCGGAGAGCACTCCGGCAGTTATACAGGCTCACCTCACCGGAGCCACCCCGGCGTACTGGCCTCTCCACACCATCTCGCTGCCGGCTGCCGCTAAGGAGCTGCGGCAAATCCACCTAGGGCTGCCGTGGAGAGACCAGTCAACAGTCACACCGCTGGAGCTAACTTGGCGTAAAGGCGCAACCATGCCGCCTTACACGCCATAGCAAACTACTGGGCTGCGCTGCAGCTTTCAGCCGCCCTCGCGGGCCCTGTGGACACATGGTTCACTCCACGCGATTCCTGGTGTTGCGATGTAAGAGCACCTGGCTCGGCTCGGTACCCTGTCGGGCGCCGTCTGCATCTGCTTTCCTGACAGCGGCGCCACCTCTGCGGACTCCCGGCCGCAGGTTTTGACCGGACCCCACTGCGTACCGAACTGCAGGCACTGAAGCCCACGTGACATGCCAGTTATCCTACGGATACCTTCACGCTACAGTCGGCGCACCGCGAAAGTCTGCGAGGACGTCGTCGGGCTATCACTGCTGGAAGGCCTTGCCTCAAGTACAAGTTCATGAAGACATCCCACTAGCATGTACATGCTGGCGTGTGTGTCAATTTACGGTTGGGTGGATGGGGGTGAACGATCCCCCATCGTCCCTGTTAAAGTCGGCTTTCCCTTGGTAGTTACCATATAGCTATCACAAGATGGTGCCAGGGCTTAGTTAACAATAATTATTCAAGAAAAGTAGAAAGGTAGGTTTGAAAATCAATATGCTGAAGACTAAGGTAATGTTCAACAGCCTCGGGAAGGAACAGCAGTTTACATTAGGTAGCGAAATACTGGAAGTAGTAGGAGAATATGTCTACTTAGGACAGGTAGTAGATGCGGACCATGAGAAGGAAATAATAAGAATAAGATTGGGATGGAGCGCATTTGGCAGGCACTCGCAGATTATGTCTAGCAGCTTACCGGTATCGCTCAAGAGGAAAGTATACAACAGTTGCATCTTGCCTGTACTCGCCTATGGGGCTGAAACGTGGAGGCTAACCAAGAGAGTTCTACTTAAGTTGAGGACAACCCAGAGGGCTATGGAACGAAAAATTGTAGGGGTAACATTAAGAGATAGGAAGCGTGCAGAATGGGTCAAAGAAATAACTCAAGTTACCGACATTCTAGTGGAAATTAAGAAGAAGAAATGGGCATGGGCAGGACATGTAGTGCGAAGAGAGGATAACCGATGGTCGCTTAGAGTAACAAACTGGATTCCAAGGGAAGGAAGGCGTAGCAGGGGGAGACGGAAAGTTAGGTGGGCGGATAAGGTTAAGAAGTTCGCAGGGGTCAAGTGAATGCAGCTAGCACCGAACCTGGTTAAGTGGAGAAATATGGGAGAGGCCTTCGCCCTAAAGTTGGTATAGTCAGGCTGATGATGATGATGATGATGATGAACTATCCAGAGATGGCGCCAGCGTCGCGATGGCACGAGGAAGTTTTCACGGGTTAGTTGGTACATAATCTTGATTTTTATAGCGCTGAAGAAACAACACAGGAAAAAAGACACAAAAGGACAGAAGCGCACAGATGCGCTTCTGTTCGTTTGTCTTTCTTCCGGTGGTGTTTCTTCAGCATAAGAGTCAAGATTGCACGAGCGCCAAAGAAGGCCTCCTCCCTGCGCATGCGGAGAAAGCAGGTTTTCTTCGAGATCGGGAACTCGACGCGAGCGGATGCAACCTAGCGGCACTCCGCAGTCGCCGGTGAGGCAGAGCACTGCATGACTATTCCCGCCTGGTCGCTTTGTCCGGCCCCTTCCCTACCGCGGGCGAACATTCGCCCTACTGATGAGTCGGACGACTTACATTCATTAGCGTGTTTTATTGCTAGCTGGCGTTATTGTTACTGCGGCAATAAATGCCTGTTTGTTATCAGCACGTATTGCTCCTTTGTTCCCAGAGTACGGCCCACAGTGGTCGGCGTGCGCTCCGTAGCGCACGCGATCACTGGGTGGGGTCGGCAGTTCGTACTTTCAGCCCCGACTCAGCGGGGAAAACGTATTTATCCCCTTTTTAAAACCCCCATTGCAATTATCTGACCTCGCTGCTATTTTGTAGACTTACTATCGTAGGCAAGAGTAGGGATACTTGTTAGCCATGTAATACGGTCTGCTCACTTAGCAGACTCTACTATAATATTTGTAGTTACTTAAGGAGACACCAAAGTTTAATGAGATCCGCTTTTTTGTTATAATCGCCCTGCTTAATCACTTAGGGTAAGCATACATTTGAAGGTTCACTGTGACTGCACAAGCTAATTATTCTTATTTGCTTCGATTGTTTTCTCACAGCGATAACACAATTTTGTTTCGTTTGGCGTTCTTATAGCTGTCGTTCGCTATAATAAAAAGGTCCTTCTGCGATCGATGAGCTGCGACAAAATGGACTACTTTTACATCAACTTTTTGTGTAATGTCGGATTTTCTTACTGGACAACCGCATTGCAATTCACCCATTAGAGTGATAAAAAAAGAGGCTGATCAACTCACGCAGCAGACTCGTTAAAATTTTCAGACGCCTAGGGCGATAACCTAGAATGATACTCACGTTTGCTTTCAATGTGCAGCGCTGTTCCGTAATAATAAGCCATTTATACACAGCAGGCAAGCAGGGTATCGCACTAGGCGTCCTTAAATTTTAAACGAGTTTGTTAGGGGACCAGCCTCTTTTTTGAATACTCGAATGGGTGAATTGCATTGCGGTTTTCTAGTAATAAAATGGGACATTCAACAAAATGTTACTGTAAAAGTTTCCTATTAAGAGCTTGTTTTTTTTCATAACGTTGTTTATTGCTTTAGGGCATAATGGAAAATGTAAAGAAGTTAAAGAGAGTATTAAATGAAAGAAAAAGGGTGGCTTTTCTAATAAAGTTCAAGAGATAGCGATGATAAGGCCCTTGCGTCCATGTAATGCGCCCATGAGTTGTTTGTCGAAAGGCCCACTGCCTTCAGGTGCCGAATTCTCGTCGGCTTCAGTGCCGGGCAAACCCACAAATGGTGAATATCTGCCTCGTGATCTTCTGACTTGCAGACAGGACATCCTGGTCGTTGATCTAAATATCGACACTGAGGCCATGTTCGTGTCCCAGCAGGTGTGAGGGCAACCCCGACCCGGATCCTCCGTTGCGCAACCTCCTCAGCGCGGGTTTCACCAGTTAATAATTAGAGGGATTATTAATGATGCGCCCTTAACGGTGCGCACACTCACAGACGTGGGGGTAGCTGTTCCGGTCGCTAAAGAGATTCCCTCGACCAGCGAGGCAAGCTCAGCCGGCATTCCACTACCCTATAGTGACAGAAGGGGGTGGCCGTTTGGTGCCCAGCTGTCGCCGGCTCAAGCCAGAGTAAGGGTCGGAGTCAGAAGTTACAATCAAAACACGCTTTATACACAGCGAGAGACTATACAGAACACATAAACACTAAAATTGCACAGACGAGAGGTTCACTGAAAAACAAACGCTAAGCATGCAACTACAGAGGTATTCAATAATACAGAGGCTTTACAACACAGATCTAACAAGAGAGAGTCACATAAACACACCAAATTGTTCACCGAGCACTGTTGCGACGCCTCGAGAGTCACGATGTGGCCGCCATGCAAGACAAGCGCCGCTCCCTCGCAGGTCCGTGGTCTTGCCAGCAGCAGGTGATCTCCGGAAGTCACGTTGTCGCACTTGCGAACGCGCCGCAACCACTGACTGACTGACTGACTACAAGCGGCCTCAATAAATAGGGCGCACCGCGTCTGTCTGTTAACACGCGCCAATGCTAGCGCGCACACACACTTAGCTTCACTGGTTAGAGCGCTCCTTTTTCCTCCCGTCGAGCCGAGCGTCGTCATTGGTCAGGCCCCGTAGAATTTTCTGGAGACATCTCGCATTTTCCGGACTGATGAATCACCGTCCTCGCCTTGTGATGAAAAAGAGGGTGACGGCGACGCGTACAAAGCTACGCGCTCTCTCGGGCGGGTAAGGAGGCTTTTTCTAGAACCTTGTGGAAATTTATATGCGGCGCCGCACGGGCCTCGCGCCGCGCCGGCTCAATAAAAATGTGCGCCGATTTCGTGACAGCGGGTAAGACCGCTGGGTAGGGTTACCGCACACGGTGGAACAAGAGCACGTGTGCGGCGCCGGAGGTGCTCCTGTTTTGTGAGAAGCAGAATGGCATCATCCATAGTGAGGGAGCGTGTCATTGATGAAGGTAGAGTCGCCTGGCGGGTTGCAGAATCTGCAGAGGTTTACGAACTAAGTAGGTCACGTGGGACCCACTCAATTCGAATGGTTTGCGAGATGCGAGCCGCCAGACGATGTATGTTCTGGCAGATTTCTGGACTGCGACTGACGCGTCGGAGCAGACGTATTGCTTGTAGGCGTCAGTGCGGATCACAATTTTGGCTGTAGGTAGTCAGGTCGTGACGGAGAGAGAGGGAGAGCCTCTGGGACAGCAACCAGCTAAGCACAGAAAGAAGGAGGTTCTGCAAATTGATATCTAGATGTGCTATTTAGCGCCGGCTTACGTGGAATGATGACTTGTTAGCTAGTTAGTTTTAAAAGAACTATCCATTTTTGAACCGTCATAGCATTCCTCCTTCCCAGGAGCGGCGAAACAACCCAGCTTAAGACATCATGTAGGAGAGGAAAGCCCATATTTACCGTTCATGAAAAAAGGTTACATGCGATCGAGGGGAGGATCACACAGTGAAGTTTCAATTAATTGATGTTGCTGCCGTCGTCACCCACGAATATGGGGCCGAAGTAGTTCCGAAACAACCCTACCAACTGTTCGCATGCCTGCCGAATAGGAGTTTAAAGTTTAGGTTGATTTTGGTTTCTTAGGTTTGTTTTGTGAGGCTTAACTTCCCAGAGCGATTCAGGCTATGGCAGAAACTTTAATGAAGGGCTCCAAGAATTTTGACCACCCAGAGTCTTTAACGTGCACTGACATTGTACAGCACTCAGGCGGCTTGCTTTTCGCCTCCATTGAGAACGCAACCACCTTGACAGTGTTTCGATTATGCATCATTGGTTACAGGAGCGAAACGCCCTAACCACGGCGCCAGCGCGGTAGCCCGGAGCTCAAAGTTCTTCACACCATTCCTCATAAAGACGCACGTTCGTCCCATTAATATGGCAATGAAGTTTCAATATCCCGTTGACGTTTATTCTGCTTTTTGAAGACGATATCTGTTGCAGACTGCCACGTATTGAAGTTTAGGTGTTCGTTGCATATCAACATCTAAGTTTTATTCCCTTGCTAGACACAGGATATGCAGAGGCAGCTTTGCATCAGCCGCCGGTCGGCAATCCCAGATATCGCGCCTCTTTGACTCCATATCGGAGACATGCTGACCTCGTGCACGAAAGCATAGATGAAGATTAAGAAACGAGACAAGTCCTGACTGGGCCGTCTCAATGCGATAAGCCCGAAACCTGTTTAAATCTATGGCTTCGTCTCGCTCGCAAGCCAGACGCTACCGCAAGCGTCTGGCAGATTGACAGGTTGTTTTTCTTTTTTTTTTTTTACCGGGTGTGAGGAAATATTCACGGACTGCTGCTAGGATATAAAAGGCCGACCACAGTATCAGTAGAGTCACTAGACTTCCATCCCCTGAGGAAAGGGTGTCAAGTTATGAAAATGAAGTGCTCCTTGGTACTGCTAGCGGCTGTGACCGTGGCCTGCACCGCCGAATTGGGTGAGGAAAGAACTTTGTAATCGTCCACTTTCCGTATGTCTCGGCTGAATAAGCTACCAAGTGGGTACGACGTACTTGATCACATGTCCACCTGTCATTTCGCGAGCCGTTCGAGCAGCTTCATGGGCAAAACGTCCAGTTCTCGTAGTTTATTTACCTTCAAATTTGCGTGGGGATCGGGAGGGGTATTCTTTACCGGTCTGGTGTTTGCGAAGTTTGAGCTCCTAACGCATAATCTCGCTTGCGCTTGCTGTCCAAATTACTGCCAACTGCAATTGCCAACTCCAATGCTTTCAACATTTCTATTCCAAGCATGCGTGATTCCTGCATGTCTTTCTTCATTTGCCCACCTGTTTGATCTATCCCTCATAGCCTTATTGGTCTGGTGCTCAGCGTTAAACACAAGGTTGCAGCCGAACCCCTTTACACATCCTACATTTATGCCGAGATTTGAAGGGCGTTTTGATGGACCATTTAGCGTCAGTCCTAATGTCACTAAAATGAGCATCTCAGTAACTTTAAATGCTAATTTTGTTTACTGTCTGCATTTGGCAAAACAAAGCCCCTTCGACACTTCCTTTCGACAGGAATGTTGTAGCACTTACTATGGAGTAAACAAGCGACCATGGAGCAGAAGGCGCAACTTCTAGGGCTTTTTAGTAGCAGTTGAGCCGCAGTACACCTCTGCGTTGAAGCCATTTGGAACGATATTGTTGCAAATTTGATCACACACGCTTCCACTGTTTCCTCAGAACAAGGAAAGGATCAATTCCAACTAAATGGAAGGATACGCCCGTACGAAACAGAGACTTGGATATGTACGTGCATCTACTGACGCGTTTTTTATATTCGATGGTAATTGTACACCAAGTACTGAAAGTACAACTATGGAGCAGAGTTAATGAGGTGTTTCATTGCTCGCTCATTGAAAATTGACAAGACAGAAGCTCACTTTTGCAGCGTGAACCAGTTGGGCGCCATATGACGCGCCCTTGGTACTCCGTAATGGCAAGTTATAGAAGCAAGAAGTCTATGTGGTCGCTTTATAAGTGTAACAGACGGTGACCTGGCTACAGAATAAGGGGGTCATTAAGGTGCCGTCAGAGATTGAGTGTTGTTGTCTGAGGGTTTCAGTATCACTCAACATTTTCACACAGCGGGAATATCTCTCTGCTGAGCACTCAGTTGATAGAATTTGGGATCATACAAAACAAACCTCTCTCTTTGCAGCTCATTCATATCGTTGGAACAAACGGACACTATTGCTAGGTTGTGAAAGTCTGTAATATTGGTATGAACACCAATTTTGAGGAATTCCAATAGCAATGTGCTCAAATGGCGAAGCATACAGGCAGCATATTTGCTACGTAGCATTTGAGCCCCCTAAATACAAATGGGTAGGCCAAGTTCTCTATGGCACGCTGGCAATGCAGAAATGCGGATTTCAGAACGATGTGTCCGTCCGCGGCCCCATAAGAAGTGGACCGTTTCGTCCCAGTCCTTACGTGACCCATCCAAACAGGTCGAACAAAGTAGCTTCGAAATTTGCCATATATCTAAGAAAGGTTCAATGCAGAGTTTTAAACTAGATTAGAGCTCATTAGTAGCCTGAGTATAAGGTATCTGAGCACAGGACGAGCTCAGGCGCAGCTTTCTCAGGCTAGACTCTCTCTTTCTTGCTTCACTGTCATCGAGACCTTTGAAACAGTGTACAAATAGATTTACCTTCCTCTCAGTGCACGCTCAGTTCCACAGACATATGATCGGATTGGCTATGCGGCAATTGCAGAAGTTTGCGCTGCTCTGACAGCGAATGGGAACTTGCATTTCGAAGCAGCAGGAAAACGCTGCACAGCGCAGCGCCCTAGGTTGCTCGGAACTAGGCACCGCAGCATCTCCTCTGCGAGATCGATTAAAGTCGCTTGACATATCATTTTTTTATAAAGACGTTTTTTTTTCCATGCCTTCTTCTTATAATTGCCACTTCATTACTTCTCAAAGCTTTAGATAAACGCAATGACAAACACCATGTCACTGTAAGTTTGAAATTAGGGGCTGCCGTTATAGAATTCAGACGGCAACGGCTGCGCGGAATAACAAATAAAACCAGCCTTCGATTTTTTCGAATATATTCACAAGTGGCGATTTCTTGACAGATCTTCAGCCCAGAGAGTGCGGCACTAACGAGGAGTGGAAGCGATGCGTGAGCAGCTCATGTGCCGAGACCAAGTGCTGGCAGCGCACAGTAGGCCCCGCTTGCACGGCCGACTGCCGCTACGGCTGCTTCTGCGCCGAAGGATTCTACCGGAACGCCGAAGGAAACTGTGTGACGTTGGACCAGTGCCCTCCTGAACTACTTCGCTCAGGTAGTACGTCTCACCACATCTTATGAATCGATTGAAGCAAAACAATCTTAATATTTTTTCATTTATCTACTTCGTCCGCCACTATGGAATGTAACATGAAACTGACTGGATTGGTTGGTAGTTTTGTTAACGGGTGTAATGTGGTCCGGATTTGTGACGTGACACGTGCTTAACCAATCCTAACGTTTCCATTCCACTGCTGCAAGAAATGTAAGCAAGGAATAGATTGCTTTAAAGGCTTAAAGCCTTTAAAGCCTATTCATAGCTTGCTTAGAGGAAGTATTCAAAGACCTGGAATGGGAGCAGTTAGGGATAAGGATAGATGGAGAATACCTCAGTAATCTGCGATTTGCTGATGACATTGCCTTGTTAAGCAACTCGGGAGATGAACTACAAACAATGATTGATGACCTAGACAGGAAAAGTAGAAAGGTAGGCTTGAAAATCAATATGCAGAAGACTAAGGTAATGTTCAACAGCCTCGGGAAGGAACAGCAGTTTACATTAGATAGCGAAGTACTGGAAGTAGTAGGCGAATATGTCTACTTAGGACAGGTAGTAACCGCAGATCTGGACCATGAAAAGGAAATAACAAGAAGAATAAGATTGGGATGGAGCGCATTTGGCAAGCACTCCCAGATTATGTCTAGCAGCTTACCGGTATCGCTAAAGAGGAAAGTATATAACAGTTGCATCTTACCTGTACTCACCTATGGCGCTGAAACGTGGAGGCTAACCAAGAGAGTTTTACTTAAGTTGAGGACAACCCAGAGGGCTATGGAACGAAAAATGGTAGGGGTAACATTAAGAGATAAGAAGCGTGCAGAGTGGGTCAGAGAAATAACTCAAGTTACCGACATTCTAGTGGAAATTAACAAGAAATGGATATGGGCAGGACATGTAGTGCGAAGAGAGGATAACCGATGATCGCTTAGGGTAACAAACTGGATTCCAAGGGAAGGAAAGCGTAGCAGCGGGTGGCAGAAAGTTAGGTGGGCGGATGAGATTAAGTTCGCAGGGGTCAAGTGGATGCAGCTAGCACAGAACCGGGTTAAGTGGAGAAATATGGGAGAGGCCTTCGCCCTGCAGTGGGTATAGTCAGGCTGATGATGATGATGATGATGATGATGATGAAAGGCTTAAAAGTAAGTTTATTATTGCGAAATCATTCCTAGGCTACGTTAACAAGTTCGTGTCCGCAGCTGTTGTGTCATTGTCAGGAGAGTTTGGATCAAACGAGTGGTTGTGAGTAATAGAGAATGGTATGAGAATGGTGTGGAAAGCGAAATATGTATATAGGATGATTATTTATTATTTGCAGCTAAAATGTACAGACAAATCAATTATACATCGACACTGGTCCTACGACGAATGTCGACGTCCGATGGATGTGACGACACGCCAACCGGAAGAGGATGTGTTTGGGATTTAATAATTGGTTGTTACGGAAGAAAAGACACGGTGTCTGTCACACTAGCTCTGTTGACACATGGAAGCGCCGTAAGGGATGGGTGAAAAGTCGGAGTAAGAGCAGAAAGAGAGAAAGAGGAGCCGCAGTGGAGCGCTGCGGAGTATTTTGGACCACCTGGGGATCTTTAAGTGCGCTGACATCGCACAGCACACGGAGGCCTACTCGTTTCGCCTCAGTCGAAATGCAGCCGGCGCCGCTTGGGAAAGGAAAGAAAATTTCCACCTGTGCAGCACTAGCCCTACCCTTCCTAGCAAAATCTATAAAAGGGGGCGCGCGATGTACCGTGTGCAGCAGCAACGCTCAGGCTTTCATTTTTACACTGATGAATGGCTTGTGGTCTCAAAAATTTTCTATATAAACGCTGATTCGAAGTGAATAACCTTTGTAAATAAAAACACTGCAGGTTTTGCAATGGTTTGATGGTATTAATTGATTCTTGACGTTTCCATATAGCTGAAGCATAATAAAATATCCATAACGTAGAGTGGCATAAGCGTGTAGTCGAAAATGGGAAGCATCATGTTTAAGTTTTTTTTCACAGACCGAAACATCGATTTGCGGTTGCAAGAATAAGCCCAATGTCATGGTCCCATGTTAGGTCAGGAAGAAGGTGGTGACCTAAATTCTTTTATGTTGTTACTAACGCAACTGGAGTAGTATTGTGACGAAGAAGAATTGAGGAATTCTGCTGACAGACGACGACGCTGATGTGTGTGCGCGAAGAAGTGAAGTACCTGGGCCGTATTGTATTTCCCCCTGTACTAGATAAGACACGCTGGCTTATCTGGCGATATCAAGGCCCTCGGCAACATCTTGGTGGAGGTGCTGGGTGCCAGCACCTTGCGGTATGGCAATGGCGGGAGATATGTCCCACACGATAAGATAAAAGCATATGGGACTGTCATCAGGAGTGCGCCATTCCGCGGCATGTCGGGTGCCGTATCGAGGGCAGAAACCATTCCGGGGAGTGGTAGCGGTAATAACAGGAGGTTCGGGAATTGTGCGGTGTTCGGTCATGATGAGGCCTGTGGGGATCCCTATGTTAGCCAGCTCTTGGCGGACGACGTCTTTTATCGACGAAACTGTAGTAGCGTAGTTAGAAGCATGTGGGGAGCACAGGTCGCAGTGCCTCAGCCTTAAGGTCGCTTCATCAGCGAAGGTGGAACTAGCAGCTTTGTTTGGAAGCAGGTCAAAACTAGGCGATATTCGACCAAGTTTAGTTTGTTCGAAGAGCCGACAGGTCTGTAACACGGCATCGACGGTTGTAGTCTTTACATAATAGAAGATTGAAGGCGTCGTCGGCAATAACTTTGAGGATATGGCCAATTTTGTTGTCTTCAGTCATGTCCTTGTAAACCTTGCGGCACAAAGGGAGGACATCTTGTATGTAGGCAATGTACGCTTCCGTGGCCGTTTTTGCGCGTGAGGCCAGGTCTTTCTTGGCAGCGAGCAGGTTCCGAATAAGATTACCAAACAGATTATGCATCTTTTGCTTACAAATTTCCCTTGAAGATAGTTCGGGCTCGTGTGTGACGTACCACTTACGCACTGTGCCAGTCAGAAAAAAGGTAAGGTTGGCTTCCAACTTGTGGCATCCCACCGATTATTTGCGCTGCGGGATGAGCTTTTTAAATTCGAAGACGTTCGGCTAGTAAACAAAACATTTATTTTCGAAAGCTTAGGTTGCATAAGCCAGACAGGGTACCACGATGTTGCTGAATAAAGTTCACGTTTCAGGACTAGCTGATCATCATTCGAATAAATATTCCTATAACTTTTGTATACATTAGGCAAAATGCAAAACTGGGAAGAAATTATGAAAGAAACATTCCTTGTAAGTACCAATATCCATATAAGGATGGATCCAACTTGCCCTTTGTAGCTTGCGTTTCGATTCGTGGAGGACATAATAAACACGGTCGCTGATTGGGACTTGTCCAGCCGACCTAAAATGAGAACATGCTTGCGGAATGAATAGAGGAATGTAAACGTTGAAGCCCCATTCAAAGTTCTCAAAACGAGTTTCGCCATCACGTTCACCATAGCATTGTATTGCACACTGTCATATATGGTTCGTGCAACAGCCACGAGAAATCGGTGAGTGGTGCTGTAAACAACTAAAATACCGTGTTTATGATGCCCTTCACAATTAAAGTTAATGGGCCTACTGTTCTACTAACTTCTTTTCTGAATATGCATGTGAGCGCTGCCATCTGCATAATGGGCGGCTTATTTGATGACACCTGCGTGCGGGTACTGTAAGAATATCATTACATCGTTACGTTCGCACTATAATCTAGGCATCATTCAAGCTTTCTTATGTAAGGAGTCTGAATAATCTGCTCTATTATGTTACTTTTCTGAAGTGCTGTGTTCTTAACTAGACTGAATATCTGCATCCCTAGTTATAAAAAAAGCAACTAATGTATAACTTATGGCCGCTATAGTTGTACTGCACATGTCTGGGAGCACAAACATTTTTCATAAGATGTCTGAATTTCGCAGTTTCATGGTGGTAATGCTTTGCTTGCTGTCGCCTAAGCAATTTTAGGGATCATCAGACTCATTAATGCTATCTGCAAAGGTGCCACCGACATTTCGCTGTCATTTCTTGTACAGGAGGACATCAGTCTCCCTGCGGCACCAATGAGGAATGGAAGTCGTGCGTGAGCAGCACTTGCGCCGAGGCCACCTGTGAGAAGCGCACCGTCGGTCCAGGCTGCACGTTCGACTGCCGGCACGGCTGCTTCTGCTCCGACGGCTTCTTCCGCAACGCCCAAGGCAACTGTGTCGCTGAAGACCAGTGCCCGGCAAGGACGTAGCTTTATCCCTGTACCCCCAACTAGTGAGCAGGCAGCGAATCCGACGCTACACAAACCGTGAAGTTCGCCCAATGCAGAAAGCTGGAGCCACATTACACTGCTTTATTTGGGGAGAAATAAAGACAAATATATTTCCAAACATCTAGCTGCGAAACATTCAGCCCGCTGCCTTAGAGAATATATGCGTCAGTAAACTTCATGTAGAATAGATGACGTGGAAGTGGCTCTTATTTTCGATATGTGCGGTATGGCTCCCTATTATGGCTTATTGCTGAGGAGCAACAGCCAGTGAGGTAATCCATGCGGATAACACTCTCTGGTGGGGTGTTTCTTGGGCCGCGCCTCCAATATCTAGGAGAGGGGGAATGTGAGGAAAGGATGTCATCTCTCAAGTAGTCACTATTTATTGACAGAATTGTGACATTGATGCACCCTCATCTAAACTACCGTGCCGGCTCTTCCGCTGCCTTTAAAAGCACTAGAGACCGGTTGTTGTTGTGGCTGTAGGAAGAAGGAAAAGAAAATGCACGGGCCTGCTACTGGCTCTGTAGCTGAGCCACCTCCGCTGCCTCGTGCAGCCAGAAAAGAAAATAGAGAAGAAAGAAAAGGAAGAGGGAGAGAAAGACGCGCGCCGCAACAACTACCATCGTCCACCACTGAAGCGGTGGCGGGTGCAATGACGGCCTATAACAGATAAAAATTTGGTGGCAGGCTAGCCCCCGCCGCAAGCAGCGGTTACCTACCTGCCCAAGCCCCATCAGGGGAGTACCTTTCTTGGCATATGGCAATTATGCCAAGAAAGGTACTCTCCTTATCAAAACCTCCTTGAAATTGCAAAAAATATGTTTTTTTTTTACATTGAGGACTGAAACTGTTTTTCTTGACTGAAATTCAGTATAACTCCGTCCGTTCCATTGTTAGAAATTATAATCTATTCGCTAGTCTAACCTTAATAGAAAACTGATTGCAACTCGATCACTCGCCTCGCATGGTAAATATCACGTCTCTGTTATTTCATAATTTTTTTTTACAGCCCCATATTTATACTAACATTCTTATTCTCCAGTTATTTATATCTATATTCACTGATCACTGAGAAAATGTTGGCACGGTTTTTTTAGCGTGCCAGAAACTTCCATCAGGCATTCATTCCGCGTAATTTCCAGGAATGAAATAACATTCCCAGATCGCCCATATTCATTGTTGATCATTATCGTTTTCGCAGTGCCTTGACTAACATTATATACCAAGGAAAGTAACAAAGTTCATAAACTATTTTAGCCATTACTCTATTACTAGTAGTGACTCAGGCCTCTGTTTTTCTTGCCACTCCCTTATAACCTTGGTCCTGAGGCCAATGTAAATAAAAAAACAAATAACCGGACTCCTTTCGCACGACAATATAAATATTTTACCGGTATCATTACAGGAACCAGACATCAAATACAGCAGTGTGAGCATGTGTATTTGGTAGGAAAAAACACATGGTGTTTTTGGCTCTCCAAATTCGCTGACGCTGTTCCCACCGCGTCGAAGACGTTGGCCCATCAGAGAACATCACGCCGCATTAGTGCTCTGGAGGCCATGATGCGTGGTTTTGAGCAAACATGGGTCTTGTATTTTGATTATCTGCTGAGTCCAGCGGCTTCTACGAAGGTACGCGGCTTCGCAAAGCACCCTGACGTGCTGGCAGATGTGCCGGCAGACAATTCTGAAGTGTCCTTAATCTGGAGGGCAGTGTCGTTGGTGCATCTGTTGCAGCGGCTACAATAAGTAGGTCTTCATCGTTACCTGCAGCCCGCTGCCTACGCCTACGAGGCAAGTTTCCAAGCCTCCCCTCGTCGCGGGAGGTCTGGCAAATTCTATTGGTTGTAGACAGTGGACACCTGTTTTGTCTGGCTATAGCACGTCATGGTACACCATGACTGTAAAGAGTAACGGTTCGAGCTCTCAATTCGGGGCTTGCGCTCGGCATTATCAGTCTCAAATGACGCGGAAACTATCGGTCCTAGTTTATTTGATCTTTTGTGGTAGGTTTAAAGTAGTGCTCATTATCAGAAAAAAAAAGAGCGATTAAGAACATCAGGTTGCACGCTGACCATTCCCGATCGGCCTTCTAAGCTGTTCGCCTCGCAACCACAACCTAAAGACATGGGAGCGGTGGAAGCAAAATCAAAGCGCTGCACAGGCTATATATAATCCGTGGTAAATATGAATGTGGCGCACCAGTGGCAAATCAAGAAAACCAAGCAAATAAAATGGAAGCAAACTGTAGCGAACCGGATGCGCGCGCCCGTCTCCGGGCCTATCGCCTCCGGGCCTCAACCGGGCCTATCGCCACGCGTTCCGCGGTTCGTATTTAATTTGATGCCGATAATATGTAACAGCTGTATTCGTGCCTAGAATAAAACACTCAACTTTTTATTATTTCAGTCCATGAAGTACAGCTATACAAATAAGTGAAGGCGGGCAATGCCGAAGGTATGCTTTTTTCAAATTTCCTTAGACGACAGTGTTGTTCGCAGTATAGAACGTTAAAGATACGCTCTTGAAATCGTGTTGAGTTGTTTTTCTCCCATCGCATATTGTAAAATAGCGTCAGTCGCTCTTCTTATGCCTCATAAGCAAATACATTTGTTTATTTGATGAAGAAGGAGAATAGGCGATTAGGGCGATTTTGATCGCTCAATGACGCAGTTTTGCCAATTCTTTGCAGAAAAGCCAACTAAGCTTCGTAATGAATATTTCTGATGTTTGGATATTTGGAACTTTATTGAATAAAAAATATTGAGCTTCAGCTGAACATTTGTATTCACAGCTTTCACTTTCGGCCTCTAGTAATGCCCACCAAGATCCAACATAATTCACATTTCTAATTTGAATTAATAGGTTTTTCATGAACTACATGTGTTGCATGCAAAATGTCCGCCTTCGACAATCCACCTGCACAGAAACCAGAGAAACGCTCATAGCAGTTCTAGTGCGATCGTTTTCTTTTGCTGCTTGCTCAGAGATAAGCGGCGGCGGCTGCACTCAACGGGGAAAAAGCGCGCTCTCAACAACCGCACGCATTTATCTCTTGGCAGCAACAAACCTACGCTCTATAATGAGAAGCGAAGAAAGCGCGGATCTCGCAGCGATTAATCAAGCCGCAAATATGCGCGCAGAAATCATAGCCTACAGGGCAGCAGAGCAAGCTGTTATGTTGTTTTTTAAAACTTCTGTTTTGTTTTTTACAATTAATACGGCATATCATAAGACTACCTCGTCAGTACCAACTAGAACCAATCACGTTCACAACATTCGATTACTTTCTTATTACTCAGAATCTAAATTGCAGTAGATTATTCCATGCGAAATGTCTCAGGCGAACGCCTCATGTTTATGCGAACGCCTCATTTTTATTAATGAAATTCGGCGTGTTGGAAATTGTGCGAAAGGTCTTTTGTGAAAGTATCTTCATCTAAACATTTCTTTTTGCTACGCAATCACTACTTGCGGTAACGAATGGAAAGTGATCTTCGAAACAATTATTTAAATTATGTGCAAAACACGAAGAAATTACGGACAATATATTTGAGAGTATTGAACTTGCGCTTTCATTTTACGTCACTCATTTCATCAATAGAACAATTGAAATGTGGATTTAATGGTTGGTTGGAACGTCTAGCGCTGGCAGTACTTTGGGCACAAGGGATCGAATTACCAGCCGCAGGGCACAGCTTCAGCGCGAGCGAGATGGGCGCCGGAGACAAGCGATGGTGATGGCGATGCCGCAGCGTTTTCTGTTCTTTGTCTTCTTTACATTTCCCCCGCGTGAAGAAGTCGCCATCCTGGCGACTCAGGGAGAAGAGACGACCAGAAGGTTGTAATATGGCTTGAGGCGGCTAACGTGGACAACCTCGCGGCCGCGACGGCGGTGGTCGGAAGAAGGGGTGACTGGCTCGATGACGTAGTTCACAGGGGATGTGCGTTCCAAGACGCGATAAGGTCCGTGGTATTTGGTGTCTAGTTTGTTGGTGGCAGGAACGCATAGCCAAACGAAGCTGTCGGCCAGGAACGTGGGAGCAGAGGTATCGGTATCATGCTGATCTTTGCGATAGCCTTGAGTGTTGGAGGTAAACGTGCGAGCTAGCTGCCGGCATTCCTCGGCCTTCTGTGCAATATCTGACAAGGCACTGTACTCAGAGGCATCTGGATGGTATGGCAAAATTGTGTCCAGAGTACAAGATGGTTCACGGCCATATAAGAGAAAGAAGGGCGAAAACCCAGTTGTTGCTTGGGTGGCTGTGTTGTACGCGAACGTTACGAATGGCAGTACCTGGTCCCAGTTGGAGCTTCCCGATTCAGATGTAACATACATTGCGAGCATGTCCCCAAGCGTACGGTTGAAGCGCTCCGTGAGGCCGTTTGTTTGTGGGTGGTACGCGGTTGTAGCCCGATGTATCGATTTGCAAGACGACAGGAGCTCTTGAACTACTTCGGAAAGAAAGACACGACCTCTGTCACTCAGTAGCTCGCGAGGGGCGCCGTGTCGAAGAATGAAGTGGTGTAGAAGAAAATGGGCTACCTCTCGGGCTGTCGCCGCGGAAAGTGCAGCAGTCTCGGCGTAACGGGTCAGGTGATCGACTGCGACGATGACCCATCGATTACCAGCGGCCGTGCATGGTAGCGGACCATAAAGGTCGATTCCCACGCGATCAAACGGACGAGCTGGACAAGGTAAAGGCTGGAGAGGGCCAGCGGGGTGGCGAGGAATCTTGCGTTGTTGACAGGCGGTACAAGAGCGAATGTAGCGCCGTACGAAATTGTACATTCCCCGCCAGTAGTACCTCTGACGAATTCGATCATAGGTTTTGAGGACGCCGGCATGAGCGCTTTGAGGGTCAATGTGATGGTGGGCACAAACCTCGGAGCGGAGGTGGCGCGGAATGAGAAGAAGCCACGTTCTGCCGTCTGAGTTGTAGTTCCTGCGGTAGAGAAGGCCGTCCCGAATGGCGAAATGGGAGGCCTGTCGGCGGAGTGCCCGAGGATGCGTAGCCGCGGAAGTAGTGCCAATGATATCCAGCAGGTTAGAAACCCAAGGATCTTGTCGTTGCTCGAAAGGCATATCCTCAATGGTGAGTGCTGACAAGAATGCTTGAGGAGGGGACGATGAGTTAGGCGAGCGCACCGGTGACCGAGAAAGAGCGTCGGCGTCAGAGTGCTTGCGGCCAGAGCGGTACACTACACGGATGTCGTATTCCCGAAGCCTGAGAGCCCAGCGCCCGAGACGGCCAGACGGATCCTTGAGAGACGCGAGCCAGCAGAGAGCGTGATGATCTGTAACTACCTCGAAGGAGTGGCCGTATAAGTAAGGGCGGAACTTCGTTACAGCCCACACGATTGCTAAGCACTCCTTTTCGGTAACGGAGTAGTTGGACTCGGCTTTGGTGAGAGCACGGCTTGCGTAGGCGACAACGTATTCGGAGAAGCCAGACTTGCGCTGGGCGAGGACGGCGCCGAGGCCGACACCACTGGCATCGGTGTGAAGTTCTGTAGGTGCAGTAGGGTCGTAATGGCGAAGGATTGGGGGTGACGTCAGAACATTGCGCAGTGTCGCGAATGCATCATCGCAGGCTGGCGACCAAGAGGAGAGATTAGGGGTGCCTTTCAAGAGCTGTGTAAGGGGGGCTATGATGGTTGCGAAATTCCGAACAAAACGACGAAAGTACGAGCAGAGGCCCACGAAGCTTCTCAGTTGTTTCAAAGTGGTCGGTTTCGGAAAGTCAGCGACGGCGCGCAGCTTCTCAGGATCAGGCAGAACTCCATCTTTACACACAGCATGTCCGAGTATTGTGAGCTGGCGGGCACCAAAGCGGCACTTTTTGAGGTTGAGTTGAAGACCGGCGCGGGTTAGGCAGGTGAAGACCTGGCGAAGTCGAGTCAGGTGGGTCGGGAAGTCGGTTGAAAAGACGACGATATCATCGAGGTAGCATAAACAGATGTTCCATTTCAGGCCGCGCAGTACAGTGTCCATCATTCTTTCAAATGTGGCTGGAGCGTTACAGAGTCCGAATGGCATAACATTAAATTCGTATAGTCCGTCTGGAGTAATAAAGGCGGTCTTAGGACGATCCGCCTCTGCCATGGGCACCTGCCAATACCCGGAGCGTAAATCGAGTGAGGAAAAGAATTCTGCGCCTTGCAAACAGTCTAGGGCATCGTCGATTCGTGGGAGGGGGTACACATCACGACGAGTGATTTTGTTGAGGCGGCGATAATCAACACAAAATCGTATGGAGCCATCCTTCTTTTTAACTAGAACCACAGGAGACGACCATGGGCTACAGGATTCTCTAATTACTCCGCGTTGCAGCATGTCATCGACTTGTTGGGCAATAACACGGCGCTCAGTCGGGGACACCCGATACGGCCGCTGATGGAGAGGTGGGTGAGCGCCAGTGTCGATAAGGTGGGAAACGGTCGTCGTGCGGCCCAAGGAAGATTGCGGAATGTCGAAGGAGGCGCGGAATTGGTGTAGAAGGTCAAGAAGTTCCTCGCGGTGGCGCGGTTCTAGAGCGCTGTCCATGGAATGGTCAAAAAGGTCCCGCTGTAGCGGATCTGAAGCCACACGAGTTGGAGTCAAGGCGTCAACTTGGCAAGCAGGGAATGACACATCATCAAAAGTGAACAGAAGGTCCACGGGCTCGATGCGGCCGAGGCACTCCCCTTCGATCAACATAGCGGGAGAGGGAAGAGGATTGGCTACCAGAAGTGTGCTAGCGCCGTTTTTTATGTCAAGGACGGCAAACGGCAGCGGTAAGTGGCGGCGGCGGCAGACAACGTTAGAGGGCACAAAGAGGACTGTCGCGGCGGTGGTAAAAGAGGCAGTGAGGGGAACCAGAACAGCGCTAACGGGTGGGATGGTTGTGTCATGTGCTACGAGGAGTTTGGTCGCAAAACGAGGACACGGCTCGTGGAGCAGGGCATCAGACGGTGCATCACTCGATTCAATAAGCTCTATTTGAGGACTGGCGCAGTCAATGATAGCATGATGCTGAGACAGGAAATCCCAGCCGAGAATGACGTCATGAGAACATGTGGGGAGAACGACGAATTCGATGATGTACAAGGCTGCAGCAATGACGACGCGAGCAGTGCAGATAGCTGTCGGCTGTATACTGTGAGCGGATGCGGTACGAAGCGATAGTCCCTCGAGAGGCGTAGTCACCTTTCGGATGGAGCGGCAGAGTTTTTGGCTGATAACTGATACAGCGGCACCGGTGTCGACGAGCGCAAGAGTATGAACACCTTCAACGATGACAGGAATAACATTCGCGGGATTAAGACGAGGACTTTGAAATTCGGTCGGATACGCAGTTCGTGCCTCGCGAACTGCGGCGGTTAGTTTTCCGGCTGGGTAGCGGGTCGTCGGCGCATTGGCGAAATGGAGCGGCGACGTGGTGATGGCGAACGACGAGGGCGGAAGTCCGGAGGTTCAGGGGGTGCTGTTGGAGGACCCGATGGGACTGGGAACTGGGGGGCCAAATAAGGTTGCGCAGGCCGTGCAGCAAAGGCCATATTTATTCGGCGCCGGCAGTAGCGTGTAGTGTGTCCGGGGATGCCGCAGTGGTAGCAAATAGGCCTGTTGTCCGCAGTGCGCCATGGAGATGGTGTCTGACACAAGGGGGGAGCAAAGGCTGTTGGTGCGGACCGCATGGGGGGCGAAGCATAGGCATATGCTGGCTCAGGCGGTGGACTTGAAGTGACTTCGGCATACGTGCGACGCAATACTTGAGGAGGAGCCGGTGCGAATGCTGGAGCGTAGCTCAGTGGCGCAACGCCGGACGATGAAACTGTGGGCGTGAGTAACGGCATTGAGGGTGCGACCGGAGCTGATTGAGGAACAGGATTAGGGAGGACTTCAGAGACATGCTGCTGGATTGCATGGCGAAGCTCCGGAACAAGGCCAGTTGTTGACGACTCCTTAACATATGGCTGTAGGGACAGTTGGCGCGCGACCTCCTGACGTATAAAAGCCTTGATGTCTTCAGAGAGGCTAGATGACTCCCTCTCCGCGGCTAATCCAGCGAGTGATGCATCAGGCTGGCGAATCAAAGCACGCTCCTTGCGGAGTTCGTCGTAGCTTTGACAGAGGTCGTATATTTCCTTGACCGTATTGGGACCTTTGGCGATAAGCATGTTGAAAGCGCCGGCATCAATTCCTGTGAGGACATGACGTATCTTAACGGCCTCGGTCATGGTCGGGTCAACGCGGCGACACAAATCAACAATGTCCTCAATATAACTGGTGAACGTTTCACCGGGCAGCTGTAGTCGCGATCGAAGACGCTGTTCCGCGCGGAGTTTTCGGACGGCGGGGCGGCCAAAGACATCAGAAAATTTAGTCTTGAAATTCGCCCAGGTGGAAAAGTCCGACTCGCGGTTTCGAAACCACAGATTAGCGACGTCGCTCAAGTAAAAGATGACATTGTTGAGCTTACGGTTGTCGTCCCAGTTATTGTGACGGCTGACCCGTTCGTAAGGGGTCAGCCAATCGTCGACGTCGTCATCGCTGCTTCCGCTGAATGTAGTCGGGTCCCGTTGACGGAGCGCACCTGTGCAGGTGACGGGCGGAGGCAGGTGCAATGAAGTCGGCTCCGTCATTGGGGTAGTCAATGTTCTGCTGCGAAGTTCCAGGGCGAGATGGGTACAGGGAACTTCAGATTGACCTCTACCAAGTGAAATGTGGATTTAATGGTTGGTTGGAACGTCTAGCGCTGGCAGTACTTTGGGCACAAGGGATCGAATTACCAGCCGCAGGGCACAGCTTCAGCGCGAGCGAGATGGGCGCCGGAGACAAGCGATGATGATGGCGATGCCGCAGCGTTTTCTGTTCTTTGTCTTCTTTACACAATATAATAATTTTTGGCATTTAATGGGGTAGCTAAAAATCAAACACCTGGAGTTTCAGGAAACTTTTATTACCGTTTCAATTACAACCATGTTCATGAATTATAGTTTACTGTACTGAATGTTAAAAAAGATTCATGGTTGTTCAACGAAGCGGTTTATAGAACACAGATTTGTCAGGTCTGACAGAACGCCTCAACCGTACGCTCACAGATATGTTATCAATGTATGTCTCCGGCGACCATCGAGATTGGGACATTAATCTATCCTTTGTAACATTTGCCTACCACTCTTCTCGTCATGATACCGCTGGCTACTCTAACTTTTATCTGCTCTTTGGCCGACACCCATTACTTTCCTTTGATACATCGCTACCCGCTACTGATGCCGCCACTAGTAGTTACGCTCGTGAGGCCATCTCCCGCGCTAAAGATGCTAGCCACATTGCTTGCGAAGGCCCCTTTTCCTCCCAATGCTCACAACAATCCCGTTATAACAGTCGCCATCGCGATGTGCACTAAGCCCCCGGCTCTCTCGTTCTGCTCTGGCTGCCATTCCGCCCGGTGGGCTTGTGCGAAAAACTTCTACCACGCTACACAGGCCCCTACCGTATCTTGCGCTGAGTTACCGACGTCACATATGAAATCGAACCTTTGAACCCGAAGTCTTCTGCATCACAAGCTTCCGACATTGTGCATGTGACACGACTCACGCCGTATTATTTCCGCCCTGCTTCGTTTACCTAGAACGCACCTGGACTGTGCTTCTAGGCGGGGGTAATGTTATATGGTGTACCATGCTGGCATTCAGCAAGTGAAGAAAGAAGTGTCTGGGTGTGTGAACGAAGACGACGCTCAGTGTTGAGTTGTGCGGCTAAGCGGTGCCCAGCGATTTCAGAGTGGTGCGACCCATCGGTGCGTGATTTCCACTCGTAACAATATTATTATTATTATTAATATTATTAATATTATTATTATTATTATTATTATTATTATTATTATTATTATTATTATTTTTATTATTATTATTATTATTATTATTATTATTATTATTATTATTATTATTATTATTATTATTATTATTATTATTATTATTATTATTATTATTATTATTATTATTATTATTATTATTATCAAGCTGTGGTCGCAATGCGTGGAGTGACCGAGAACTTCACATTTATGGACAGTGCGTGTCAGGACCTGTGTACCAGTTACCTAAACCTACTCATGTTTTAAAGCCTGGAAAGCCTCCTCTCGAACTTACCTCATACCGGCCAGTTGCCCTAGTAAGCTGTGTTGGAAAAGTTATGGAGCGCATGGTGCTGGCAAGACTTGAGTGGTATCTAGAGAGTAATGATCTTTATCCGAATATGATGACTGGATTTCGCCGCGGACGCTCTTCTATTGACAGCGTCATCGACGAGAACTTCACATTTATGGACAGTGCGTGTCAGGACCTGTGTACCAGTTGAATAAACCTACTCAGGTTCTGAGGCCTGGAAAGCCTCCTCTCGAACTTATCTCATACCGGCCAGTTGCCCTAGCAAGCTGTGTTGGAAAAGTTATGGAGCGCATGGTGCTGGCAAGACTTGAGTGGTATCTAGAGAGTAATGATCTTTATCCGAATATGATGACTGGATTTCGCCGCGGACGCTCTTCCATTGACAGCGTCATCGACGAGAACTTCACATTTATGGACAGTGCGTGTCAGGACCTGTGTACCAGTTGAATAAACCTACTCAGGTTCTGAGGCCTGGAAAGCCTCCTCTCGAACTTACCTCATACCGGCCAGTTGCCCTAGCAAGCTGTGTTGGAAAAGTTATGGAGCGCATGGTGCTGGCAAGACTTGAGTGGTATCTAGAGAGTAATGATCTTTATCCGAATATGATGACTGGATTTCGCCGAGAACTTCACATTTATGGACAGTGCGTGTCAGGACCTGTGTACCAGTTACCTAAACCTACTCATGTTTTGAAGCCTGGAAAGCCTCCTCTCGAACTTACCTCATACCGGCCAGTTGCCTTAGCAAGCTGTGTTGGAAAAGTTATGGAGCGCATGGTGCTGGCAAGACTTGAGTGGTATCTAGAAAGTAATGATCTTTATCCGAATATGATGACTGGATTTCGCCGCGGACGCTCTTCCATTGACAGCGTCATCGACGAGAACTTCACATTTATGGACAGTGCGTGTCAGGACCTGTGTACCAGTTACCTAAACCTACTCATGTTTTGAAGCCTGGAAAGCCTCCTCTCGAACTTACCTCATACCGGCCAGTTGCCCTAGCAAGCTGTGTTGGAAAAGTTATGGAGCGCATGGTGCTGGCAAGACTTGAGTGGTATCTAGAGAGTAATGATCTTTATCCGAATATGATGACTGGATTTCGCCGCGGACGCTCTTCCATTGACAGCGTTATCGACCTTGTGGCGACAGTAGAACACGAAAAGCGTCACCGTCGATTAGTAGCTGCTGCATTTTTAGATATAAAGGGAGCTTACGACAACGTCCTCCATGAAGCTATTCTTGATGGACTTGACGACGTGGGAGTTGGTGGCCGGATGTACTTGTGGATTGTAAGCTATCTCAGCGGCCGCTCTGTTTACATGACTACGCCTGAAGGAGATACTACCCGCTTTCAGGTCGGTCGTGGAGTTCCACAGGGAGGAGTTCTCAGCCCAACTTTATTTAACGTTGCGCTAATAGGCCTGGTGAGTGAACTGCCAACTAACATCCACATAAGTGCATATGCTGACGACATCTGCATCTGGGCCTCTGGTTCGACGTGCCCACAACTACGTGCGAGACTGCAACGAGCTGTGTCATCAACATCGATGTACTTACGGCGTCAAGGTTTATTTTTAGCGGCAGAAAAGTGTGCAGTGAGCGCGTTTACGGGAAAATGTGTCAGCCGCTACCCGAATACCCTTCATGGAGTCGTAATACCATACGTCTCCAGGCGCAGATTCTTAGGAGTAATTATTGACCACCGACTATCTTGGTCGAAACATATTGCTATGGTGAAGAAAAGGCTAATTAATTTTTGCCATGTACTTCGTTACATAGCTGGCATCAAATGGGGTCCAACGGAGCGCTCCTTTATACGGCTTTACGAGCCTTTGTTTGTTGGCTACATCCGGTACAGTCTCCCAGTACTCTCTAGTATGAGCATTTCCTGCTTGCGGACTTTAGAGAGCGTGCAAGCGCAGGCACTGAAAATATGCCTTGGACTGCCCAGATGCACCTCTAACAAAGGCACAATTGAAGAGGCACACGCTCACCCAATGTCCATATACTTGTCACACGAACCACTTCGTGTATATTTACGAGCACTTACAAGACACCGTTTTCACCCACTCAGCAAGATTCTGGATGAGAGGCCGGACTGCAGTTTTACAAGTGCACTCCGCTGCCATCAGTCGCAAGTACCGACAGGATATGCCCTCCCATATCGTCCCACCCAACCACCATGGACGATGGATAAACCTTTGGTGCACCTTCGCGTTCCCGGAATACTAAAGAAATCAATGGTACCAATTAGTGGACTCAAATTAACAACTTACTCTAGCACACATCTGGTCAGAATATCCCAATTATATTCACGTATACACCGATGGATCTGTGTCAGCACAGGCATCCGCTGCAGTTGTAGTCATACCAGCTCAGAAAACGACTCTGCATTTCCTTTTGGGACATACCTCTACATCAACCGCTGCCGAACTTGTAGCCATTCGGGAATCTATTCGCTATATATGTGGGGAACCACTTAAAAAATGGTGTATATTCACGGACTCGAAGACTGCATTACAAATTTTGGAAAACTTCTTACGCCACACTGCCTATCAGTCCCTGGCACAAAAACATTATGGAGCTCATCACATCTGCCCAGCTGCAAGGCCACATGATAATGTTTCAATGGATCCCTGCCCACTGCGGCCTCCATGGGAATGAGCAGGACGATGTTGAAGCGAAAAGCGCACTCATCAATGGCTTCCAAACAGCTGTGCCTTATTCAAGAGCGGATACGACGTGTCTTCTAAAGAGTTGTATGAATATTGCTACAGCAGCTTACTGGGCTCAACCAGATGTTCGACACATCCGTCTAAGGAGGCTTGATCGAACATTTAAATTTAATGTTCCGCCTGATATTCCGCGTCATCAGGCATGCTTGATACACAGACTTCGTCTAAACGTGGCTTTCACGCGCAAGTACTTACATTTAATTGGACAGATGGACTCACCGGAATATTCAACTTGTGGCATCCCAGAGACTGTGGACCATGTATTATTGGTGTGCCCAGATTATGCGAACGAAAGAAATGTGCTAGCTGCTTCCTTGAAGCGTTTAGACAAGAGGCCTCTGTCGGAGGAACTGCTGCTGGGCGCTTGGCAGGACAAGGGGAAGGGCGTCCAGGCAGTGCGTGCTCTTTGCTGTTATTTGAGTGCCAGCGGACTTGATTCGCGCTTGTAAAGCAAGCTGCTGTGTCTGTATATATATTTCATATGCCTTCTCCCACATCGTCACCCATCATGACCTTCTTTCTTCTCTCCTTCCCCTTCCCCAGTGCAGAGTAGCAGGACAGATTTGAATTATTCGGGCCAACCTCTCTGCCTTTTCCTTTCAATAAATCCATCTATCTATCTACTCATGTACACTCTTCACAAGCTGAAGGTCACCACTGCATTCGCTGACGCATTTGCAGACGAGTTAATCTCTTTCAAAGCCGGTTCAGGATTTAGGGCCTGCTAGTGTGACATTTAATTTTTCATGGATAAGCTATAGGCCCGTGGTGAAGAGTTTCTAATACGGGTAATTCTGCAGCGGCACTGCATAAATACAAAAACCACGCTGGCGACACAAGTCGCAATGTTTACACTCGAACATAGATAGATGGGCAGGTTGCGGTGTCTTTAATGCTTTTTAGTAATTTCTTACAAATAGATTGCAACAAATATTCAGGGCGTGTAATTCTATATGGAAAGCGTCCAACGTTCAGAAGTAGGACATATTCCTGACACTTTAATATATTAAGACATAATTGAAAGAACGTGATTCGCACTACCATTGCTCTATTAGGTCCTCAGTGAAATAATCACCATAGACTAAAGTACAATTATGTTAATGTGATCAGACGCGAAGGTATTTGGCGCTACGTCTCGTGTATCAACTCTTTTTATGGGCGGCTGCACTCAGTTCCTCATGTATAGTGCAACGCTCCTTGCCTTGAAGGAGGTTTGTTCTCTTCACAAAGCACGATGTTTTTATAACGCTTAAGCATCCATTCTTGGTTCCACTCGCATCGCTGCTTCCTTGTAACCGCATACAATGTGATCACCCTGGAAATAGAAAGGCAAACGCGTTGTGATTCCAGGTCGCGGGGAAAAAATGTAATCAATTTCTCCGCCAACAGCCTGAGAAAATGCTAATCTGTCATGTGTTCATGACTGTCAAAGTATTATTTTTCTAAAATCTTGACAGCGGTATATGACTATTTAAGGCCGTTGAGTGAGACACGTTCGTGCAATGATACTGGCCTAGGTGCCAGAGGAGCGACAAATTGAAACACCGCGGTTACGTTCTCCCGAAATGTGTCATTCTAGTCAAGAAAGAATTATTTAAAACTTATTTTTATGAGATATCATGTCATTTTTTCCACAAAATGAATTTTATTTATTAACTTTTATAAACACATAAGAAAAAGCAATTTCAGTCTTGGTAGCTTAACCTGATTTTTGCTGTGCGGGTTTTGAAGAACGTTCGTAAATCCTATTTAGTGAAGTGCTGCATTGAATCTAACTGCTAGCCTTCGATGCGGAGTTTTCTTCAGTGCTTTTATTTCAGTGCTTTTTTGCGCGCTCTTTTAGCAGCTACCGCTTCTATGTTCGAAATTCACGGCAGGGCGCTCGCAATACAGCAGAGCAAGCATGACATTTAATTATTTCTTTTGCTATGATAACAGAGCTAAAGTGACCAGATAAGCTGTTGATATGACATATGATGAAGGATCGACGAGGGCTGATGTATTATTTTGTTTTGGGCTGCTGGCGGTTAAATAGCAAATCCGCTACAGCTTAAAAAGAGATGTTTTCAATGTAGCATTCAACGAGGTGCGTATATGACTAGAGCAGAGAAAGAATAATAGTCGAGCTTAATATTCGCAGTAAATATTTAACATTCCAGAAGAGAGTGCAGAGCACAATATCTCAGCTTATGGATATAGTTTTCCTTTTGAAGCAATATTTCTTGTATATTGCCCAAACTCACTGTTCAGTGCAGTGTATTGGCGTTCGCCTAGTCCTTTGCACACTGAGCTCTCGCACTGCACTGCAGCGAACGATTGCTCCCACATTGCAGTAACACACGGGTGGATATTTGTGCGCAACACGCCGATATTCAGCCTTGCATTCCTATTTCCGCCTTCCTATTTGTATGGGCGATATTAGTCTAAACACAAAATCGAAATTGTGCTTCATAATATTCGTGGACAAAGCAAGCACGTGACGAAAAACGTAATTCAAGAAACTTCACAGAGTGATGGTCAATTCGTTTCACCGGGCAGACTGATATCAAAATAACTCGGATAATTCTCCCTTGTGCTTAACCATCAAGCATCCGCAAATTGTATATTCACCGCTTTATACATCTGAAGCTTAAGACGCGTTAGGCTTCCAGGGTATCCAGTGTTGGGCAGAAATATGGTATTCATTCATATCAATATTTTAGAATAGTAGTGACAACTTCCCAGAGTAGTTCCATCTACTCTTTTTTTAAATTAACTTGGCAACAAATTTGTACTAACGATTTTTTTTTTAGAATTGATGGTATAATTAAAACAAGTTTTGAGCGCCACAGACTGATTGAAATATTAAAGAGCGATATTTTATTTCAATGCCGTTCGATCTCAAACAGGACACCACTCAGTCGTCCACTCTAAACTGTAAAAACAAGCAACGCACAGCAGTCAATAAGTAAACACATGTCTAACAGTTTTGGTGGGCAACTTTGAAAATTTAGGAAGCAAATATCTACCAATTAGTCTCTTAATTGTTCATTTCCAATTGGCAAATTGGCATGGGCTGTCGGGATAGCATTCCTTACACATAGGTATTATTTTCTATGTTAAAAGCTAGAAAAATAATTTCCGGACTGCATATTATGTTTGCTGAAGTAACAGATGATCACAAAATCTAAAAATAAGCGGCTCGGTATAAGGACGAGATTAGCTGACTTATCTGAGGAAGCAGCCTTACCCTTGCGATATCAGGGGGAACAGCTACTGCAGTTATAAGTAGTTCAAAGACAGCAATATGCGATTTTCACAAGCAAAGACTCTCTATACAGGCAAAAAGAAACTTGAAACATGTCGGGATAGCAGAATAATCAGCCTAATATGGCCACCAGGCCATTTCAAGCTACAGGCCGCCATCTAGTCAGATAGGTTGACACCTATGCTGTATTTCTTCGATATTAAAGTTGCCCGACCACCATATGGAAAGTCGAAGCGTTCGTGTAGCGCTGCCGGGTTTCACAGGTACGTTGGATGACAATCTTATATTATTTTAGACTCATATGCACAAAACTGCACCGATCTTGGTTGCGGGGAACGAATACCATTTTCAGCCCCACACTTCATGTCTAACTCGTGTTGTTTTCGTTTTTACTGAATAGTATGTTTTTGCAATTCGTTCAACCAATGTTTGACTAGAAGAATTCAAAACTCGTACATAAAAATGAGTTTCGAAATTATATGTCCATTCATTTTTAACCTGGCGTGTAATCATTATTTAAACTTCCGGGAAAAATTTGGATGAGGCTGAGTGTTCTACGTTCTGCGCAACACTTGTTATACTGTTGGACGCTGCAAAGTTTCAAGAAAACTAGGAGAAAGTGGAGAAACATAGTTCACATTCCGCTTCTTTGCTCAATGCCTTCTGACAATTTTTTCTGCACATTAGTGAACATCATTGGCTTTCTCTTTTTACCATGCCGAAAACACTGCTTAGTCCTGTTGACATCATGTTCACTAAAATCTTGTACGAGCGGGAGTGGAGAAAATGTAATGCGACATGCATAAAGCTCTGTTTAGCTATGACCTTATGCACAGTCTCGAGGCTCCGGACTAGTAGTCTCTCTTACTAGTCGGTAGACAAGAAATAAATTCGTTTTATGAGACATTTCTTAGTTTAACAATTAGAAGAACAGGGCTTCAACTACTGCGCTGAATAAGCTGTGCTCAATTTCAAATTTTTTCACTACTGCCTGAAATGTGTTATTTTTACTACTAGTTTGAAACCTAAAGTACAGGCTGAATTCGAAAAACGTTTCAAAATATTGGACTGGCCAAGGGTTTTGTCATATAAGGACATTTGACTGCCATGTCTTTGTGCAAATTGTAGTTTGTTACGTTACCCCTCATAGGCTTGATAACTACTCCATCACAATTCAAATCGTATACACAGCAGGTTTCTGCAAATATCGATAAGCCGGAAATAAATAAAAGTGTTCTTACCGTCTTTCTTATCAGAAGCTTTCAGAACGATACAATACGTTTCTGCATAAAACACTCCATAACTGCTTTTCAACTAAAATGAAAGCTTGCCTGATATAGGAGAAAGGAGAAGAGTTCATTAAAGAAATTCGGCTTCAAAAACTTGCACTCGCAGAACGTATAGTACATCTATACGCAACTTGGCGACGGCCACGCCGCGTTCTCACCTGAAATATGTGAATATATCAGCTGTGATAAAATTGCCATGGATCTTGGGATTGTGATTTACCCGACTGATACCATTTAAAAATACTAGGTACTATACTTATCTATATATATAATCTTGCGCAGTGGCACCAGAAATATTTTTCTAGTGCATTGAGCAGTTGCACAAGAAACGATTCTGATATTCCAGCTTGCAGAAGAATTCATTATTCTTAAATACCTGTAGAAAGGTAATGATCTGCTTTTTTCCACAGTGCCATATGATAACTGGCTTCAGTACTTTGATGTTGTTTCAACTTTGATCGCAAAATTGCAGGGAATAAGAATTTGATAAAAATAATTTTATATCAACCTACTGTCCTTTGTAACCGATATCATATAGCAGCTGCCTAATTCTTTTTTCGATAACATAAGATTAAACCAGCCCAGTACTACATTTAGACATGTGCTGTAAATTACATTATTTAGAGGCAGCGACTCACCTCGTTCTATATTTATGACAATGTGACTCTTATCACCCAAGAAGAAAATAAGGTACGGTGGTGCATGAAGGCAGAGACGTAAGGGTGCGCCGTAGAGTAGCCAACTATTAGGACAACGCAGTCTGACGCTATATAGCACCAGTGTTCCCGCCTGCTGCTGTTATTCTTACTTTTATTATCGGTGTCATTATTTAGAAGCACGAGTAACAAAACTCTCGCTCTTACGTAGCAGGCAAAGCCGGAGTTAGTTTTCTAGAGACAATGTTAAGCCCGCGACAACAATGGCAAATGTTTTTGATTTGGTTGGTTGGTTTGTGGTGTTTAACGTCCCAAACAACTCAGGCTATGAGAGATTCCGTAGTGGAGGACTCCGGAAATTTCGACCACCTGAGGTTCTTTAACGTGCACTGACATCGCACAGCACACGGGCGCCTTAATTTTCGCGTCCATTGAAAAGCGGCCGCCGAGGCCAGGATCCGACCTCGCGTCCTTGGGAACAGTAGTCCAGCGCCGTAACCACTGCGCCACCCCGGTGGGGTCAATGGCAAATGGGTATAAGGAAATTCTATGGGTGATAATATTTCATTGAATAGTGGTAACTCAGTCAACCACTGCTCGAAATTTAGCTTGTTGCAGCCAAAATAATATGTAGGTGTCAAATAAACAGTATATTACATACAATATGTAATAGCTGATGTACGTTGATTCGAATGGGCAATTTTTTTTCCACACTGAGTTTTAATAGCCCGGTTAATAAAGATAAAGGCACAAAAACAAGTTACGTTGTTTCCGCTGCTATTCTATCTATACTAAAACATAGGTAAAGTCTGAAAACAAACTGGAAAGTATATATACAGAGTACTTTTTTTATCCAAAGACTCTTATTGCTTTATTTCAAGATACATGCGTTTAGTGATTAAAGGCAATTAAAGGGAGGGTTTTTGTGGTTTGTGACGTAGTCAGAAATTTTCAGCCGCTTTTGTTCACTCAACTCGCTTACAGTAACGTCGATTGTGTGCACACAAAAGCTACAAATATTAACACGCCTGATATCAAAATTTATTGATCAACTCCACAGTAGCCAGTGCAGTACTTGTGAACTTTCTCTGCGCTGGGCATACTTAACGTTATCTAGTTGCAACGACTGATCCTGAAAACAATTCAAAGGCAGCATTGTGGGATAAAGAAGGTAGATAATGTTAAAGGATTTCTGTGGCTAATAATAAGAGAAAAAACTGCAAAAATTAAAACAAATGAGACAATGACCTTACTTGTAAACACTCCAATAGTACAACCCATTCTTAGGGAGGGAAGAGCTTTAAACAAACACAGATTAGACCACAGGATCATTACAATCTAAAATATGAATGTCCTATGCTTTCAATGTCGTTTTTGCTATATTGTTACGTGGTGGCATGACAAGCGATGGAACACGGCGACGCAACAGAAACAGAACAACGTGATAACATGACGACGAAATATGCTTTAATGGCCAGCGGGCCTGGCGCGAGCGCTCCGCCCCGCGCCACTGCCCGCTTCGTCATCTTCGTAGCATTACCCGGGGCCACCGAGCGATCTTCCCGATCGATTGCTAGAGAGAGAGAGAAATAACATTTATTGCACCCGTCAAAAGGTTGGTGAGGATCCGAGGCGAAGCTCTGTCCCAACCATGTCCTCCCCCTCAGCCGTCGACCTGGATCCCTTGGATCTTAGCAGCGGCCAGGGCAAGACGGATGACTTCTCGTTGCCCTTTTTCGTCCTGCTTGAGAAGTAGTGCCTACCAGGACTCATCTGTTCGGTCAGGCTCTCCAAATCTAGGACACGTCCATATCATATGGATCATGTCCGCTATGCCATCGCAACATTTGCACCTGGGGCTAAAAATTTCCGGGTGCCACTTGCTGTAAAGCTGGGGGTTCGGGAATACTCCAGTCTGTAGCTTACGCCACATAACCTGCTCGCTTTTGGTGAGTTGCTTACACGCTTTTGGTAGTACTGATCTGCCTAATATGTAATGATTTAGGATATCTTGGTAGGTGTTAAGGTCATCGTCGAACTGCAGGGGCTCCTCATCGCGCAAGGGGTACGAGGTTGCGCATAAGTCGTCACTGGAATCCCGGAATGTAGCTAATCCTCGGGCCAGTACGTGCGCTTTCTCGTTCCCCCTCAACCCCTGGTGCGCCGGTGTCCAAATGAGCGCGACCTGCTCTGCTGGTGGTGAACCACTGGCCAACACTCTTGCTGCTATGGCCGAAATGCGGCCCGCGTCAAAGTTTCTAATCGCTGATTTCGAGTCTATAACTATAATTTTGACCTGTTGTTGTGTTAGAGCTAGCGCGATGGCCACCTCTTCCGCCTCCGTTGTGGTCGAATTTCTGGTGCTGCAGCATACTCGAGCCCCCGTCTTCTCTAGTTGCTACTGAAACACGTCCCCTACCGTTCGCGCATTGTGCGGCATCTGTATATAAGACGTCCTGTCTTCCCTCAAAACGGGCTTGCTGCGCTGTTGCTCTGTCACTCCTCCGGCTCGCATGGTAAGCGGGGTGCATGTTTTTGGGGGGCGGAGGTATTTTTAATTTGTCTCTAACCTGTCTAGGTACTTTTTCTGTACGTCTGGAGCATGCTTGCGGCTCATACCCCAGTTTTTCCAAAATGCTCCGACCAGTACGACTGCGCAGCAGTCTCTGGTATTGTGAAGTCCTTGCAGCTTCAATGAGCTCTTCGAGGGTATTGGAGACCCCTAGTCTCATAATCTTGTTTGTCGATGTATTGGGTGGTAAACCTAGTGCCGTTTTTATCCCTTTACGAATGAGAACGTCAAGTTTCTCCTTTTCTGCCTTGTGAAGCCGTAAATACGGCGCCACGTAGACTATCCTACTGATTATAAAAGACTGGACTAGCCTAAGGAGGTTAGCTCCTTTTATTCCCGCATGTTTGTTTGCGATCCGCTTCAGGAGTCTACAGGTTTGACTGGTGCTAGCGTCTAGCCTCTGTATCATTTCCGAGTTCCTGCCGTTGGCCTGAATTCGTAATCCCAGAACTCTAATGGTTTCCACCGTTGGTATAACGTTACCGTTGACCCTGAGTGTTATTTTCGGGTTATCCTGCTTTATACGCCGACGATGGGGCGATCGCATTGACGTGAGAACGAGCGCTTCCGATTTCTCGGCCGAACATCTGAGCCCGATCGGTTCTAAGTATCTTTCTATAACTTCGATTGCCCGCTGGAGTGTCTGTTCAATTTCACCGTCACTGCCCCTGCACATCCACAGAGTCAGGTCATCTGCATATAATGTATGGTGTAGCCCTTGGATTTCGTCTAGTTTTGGGGGGAGACCAATCATGGCGATATTAAACAGCGTCAGGGACAACACCGATCCCTGTGGTGTGGCTTTGTTTCCCAGTCGAATACCTTCTACTGTGTGTCCCCCCATACTGATAGTTGCCGTTCTATCGCTGAGGAAGTCGCGTATGTAGTTGTACGTGCGAACTCCAACATCTAATGCACTGAGATTCTGCAGAATAGCCGAGTGCTTCACGTTGTCAAAAGCTTTTGACACGTCTAGACCAACGATCACCCTGGTGTCTACTGTTGAATTGTGTATGATCTGTTCTTTTAACTGCAGCATGACATCGCATGCGGCCAAATGCGGTCTAAATCCTATCATGGTGTTCGGATAGATATCGTTGTCCTCCAAAAACCGGTACAGCCGGGCCTGAACAACATGCTCCATTAGTTTCCCCACGCATGACGTGAGCGAGATCGGACGCAAGTGTTCGAAACCCGGCCGCTTCTCCGGCTTCGGGAGGAATACGAGGTTTGCGGCCTTCCATGTCGCCGGCAGCCGACCGGCCTCCCAACACTCCTGCATGAATGCTGCGAGGTGTCGGATCGACGCGTCGTCCAAGTTTCTTAACATTCGATTGTTGACTCTGTCCGAACCTGCAGCAGTCTTTGCTCTCAGTCTATTTATTTCTGCCCGGACTTCGGCAACCGTTATCGGGCTATCTAGCTCCGGGTTTTCCTGGCCCTTGTAATCAGGCATTTGTTGTCCTATACCCTCTGCACAGTTCAAATACCGGTCTCGGACTTGGGCTATGAGAGTAGCCGCGGTCCCATCAAAGGTATGTATTAGCCTGTGAATTTGCTGCCTGGCCTCCAGTTTAGATTTGTCGCTAGAAATCCAATGCATGACGTGACGGTGAACACAGACACAGGATTGGGACATGAAACGCTGGACACCACAATGAATGCGAAGATGGGAGGAATGCTCGCACCGGACCATTAAGTTTAATCTTCACCGTTTGCCGAAGGCCAAGACTCAAGGACACGCCGAACGGCTTGGGCGGGGGTGCGGTCTTTGCTCGAGTGGTCGTGAGGTCGCCTCGTCGTGGGTTCGGTAAGGTCGGCTTTGGGCTCTTCCTGGTCGTCATGTGTTGTGGTCAAGGCTGGGGACGAGGCTGGGGACAGCGACTGGTCGGGCCTGAGCAAAAATGGCTGGGGCAGAGCTGGAAGCATCTCCACGGGCTTTCGGCAGATGGACCCGGCGTACGGTTGGCTTCAACGGTGCAAGACGAGGATAGGGATGAACCGCACCTTCAACCAAATGTTACGTGGCGGTATGACAAAGCGATGGAACACGGCGATACAACAGAAACAGAACGACGTGATGACATGACGATGAAATTTGCTTTAATGGCCAGCGGGCCTGGCGCGAGCGCTCCGTCCCGCGCCACTGCCCGCTTCGTCATCTTCGTAGCAATATTCCTAAGTGGTTAGGCCCCATATAATGTATAGCGAACTGAGCATGTAACTAAGGTCTGTCCCAAGTCCTCTGAATCTATCTCGCATATTTCAACTTTTTTGAATTACTGATACTCTTAGAAACATGCTGTTTGTGATTGTTGTCTAATAGACAAGCAAATAGCTGATATAACACCTAAATATTCATGACAGTCTTCATATCCGCACATATTTTAAACCACATTATGAAGATTTACGCTGAAAACAGTACATAAGACGTCCCATGTGCTTCTAAACATGATATAATTATGAGTGACGCTTCAATAAGAACATACTGTTGTTGTGGTTGTTGTTGTTGTTGTGACTCTAGGAAGAAGGAATAGAAAATGTACGGGCCTACTACTGGCTCTGTAGCTGAGCCAACTCCGCTGCCTCGTGCGGACGGAAGAGAGAAAGTAGAGAAGAAAGAAAAAGAAGAGGGAAAGAAAGACGTGCTCGGCAACAGCCGTCGTCCACCTCCTAAGCGGTGGCGGATGCAATGACGGCCTACAACAGATAAAAATTCGGTGGCTGGCTAGCCCCCACCGCAGGCGGCGATGACCTACCAATCCCAGCCACGTAGGGTCAGGAACAGGCACTCTTCACCTGGCCATGGTGTGTGATGTTGTTGTGGCTGTAGGAAGCAGGAAAAGAAAATTCACGGGCCTGCTACTGGCTCTGTAGCTCAGCCACCTCCGCTGCCTCGTGCGGACAGAAGAGAGAAAGTAGAGAAGAAAGAAAAAGAAGAGGGAGAGAAAGACGGGCGCCGCAACAGCCGTATAGATTAAAAATTCAAAGCATATTAGCAAGGCAGTATTTTCCTACTGCGTGCGTTAGTATTTATTCTTTTTGTTTTGGTTTTTGCTATTTACAGTTCCTTCTCTATTCCCTAGCAGTTATTTCTATTTATTTTGCGATGTGTGCGAGTTATACATCTCAAAATCTAATATCTCTGCACCCCAATTTTCGGCCGATCTCCCTGTGTGGGTATGTGCCATCAAATTAGAGGAGAACAACAACAACAGCAACAGCCGTCGTCCACCACCAAAGCGGTGGTGGGTGTAATGACAGCCTACAACAGATAAAAATTTAGTGGCAGGCTAGCCTCCGCCGCAAGCGGCGTTGACCTACCGTCCCAGCCCAGTAGGGCCAGGAACAGCCATCCTTTCACACACTTTGTATCTTTGTATAAAGCGCGCAATATGTCTAGCAAGTAGGTACACTTACCTCCTTTCAAAAGACGCCAGATCAATTACAATCTCGTTGTTTCGTCTGTGCGCCGTAAGTTCAATCTGTTGAAAGCTGAAACACAGAACTGTTATACTAAGAAGCCTGAAACAAACTCAAAATGTACTTATGACGATAACATTCATCGCCTACAAACATATTGAAGGTTATATATTTTTCTTCAAGCATTATTCTGACTATCACAGTACACTGCGAATAATTTGGGCTTCTCAAGGGTACAGTGGTTTGAGCTGTAAAATCACTCTCAAGTATTCGTTTTAACGTCAATATCTCATTTTACGCGTAACTTGTACAAAGCGTGGCGTTAAAAACATCTGAGGAATCGCCGTATTTAATGTGAGTTTGTTTCTTGATCGTTAATTTTTTAGTGCGCTTTTTCACGGACTTTTTATAGAAGCTACAAGGTTGATCTGACATTTTTTTCGCCAAGGTGTAAGGTTCACGCGGTTTTCAATAACGGCGTTTACAATAGGGACCTTTTATTTCAATGTTCATCGGTATATTTAAAACGAGCACTTTATACTACGCCTGTCTTCCTGTCCGCAAAACTCGTCGAAGACATTCGTTTTTCTTGCAGCTCCCACGTTCTTTTCCCAACGGTTTCATATCAGTGAAGTTATAAATTTTTTACGCTGCATGTCTAATTTTTTGTTATCCCGGAATTTTTTTACATTGACGTTAGACTAACGTTGCTTATGAGACGCTACTGATAAGAATCTTATAGGAAAGGGTAATATTTCAAATGTGCGTGACCTTTTAAGTGATAACTATATGAAAGACTTTCTGGTTTATTCCAGTCGCATGACAGAATTGTTAGTAGATCGTGCAAACCCTGTCAGTCCTACTGTATCTATCACCAGGAGCATGTGACACTAGATATGTATAGGCCTGAGTGTATTAAGCAAACCTACCCTAAATGATGAATGCATATTTTATAGACAATAGAACACGCATAAAATATACATGTATTCTGAAGCCTTCAAAGCGAAGTAACAAAAACAAAAATGTAATGTACAAGCTAAGAAAAAACGAAGCAGATCTTGTCAACAATGACTATGAGATAGTAAAACTGCCCAGAATCTCCATGCATATCTCTACAGCCGCCGATGCGCTTCCGAGATTAGAGGCTTCCTCGCGAAGAAGTTCTACATTCTGTCAAGTCTAAGTTCTAAGTTGGAAATAAAGAAAACCTTTCCATGTCATGTAGATAAGTAACGCAGCAGGGGATAACAGTAAACGCCAGATGTTTGGCAATAACGGTAGAGAAACAGGGCCAGAAAATGTAATGATCATATACATTAAATGAATGGTGACATTGAATGCAATGCTTTCAGGATAAACATTCGCAGTATCATACCACATACGTCATAAAAAACAGGATGTCAAGTTCTTCAAAAAATACTAGGACAGCTGCTTTTTCTCTTTTGATTAGCAATTATAATATACAAAGATGGCTCACAATAAGGACTTCCTTTAACTGTAGTCAACAAAGCGCCATGCAGGCTACTGAAGATGTAAGCAGGAGCAGTCATGCTGACGCGTGCCCTTGTGGTACTGAGTGGGCAGGCTCGTGATTGTAACAGCCTTTAAAAAGCAGCCCCTTGTCTGATAATAAACACACTTTATTCCCTACCTCCCGGTCGTTCAGAGTTATAAATATATTATAAAATTTTATCTCCGCAATATGGCAACAGGCTGGCACCTTTTGTTGTGCAATGATTAGGCGGTACCGCGGCAATACTAAAACGCCGGAAGTTTCTTACCATGTCGTCTAGAAACGCGCTAGGGTCACCTGTTTGCTGAATTAGGTCCTCGGAAAAAGCTGAATAGCAGCAGGCTAACTTTTGGGGAGCCTCCTAAGCTTACAAGGTAACTGAAGTGGATAAGAGAGAAACATAGAGGTCAAGAGATGGTGACATGGTGTATTGTGTGCGCGAGACGGAGGGGTGCGAGACTGCCTTTTGTGCTCGCTGGCTCTCATCCCAACTGAGCACAGTGGCAGCTATTGAGTCTAACGCTATTTGTATATTTCGGTATATATTTTACCACGATCATGGCAGGTAGCCTTATTGCAGCCATCGTTTTTCTCGTGTGATTTTCGCATTTTCATTCTACAGCATCTTGCTGACAATGTGACAAACTGGGTTTTCACCGGTGCACAGCAAACCTTGTTCTCGAAGGTATATTGAAGCTATGGGTGACCTAGACTGTGCACAGTGTTAGGAAAAGTTGTTTCCTAATAAAGGTGAATGGGAGCTACAATTATAGCCGATCTATGACTGAACGAAAAGCTGATAATCGAAGACCAAGTACCCTTAACTTGATGATACCCAGAGGAGCAATAGAGACTCTGCCGTTTTTTGTCTCCTTTCCAGAGTGTTTAATTTTACATTGTGGTCGTCAAATGAATTCACAATTTATCTATATTGTACTTTGAAATATTAAAGATAATTTTTTTATATTTCAAGATTAAGAACGCTCATTACCATCAGTATTTTATACTGGATATTAGTTTAGAAAAAACGCCTTGTTAGCGTTTATTACCTGCCTGAAAATCTATTTCTCAAACTGTATAGTAAATAGCAAACATATTTATATGAACATAATAATTTAGGGGTTTCGCATATGTAAATATATAAATATATTGTATCAGTATAGGTAATCCAGTTTTCTCGCACTCTGAATGAGGCAAAGTTTTTACACTGCATGAAAACAAGCGCGAAAATAATTTACGCACATGGCTGGTTTCTAGCTTACCATTAAAATACAAAACAAAGCCACTGGAGCAGAAAATCTGCTTACGAGGAAGACCAAGGGCAACCGCATATGCCAAGTATTCGCGTTCATTTTAATGTACGTGAGGTGTCTTAAGAGAGACCTGCGGAGCAGAACAGAAACTTTCAGAGGAAACCTCATGTGTACAGCTCAATAATCGGCAACAACCCATCTGCATTACCAGCCTAAGCTATCATATGCGTTCAGCCTGAGGCATCCCTTCGACTATAGCTCCTCCTTTTAAGGCAACCGCCTACCAGGGTACTTTCCTTGGCAGATGTCTTCAGGTTGTCAATTCATCCACTTTTGCAGTAACCTTCGAAGCTACAAGAAATCCAACACGGTCCTACATCTCTCTGCACGCTATCGCACTGCTCTCTTCCCCTATTTCCCAAACATAGACACTAGAGTATAATTCAGTTGACATTTAGTCCCGAATGCCTTGTTCTTCGTGGTAAACGAGCGTGACCAAACGAACACAGCAAAGACTACAACGCGAAACAATACTTACCAACTCGCCCAACTTCTCACGTTATTGCCTTGTCTTTCCATTTTGTTGGCGGTGGTCATTGAATTGAAATAAACAATTAAATTCGCCTTGGATGTTTTGCGCAAGGCGATGGCTACAGAATTTTTACGTTAAATAAATATTACTCGACAATGCTCATACAGTCATCCTCACGAGCAAAATTTTGGTTTATGCCTCAGTGGCTGCAATAAGAACTGTGGGGCCAGCCAATGTCAGTCCACCGAAGTTGCGAGTGGGACGACGGCATGGAAGCAGATAGCCCTGTTACAGTACTCCTCCCTTAAAGCATTGGGTGTGCCATTTCCTTATAACTCATCGCTAACAAATTTCCTGCCGTCACTACATTTCTCCTCATCTGTACAAAAACTGTCAATCAACCGACATTTCTGCAGCTTTCAGGATGGTGTATTTAATTTTACTTTCCTTTCAACCTCACTTAGCTTGTCCCCGTATGATTACAGTTTGCGATGGGCATGCTGTAGGCGCTTAATCAATCGCCACTTTACATCGCCACATTACATGTGTGTCAAACAAAATGGCGATGCAAATTTTACTTTTTACCGCGCAGAAAAAAGAAATCTCACTTTTTTCAGTTGTTCAATTCAAGCGTTCTAACGCGCCAGTCGTACAAGGGCGACATCAAACGTCTTGTGCAGTTGAACAGGCTATAGGGTGCATCAGGCTTCAAATAAAATATTCTTACTCAACTGTGAGTATCGTCCTTATATAGATTATTTCGCAGTGTGTGATTAACAGCTGTAATGGCCGGGTGCTAACTTGCTTCTAGACACTTTTAAAATGCAATTCAGCTGTGTCGGAGGAGGCGTAAATTCAACGTAACACCAAACGCCACTAGCATTATGGGAAGTTTGAGCACTCTATCCCTGATAATTGAATATATATTGAACTTCTAAGTGTTTTTCAGGTGTCTGTCTTGTTGCAGGGCTGTAGAGACGCCAAATATATTTCACAAATATACAGGGTGTACACGGTAAATATAGCCAAGAGATAAAAATGAAATTTGAGGTAGGCCCGAGAAGCCACTTGTATACAGCTGCGAGCTATATGGCGCACAATGGGTGATTTGTAAAGTTGCAATTAGCTAATTAGTAATTAAGATAATTAGGATAATTTTCTAGCAATTGCGTTTAGGCAAAAATGGATTTGCAAAGTTCCAGAGCACCTTTTAAAACCCGCATATGATTTATTTCCGATAAATAGAGCCACATGTGCATCGTGTTTTCAAGCTATAAAGAAAGCCCGCAAATAATAAAAAAAATCACGTGACAGGCGCATTCGTGCGCCACGATTGTGCTGCTGGAAAGCTAGGTTTCTGTGAACGAAATCACCTGCGGCCTGGATCCACCACCCCGTTGCAGCGGCAGGCTGATGTCTGCGTGGTTTCGTCGCCCACTTCAGGCAGTCGACACACATGACTAATGCAAGTCGCAGCGAACTCACCGCGCTGGCCGCAACTATTGGCAACATAACAGCCTACCACAGGGACTGCGCTGTCGAGTCATGGGCAAGGCTAATTTTGTTCACTCAGACCACGATTGAGAGCACCCCATTTGTGGCGCACGAATGCGTTGGCCACGTGATGTTTCCATATTTCGTGGCATTTCTTTAGAGCTCGGAATAACAATACATGCGAGGGTTTCATCAGAAATAAATAAAATTGGGGTTTCGAACCGTGCTCTCCAACTTTGCAAATCACATTGACTAAAGACAATAGTTAGTAAATATAAAATACCTTGCTTACTAATTATATTTGCAAAATACAAAATTGCCTGTGGAGCGCCAGATGGCTAGCAACTGTAGACAAGTTGTTGCTCTGAACTATCTTAATTGTTTTATTTTTACCCCTTATGGTTAAGGTAGCTTGGACAACAGGTACTTTCTGAGCACACACCTTAGTCACAATATAAAGTCCGTCCAGAGCAACGCTAGCAAAAGAAACAATGAAACAAAGTAAATATACTTACATAGGCCACATTATGTTTCTGCTCGCACAGATCATTGTTTAAAAATTTTGGAATGCAGTGCCAGAACTAACATGTATGCCAGTTCCTTTTTTGTTCGATCCATCAGTGAATGGAATCGGCTTTCAAGTCATCAAGTGTGCTCCATAAATGAAGATGAGTTTTTTTCACTCTGTAACTCCCCTGCTGTAGCGCCTTCGGGCTAAGCGGGGTAATCATTGAATAAAGAAAAAAAAAGAATATAAGACTACAGAACATTGTAAATTAATGTTTTGGTATTTAATGTGAAGTAGCTGAAGCTGCACGTGTTTGCAAATTGTGCAGGTATTGAATTTCGACATAAGTTGTTCTGTTTAATGCCCGCTATGCGCGCCTTCAAACCTGAGGACCCGAATTATGTCTTGCGACAACGGTTGAGAGAGCGTACAGCAGGTGCAACGACATTTCGGGCAGGCGAAAGAGGCTCTGGAATGGGGCGTCTTTCATTTAATGTTGTCATGAAATTAAAATGGAAGACGCCGCTGCCGATGTTCTCGCTATTAAAGTGCTGAGTCAAACTGGAGAGCTTCACCATTTGCAAGTTAGGCAATAGTTAGCATCTAAATGATCACCTTAACTGACACTACGGGTAAGCCATGTAACGCTTGTGCGTGTACAAGCAAGGATCAGGCCACGCACAAAATGCTTTCTGCTTAAAAGAAGGCAGTGTGGACAGGCTACTATATTCTTGTACGTCAAAATATCACAGGCTCAGGAGATTTCTGCACGTTGAGCTGTCCACAACTGTGTAAAACACTTAAAGTGTCGCCCGAGAATGCTTTTTTGCCTCCGATGTAAGTATTCTTGCTTTCTTTTTTTATTTAATACTGCGAACCTTGTACAGGTCCAAGCAGGGTGGTAACATGGCAACAAAACAATAATAAAAAAGGTAATAAACATCAAAGTGTGGAAAAAGGCAATAATGAATCATTCCAGTCGGTTACTGTGAAAGGAAAAAATGAAAACTTGATTAAATCAGTTCTTGCGACATACGGCGTCAGCGAGTTAGGATGATGGTGGCGCGTATGCCTCGATGATAAGAGCGATAGATAGGGGGAAGGGTTAATAGCTAGGTCTCGATTCCAAATCGCGGAAAGAAATTGCAAGGGTAAATTTTTTCTTCGTTGTTCAAGACATTCAATACCATTAACCTGCATTAATTCAGAGGGTGAGTCATACGGAGAAAATTTAGAGTAAATGAATCTCACAATCTCACAAAAGTAACCTCACAAAACAATAACTTTCTTTATAATCGCATAAGACAAAGCTGTCGGCCAGCCACTACAATAGAGTGTAGGACATTAATGATGGAGCAGTTCTATTAGGTAGCTGGTGTGTAGGGCACGAACAATTAAAAAAAACGTATGTCACAAGTGTCAACGCTGCATGGCGTCCTTTCATTGGGGATAACTTAAGGGAGGGCTTTCGAAACGTAGCTGGCGGCGCCTGCGGAACTTCCTTGAAATTACACCACTTTGTATAGACAAGAAAATTGAAATGTCAGCAGGCTTAATTGCATGTCTGTGAGCAGTATAGTCAAGCGTAAGTGTCTGTCAAATCTCACTTATTTCGCATCAAAAGCTATAACATTTTCGCTCAAATATTGCGAGAATATTTTTCGCCGCTGAAGAGACTTCGACATGTAGTGCAATTTTACTGTCTATTGAAAGGAGATGCGAACAGTGGTGACGTTTAGCACTAGCAAAAACTGTCGAGAAAAAGCAACCAAAGCAATGGTGGCATCTGACCGCTAGAGGCCTCTCTCGTTAAGCTCAGGTTCTACGGCCACTCTTGTCGACTCTATATATTCTCTATGTTGGAAGACTGCAAGCTCTTGATTTTTGTCGCTAATTTCAGTACACATTGTTAGCTTTCTTCCAGTCGTGTCGCATTTTACGCTTCAAGATAGCTTCAGCGAAATAAAAATTGAAAATGCTTTTCTGCAAGTAAAATATCTGCAGTTTTATATGCTACCTTTAAACACATTCGAAAGCTGAAATAACAAGCGTGAAAGTACACTCTTTTCTGCAGCGTATGTTTTCAGGGCGCGATGAACAGGTAATTTTATACAGAGAAGCCATGTCCTGACGAGCTCGATAGACTCTTGGCTAACTGCTTCTGGTAAGTGTTTAAAGAGTTAGTGGGTTAGTCCTGATATTAGTAGCTGGGACGCTGGTTTGATTACCATGGTGTGTCGCATGGCTAAGTGAGCTAGGTGTAAGACAAGGAACCGGACTGATCCGGTACACCTATTCTGAAATGTTTGGCTTCACCTCGACTGTCTAGTCTGCCGCTCCGCGCGTTTCGTTCGTTCAACTTTCGCTGATAGTCTTCGCGTAGCCTGAATCAAAATACAGACCAGCGCATAATTCGTAGTAACCTTAGTAGCGCCTTATACTTTTGGGGGCTATTAAGCGGCGCGCTTTCTGTCTGACCTAAGTTCGCTGACAGCCTTCCCGGCATACCTGAAAAAACTCAGGCAAGTGCAGAATTTTTGGCAACCTGAATAGCACTATAGTTTTCTCGGCGCTGGGCATCTGACCAAGCTGCGTGCTTTCTTTTCGACAATGTTCGCTGGCTGTCTTTGCGAATATCTCTGAAAGCTGAGGCAAACGCGAAATTGCGACCTGAATAGCACTATAGAATTTTTGGTGCTGTACATCTCATTACGCGCTGACCTTTGCACTCACTACACATTCTCTGACCACCTTAAAGAAACCTGTCGTAATATTCTGAATAGCACTGAATTAGCGGCAACCTACGTGTTAACACAGCTTTATCAACCTGTCCATCTGATTAGGCGTCGCTCTTTTCGTTAGATTTACGACTGTTGACCGCCTCACACCTTTTGCAAAGGTCAGGTGAGCTCGATATTGGCGGTAACCTGGATAGCACTAGATTTCTGCGCGTTGTGCATGTAAGAAAGTTGCGCGCTTTCCTATCGATGTACGTTCGGTGACTCCTTTCGAGCTAGTTCTGCTAAACTAAAACAAGCGTGAACTTAGCGACAACCGTAATAAAGCCGTAATTTTCAGAGCGGAGGCAATCTGTTTAAGCGGCGAGCTGCAAACTGAAATAATTTATTTTAAAACAGTGTCAAGCAAATTTATTTTAACATGCTTTTCCAAAAAAATTCAGTCTTCCCTATTATTCAAAGTCAATTCAAGATTACAATGACATTATAGTTTACGCAAAGTGTGAAGACTGGGAACAATTGCTTTCGAATCCATTTATTGCAATAAAACATTGACGAAAAGAATTACTGCGCCAACATTTGCACGAAACGTTTGTCCGCTTTTTATTCTTACTGAAAAAAGGGGTCACACAAATGAACGCCGCTTCCTGCTGCGCCTTAATCTGGGGCGAAGTTTATGCTGTTGAATATAAAAATATTTTCTTAATTCATACTAGCTTCGCGTTTCCAACGCTATTCATCCCGACTAGACGTTTGGACATATGGGCAAAAAAGTTAAGAGTTTGTTCAATCTTATTACCAAGTCGCCAATGCAGTGCGCAGCGACGAGTAGAAAACTTTACTGAAGAAAGATACTTGCAATTGTTTCGTGAGATTAAAACGTTAAAATATATAGGCACCATGTTTTATGACTTATCATAAAACATGGTGCCTATAAGTTTTTTGTCGACTCACGTTTCAACAGACTTCGCCGGATGCAGCACGTTCCTTGGCAGAGGACTGTGCCTTTTCCTGCAGCTTTTTAAAAATACGTGGTCTTTTTGACATTAGTTATTTTATTTGTTAGTGGAAACGAGTATAATAATCTTCGCACTCTGTGATGTTTGTAGTTGAAAACAGCACATTTCCAAAAAGCGTTCGCTGAAATTTACTGCTGACGCATCCGGAGTGATGGATGGTTTCTGCGCTATTAGGAGTATTAGCGGCGAATATTTTGTAGCAATTTGCACATACTTTATAACGATCAACCTCGCCTCAGAGTTTCAAGTTGTAGTCAGTACAAACAGATCACTAATAATTGGTTGCATTCAAAGCATCTTCTTGAAACACATTGTTTATTGAGAACCTGTTAGGAATGGTGATTACAATAGCTCAGGAAACCGTTATGATCAAGGGTTAGATTTAAAAATATGTAGTGGAGAATGCGTCCCATAAAATACTTCTTGACAGTCGCCAAAAAGTTAGCACACAGTGTACAATGGCGTTGAAAGAAAAGTGCAGGCGACTACCTTTATTTGTAACACAAAATTACCTTGCCTACGCAGTGCAACTGATAACTAAGGAAATTATGTGTAGTCGACGGCCTCTTCATTTGCAATGTTTCTAGTGATGGAGTGTTTGAAACTCCCTGCATAGGAAAGACGCTATAGGTTGCGAAGTTTCAGAATTTTAACTTACCATATTCTTGAGGCGAGAAAAATTAGAAAGCCACGACTTCGGTGGGGGGATTAAGGAATGCCTCCAATGGCCCATCGAAGGACGGCGCGCAAAAGGGTTCTATCGAAGCGGTGGGCCCCTCTTCACTCCTTGGATCTAATGGCAGAGGCTACTCTTGGCATGTCCTCTGTCAGGTACAAAAATGGCCGCGAAGAAAATTATCATCAAAATTATACTTCTGAATGTTTGCTTGCACTTCAAATTAGTGAAGTTTGTACGAATGTACCCTGGAATGTGCCACTGAAAAGATTATGAAAAACCGGACAGTCCGATATTTCTAATAAGGAAATAATTACGCATTGACATCCACTCAAGTGTTGTCATGTAGCAACAAAGGAAACTATGCAGCTTTCTCAGAAACCTCGTAGTTAAATCAAAATTTGTCCTTGTCCCGGGATCAAATCCAGGACAACCGCCTTTCCTGGACAGTCGCTCTACCGAGTGAGCTAGCCAGGATGGTCAGCAGATTAGATGGTAGGGTAAGAGCTAGTTTATATATTACTCGAAATGGGAATGGTGTAGGTTGAGTTTTTAGGGAAATCTGCCAAGGTGGAGAATGTTTTTAAGAAGGAAGTAATTACGCATTGCATCCACCGAAGAGCAGCCTTACGGCTACAAATTAAAGCTAAACAGCTTTCTCGGAAACTTCATAAATAAAAAAAATTCGTTTTGTTGTGGGGATCGAAAACGGAACCACTGCCTATCTAGAGCAGTCGTTCTATCAACTGAGCTAACCAGGACGGTCAGCAGATCAGATGGTAGTGAGAGATCTAATTAATGTATAATTCAATATGGGAATATTTCTGAGGACATAAGAAATACCGGGATATAGGCAGTCATAACTGTCGCAATAGCAATACTGCAATGCTTGGACGCTGTGGCTGCATGCAGATGATGGTGAAAGCTGACATCGACAGCACTCAAGATCTAAATTTTGCGGAAGAGGATCTGACAATCTGGTCGCCAGAAACCATGCCTTCGCCGTAAATACCATATATTACAAATATAATATACAATTTTTGGAATCAAGGCGCCACTAAACGACGGCCAAGATCAGAGAATCTTCAGTACCTCTGTTGTCATCCTTGGTGTCCGTCTATTTGAGCCGTTTTTACCAATACTACTTGCGAACAAGCCACACCGTCTGCTGTTCCAGCCTAACTGAGTTCACATATACCTGCAGCGGGTGAACTAGAGCTCTTACTATCAGAGAGTGAGGACAAATTTTCTCCATTCAGAGGAGATCTAGCAAGACAAACTTCTAAGGTCCTTTTGACAACATGAGAGGGTGATCCATTTTCAAGATGAGTGATCGGGGGTGGAAGCAGCGGCACCGAATTCAAGCCATAGACCAATGATACCATTTCAGCTGCGACAAGGGGGCCCACACAACATGCATACGCAATGAACCATACACTACGTTCACGGTTCAGTCCTGAGCGGCCATAAGCAAAGTAGCAGGCAGCACTTGATGAAATATTGTCAATGCTATCCATTGCTGGTATGCACTGCAGTCAAAGTAGCTAAGATAACTGTAAATAACAGACGGAGGATGTCTGCTATGACAGCAGCTGAACTGTGCTTGCATTAGTCGTTGCGATCTTCATGATTTCCTTCCTGATTATGGGGATCCAGTCAGAATATAAGTGTAGTCTACCGGCGCATTAAACCAATGCTGCAGTGATATTCACATAGCACAACCGCCATCAGGTTGGAAGCCGTGTTTACGGCCTTTGAAAATGGCGTGTGATGTAAGCCTGTAAGATCTGAAAGTACGGTGGCTAGATGGGTAGGTGTGCCGACCGGCAGGGCACAAAGCGTAGTTCCGCGTGCCTCCGCTTCATGGCGACGAAACTGGCGCTGCTGTTCTCCGCCCGGTGCTCACCGGCGGATCGTCTGCTACTTGTCGCAATCGCATCGCACGTTTTGTTAACCTCATTTTTGTTTAAAAACATTACTTATTACTTGCGTTATCAGTCAAAATAGTAGCTGAAACTGAGACTTTTGCGGTCTGGCATTGAAACAATAAACAGACGACACTAGCTACCTGTTTTCTCGTCTGTTTGCCGTCTGTCATTGTCCACATGCAAGCGCCGTAGCGGAGCAGGCGCTGCGCTTTTTGTGAGAAGTGATCGGAATGAAGACCAAAAAGGACACAACTTGTTTCGCACCCTTCTGCAAATCCGGCTACAAGTCATCGAGAAAAGGACTGAAAGTCTCGCTGTTTTCGGCGCCGCGGGATCCCGAACTGTTCAAAAGGTGGGAGCTTGCTCTTCATCGTGCCGACAAGAGGTTGCAGCCACACTCCGTTGTGTGTGAGCGGCATTTTGACCAAGAGTGTATCGAACGGGAATACAAATATATGGTAGAAGGCAACGTTGTTAGCCTCCCATGTTCTCACCCACGATTGACTAAAGATGCCGTGCCTTCTGCCCTGCCCGATGCTCCTGCTTACCTGTCAAGAAAGGTGACCGCGAAACGAAAGACGAAGAATTCCACAGGCTGCCGCCCAACCAAGGCTGCCAGAAATGACAGCCACGACCTTGAGACAGTGCCGGACGATCCAGTACCTTCAAGCTCCAGTGAAGGTATCTCTACGTCTGTAACCGAAGTGTCACCTCGTCCGGTTGACATTGACTTCACTACCTGCACGGTATCCCACAGCGGCTGGACACATCACTCTATTGAAGATTCTGGCGCCTCTGCGTTCTCGACTTGCAGAAAAAGCGGACAGAGCATCGTTCTGGTGAAAGTAATACTCCTGGAGCACTGTGCGTCAAAACTGCGAGCCACCGTGTCCCTCCAAGGCGCCGTAACACAGAAGCTGGATTTGGAAACTCGTGAACAGGTTGGGGACTTTTTGGCTGACGTGGATGCCATTATTCCATGTCAGGGCATAAAATGCAATGACCAACAATGCGCGCTCATGTCAAGAATAGAAAATTCGCCAGTAAGACAACAGTCACAAGTCATGGCCTGTTTAAATGCTTCAAAGTGGAAAAGCACGAAGCGTTTTAAGTACCAGCGCGAGTGGCTGCTCGAATGCTTGATAATGCGGATTAGGAGAAAACTGCTTTATGAGCACCTGCGCAAGGAGAAGATCATGCTGCTGCCCGGCAGAACGTGTCTCCAACGGTACCTGCGCGGATTTCGAAGCGGATTCGGCTTCAACAAACGGGTGTTTGCTGTCTTGAAAGAAATATGCATATGCATGACGGAGCAGCAACGTCATGGCTGCATTATGATGGATGAAATTAAACTTTCTGAGAACCTGTCGTCCAAAATAGGCTACAGGTACTTAATGACCGCCAGACTAAGCCAAGACATCTTGGAGCAACTGTTTGGGGTTTTGCGACAAATGACAGGAAGTAACGACCATCCTACCCCCGTTCAGTTCTTGATCTCCATAAACACTCTGGAGTTCATGAACTTGGTCAAGTCACCTGATCATGGGAATGTTTCACCCGGTCTACTAAGCAGCTTGCTTGTTACCGATGATGTCATAGCAAAAGCAGAGATACAGCAGAGGTATGTCGACGACTGGTATGTGGTCATTCACGCGGCAGCAGTGGACAGCAACCAGAACGCGTCTTTTAAGTTTTTGTGCACTTGTTCACAGGTTGGTGGTGCTTCTAGCCTTTCTTATAAAAAACAAATTTTATCTTGTCCACTGCTGCCACTTTGAAGTGTTTTTTTAGATTTCTTGACGATGCCGGATGAAGATGCAAAAGAGTGTTTGTCATGTCATGGCCCGTTGCCTGAAGATGGCATGTATATTACGTGCACTGGTTGCAAATACTCGTACCATCTAGGCAAATGCTCTGGGGTGAAGACCACTAACTTCCGTACCAAGGGTGCTTCACTGACGTCTAGTTGGATCGGTCCAACCTGTGAACTTGGACAGAAAAGATGTAGCACCGTCCTCACGCCAACTGAAGACTCAAATATTTTGAAGAGGTTAAAAGAGTTAGATGAAAAGGTTACCCTTATCCTCCCCCTCGTGTCCAAAGTTGACAATTTGACACAACTATTGAAAACAGTCAGTGACATTGAAACCTCGATAGAATTGCTTTCTGACAAATACGACACGATTTTGAACAAGTTAGACAAGCAGGACTCTGACATTGCAGCCTTAGAAAGTAGAGTCGAGAGCATAGAGCATAACGTCACCGAGCACGAACGAAGTCAAACTAAAGCTAAATGAACTTGAACAGTACAGTCGCAGGCAAAACATGGAGGTACATGGACTCGCAGAGGAAGCAAATGAAAACCTGCTAAGAAAAATGAATGACCTGGCTTGCAAACTTCAGCTACCCCTGCTTGAAAACAGTAACTTGGACGCACTTCATAGGCTACCAGCACGAAAGGGGAAAAAGTCGATCGTTCTTGCTCGGTTTGCATCTGTCCGACTAAAAAAGAGTGGATGCGGAACCGCTCACGCCTTGAGGATGAAGCATCTGACCTGAAATTTTTGGACAACCTCACCCCTTTCAATAAGCGCCTTCTTTGGTTAGCGAATGGAAAAGGCAAAGAAAAGAACTATCGCTTTGTATGGCAAAAAAATGGTCACATTTTTGTGCGGAAAACCGAGGGCGTCAGTGCAATCCGCATCCGTGATGAAAGTGACTTTGATAAGATGACATGATTTGCTGCATCGGTAGTGAATTTCTACTGTGAATGACAGTCGCAATGGAGAGCAGCCGTTATCACGATGCCAACTCCTTTAGATGTATCAAGATTGCAAAAACTAAATCTGGATGCTTTTCTTTTTATCATCTGAATGCATGTAGCTTAAAGAACAAAGAAGAAGTAGGTACTTTTTTGTCGACATTAGACCATGATTTTGACGTGCTTTCTTTCACTGAAACGTGGTACACTGATTTGAACGATGTTGTCTGCTTTCCGGGTTACAGATGTGAAGCACTGTTCAGGAAAAACAAAAAAGGGGGTGGTGAAGCTTTGTTCATGAAAAACGGTATTCCTTATGAACTGCTTCCGCAATGCACAGTTTTGAGCCCCGCATACGAGTCACTTTTTATTCAGACAGGTGCATTCATCTTTGGCGTAATTTATCGGCCACCTTCTTCGTCCCTTCAAGAGCTTTTTCATTTTTTCGACGCTGTATTAGATGATTTTGCCTTGCAAAGTAAACCTGTGGTAATAATGGGTGATTTCAATATTAACATGCTAGAACAGTCACATTCTGTGAATGAATTCGTAGATATAGTATCGGCCAATGGGTTTTATAACACAATCACAAAACCTACCCGCATCACACACTCCAGCGAAACACTTATTGATCTTTGTATAACAAACAGCGATATTCACGGTACAATACCAGGAGTACTCCTGAGTGACGTCAGTGATCACCTATCAACTTTCTGCTTCATTCAAAGGTCATATAAACAGATCGTCGAACGTACCGGTCGACCACAGAATTTCCGGATTATAAGCTAGATCAAAATTGACCATTTTCGTCAACTCGTTTCCTCTAGAGACTGGAGCGAATTACTATGCGAGGAGGACCCTAATATTTTGTACGACAGATTCTTGGACAAAATAATAAAGTTGTATGAATGTGCTTTCCCAGTTGTAGCAACAGCCAAATGCAGAAAAGGAAGGAAGCCTTGGATTACGCGAGACCTGCTTAGACGAATCAATGCACGAAATAGACTTTTCAGCCAGTTTGTAAAATCGAAAGATTTGTCAGTCCTGAAAGAGTATAGAAAAATTAGAAATAAGTTAGGTGCTGATATAAAAAAGTCTAGAATTAACTATTACGCTCAGAAGTTCTCGGATGTTTATTTTGACCCTCAAAAAACCTGGCGTACAGTAAAACAAGCTCTGCAGAAACCGGAGAAGAACGTACCAACTCAAATGACAATTGGAGGAACTGATTTTAGTGGTAAAGATCTTGCTGATGAGTTTAACGGGCACTTTTTGGCACTTGGAGCCTTTCGTGCAACAACGTCCAGAAATACTGGACAATACGTAGAATCTAATGTACAACATAGCCTTTTCCTATATCCCACAACTCCTTCAGAGGTTAATGACATAATACTTGGCCTCAAAAACAGCTGTTCCTGTGGTTTTGATGGCATTAAGGTAGCACCAATTAAAGCAATTGCTGACTTAATAGTTAATCTACTTTGTCATCTGACAAATCTAATCTTAACAACAGGTGTTTTCCCCGACAAAATGAAGATAGCAAGAGTGGCTGTTTTGTTTAAAGGCGGTGCTGCAAATATCATCAGTAATTACCGACCTATATCAGTTCTCCCGTTGTTTTCCAAATTAGTAGAGAAAGTGATTAATATTAGAATCACTAACTACCTTAATAAACATGAGTTAATCTCTTCTAGCCAATACGGATTTCAAAAAAATAAATCGACTGAATCTGCTTTGCTTAGTATCAAGGAAAAGCTTATCAAAAACATAGAAAATCATCTGTACACATTAGGTGTTTTTCTAGATTTTAGTAAAGCATTCGAATCAATTAAACATGATATGCTTCTTAACAAACTGCCATTTTATGGAATACGAGGGGTTCCACTTAAACTATTGCAGAATTACCTTTCATGCCGCTCTCAGTATGTTGTTGTCAATGGTTTCACCTCCGAGTCTGAGTTGATTAAATTTAGGGTTCCCCAAGGGTCAATTTTAGGACCTACCTTGTTTCTTCTGTACATTAACGACATTGTATCTCTACCAGAAACTCCTCCTATCATCCTTTACGCCGACGATACAAGTGTATTTTTTTCAGCAGAAAACTTAGACTCCTTAATTCCACATGTAAATTTATGGCTTGAGAATTTATCTGATTGGCTTATTGCAAATGAGCTAGCATTAAATGTTGACAAAACAAAGTACATTGTGTTTACTCCAGTTAACAAGGCTGTTCATATTAGTAATGAAGTGATATTTCAGTCGCGACCACTAGAACGGGTTTCAGAAATCAAATTTTTAGGCGTTCAGTTTCAGGAAAACCTGAGTTGGTCTTGTCATGTTCGCTTCATTAAACGCAGTGTTGCACAATGCATTGGTATGCTCAATCGGTTCCGTTTACTGTTGCCTCGTTATCTCCGGCATCAGCTCTATTTCAGCACTGTTCACTCGCGGCTACAGCACTTCGAGGACAAATATGGAAAGCCTCTATTTATAACAAAAGAAAGGTGTCCGCTTTATTGAAAATCTATCACGACGTGACTCGACATCATTTCATTTTAGGCCTAATCGAATTCTGGACATTGAATCATTATTATTGCTGCGATTGTCAGAGGTTTCCTTTTCAGATTTTAAAAGCAATCCAGCACTATTTATATTCAAATATACAAAACATGAGCCACATTACGAATTTAGGAAAACCATTTGTATCAAGAACAACTGCCGGACGAATTATGGTAGACAATTATTCAGTTGGCAAATTCCTAACCTCCTGAACCTCTATCCTGACCTGATTGATATCATGAAAACCTGTTCCTCTCTGCCTGCCTTCCGGAAACAGGCAAAGATTTTCTTATTTAGTCATTTTCTTCAATGAATGCCACGTGAATAAGTTTAAACCAGCTGGTGTGTGTAAGCAATGCAATGTTCGCATATTATACACTGTTTGGAAGATCAAGTTCTTCTGGAATGTCTTCCTTTTCGCTCTGTCAAATTAACGTATCTGTTTGTATTATTTTTTTGAAACAAAGGTGTTTTTTTTGCCAAGCAAACCTATCTGTGGGTATTTGTTTGTTTTGTAACAAAGGTGTTTTTTTTCTATGTATATATTGCAACATGAAATCGTTTACTGTGTTCTTGCTATGCTCCAAACTTGCTGTGTTCTTGCTGTGTTCCAAACTCTGTCTGCATGAATGTAGGGTGTCTAGGGCCCAGTCAGGTGACCACGCGTGTCACCTTTTGCCCTCTTCACCCAGACATTTTTGTCTACATCAAAATAAACTCAAACTCAAACTTACTGGACATAGGGAATGTGCAGGCGGCACACGAAATGCTCAGCGCTTGCCAGCTTGACAACGACCACAGCAGCCTGGCGGTAGAAAAAAGTGATTCGCGGCTGATTTTCTATTTGGCAGGATACGTGGCGCGAAAGTTTCTTTCAAAGACTAAATGTGCCGATTGTGCCACTGTTTTGCTGGCATCGCCAGAAGCTCCCCTTCCGCCTGTGGCTGCTCTCACAGCCCACGTAAGCATGGGGAACTTAATATTCCCACCTGATGCTTTGAACAGTCTCGTGACATCTCTCGAGGAGACCTTCAGTCACTGCTTCACAGTCACTGAACTCAGGCGAGAAAGTCTCGCAGACTTCGCCTCTTTTCTGCAGCTCAAACCTCCGCCTATGATCGGTTGTGAGGAGCATAAGATCGAGATCACTAACAGCGTCGTCAAGTTTTACTCTATCATGCGCCTCCACTTCTTGGCCAAGAGCAAGAACCTGGCCCGTGAAAACGCGCAAAAAAAAAGATAACACCTGAAATTGAGACGCGTGCTTTGAACGCATAGGCATGATTTTGGGGTGTGTTACTTCACTAACTCAAAAACACTAATGTGTGCATGTCATTTATTGCACTTTCAAAAGTTCAGCTAGAAGATACCGTTTTGCAATACAAGCTTATGCACTCGTTTTATTTAATTTATTCGCAAGGTCTGCTTACGCCCATGCACACGCATAAATCACAGCTGAGCTCTGTGTTAATATATATTCGCGTTGCCTTGTGATGGCGTGGAACATTTATTGAAAAAAAATTAAGAACGAGGAAGTGACATAACAGTGTTTGGAGTTGCTTGCCTGAAAAATCGGGAACGCAGCAAACACGCTGTACGTAAAAAAACAGCCTTAAACTCGGCTCCCCTGCCTTTGTAATATGTTTACATCCCTTCCCTATTCCCGTAAGACAGCTTGTTTGCAATAAACTCATTTGCACTTGGAAAAAAGTGAAGCGAGTCGCTTTCTGTCATGCGTGGCGACGGCCGCAGGAAACGGTCATGAACCGGGCTTTCGCTGGTGGCGCCACTGCGGCGTCATGAAGAAAAGGCACGCGTTACCCCCGCCGGTCGGCACACCTACCCATCTAGACACCGTACTGAAAGGTATAAAAAGAGTGCGAGAGTTACATAGTTGTCAGACTAATCACGCGGCTGAACCCAATAGTCGTTTTAATAAATTATTGACAGTGGATGAATTGAAGAAAATAAGAATTTGCTGATGTTGTAGAATATCCAAAAATTGTTTCTCACACCATTACCGTTTGATTCTGCACATTGATCGTGAAATTTTAAGCTGTTTTCTTATAGACTGAACTGTTAAGGATTTACAATGCCCTCAAGATGAAATGTACTTGTAAATTAGGATGATTTGTCTATACGGGAGAGCAACCTCCGCCTCATAAAATATTGCTTGGTCTTGGACTAATTAACCTGATATTTATTGGCCAGTAACCGGGCTGTATCTCATCAGTAATATAGTGCTAGCATTATTACGGCCAGCCATTATTACGGCCAGCCTAAAATGACTTCGCGTCAATCATACATTGTGGACTACCGACTAAATACATGAAAAGATGCCCAAGTAATGATACATATAGCGACGTAGCATTAAACAATAAACACATGCCGACTCTTGCATTTCTTGTCTTGATGCAATGCATTCATTCTATTGAAGCCAAGCATAAACTGGGAACGTCCCGAGTTCTTAATAGGGGTGAGATTTTATAGCGCCCCTGGTCATGCGTTTGCTTCTTAAATATATATATTCAGTTGCTCACGCACCTGTTTAAAGCAAAGAAAGACGTAAAAAATAAGGAAGGGTCCTGTTATTTAGTGCAAGAGATATGAATGCAGCGGACTGCAGAAGAAAAAGCTGCAATATGCGGATTAAGGAGTCAGTGGTGATCATGAGCAGTAACTATGGGTATTGTTGTTATACCTTACCCTTCAGTGTAAGTTTCAAGTTAGGTGCTGAAGAATTCGACAGTGCGCAGAGTATGGGAGTATTGAGACAAGATATAAAGAAAGACACTTCAGTATTAATTGTTATCCTAGTCAGTTTCCAAATTTGACCGGTGTGGTGGAGGGATTTGATATCAACGCTACGCACGGCGCTGTACTTTGAGCACCTGCCACTACCGCCTAGTAGTGCATGTTCGTGAGGATGCCTAACATGTATGCAGCCCAATGTGGCATCGGCATAAATATAAAACCCTGCTTACCAATCTTGTACGAGTATGCTTGCGTAGTCCAGGGGTACGTGTCTCATTCGAGATATGTGTTCTAGGGAATTTAATTCCCTAAAAAAATTGTGCTGTCTATGTATCAGTATTTGCGATATGGCAATGCGATGTGCTTTTGTGACATTTTAATGATAGCCAGCTATTTAATGCCCTGCCTGTATAGCGCTAACTGCCCCCGCACTGAGTCATGCTCTTTAGGGATATCAAATAGGGATACATACAAATATACAAACTCAGAGTTTGTGTTTCATTCACGTGACACGACAAGATAGACAGCAAGTGTAAAAAATCAAAGCGTGGAATGTTTGCACTATATTTTCTGTCGCCATCCAAAAATTGATTTTGTTAGGCAGAATGAAATTCACCCCGTGCTCACAAAGTTGCCCGTGGTGCTACTAATCGGAAAGATTTCCACATCAGTAGCGCCAGCAGTAACTGTGTCAGTACGCAGCCCATTTCATTTTGTCTATACAAAATTTCACATTTTCCTCTCGGAAGAGCCCTATGATGCAAGAAAAAAGGTCGTTTCGTCCCGGTTCTTTGTGCTAGGAATCATTTTCTTGCCCTCACTTGCCTCGACTTTGATACTTGCATCTGACAAAACTCTGTTTGGGCAACGAATTTGCATGAAGGTGAACACGAATCTCATGGCCACCCTTCACTGAGCTAGCGGTAACGGGATTGTGGAAGAACACCTAACCTTGAGATATCACAGCAGTTAGTGTATTACCCTAACAGCATATGCAACGCCTGCGTGCAAAACCAGCGCAGCGGAGCTCATTGGCCATGGTGCTCGGTGGTGAACTAAGGCGAAAGGGATCTAATCCCAATGACGGCAGCTGCTTTTCAGTAGAGTTGAAATTGAAGACACCTGTCTGCTGTACGATATCACTGCATGTGAAAAAAAAATTAGGGGTTCTAAACTTCAGCAGCGCTCCGCTAGGCCTCTCCTATTAGCTTGAATAGCTTTGGGAAACAGCACCAATTGAGTGTGATAATGCACAAGATGACATAGTAGTGCTTGAAAAAAAAGTAACATCTCAGGTGACAACATTGTATATAGGTAGATCACTGATGCGAAATGCACTTTAATACAGACTTGTGTATTTAACTAATAGTATAACTAACAGAAGTAATATGACTAGCATATACTTAGCATAGTAAAGCCTATCTCTAGCTTTTTTGCAAGTTTCATGTTTGGAGGGGTGAGAACTTCCGCGCACATTCCATGAACTTAGAGCGCTCGCGAAGTGTGGAGCCACGTATCAAAGTAAAGAAACAGCAATCTGAGCCGTATGTTTTCGTAAACGATGCACATATTTATTTGTCAGTACTAATAAATTTTCAGCGTCGACAGTTTTAAGCCGCATAGGCAAAACCTGAATAGGTCCATTGTGAATTGACAGGTGCTGGTTGTTCTCAGCTCCCATCTGTCTCTTGACAGTCCCCCAACGTAGTGTCTGCAAATCACAACACCAGACCAAAACTTGTTTTCAAGCTTTGGTAGCGCAGGCGGATACCTCAGCCGAATGAGAATATCTGTAGCGTTATTCTCATTATTTCTTCTACAATGAATACCGGCATTATTTATTTCAATGCTTTGCCATTATGACTTCAACTACGGTGACTTGCCTTTGTGTGTCGGTCCTTAAATTCTCACATACACGAATTTGGAAAGTGATGCTTGTTAGGGGACGTGGTTGAATAGTGATGGGTTAGTGGGTTGTCGTGACAGATGTGAAGGTCGAATTGTCAGGAGCATCCATAGGGTCAGTACTATTGGGGTAGGAATCTAACCCACTGGCACCATTGAATGTCTAATCAGCAAGTTAATCCTAACTTCAGCAATAACGTCACTAGAATAAAGGGAGGATTTTTTCTCCTGCGACGTTCCGGTCAACTTGGCAGAAGGCATCATGTGAAACGTTTACGGACCCAATCCTGTTGAAATAAAGAAAAGCCATCGAAAGAGAAACTAATAAAATCATGCAAACGCAGCGTTGAGGATGCTAGAGCATTAAAATTCTGCGCGGCACCAGAGTGAATTCGCTCGTATTATTTCTTAGTGCGAAGGTACATGTGCAAACGTATTTTGTATAACAGACCACTGAATTCTGAGAAAGATGAAGCAGAGAGAAGAAGCTATGTTCGTGGAACCAGACAGCTTTGGTATATTTAGGCATGTACGAGGCTTGAAAAAATACCAATGAATACTTATCATATATGCAACACCTGTCAAGACTGCATGACGTTGTATCAGATCGAAGTTGCAATGATGCGGTTACATCTGTTTCTTTGATATGCAGTCTTTCCCAGTACATCAGTTTCTCCCGCTGAGTGTGGCGCAGGCATATATGCATTATGACATGTTAAGGGTATATTAGCTATGAAATGACGGCATAGTTCTTCTGTTTCATTTACAGGAACTGCTTCGTTTGTCTAACAGACTGACAGCTAGCATCTGCATAATATTTTTAAGTACATAGATAGATATTATCATTTGATATCTATCTGTCAAATGCATTCGCGAGCCTAATCTTCATCTACATATACAATCAACTACGGAAGCTTGATTGCATCATACGTACATGATTTTGAGTCTGATTTCACACATTCGACGCACAAAAGTCGGCAAGCATGTTTTTTGCTCAACTGGCAGTCGAAGATATGGAACGCCAAATGCGAAATCTGCTGCGAAGTGATGTAAGATCTTAATTTCATCTGAGACGTATAGTATAAATTCCGCACAAAAATGGCACGAGGCATAACGTGCGCCTGCAGGCGTGCAGCAGCCTAAATTTAGAACAAAGAAATGAGATAAGCATTACCAGTTTGAGTGAGCAGGTACTTCAAGAAGAAACAAGGACCTAAGGCTTAGCATTGAAAATGGCCGTACGCTGTTGGGCGTTTGAGGGGCCTAGTTTTCACTCGTGTCTTTTTGTAGGCCTCCGGACCGCCTCCACAAGAGTCTCTGCGTTCTTTGTGTCCAGCCGACGCTGAGCTTCATAATAAAATATGCAGGAATGCACATTGCCTTTATTTAAACAGTAAAAATAGTGCCAATCTGTTCAAAAGAGTGTAGAGAGCGCTAGAGCACAAGGTATCACATAAAGGTATTGATGGCGTTAGAAAATAGAAGCTTCGTACAGCAATCCCCAGCACAACACACCAATATGGGCTCTTGACGTACCGCTGGCAGGTTAGTCTTCAACCTGCAAACCACAAATTCAACAGCAATTCCACATGCATTATTTGCAACCATTTTAGAATGCACGAAATAAATGAAGCCTCAAGCATACAGCATACAGGATGGTGAGGTCCCGAATTAGCCTAAATCTGAAGAAGGAACGCAACAGATTAGTAAGAAAGAAACCCATCAACGAAATAACGGTGAGGGGGGGGGGGGCAGAAGAATTGAGGATCTCGCTACGGAATAGATATTCAGCTCTAACCGAGGTTGGCGACGTTACCCTAGAAGCAAGGAACAATAATTTCAGAGATATCATTACTGAGTGCGCGGTAGAAGTAGGCGGTAGGATAGTTAGAGAGGATACCGGTAAAATGTGTAAGGAGACGAAAGATTTGATTAAGAAACGCCAGAGTATGAAAGCTTCCAATCCAACAGACCGGATCGAATTGGCCGAGATATCAAAGCTAATCAATAAGCGCAAGGTGGCCGATATAAAGAAGTATAACATGGAGAAAATTGAGCATGCTTTAAAGAACGGGGGAAGCCTTAAAGCGGTAAAGAAGTAATTGGGCATAGGCAAAAACCAGATATATGCGATAAGGGACAAGGCGGGCAACGTCATCACGAATATGGATAAGATAGTCAAAGTAGCCGAAGAGTTCTATACAGATCTCTACAGTAGCCAAAGTAGTCAAGACCGTAATGAGATTGGCGGTAGGGAAAAACAGTCAGACGTTCACCAGTTACGAAGGACGAGGTCAAGAAAGCATTAGAAACTATGAAAACCGAGAAATCAGCTGGAGAGGATCAGATAACTACAGATTTGCGGAAGGACGGGGGGGATATCGTACTAGAAAAACTGGCCACCCTGTATACGCAATGCCTGGTGTCATCGACGGTACCGGAACCACGGAAGAATGGGAACATTATCCTCATTCATAAGAAAGGGGACTCTAAGGACCTTAAAAATTACAGACCAATCAGCTTACTTTCTGTTACGTATAAGGTATTTGCCAAGGTAATCGCTAATAGAATCAGGACAACCTTAGACTTCAATCAAGCAAAGGATCAAGCAGGGTTTTAGGAAACGGTACTCTACTATCGATCATATCCATACCATAAATCAGGTGATAGAAAAATGCTCGGAATATAACCAGCCCATATACATTGTATTCATTGATTACGAAAAAGCATTTGACTCAGTTGAAACCTCGGCGGTGATGCAGGCATTGCGAAATCAGGGGGAAGACGAGCCGTACGTGAAAGTGCTGGAAGATATATATAGTGGCTGCACAGCAACCATAGTTCTGCATAAAGAAAGTAGCACAATTCCCATAAAAAAAGGTGTTATGCAAGGAGACACAATCTCCCCGGTACTATTCACAGCTTGCTTAGAGGAAGTATTCAGAGACTTGGAATGGGAGCAGTTAGGGATAAGGGTAGATGGAGAATACCTAAGTAATCTGCGATTTGCTGATGACATTGCCTTGCTAAGCAACTCGGGGGATGAAGTGCAAATAATGATTGATGACCTAGACAGGAAAAGTAGAAAGGTAGGCTTGAAAATCAATATGCAGAATACTAAGGTAATGTTCAACAGCCTCGGGAAGGGACAGCTGTTTACATTAGGTAGCGAAGTACTGGAAGTAGTGAGCGAATATGTCTACTTAGGACAGGTAGTAACCGCAGATCCGGACCATGAAAAGGAAATAACAAGAAGAATGAGATTGGGATGAGGCGCATTTGGCAAGCACTCGCAGATTATGACTAACAGCTTACCGGTACTATCGCTACAGAGGAAAGTATAAAACAGTTGCATCTTACCTGTACTCACCTATGGCGCTGAAACGTGGAGGCTAACCAAGAGAGTTCTACTTAAGTTGAGGACAACCCAGAGGGCTATGGAACGAAAAATGGTAGGGGTAACATTAAGAGATAGGAAGCGTGCAGAGTGGGTCAGAGAAATAACTCAAGTGACCGACATTCTAGTGGAAATTAAGAAGAATAAATGGACATGGGCAGGACATGTAGTGCGAAGAGAGGATAACCGATGGTCGCTTCGGGTAACAAACTGGATTCCAAGGGAAGGAAAGCGTAGCAGGGGGCGGCAGAAAGTTAGGTGGGTGGATGAGATTAAGAAGTTCGCAGGGGTCAAGTGGATGCAGCTAGCACAGAACCGGGTTAAGGGGAGAAATATGAGAGAGTCCTTCGCCCTGCAGTGGGTATAGTCAGGCTGATGATTATGATGATGATGATGACATCATAATCCCTGCATGAAAATATGCCATCATAGCATATTAAGACACCGACTACATAGATGGAACAGTGGTCCACCAGAGTACCCAGTGAAGGCTGTCTGTGTTTCAAACTGGACACAAAATTGCGTGCCATTGTGTCGGCATACAATTAAGCAAAAGGGCAAATATTCGCAATAGTCAAACTCACGAGTGTTTGCATGGACGCGGGAAGTAAAACCACTGCACTTAGTGAAAGATAACACAGCTTAGCAGTCTATGTAGGTATTTTTAATTCAAGTTGACAAGGAATAAAGGTAGCCCCACAAACCATAGAAGTTGCTGCCTTCAGAAGAGAGGAGCTAGAGTAACATGCACAAATTTGTAGATTTAGGCTCACTAGAAATTGATAAATTGGGCATATCATTTGTGCACTTTTCTCCGGCATCGAAATAGTCTAAAACAAACTAATATTCGTTCAAAGCCGGGATGCCTATTTGTGTTTTAATGGGCTAAAAATAAACGAAGTAAAATTATATTTTTAACTCCTTTGTATAAGATTCATGGGTCTCATTTTTATACATTTAGAATATATCCATTCTGCGAGTTGATACTGGTATAAAAATACAGAATCATTATGAAACAAAACAATAAGCCTGAAGTTCATGTTAGCAAAGCCTTTTTCTGGTAAACGTTGCTACAGCATGCAGTATTCTTCAACAGAATGGCAAAGCGGGCGAGTTGGTGATACATGGTTTAAAAATAAAACAGCGCAAAACACACAGACGAAAGAATAGAAACAGACACCACAAGCGCTTATCTGTAGAGTTTATGTGTAGAGTTGAAGAACCGTAACTATGATATTGTTCGTGTGTTTTAATTTCTGTATTGATGTAGTGTGTATTACTACGCATAACGCATGGGTAGTTCGCATGGGCAGATGTTTCGAAAAGGTGACGATAAATAACTAGTCTTTATCAATGACTGTGACGCTATCTTGTGACTGCGCGCTGAAATAATCTGGTTCGCGTGTAACTGTAGTCTACGTCATTCAACGCATACGCTTGTGAAAGAGTGTGGGAAAGTTCTGTGCCATTGTTTTATTGATTGCATGGGCCATGGTAGCGAGCATATAGGTTCGATCATAACCATACAGCCACAGGGGCACAAATGCACTCCGAGAAGGATTTTTGCTGTGATAAACGGCTCGTGTATGATCCATGGTCGCGTGACCGTCCTCAGAAGCGAAGGCCTACATGGATAAAAGCGGAGCGCGCTTAGAAAGCAAAGTCCGCAAGAAAAAAAATGAAAGAGTTGTATATTTTCGCAACGTCATGTTTAACAAACTGACCTCCGACTCGACTTTTGAACCGTTTTGAGACATTTGCTGCCTTGTATGAAAAGTCACAGCAGATTGTGGCAAGCTATCCAAGAGATGGGAGTTCCAATTCACCTCATCTGCCTCCTCAGGAACCTTTATGAAGGGCAAGAGGCCACAGTCAGAACTGGGCATGGTCTTACTGATTGGTTTCCGATTCAGAAAGGGGTGAGGCAAGGCTGCATACTTTCGCCATGCCTATTTAACCTATATGCAGAGTGCATCATGAGGAAGGCCGGTCTGGACGAGTCTTCAGCTGGAGTGAAAATTGCTGGAAAACGTATCAACAACCTTAGATATGCGGATGATACCACTTTAATGGCAGAAAGTGAAGTGGAACTCAAGAGACTTCTGATGCGCGTACAAGAAGAGAGTGAGAAGTTTGGGCTTAAACTGAACATTAAAAAGGCGAAGATCATGGCGTCTTGCCCTATCAAGTCCTGGAGCATCAATGGACAAGAAGTCGAAGCTGTGACAGATTTTCTGTTCTTGGGCGCCAAGATTACCTCGGAAGGAGACTGCAGCCATGAAATTAGGAGACGCCTGCTTCTGGGAAAGAGAGCAATGGTTAGCCTTGACCGCCTAGTAAAGAGCAGAGACATTAGTCTGCCAACCAAGATCCGTATAACTCGTGCTATGGTCTTTCCAGTTGTGATGTATGGATGCCAGAGTTGGACTGTGAAAAAGGCTGACCGCCGAAGAATTGACGCGTTTGAATTGTGGTGCTGGCGAAGACTCTTGAGAGTTCCTCGGACTGCCAGAAGATCAAATCAGTCGATATTGTCGACCATAAACTCTGACTGCTCATTGGAGGGTCAAATTCTAAAGTTAAAACTCAGCTACTTTGGTCATCTGATGAGAAGAGAGGAGTCGCTGGAGAAAGATTTGATGTTGGGAAAGGTTGACGGTCGCCGGAGAAGGGTTAGGCAGCGTACGCGATGGTTAGATGGCATCCTCGAGGCATTGCAGATGAAGTTATGTGATGTTAGGAAGGTAGCGAGAGACCGGAAAGCGTGGCGTGAAATGGTCCATAGGGTCACGAAGGGTCGGGCACGACTGAAGGACTGAACTGAACTGATGAAAAGTGGCTACTACTAGTGCACGTCGTCGTTGCGTAGGAAATGGGTTCCTTACTGACTTTCCGCTGCTTGTGCCCGTTTCAGTAATCATTCCTTTTGATTTGTTAAGTTGTGTGAAACGTAATCCTTTTCTTTTTTTTACTCAAGCAAGCCGAAAAATGTGTGCATTTCTTAATGCCTGTGGCCAGGTTACACATTGCCCCAGGATAGAGTTTTTGTTGCAGGCAGCGGGATCGCAGCGTGTTTTGTATGCGCACAGTGCGCTGCTTCTAGGAAAGAGAGCAATGGTTAGCCTTGACCGCCTAGTAAAGAGCAGAGACATTAGTCTGCCAACCAAGATCCGTATAACCCGTGCTATGGTCTTTCCAGTTGTGATGTATGGATGCGAGAGTTGGACTGTGAAAAAGGCTGACCGCCGAAGAATTGACGCGTTTGAATTGTGGTGCTGGCGAAGACTCTTAAGAGTTCCTTGGACTGCCAGAAGATCAAATCAGTCGATATTGTCGACCATAAACCCTGACTGCTCATTGGAGGGTCAAATTCTAAAGTTAAAGCTCAGCTACTTTGGTCATCTGATGAGAAGAGAGGAGTCGCTGGAGAAAGATTTGATGTTGGGAAAGGTTGAGGGTTGCCGGAGAAGGGGTAGACAGCGAACGCGATGGTTAGATGGCATTCTCGAGGCATTGCAGATGAAACTATGTGATGTTAAGAAGATAGTGAGAGACCGGAAAGCGTGGCGTGACATGGTCCATAGGGTCACGAAGAGTCGGACACGACTGAACGCCTGAACTGAACTGAGTGCGCTGATATTAGAGTCACTAGTTAAGTGTATCTAGTGACTAGATGATAGTAGCTTGTGGAGTCCGAAGCGCTCGTTTTGAGAATGTCTGCGCAATATCAGTGCTGCTGTTATTATAGGCTCTCGCCCACGCAGTGTTGCATACATATCACTGTTGGAGTTTTTCTACATTCAAGACTAATATGCACCTTGTGCGTAACCTGTTTCGAGTAATGAAGAAATGTCTTCATGTCATGTGTCGGTGCTTTGCTTGTTTTCGAGAGCGTATTTGTTTATGTTTGCAATCTCAAACGTCCTGCCACAAAGGCATGTGCACTGTACCTTCTCTCGATATGCAATGCTGGGTGCACATTTACGTAAAGTGCTTTATCTCGTTTAAGATAGCGTGAAATGCATCGAACAATAAAAACTGGGAACGAGAGCAGCTTTGCCATTTATTTACACTGGTAACTGTGGAATTCAAGCACAGTTTATGACTTGATTCCCTCTGCTTACTTTATATTCTTGTGTTTTCTATTGTATCATATCTATTCTATCTCAATATTTGATAAGATAAGTTCTGTGCGAGAAAACAGCATTCTCAGGTTTTACAATTTCAGTATAAGAGCACTTCAAATATACAAGGTTTAGTAGATGCCCGATATAACCTATCTGCTGCAGTACTTTTGGAAGCAGCTGTACGAAGTGAATGGATCACATTGCCTTATTTCGCCTTTAGTACACACATGACTCCAAATAGGGTTGCGGCTTTTGCAGTTATCCAGCCAACGTCTTGAGATGAGAGTGCTGCAGCTGTCATCAAGGCAATGATGGGGCAGTCAGAAGACCCATCCTGGCACGGAGAGGACTGGACTGGCCGCGTCGAACTTCAAAGGGATATTTCCCTGCCGCAACCCGGACAGTGATGTGGGATATAATATACCCGAAACAAATAATCAGACAGGCCCTTCGGTAGGGGCAGTACCAAGAAGGGGATGCTGTGAAGGCCTGATTTTGATGTTAGAAAAGCTCTTGAGGTTGAAGTTTGGTTTTAGTACTGCACGTTGATACTAAATACCACTACATTGCTACGTCACCTGACAGGCTTGTATTCGAAGGCAGTGATATTGGCCTACCTCAGGTGAAATGCCCCTTCGCTTTCAAAAGCAAATCTGTTGGTGAAGTAGCAGCCTCACTAAAATTCTGCTGCAAATATTGATGGTGCCCTAGAACGTAAAGGATATCATGACAAATATTATGAAGTCCAGAGCTTGGTGGGTGTTTAATGAGATGGTACGACTTTTCCATATGAAGGAACGGTAAAAATGTAGGTTTGTAAGCTTCAGGTTTGGAACTGTGGCAAGTGAAAGACTAAGCACCCACCTCTACACATATTTCTTCTTTCAGGGATCGAGAGGCCTACAGTGGTTTCAGTAGCGGGTTGAAACTGTGAATAACTAAGACAATGGACATTGTGCGTTTGCGAATAAGGTGGCGTGAACACGACATGTTCATTGCTTTTAATAAAATATTCTGAAAGTTGCCCAACTGCGCGCATTATTGAGGCTATTATACAAACTATGCATCAAAGCAATGAATCAGAAAATGTTAGAGGTAATGGCAATCAGATATTATGGATAGAAAGAGAAAAGTCTCTAATGAAAACCGATATTAGCCAGCTTTAATATATGGTGACATGCTACTCTGCATGGGCGATTACGTAATAAAGATGGAAGAAGGGTTAAGAAAGAGTGCGGCGATTGAAGACATAATGATGGCTTTTTGAATAATACCGAAGTCGAGTAGTGAGCTTGTATAGCGCAATGATCAAGTGGGTGAGTAATTTAGAGTTCGTTTAATATACCAATATCATCCAAATAGCTAAATAAGAATGTCATCGCACGGCGCTGCTCACTGTAGCTGACTAAAGGGCCTAGTATAGCATCAAGTGTGAGTGGCACATGGATGACAGACTGCATGTTTTTTTTTAATAATGCGCAAGTTCATGCGTACGTGGACATTCGCGAAGGAGAATAATTACGATCTGGATTGCGCCGCAGATGTCATAAAACGGATGTCTACTTGCTTGAATCGGTGTCGTGACTGCTTGCAAAGGCAACATTGAGGTGTATATGATGGTAAATTGTAGATGACGCGGAAGCCCAAATGGTAGTTCTGATTTGAGATGTGGGTCAATGCTATAGAGAAAGGGATAATGTTGACATGACAAGATCTAGAGGCCGCTCTTCTCATCCTGGGTATATCGCTTAGCGAGTTGAGACGCATTTGATTTTGTGAAGCAGATTCGCTTATAGTTCTGATGTTGCAGACCTATGCGGGCCACTTCGCCTGCTCGCTTTTTTACCAGGATGCCGCAGTTAGCAGGAGAACTTTGAAAAAATACGTGACCTTCCGTAGCAGCCAGGTGGTGCAGGTATCCAATGTCATGAGAAATTGGCTGCTAACATGTTCTCTTGAGTAGGTGTGACATGGTTTGTAGCACCACCTTGCGAGGCCCGTGAAGAAGACCCATCAAATTGGGTTATGGCACAAAATATAGGAAAGAGCTTATTTTATTCCTTAGAGTACTCCTGTTTACCCTCAAAACCCCCGAGTGCCGAAATCATATGGCACTGCGCATGAAGACGTTGAGGATTGGCTAACTCAGTTCGAACGAGTCGCTTCCTTTAATCAGTGGGACGACAACTTAAAGCTACGGAACGCCATTTTCTGCCTGGAATACCATGCTTTTACATGGTATAACAACCGAGACAGCGGTGGCGTAGCGGTAGAACACCCGCCTCGCATGCAAATGGACCGGGGTTCAAATCCCGGTCCCGCGCAATTCTCCACCGGACTAAAAAAAAAGAAAAAATCCGCGTGTCGATGGAATTGCATAAACAGGTTTTGGGTGCGACCTGATGCCGGTGAACACCTCCAGCAACGCACTCCCTCACCAGAATAGGAGTTGGCCACCCTGGTGCAGTAATTGGCCACAACCTCCTATGATAAGCTTCATAAAACCCCGGCCCTCAGTCACCAGCGGCTGCGGAACAACTGACCACGGCGGCGGTTAGACCTGTGACGCAGCAAGGGGTGCTAAGAATACCTGGTTCCGGTGGACAGGCCGCCATTGGAAACTGACCCTGGCAACGTTTAACGCTAGAACCATAGCTAGTGAAGCTAGTTTAGCAGTACTGTTAGAGGAACTAGAGGGTATGAAATGGGTTATCATAGGGCTTAGTAAGGTTAGGAGGCCGAATGAGGCATATACTGTACTGAACAATGGCCATGTATTGTGTTATCGAGGTTTACATAGAAAGGCGACAACTAGGAGTAGGTTTCCTTGTCAATACGTATATAGCGGGTAATATAGATGAATGTTATAGTATTAATTAGAGGGTGGCAGGCATCGTAATTAGGCTTCATAAGCGATATAAACGGAAGGTTGTAGAGGCCTATGCACCCACATGTAGTCATGATGACCAGGCAGTTGAAAGCTTCTACGAAGATGAAGAATCGGCAATGCGAAAAGTAAAGACGCAGTATACTGTAGTAATGGGCGACTTCAATGCCAAGGTAGGAAAAAAGCAGGCAGGAGACCAGGCCGTAGGTGACTATAGCATTGGTTCTAGGAACAGCAGGGGGGAGTTACTAGTTGAGCTTGCAGAGCGCAATAACTTAAGAATCATGAATACCTTCTTCAGCAAACTGCAGAACCGGCAATGGACATGCAAACGTCCTAACGGGGAGACTAAAAATGAAATTGACTTCATAATGGGTTCTACCCCCGCCATTATGCAAGATGTAGAGGTAATCGGGAAAGTGCGATGTAGTGACCACAGGATGGTGAGGTCCCGAATTAGCCTAAATCTGAAGAAGGAACGCAACAGATTAGTAATAAAGAAACCCATCAACGAATTAGCGGTGAGGGGGAGGGTAGTAGAGTTGAGGACCTCGCTACAGAATAGATATTGAGCTTTAAACGAGGATGGCGACATTACCCTAGAAGCAATGAACAATAATTTCAGAGATATCATTACTGAATGTGCGGTAAGAAGTAGGCGGTAGGATAGTTAGAGAGGATACCGGTAAGCTGTCTAAGGAGACGAAAGATTTGATTAAGAAACGCCAGAGTATGAAAGCTTCCAATCCAACAGACGAGATTGAATTGGCCGAGATATCAAAGCTAATCAATAAGCGCAAGGTGGCCGGTATAAGGAAGTATAACATGGAGAAAATTGAGCATGCTGTAAAGAACGGGGGAAGCCTTAAAGCGGCAAAGAAGAAATTGGGCATAGGCAAAAGCCAGATGTATGCGATAAGGGACAAGGCGGGCAACGTGATCACGAATACGGACAAGATAGTCAAAGTAGCCGAGCAGTTCTATAGACCGTTTTATCATGGGCGCTGCCATTTTGTGTATGTGGCGCCATCTAGCGGCCGAGTTGTGAACAACCGCCATGCTGGTATGTGGGGTCCCATCCGCGGAACAGGCGACAATTAGCGCAAATCGCCATTTTGGAGCTTTCGCATGCTATGTTTTGCTTTCTGAAAGTACCTAGCTGAAAGAAAAAAAAATTCAGTAGCAGAAAAGCTAGTCGGTCAGAAATGACAAAAACTTATGCTCCTGATCAGGCCAGCTTAAGGCTACAAGCTTGTATACAATGAGTGTGTAACTTTTATGCGGCACAGAGAGGCGGCGGCGCACCACTAGCCGCGAGGGCAGCTTTCGATCTACTTTTTATTCTTAAATGATTTCTAGACACGGCTTACCGTAACAATTTGAGGAAAGAAAGCAAGTGAATGTAGCCGTTTCATGTCACGTTTAGGAGCAATGCTAATCGCGCTACATTTGTTGGGTCAACCGGTCATTCATATACTTTTTACTGCTTGAGCGGCTACTGCGGAAGTTCCCACACCTCCACTGGGGTTCTATTCTTAAGTATTCATTATCCATTTCGGATCCATTTAATCTACCCTGGCTACTTTGTTGGGTGACAATCAGGCAGGGTGTTACAGCGTCCACTACCAGGCAATCGGATTTCAGCATTGCCTACATGACTCAACCACCTGTTTGCCGGTATGTGCGGGTAGTGGCGATGACTTGTCAATATCAAGAGCTGCTATCCTGCAATTTCTCTGACTGGGCGTTAGTTGCGTTTGTCTGACGATGCCGTCATGCTGACATCCAAATACAAGATAAAATGGACAATTGACAATTATTTAATAGTGACCTTAAATTATGTCCGATAATGACCTCATCGAAAGTTGCTTTTGCCAACAATTATATAGACCATTTTTCGCCGCAAGGTTTTCTTACTGCAAGCCATCACTGCTATTCCTATGATCATATTCCCCTTTATTATCAGACCCCGCCGGGGTGGCGCAGTGGTTACGGCGCTCGACTACTGTTCCCAAGGACACGGGATGAATCCCGGCCTCGGCGGCCGCTTTTCGATGGAGGCGAAAAGCAAGGCGCCCGTGCGCTGTGCGATGTCAGTGCATGTTGAAGAACACCAGGTGGTCGAAATTTCCGGACTCCTCCACTACGGCGTCTCTTATAGCCTGAGTCGCTTTGGGAGGTTAAACCCCACAACAAACCTTTATTATCGGCAGCAAAATCTTACGAGATGCGTGTTTTCAAAAAAAAAAAAAAGTATTGTAGCGCTGTTTCACTAAATTAATTGACAACCAATTTATTAGTATATCGTTGTCTTCAAGTGGGACAGGTTCTTTCATACTTGCATTAACCTCAGGTGACTGAATCGAAATAGTTCTTCATTACCTGGCAGCAGCTCGTAAATATTTGCCAATGGAATATCATCCGCTTGTTGCCCAAAGACTGCCGTTGTTGCACGGCTATTCAGTTTTTCCGGCCCGTACTCGACAAACACTGTGTTCGGAACTCGTACGAAAGGCTGCCAAAGCGAAACATTTTCGGTTGGGGCTTGAAATTCAGAAGCTGCTCGTCTTCGCCCAATTGAGTGAGTTGCAAGTGGAATAGTGTAGAGCGGCACACGCGCATACTACCGCTGCTAATCTTTTATCTTCTGTTAATCATCTCCTTTTGGTTATTTTTTTGTCAATGCAAACAACTGAGTAAAAAAAAAAAGATTGTGCTAACCGCGGCAGCTCTTAGCAGTTAAACTGCGGCCGGCGGAAATGAAACGATCAGGGAAACGAAGGAAAGAAAGGGACGAAAGAATAAAGAACCAGGGAAAGAAAGCACATCCCTCACATCAGCTAATCGGCTTAGATACTTTGCGGCTATTCAAGACACTCTGTGTGCAAAAGACTGCAACGTGTGCCCTTTCTCCGTAAAATGCCTTGCCGCCCCCGCTGCTATCCGCGCGTCCCCACATACCAGACAGGAGGAGCCGCACAGCGCGTTCCGGTTCGAGGCTATTTTCCTCCTCGCCGCGAAAACGGTCTATAGAGATCTCTACAGTAGCCAAAGAAGTCAGGACCGTAATGAGATTGGCGGTAGAAAAAAACAGTCAGACGTTCCACCAGTGATGAAGGACGAGGTCAAGAAAGCATTAGAAAATATGAAAAGGGGGAAATCAGCTGGAGAGGATCAGATAACTACAGATTTGCTGAAGAACGGGGGCGATATCGTGTTAGAAAAACTGGGAACCCTGTATACGCAGTGCCTGGTGTCAGCGACGGTACCGGAACCATGGAAGAATGCAAACATTATCCTCATTCATAAGAAAGGGGACTCTAAGGACCTTAAAAATTATAGACCAATCAGCTTACTGTCTGTTACGTATAAGGTATTTACTAAGGTAATCGCTAATAGAATCAAGACAACCTTAGACTGCAATCAAGCAAAGGATCAAGCAGGTTTTCGGAAACGGTACTCTATTATCGATCATATCCATACCATCAATCCGGTGATAGAAAAATGCTCGGAATATAACCAGCCCTTATACACAGCATTCATTGATTACGAAAAAGCATTTGACTCAGTTGAAACCTCGGCGGTGCTGCAGGCATTGCGAAATCAGGGGGTAGGCGAGCCGTACGTGAAGGTGCCGCTCGGCCCCACTTTCTTGTCTACAGGCATAAATTAATTACTCTGTTGGTTCGGTGCATGCTGCCAACCGCTTTCTACTGGGCGCACTGCCGACAGGAGTCACGGAAATCTGACCTCTGGCGTACCCCCAGGTCGACTATTGTTATGCTGCCAGTGTGGTGAGTCAGGTAATCTCTGGTGGCGGTGCCCTTACTGAGAAATGGGACCGTGGCGTACCCCCAGGTCGACTATTGTTATGCTGCCAGTGTGGTGAGTCAGGTAATCTCTGGTGGCGGTGCCCTTACTGAGAAATGGGACCGTGGGGCGTTTTCCAGGACGTTCCTCGTCCACGGCATGACGATCGGCCACACAAAATTGAGGAGTACGTCACCCACCGTGATGCCCTCGCCATCTTCGACGTGCTACTAATAGCGGTAACCTTCGGCTCGTCTCAGTGGTCGAAGTCACTAGAGCACTCCACTACTGCTTCTCTCGTACCCTTAGTTGCTTTGGGACATTAAGCCGCATGAACCGAATCGAACCCTTCCCTTTATTTCTTTGCATTCCTTGCTACTTCCGCCGTTGTTTCTTGATCAGAGCAGTTTATTAGCTCGGTATCTTTGGTTTTCATGCCATTTTATTTATTTTTTATTTATCCATCTACAATTGTCCACGGAAGATATTACATGAGGTGTGGGCTAAAAAGCAATAATAATACGGATATAGATGATCTTCGATGACAGATTTGAAGTAAAGTGCATTGATGATGGTTGCCACTTCGGATGGAAGGTGATTCTAGTCGTTGGCTGTTGTGATGAAGAAAGACTGTTGATAGGTTACTGTGCGAGATTACTCAGGTTAGACTACATTTCGTGGTGGAAACTTTGATAAAATCTGTGATACATGTAAAGACGGGCGATTTTGCGACGACAGGCTAGTGTGGGAAATGGAGCTTAAATTTTAGTGCAGAAACACAAGTTTGATAAGAGTAGTCAGAACAAATTATTCTTGCAGCACGATTCTGGACAGAATCAAGCTTGATGATAAGATTAGCATAGAAGGGATCATACACGGCACATGCAAACTCAAGTTTTGGACGGATAAAGGTTAGGTAAGCAAGCAGTTTTATGGAACAAGAGGCTAACGGTTATACGCCCTAAATACCCTAGAACATGATTTGCTGAATTAGTCACACAATGCATTTGATGGAAGGTATTTGTAGGTGCCAATTGATAATATAGGATTAGAGGTAATTATGTAATTATTATCCTTGTGATTACGCCGGCGATGTAAAGACAGAAGTTTTAGTGCTATTTAGTGACATAAGGTCAAGTTCCGCAGCATTCTTTGATGCAGACAAGATCTTGAAGGATGCTGACGTCAGTCAGAGTTGTTGGGTGGTAGACAACACAATCATCTGCAAATAGTTGAACATTAGACCTGGCGTTAAAGGGTAAATCATTTGTATAGACAAGAAATAGAAGAGGACCTAAAACGAGACCTAAAGAGAGACGAGCGTGAATTAACATGGCTGAATTAATAGCGATCAGTCAGGAATGCACGAATCCAACCCAGAACTGATGGATGATGGTTTAGGAGTGTCAGTTTAAGTATTAGGCGTATATGAGGGACACTCTCAAATGCTTTTTTGGATTCAAGGAAAATGGAATGTGCGGGAATGTTGCAATCAAGGTATGCATGTATATCGTTAAGAAAGAGAACAAGATGAGTGTCACTGGAACGACCTTTAAGGACGACATGCTGGATAGGATAGAATAATTTATTTGATAATAAAAAGTGGGCAGTGTGCGATTATATTATATGCTCCATGATTTTGAAACAAACACTGGCTAATGAGATTGGCCTATGATTAAGGGTGAATGTCGGTTATCTTTCTTGAAGACTGGAATGACCTTTCCGATCCACAAGTCACGTGGTAATGAGCACGGAGAAATCGATTGCGGCAAACTTAAGGGTGACATTATACTACAGTGGTCTTTGATGTTCCTTAGAATTTTTGCGTTGTTACCGTCCAAACCTGTTGATGAAGATTTTTAGTGCGTCTGTGATTTTAGCAATGCCGTGTGGCTCAAGAATAGTATGCGGATGGAGCCAGGAAGGGGCTTCAGATAGATTGTCAAAGAGTTCCTGTGTGAATACGGAGCAAAATGTGTCATTTAGAATATCTGAAACGTCGGTTTCGGATAGAGAAACTCCATAATTATCACTGAAGGAAATTATGTTTAAAGTAGAGGGCTTATCATTTTCCAAAAGCGCTTCGGGTTATTTTCAGCATAATATGCAAGCTGGTAGAGAAGTTTTTCTTAGTTCTGGCTTCCTCGGAAACATAGCAGCTGCTGTGTGACATTTATTACAGTCCTTGGCTGTACCGATAGTTTTAGCTGCACGAAATAATTGCTTCTTCTTGTTGCATATACTTTTCAGTGTCCGTTATACCATGATGAACCAGGTCGTTCAGTTGTGGTGATAGTCGACCACATATGGTGACATTGCATTTCGGAGTTGAAAAATAACCAGTTATATCTGAGGGAGCGGTATGAAAAGCCAGATGTGAACGTACCTTGAAAATTGCAACACCACAGTTGAAGCCTGCGTAATCATTTTATCGTAAAGGCTAATTGTTTTTGTCTTTTCCTGTTTTGTGTATGGCAAGGGAATGTAGCATAATTGTCCAACTGATTGCTAAAACCTTCGAGATAAGTGATGTTTGAGAAGCTATCTGGTTGCGACGTCAGCACGAGGTCAAGGATATTACGAAAATGATCAATGATTCGAGTGGGACGGTCAATAACTTTGATCTTACCAGTATGTCGGATGCAGATGGCTCAGTGGATGGCTCTGTATTAGATTCAATATTGCGGGTCTTCAGAAGCAAGTCGAAAATAACGCAAGAACATATTACGTACACATAGTGGGCTCGGTAGCATGAAGTGTAAACGGTTGCTTGAGATGTCAACAGCAAAAAATAAGAGCGATAGTTGTAAAGAGTGCAAAAAATTGGGAGAACGCTTAAGCTTCGCCGTTAAGAGTGGAACGCGATAGCGTTATTGCACCTCGTTCGCATCGCCCACTCACTCGCTCGGTATGCTCTTGAGTGATCTAAAGAAAGGAAAGACGCTTGATTCTACAACCCGTGAGGGTGCACGGCGAAACGTCAGGGGCGAGTGGCGCGCCACCTGTCGGGGCAGCGCCGCACATTTCGAGGAGGGGTTCTGTGTTTGCCGCAAGATGGCTCTGCATGTGCGCAGAGCGCAGAAGAAATGTAGCGGAAACGTACTTCGGTACTCGTGTAACTGCGACTTCTGTAAGTAACATGCTCATAATTACCGATATACACCGCAGTATAACGTTCTTCGGCACGTTTCTGAGGCAACACAGCATTCACTAGAAGCGCTTTTGTACCGCTTTCAAGCATCGAACTCGTGGCTGGCCAAGCAGAGAGAGCGAGAGAGAAAGCTGATTCATGGCAGGGCAAGCCGTTGTCAATGTTCTCACGCGCTTATGTGTGCAATGTTTTCCTTGTGGCAAAGATATGGTACGTAATGAATGTGCTTTCGGCGACGCGTGTTGGCATTCAGAAAATTCATCGTGTCTTTGCCGTTTTCATGTGGGCATCAACATGGGAAAAGTGCAGCAGAACCAACCTCTTTCTTCCTGTTAAGGCGGGGGGCTTGGGCCTTGTGCATCTCTTTTTGCGACAAGTTGTCTCGCGTTTTTTTTTTCCTTCGTGATCAAAACGACAAATTCTTGAGGACGGTCATGCAAGTACGATTGTGTAAAATGCTTCCAGAATACGTTGTCTGTTCTGGTGAGAATATGAGTGGCGCTTTAAAAGGGTACATGCGCGAAGTTGTCTTGTCTTTCAGAATGTTGCATGCGCGTTTTTCAATGGAATACTTGAGCAAAGTGTGTAAGAAGAAGCTCTACAAAGATCTTCTAGATGTGATGATACCGTTGCCGATTTACCGTGCACCACACCGTGGAGGCCCCGGACAGGATGTCTTAAAGCGTGTGAAAAAGATGCCAGTTAGGCCTTCAGTTAAAACGCTCTTCTTTAAGCTACATTCCAACACATTACCTGTTAAAACCTGGTTACATGAAAGAGGCTTATTCGTTCCCTGGACAACAGACTGTCTCCTTTGCAAAAAACCAGAGACAATCGAGCACGTCTTTCTGGATTGCTGGGACCCAGTCTTTCACTGGGATGTTCTCCAGAGAACACTCAAGAAAGACCTTCCGTTAGATCCGTATGGCATGCGGTTCCTTCCAGTCGAGAGTGAGGGTATTCCTTTGGATTTAGTCATGGTCTTGGGCCTCCACAGCCTGTGGAAAACAAGGATGCAAGTGCAACATGCAGATGTCAACACGCGTTCTGTACGCGAGAACTTTATCGAGAGTGTGCTGCTCCTTAGAGAAACGTATCGGGTGCTTTCTGATCCACCTGACTGGATCAGTGTACTCGATGAACTGGCTGTCCTCGAAAAATTTTAAACCTTTCGTGACAGCCGAAGTCTGGTTGTTGCGAGTTTTACCATTATTGTGGATCTTTTTTGAATTTATGTGAACTCAAAACAGGCAATAAAGAAAAAAAAATGTTGCAAACGCCAGCGGCCGGCGTTCGCCTGCCAACGGGTCGGCGGCGGCGAACCCGTAAGAGCCCAACGAGACTGATGGCTGGGGCAGAAAGAACTGGGTTTATTGTGTGGCTTGGGTTTTTATACCAAGCCAAAGAAAAAGAAGAACGAAAGGAAAGCTGCAAGCAGAGGCTGCCGTGACGCTTGGTGATGACGAGCAGAGCGGAGGCCGGCACACGTGGCGCTGACGAAGCATTTAGCCGTTCGCAGCATCCCCTTTTTCTTGGAATCCATATCTTACTACGGGCCTCCTGACACGTGTTGACCGCCGCAGCACCGGACCTTCGATGTCGCTGGCTGTGGGAGCCTCCGTTCTCTCCAGCTCCACGTTGCGAAGGCAATCACCTCAGGGCGGTTCTTCAGCGCTTTCGTGAGCATCGCATCAAGCTGCGTGCTGACAAGTGTCGATTTCACGAGACGAGCTGGTCCATGTGACGGTGAACAACCCCGTTGTCTGTCTCCACTTTCCCGACACGTGAGCCCGTGGTTTCCTTGACCTTGCCCGGCGTCCATTTCTCGCCGCTGCTATAGTTGCGGATGTATACCGGATCTCCTGGGGCAAAGCTCCAGCCGGCGTCTTCCCGTGACTGGGCCTGGTCGACTGTCTTGCACCTGGGCGGGAAGCACATATCTAGTCTCGTGCGCAATCTGTACCCGAGCAACATTTCGGATGGCGAGCGCCCTGAGGGTAGCGGCGTGCTTCTATAGCTGCACAATATTCTTGCCAGGGCCTTCGTTATATCTCCTTCTGAACACCTTTTAAGTCCATCTTTAATGGTTCGTACAGCGCGTTCAGCCAAACCATTGCTTTGTGGGTGATACGGCAGTGTTCGAATGTGTGTCACGCCGTTCCGCTCCATAAATTGGGCGAATTCCCAACCGATAAAAGGCGTCCCATTGTCAGAGACAACTGTGCGGGGTAGACCAAACTGACTGAAAAAAATCCGGAGGGCCTTGACTGTGGTGCAGGAAGTGGCGTTGGATAGGAGTATGGCCTCAATCCACTTGCTATGCGAGTCTACGATGACCAGGATCATCTTGTTTTGAATAGGTCCCGCAAAATCAATGTGCAACCGCGACCATCTTTCCTGCGTCTCTGGCCAGCTAACAGGTGCGTGGGTAGGCGGCATTGGAAGCGCTTGAACGCAGGTTTGACACCCAGCAGCCACCCGTTTAATATCTGTGTCGAGACTGGGCCACCAGAAAGTAGACCGCGCAACGGTCTTCATGGAAGAGGCCCCTTGGTGTGCTGCGTGTAATAACTTCAAAAATCTTCCTCTGGCTGCTACCGGAATCACAACACGGTGGCCCCAGTAGAGCAGGTTCTGACTAACGGACAGCTCGTGTCGCCTTTTTGAGTATTCCGCCATCTCCCTCCCTTCCATAACCAAGTGCCTCGGCCAACCCTCCAAGACACACCTACAGATCTTCGAGAGCACTGCGTCTGCTTGCGTGAGCACTTGCAACTCCTTTAGGGGCACGGCAGGCTGGTCCCAGGCGTCCAAGGTCAACACGTACTCTGCCTCGTCCTCCGAATCCTCGGGAACCTGCTGAGATGGTAGCGGTAGGCGGCTTAAGGCATCCGCGACGAACATGTGCTTACCAGGCTTGTACTGTAACTTATACTTGTATGCGCCAAGCAGAATGGCCCATCTCTGTATTCGAGCAGCTGCCATGACGGACGTTTGCCTGTCATGCTTTAGGAGACCCAACAAGGGCTTATGGTCTGTAATGAGCGTGAACTCCCGCCCGAGTAGATAGTCTCGAAAACGCTGCACACCGAAAACTAAAGCCAGGGCCTCCCGCTCAATGTGAGAATAATTCCTTTCAGCGGCGTTTAACGAGCGCGAGCGAAATCCGATCGGACGATGTTCGCCATCTATGCGATGGGAAAGCGTGGCCCCAACACCATAGGGTGATGCATCGCATTCTAAAAATAGCTCTTGTTTCGGGTCGAAGTGCGTGAGCACCGGGGCCGTGGAGAGCGCCTCCTTCGCTATGGAAAATGCATCTTCTTCCTTAGAACTCCACACCCACTTAACACCCTTTTCGAGCAACCGGTACAGGGGGGCTAGCAATTACGTAGCCATGTCAGGCAAAAACTTGTTGTAGAACGTTACCATGCCCAGAAACGAGCGCAGCTCGCTCACATTTTGGGGGGAGGGGGCTGATTTGATGGCATCAACAGCTTTTTCAGTCGGATGCAGTCCGTCCGCATCAATACGGTGACCGAGATAAGTGACAGACATCTCGTGAAATCGACACTTGTCAGCACGCAGCTTGATGCGATGCTCACGAAAGCGCTGAAGAACCGCCCTGAGGTGATTGCTTTCGCCATCGTGGTTTTCCGCAATCAGAACGTCATCGAGGTATGCTTGTACCCCGGGCAAGCCTTGCAGAACAGTTTCGATACGCCTCTGGAATATGGCCGGTGCAGAAGCAATTCCAAAAGGCAAGCGATTGAAACAAAACAACCCTTTGTGGGTGTTGATTACGGCCAACTGGCGGGATTCTTCTTCTAGCTCAATCTGATTGTAGGCATCCCTCAAGTCCAATACGCTGAATCGCTGCCCTCCTCCCAACTGAGCAAAAATATCATCTATAACTGGCAGCGGGTACTGTTCCATTTCACACACTAAGTTCAGCGTAACCTTAAAATCTCCACATATGCGCACTTGCCCATCTTTCTTGAGAACTGGTACAATAGGTGTGGCCCATTCTGCGTGAGTGACCGGTGATATTATGCCAGCTGCCACAAGCCTGTCCAATTCCTCTGAAACTTTATCGCGTAGAGCGTAAGGTACTTTTCTTGCCTTGCAGAACTTCGGCTGTGCTTGTGGCTTGACCTGCAGGTGCACTGGTGGACCTGTCATGCTTCCCAGGGCCTCCGTGAATAAGTCTGCGTAGTCCTCCAGAACGGCAGTCTGTACAGCAGGGGTCAAGCTGCGGTCCTGTGGTGAACGCAGAACATGTAGCACAGCTGCTTGTTTGGTTTCGAGTTTCTGCAGCAAATCCCGGCCACAAAGTAGGGGTCCTTCGCAATATAAGACGATGAGGTTGCAATCGACAGCTGCAGTCTTATAGCGCACCCGCATAGGCAGCACTCCGAGTACCGGCAGTCTCCACAGATAGCAAGACAATTTAATCGTCGGTTTCTGCAACTCTGGCCATTGATTACTGTGTGCTTCGTAGGTTGTCCTAGGAATGACACACACTGGCGATCCGGTATCTACATCCATTAACAGCTTGATGCCATTCCAGCTGAAAGTTTTTCTAATTGGTGGCACCAACAGTTCGTTTGTAGTCACTGACCATAGCTGGGCTGCACTAGTTTCGTTATCGCTCTCTGTATGCGCTGTGACGTTCACCGAATGGTTTCTTTCCTTTCGGCACATTCGAGCCAAATGGCCTTGTGTGCCACAACTGTAACAGCGTCGGTGACGCATCGAGCAGGCGGCATTATCATGGCCGCTGTTTCCACAACGCTCGCACTGCTTGTCACTCGCGTTCCGCTTCGCGCGCCAACGCCGCGGCATCTTTAATGCTAGCAAGTCAGAGGAGGCTTCTTCGTGGCTTATCTTCTGCGAATCAAGCTCTGCATGCTCGGATGCTATCGCAAGTGCTGTCGCTTCAGCTAAGGTAAGATCTTTTTTTGCTAGCAATTGTTTTTGCAAGTTCTTCGAACGGACGCCACATACGATGCGGTCTCTCAACATCCTGTCGAGCATTGTTGAAAAGTTGCAGTTCTGAGCAATTCGTCGTATTTCGACAATAAAATCTTGTACTGACTCCCCTTCGTGCTGTTGCCGGTGAAAGAACTTGAAGCTTTCGGAAATCTCGTTCGGCGTAGGGTCGTAGTACTTGCTTAACTCGTCTACTACTGACTGATAGCTCAAAGAGTTTGGCTTCTGTGGGGCGACTTGTCTGCAAAGAATATCAATGGTTCTTGACCCAAGCGCGGCGACTAGCAAGGCTCTTTTCTTGGCATCGTCAGTTACTTGGTTAGCTTCGAAATAGGCTTCAACTTTGACGAGGTACGATTGCCACTTATCTTTCACGTCGTCGAACTCAGGCAGGTGGTGGCCCATGGCTGCAGGAAGGTCCGAGGCCTGGATACTATGGACAGACCCTTGTGTTATGGGAATCCTCGTCGCCACTGTTGCAAACGCCAGCGGCCCATCGGCCGGCGTTCGCCTGCCAACGGGTCGGCGGCGGCGAACCCGTTAGAGCCCAACGAGACTGATGGCTGGGGCAGAAAGAACTGGGTTTATTGTGTGGCTTGGGTTTTTATACCAAGCCAAAGAAAAAGAAGAAGAACGAAAGGAAAGCTGCAAGCAGAGGCTGCCGTGACGCTTGGTGATGACGAGCAGAGCGGAGGCGGGCACACGTGGCGCTGACGACGCATTTAGCAGTTCGCAGCAAAAAAAAAAAAAAAAACTCGTGGCTGAGTGGTAGCGTCTCCGTCTTACACTCCGGAGACCCTGGTTCGACTCCCACCCAGCCCATTTTGGAAGTTGCTTTTTATTTATGAAATGCATGCCGGGATTTATCGCTCACGGCCAACGCCGCCGCCGACACCGGCTTTTCTGCGACACGAGCTCCTTAACACTACCGCGTTAATAAAGCAGAAAACGGATAACACCTAAGTACAGCTGCTCTTCGCTGCTGCGAAAATCGCCGTCCCGTGAAGAGTGGTACACGGCCTCCTTCACTGATGACAACGGCTGAAACAGACGCTCAAGGTATAGCCTTAGTGGGCAAGTTATCGGAGCAGTACGTGATGCCGTTACCTGTTGAACGGCTGGCATTAGGTACGAGTGAGCTCAGAGACGTCAGAAAAATGGCGATCGCCATCAGATGGTGTGGAACGCAGGTCTGGAACGCACTTCCACGAGTAGCAATGTTATCATCTGAAACTACACTCACAATATAACTGCGCGAGCTTATTCTCACTGTCATGCTTCGGGAGCTATCATCTTGTAAGTATAAATGGTGACGGATTGGTATATGTGGATCCGAACTATCAAAAGATGAAGGCAGCAAGAGCCATCGTGGACTACATGATGGCCACAGCATCAGGCTTATGTACAGTTTAGTGGTTAGGGGGGCCAGCTACAACCTCCCGTGCAAGTCACTCCAAGAAAAAACAAAGGATAGCAATTAGTGTCTGCTTCAGAACAGGACTTGTGTTTTTGCAGAGAACAACATTCAACTTTTTAGAAATTGGTCTTAAAGGTTTATTCCGATTCTAGCAGTTTCTTTTTGTTTGGCGGAACAGTGCACGGCAAAGTGCACGGCGGCAAATGTTATTCTTAATAGTAGTGCAGCAACGAGCCAACTTTTATTTGCTTTCGGCTGTTGAGCATTGTGTATCTATTTTCCCAACATGACTGGAATGTACAGGCGCAGGAATGCTCTTGATGTTTTATCGCACTAAAAAGGGGTTGATTACTCGTGAGTGATTAGCAAACGCTGCATGACATGCTTTATTCTATGTTGTATTGGAAACTGGAAAGCAAAACAAGCGGATACAAGAGTTTCAACCTTGAATATTAGGGGGATATAGTCTGGGGTTTATTTTTCATCTAGGAAGTGTTGAGTTGGTTCTTAAACATTTTTCCTAAGCAGGTTACAGACGCCATGGAAAAAAAAAATATCCAGGAGAGGTTGGCGTCGAAGGCTTTATGGCTAACAAACGCATTGGTGAGAGGTCAGTATATAAAGCCTTGAGATACAGCTTTATTACTTTTGAGCAGTAATGCTTAAATAAATGAGTTCAGCATTCAATAATAATGACGAAAAGCGTAGAAATACATACGAGAACAATTCCACGTAGTTACTGAATGTAAAATTCTTAAAGGCGCAATTATTAAAAATTATTATGTTCCTCACGAATATCAGTTTTAACTACCGAAACCAATTATTGTCTTTGGCTTGTCATGGTCTTACAAATGTTGCTTTCCTTGATGATTTTTTCCATTTGTTCTGACTGTTTACGTATCACATAGAATATAGATGCACAAATCTTCCTTATTTTCGAAACTGTGACATATATTTAAATGTTATGAGTTTAGGGAGACATCTTTGCAAAAACGGGAGTGCATGTATTGTCCTTATTTCCTGATTTGATTATGCGATGGTTCTTTACACAATTACGTTAAAGTCGGGTCTCGATGTGGCGGTTGAGGAGACTCATTGTCCGTGTGGCAGTCACCTCGCACTCTTCTTCGTAGATATCGACTTCAAAAACATGCATTTTCTTGTTAAATACACGTAGGCCATCATTGCATGTTCCCAGCCCCACCTGCAAACGCTTTAACGCAAGAATATCTACTGCGTTTGAATTCAAAAGTTCGCTTGCCTTATGTTATAGCCGGGTCCGAAAAGCACGTTGGATATCGCGTTTCCTTCTGATGCGGTCTGTGGTGTCTCGTTGAGGCCCTTTTCTTCCCTCTCCGGTGGTGTTCGTTGGCGGAGTTCCCGGAATCTTCCTGGAGGATCGCAGGCGTTTATTTCGCAAACTCCAGGAAGGATTGTTGGAGGAGCTCACATTACCTCCCTGGTTTCGGCACCAAAAATTATAGAAGCAGGGTGGACACCAGGACGCCCCTAGCTATCTTTAATAAAAGTTACCTTACGCAGAAGCTGAAGCATGTACGCCGCACCAGTGCTCGACTAGCTCACACGACGGCCTCGTTTTCTGTGCCCCTGCATCTTAGCGCTATTGATCTTGCGAAATGCTGAAATATAGGGAAAGGATTGGTAAGCATCTGATTAGAATTGATCGTTTTGGAGGTTAGCTGCTTTAGAACGCGCAGAACTCAAAGGCGGCCGTCGTGGGAGCTTGTTAATGATTTGTGCGGCTGCTTATCTGTTCTTCTCGCTGTGATGATTTCTCACGTGCCCTTGCAATCAGTTGATCGTGCTCAAAGCAGCGCTTCCAGCTTTCGCGGAGGTTGACGTTTTCCGCAATGCAAACGTCTTGCATCTTGTTGAGGCAACCTCGGTTGGCGGCGTTCTCTTCGCTGCTTTTTGCCCATAGCATACAAAATTGTTTACCTGGATATAGAGAAAAGGCAACATGTCACTCAAGCCTAAACAAAAAAGAATAAATTGCGCACTTTCTTCCACACACATCCCAACCATTTACCTCCCCCTTCGCCTCAGTGACGGCACTGCGAAGTCCCATTTTAAGACTGCTGTTGAAGATCCTTAATCACTACACGGACTAGAACGTCCATACACAAACCGATAGCTGGAAAATCAAGGGCAATGGGAACTATACCCTTGGTGCTGTGATGAGCTGCAATATGCTCGCTCGGTGTATAAAGGCGCAAAAAAGAATTGACCAGTGCCGACCGAGTCGCAGTCACCTTGACGATAAGCAGCGAAAGATCAGCGCTGTTCCTTATTCATTGAGGACAGCTTTATGCATTGAATTAGGCTTGTCGATTGCAGTTCCGGTTTGTTAAATTGAATTAGGCTTGTCGGTTGCTGTTTCATTTTCATTTTACCTGTATAGTGCGAGGCAAATTACGCACAAGTTCAAAACCGGTGTGAAGTGGTGAAGTTTAAGAAAACAATGCGTGAATGCACCAAGAAGCAATTTATGCGGCCATATTTTTCATTTTTATTGGTGTTTTGCAGAGGCTCTCGCTGTCAAAAGGCCTATTGTGTTCAGAGCACATAGGAAGCTGCGCAATATAAATTTAGGTAAACCAAAATTCACTCAGAGAGAAGTAGAATAGTTGTCTAAGCGCTGTACAGAAATCAGTGAACAAAAAGGAGAATAAGAAAGGCAAGAAGGGTGGGGTTTAAGCATGTCTTGAGCTTAGGTATAAGAGCGAAGACTCTGTTAAGCATGGTTTAGTAAGGTTGTAGTACACGGCTTCACGTTTTGACTCATGGGAACAGAGCGGATTCACCCTAAAGATATACGCGATAGCGGCTTTAATCCCACCTTTTCATTCCGGCAAATTTTATGTTTCTATTGAAACCAGTTAATAAATAATATTAATTGGTTCATAGGAAGGGGAGAGGCGCGTAGCTGTCACTCTTGCTCTGCTCTGTGGACACCTGAACCGCGCCGTAAGAGAAGGGAGAAAGGTGGGAGTGAAAGTGGAAAGAGAGCCGTAGTGGAGAGCTACGGAGTAATTTCGACCACCTGAGGATCTTTAACGTACGGTGACATCGCTCAACACATGGACGCCACTTCGTTGTTAAAAGGCATTTTAACCAAAGAGTAATAATAGTAATAGTCGGATTTAGGCAAGGCAAGGTATCTGTCACTCTCGCCGTGGACATCAGCACCGCGCTGCGAGGGCAGGGAGGAAGGTGGGAGGGAAATAGAAATCGGTACAGAAGTGCGGCGTCACAACCACTGCGTTATCGCATCGAATAAAATTAAAACGGATTTGAGTTTTGTCGCAACGATTGCACAAGAGCTGTTTAACGTTTAGGTGGACCCCGAAATTATTTAAATCAAGGTCATATTGCTTTTTCATTATGATATTTTTACATTTGATTAGGTGTCTTGCTTGCAAAGGAAGGCGCTGTGTCTGCCTAGCGTTTTGGTGGGTACCTAAATTTAATTGGGTCAATGGCATTCGGGCACATTGATGTGAAATGTGAGGTGGCACAGCAAATAGTAGAGGGCATGCTAAGAAGAAATAAATGTTCTCATGCATCCTCTCGACAGTCCATTTTATATAGAGCGAGCACGTTCTCCGATAAATCAGGAGGCCTATTATATAACGGCCCTGTCGTGGAGGCGCAGTGGATAAGATGTCCTGCTATTCTGCCGGAGTACCCGGGTCCGATTCCGGCCTCCACGGGCTGTGTGTCGATGGAAGCGTAACGAAGAGGCGTCCTTGTGCTTTGCGATGTCAGTGCACGGTAAAGATGGCCAGGTGGGTGAAATTGCTAAGGAGTCCTACACTACGGCACCTCTTTTTCTTTTTCAGCTTTCATTACCACCTTCTTTTTCTCCCTTAGTGCGCAGTTCAGGTGTCTACAGAGCAAGTCTGACACATACTTCGCCTTTCCTTTTCTGTGAACCTATCACTATTATTGACAAATATCATTCAGAATCGGGGTAATATCAAGCCTTCAGGAGTATATGATTTTGGCTTTATGGTTATTGGCGCCTCTACTGCCGGCAACTGATCCTGTGGTTTTCCTATTATTCAGCATTCGAAAGGAGGCATATTTCAGTTTATCTTTGCACTGCAAGATAAACTGCGCGTTTTTTTTTTAATTTTAGGCCTCAGTTGCGGATCGCGCTCAAAAACTCCACTCCTGTCCGTCTTCTTTGTCTTTTAGACATAATTTTTTTTCATAATCAGAGTAGCCGACTCTACCTGCATGCATAATTTTCATCGTCGATGCATATGCAGGTAATATTGTTGACGTGTGATTAAATATTCTATTCTTAAGCACCGGCCAGTTGCACACATCATATTTCACTAATTTGGAGAAGTTTTCTTTTACTCTAAAACACTAGGCAGAGGAAATATACTTTTAGCTTGTGCGATGTCTTCAAGAACTGGAATAAGCTGTCTTTTGTCTGGCAGTGTCGTTTCAATTTCATTTTATTCCACTGAGTGGCTTGCCAGTAATAATTTCGGACTAATAGGTACAAATATAATGGAAGGCTAAAGCGCCCTTCAACGAGGTTCGCCGAGGACTATTGATAGACAATCTCTTGCATTTTACCAAGAACATTTTAACTCTTGGGTGCAGACAAGTGTACATTACTATCTCGTTTCTGTTTCAGAGTATAGGCAATACCGCTCTCTAAGATTCTATGAGCATAAAACTAAGCGGGTTATCTAGTAGCACATATATTGCGGCTTACCGTCTTTTCTTTCTTTAGTCGTTACAATAAAACATTTTTTATCTGCATGGAGTATGTTGTAACTGTCCTTCAAATTGAAGGCAAGATCACCTGTTACAGAAAAGAAGACGAGATTATTTTAGGAAATACTTAACATTTCAGAAATTGTTGCAGCACGTGAAACGCAATAGACGTTTATGCACGCCCATTAGCACTTCACCGAGCCATTAACTTGCACTAGCTTTCATTTACCGAAATATAATATGCACTTCATTTGTTTTTATAGAAATAAGATAATTGCTTCGAGTGGGCGGTCTCGGCGACATCAAAATAATTGTGCCTAAACGTTATAAATGCAAAACTCATGAGGCCACTTCAACATTTTAATTTTTATTCAGTATTTTTATTTGCTACTAAAAGCGTAATTTCCTAAATTTCTTCTTCACAGGACCTTTTAATCTCTAGCTGGCATTGAAGTGAGCCAGACGCACCTGACACAGAGGCCCGACAAATCATATCCTTCATAATATTCAGCATTTGCTAAACTCTTGTATGTTACACATGTGGGCGCCTGCGTGACTTAAAGCCTCGGTACGAATGGACTATGGGAACATCATTGGCGCCCACCGCTTCTTCCTTCACTATAGTCGCCCGAATTGCGCGTTGTGAAAGCGCGAGTGACAGTAACGTCTTCACTGTCGGCCTGATGACGAAAAAGTAGAAATGCGCCAAAATTCGACCATCGGTTAGTGAAGCACGAAAGGCAGTTCTGTCGGTGGATAATGTTCTTATAGTTCCTGAAATTAAATGAACACGCTGAAAATTTTGTATGTCCACCAGCTTCAACACAGTTTCTTGAAATTCCACAGCGGCGGTGGAGCTCAAAATGTACCGAGTATTAGGGGTAATACTTTTAGAGATACAGGGGCGTCTGCTGTGCTCAAGGATGCGGGATCTATTACTGAATTCGGCTGTAACTTTTCGGTAGAGCCGAAAAGCCAGACGCCCATGTATTTCTTCAGCTCACGTTAAAGAACAGCAAGTGGCCAAAATTTCCGGAGCCCTCCACTACGGATTCTCTTATTAACTTCGCTTGCGACGTTAACTTCCCTTTCGACGTTAAACCTCGTGAACCAAATGAAACCTAAATTTTGAGCCTTCAAATTTAGAACCACAAAGCGAAAAACAAACTTCAGACGCGGCTGTTGAGTTTTTTAAAATTCATCTAGTTGCATAACTAGGCGCCTAAAATGACTAATTACAGAACGCAGAGACACAAATGATGCCGAAATGTTGGTGGTGGCTAAGCTTGGTTAAAGCCTGGATATCAGAAGCGAAACGCTTCGGTGATTCCATGGCTTAGCGTGTGGTTCCTTGGCGTAGTTGTGGCTTACCTTGTTCACGATTGCGCCTTATAGATATACCATGGCTTATCATCACGGTGAAACATTGATTACAGCCGTACATCACATAAGATTAAACTTTGCTCCAATTCCACATCATCATCAGCGTTACACTTCTGTGCAGACATAAACACAGCCTGGTGAAAGCACGCGACACCGGCTAAAGGTCAACCGGCGGAGTAGCGGCGGCGGTCGCGGCGGCAGCGGCGGCTCCGACCACCTGCGCCTCTCCTGTGACGTCACGTGGTTTGCGTATGCGCAGCTGTGGCTTTTATTGCGAAAGCAATACTATGCCAGGTCTAACCACCCGTCGCTGTGTGCCGTGTCCGTGTCCATGACCGTGGTCCCCTGGCAGGAGCTGCCAACTTGGGTCTCTCGTTTCACATGGGACGGTTATGTCAGACTCAGCATGCCAGGACCCTTGCATTCACGTTACCTCTATAGGCCACTAAGGCACGTTCATATGGCTTGGTTAAAGCGGGGCTTTATATGTGTTTGAAACGACGGAGCACGCGCGAGACTCGGAGTTGACTAGCCCGTAGTGAAGCTTTTCGCTTCAAAAGGGCACTTTCAGTCCACCTCAGTGAGAAAGAGTGCAATGCTTTTATTTTCCGTATTAGCCATACTAGACGCATTCGACGCCATGCAGCCACAGGGAGTACCGAACTTTCACTGAAGAGACGGTTGGTTGGTTGGTTTGTGGGGTTTAACGTCCCAAAGCGACTAAGGCTATGTGAGACGCCGTAGTGGAGGACTCCGGAAATTTCGACCACCTGGGGTTCTTTAACGTGCACTGACATCGCACAGCACACGGATGCCACTCCGTTTCGCCTCCATCGAAACGCAGCCTCCGAGATCGGGTTCGAACCCGGGTACTCCGGCACAGTAGTCGGGCGACTTACCACTGCACCACCCCGGCGGGGTAACGCTGCAGCGATTATGGCGCGCATATTCAAATATATACTTTCTTATGCCAAGTCAATAAAACAGGCCTGCTTCGCTGCCAGGCGCAAGAAATGAAAACATTACATATGCGCAATAGACATATATGTAAGAGAATTAAAAGGAATAAGCCCTGTACATTGTAGCATATTAAGCATACGCAAGGCGGTTCAAGGAACGCTATCGTAAGGTTGCAAACAAAGCTGCCATAAGATACAAAGCAGAAAACAATGGGGTATACAGGTGTACGAAATTACGGGCATCCCTCTCGCTGGTGGCCGCTGGGAGCTGCTATGGCCAGCACTGATAGATCCGTGGTTGGTGTGATGAGCCGAGAAAATGTGACAATGAGAGGCGCTGCCAACTCGTGCAGATTCTTTGAAAGGGGAGGGTAAGATGGCAGTTTGAGCCACTGGCGGCCTTATATCCCGACTCTGGTACGCTGCTCTGGGAGAAACAGGCGATAAAAGGCAGTTTGTTAAATCGGAACATAATAGCCATGCCCATAACTGAACTTTTATTGCATATACCTATGGATGATCAAGTGCCACAGAGTTCCGCAGTGAACAGCAGAATAGATTCAAAATAGATTTAATTTACATCTGCGGATACATGTCTATTTTGGATGCCAGCCTGTGAGTACACTACTTATGTCCAACGGATATCGAAAAAATGGCGCGTCAGATTTAAAGGGTGTAGTGACGGACATCAGTACACCTTCATTGCAATTACTGCTATCATCTGAAGAACACAATAAAAGAGAAATTAACACCAAACATATATCCGTGTGAATCAAAGCAAACCTACTCAGACTACAGAAAAACCTGCTCGTGCCTTCCCCGCGAGTCTCCAAGCATGAGAGAGTTTTAGAAGAATTGATTTAAAGAAATTTCGTAACATTTCACACTAAAGAGGCCCCTCTAATTCAGTGACGCAGTCGTTGCAACACGTCAGCAGGGGACGTTTGCTGAACCCGGTTTACGGTTCGAGTATTTGTTATAGCAACTTAATTTTGTTTTTCTAAAAACAGTTCCAGATGCCTGCACGTTGAAAACCAGTACAATATGAATTTCTGATTTTATCGGAAACATGAATGATTTTGTATATTCCACGCCATTGAGCTGTTTATCGGCGCTAACAAAAAATTATTATTTCAAAATAAATTGCGGACACATACCTGGGCCTATGCCTAGTCAAATGCAGCAACCCTCATTGGCTTCCGTCAGTCTGAGAAGAAGTATTTCCTGAATGAGCTCCTGACAGGGTAATGCTGCGAATCGCGCCATCAAATGAGGCGAATCCATAGGCGATCTGCATCGGGAATTCGGCGCTACTGCAGCGCAGCGTTCAGCGCCGCCCGCGCCAGTGAATTTGAGGCGGTCGGCTCGATCTGGTTGCCTGCGGGGGAAAGCTTGTTGGCCGTCATTTCGGTTTTGTTTGATATATTCAATTAAATGAGCAAATGGGTCATTGAATGTTTTGAGAGCTACTTTCGACCATCCACACTGGCGAAAGGATGTCTCCCGATTGACAATTGTCATTTTTATAACGTGAAAGATGTCGACGAGGGGCCTGACCACGATGTGCCGCTCGCGACAAGAGAAGCGGTCGTACGACATTGAGCTTCACGTAAATAAACGCAGCTTTTATTGAACCTAGTACGCTGACAAATCATGCCGAAACGTTTAAAAAGCAGAACGAAGCTGAGGTGAAATTGATAAAGACATTGAGAGCCTGTTTTCTTCTTCGCTTGCTTACAGAAGCATTGTACATTCCTAGCGGTTTCGCTTGAAAGTTTCATACAATACCAAACAAATCCTGTTTGTGTGCCGCAGTGTTTGACAGGTCCGCGGATGGTATAAAAAGGCAGGTTCAGTTGCAGGTACGGATACCTTGGCGACTGCAAGCACTGTGCAAATGTAGCTTGCTTCATAAATGAAAAAAAGCACGACTCTCGTACCTTCGTATCGCAAGCGTGTAGAAATCCGCAGAATAAGCCGGCATCCAGCGACAAAGCATCGATAACTGTGATGTCTTTACCGGTATGGTTTTTTGTTATATCGCCTGGGACGAGACACTATTGAGCAGCTTGGCCCACAGATGCGAGACATTTTTGGAGGGGAACTAGGTTTGAAGTTCCTGCTTCGCGGACAGGGTATCACAGGCCTCCACACAGAGCAGTTTATCTTTTTTGGCGCCTGAAGAATACATCTGCCGAGTACTACGCTAGTCCATATCTGTACTTTTATGCTTTGAGCGTATGTTGGATTTATAGTCCCAAATAGAGGCCATATTTCAGAAATCCAGTTGCTAGAACACGCGGGCACATTTGTGTTTCACTTTGCATGAAATTCAACTGTAATTTGATGCTGTGACTGGACTACTGAGTTGCCCTTCCGGAAGTTCCACCTTTAAAAAATGACCAATGCAACTCGGTCCTGCACTTCGTCTACGATAGGCGCCAAATATGACGGCAGGAATCGTGGGCTGTAACGAGTGTTCCACCCACTGTAGCACTGGGCAGCGCGAAAAGATTATACTGTTTTTTTGCGGTAGAGCAGCATTTAGTTTGTTCGCCAATTTGTATCTGTTCGTGATCGACCTCATACACCATCAAAGTTCACTGCAGGATTACCTGCGGCATCCAATTCTGTCCGCGGCGGCCGCTTTTCGTTCGAGGCTCGAGCCAGGCACCCGTGTGCTGTGCGATGACAGTGCACGGTAAAGAACCCCAGGTGGTAGAAGTGTCCAGAACCCTCCACTACGGCGTCTCTCAGAGCCTGAATCGCTTTGAGACGTTTAATGCCATGAGCGGACAATCCAATTTTACTTAATTTACTCGCTGCACACCCACTGTCTACTTCCCTCAACATTATTCCACCAGGGTCTCCCCGGTAAGCGGTACAACTTGAATTTCAGCTCCCAGTCGCGATTGAAGTAATCTCTTGAGCAGAAATTTCTGCGCTTGTTATTATTATTGTTCGCATCCTTAGCAGTCGAAGCATCGCAGCAGCTTAGTAAAGCCACTAAATGAGTAATTCTTGCTGAATAAAAATATTTAGAACGCAAGGGAACACGGAGGCCGCAAGATACATAGCATCTGCGTCTGGGGCCACCTTATTCCTAGCTACCGTCATCTGCTAGTTGGCGCCGCTTGTGTCAGCAAACTCATTGAAGAGTGCCTGTAGGAAGCCTCGGTCGCAGGGGTACCCTGAATGAACATCACGTCTTTTTATATATCTACAGGCCAACAAAGCAGCTGACACAAGCAAAGCCTTTATTACAAAAGAGTTACACCCCACCCTAAGATAAAAGAATGAGCATTCCTGAAAAAGTTCATGATATTTCCACCTGACAAAATCCTCCGGCTGCAAGCAGCTGAATAAAGTAGGAACAGGCACTGTAACTATGAATGTCCTTTCAGCTGCAATCGTAACATCTCGCAAATAGCAGCGTGCTTTACAAATCAGTGCGCATAAAATAGAAATTAGCCGACCTAAGTAAATTCTATTCTGAAATGGTAGGCATTCCTTGTATTCTCATAACTAACGTTAAGAGGCCGGTTGTCACAGAACAGTTTGGAGCGTTGTAATGAGGCGGCTCGCCAGTGAAGACTACTGGCCAGAGTGTATATGGGCATCATTTTCGATGCGCATTTGCTCACAGAAGCAAGCCCCGTCTGTTAGTGAACCAGGACAATACGTTTGCAGTGCTGAGTTTGTTATTGTCGGCTGTCCCTGTTTTTTCGCGCTGACATTTCTTAATGTAAGTGGAAATTATCTAGACGCTTTTAGAAAACTGCCTAGATAGGGCCATGTGCTATAATTCGGCGTCGTCATGTAGAAATGTGTGGCGATAAAGGCATGCTTCACTTAACTACTTGCGGGTTCCGCAGCCTTGTACAACATATCGAGGAAGCGCATTCACAGTTCACCATTAGTATGAAGTCCTCCGCCATCACCGACTGCCATATGGAATGGCGGCGCTTTCGAGGGAGGTTAGTTATAAACGCAGCACAACCGCAGGGGCTATGCAACCCATGCCGTGAACACGAAACTTCTTTTGCGACAAAGTGCTGCCCTCTTCACCGAGTGGCATTCCAAGGGTATGGATTTCATTATCATCATCATCATCATCATCATCATCATCATCATCATCATCATCATCATCATCATCATCATCATCATCATCATCAGCCTGATTATACCCAATGCAGGGCGAAGGCCTCTCACATATTTCTCCACTTAACCCGGTTCTGTGCTAGCTGCATCCACTTGACCCCTGCGAACTTCTTAATCTCATCCGCCCACCTAACGCTTTCCTTCCTTTGGAATCCAGTTTGTTACCCTCAGCGACCATCGGTTACCCTCTCTTCGCACTACGTGTCCTCCCCATGTCCATTTCTTCTTCCTAATTTCCACTAGAATGTCGGTAACTTGAGTTATTTCTCTGACCCACTCTGCACGCTTTCTATCTCTTAATGTTACCCCTACCATTTTTCGTTCCATCATTCTCGCAAACGCAGAGCTAATCGAAATCGCTTGGGGGTTAAACTGTTTATCGGGTATAGCGCGCATATGTATACAGTGGCTACATTTTCTTTGCCGCTGTGCTCCGCCTGTGACGGCTGCGTGTCGAGCGCTCGAAGTATTCTACGAATTCCGGTACTTCAGGGGTACTCAGTAACTTTTACAAAGTAGGGAGAAAAGCTTTGCGAAAATTTATCCCTTGTAGCTCAGATCTTTTAGCTGAAATTCCTTTAATTTTTTTTGCTTGGAACTCCTCTTTTTTTTTTTTTTTTTTTGAAAGTGTTCGCTGAAGCATTCGGCAGAGAGTCGTCAGATTGCGTTCTCTGTTGTTGAGCTCCGGCCTATGCATACAGGCGCTAGCTCGTGCCTTGCTTTATCGAGATTTAAATTACTGACATGGCATAATAGCAAGCATAGCTGTGGCTGTTCAATTTGTACCGAAATGAGAAAAATCCAGGCTTTATATGTCGATAAGTGATATCCTAGTGCAGCACAGTCAGCAAGAAAAAACTGAACTCTTGCTGCTAGAGCTTCTGCTTTGCTTGCACTGAACTCTATTTAGTGAAAACTGTGCTGAACACCTTTGCATATTAAGCAAGGTTAGGAAACAGTTATTGTCAAAGTATTATGAAAAGAGACATTTACCGGCAATTTACAGTAAGCTATATAAAGTGCGGAGAAACCTTTCAAAATAGGGGCCTTACTTACGTTCCCTGCTCGGCTTCAGTTCCATTTCTATTCCTTCTTCCTTCCGGATGAATGAAAAATCTACGTTTTGTAAGCTGGAATGTGCAATAAATCAAATAAGGTTGATGACAAGAGCCCCAGGTAAGCAAGCACACCTATTACGAAACCGCACATTTAGGTCAAGAAGCACACAGTAGTAGTCAAATCCATCGCGAAAGCGGCCAGTACGAGAAACACTCCAGGTATTAAAGCTTGGTCTCGGCAAGGCTACCGCACTCGAACACCATGTCCCGAACAAAGCAAACATATGGAAAGAAAAACGGTACACTGGTAGGATCTTTGTAGATTTTTGCCATAACCACCAGACGTACATATCTAAAGGAAGAAGTTCAGAAACGAGATCATCGGGCATTGCGCGTGCCTCAAACGTGATCTCTAGCCACGGGACCACATACTTTCAGTAACCTTAACTTGCAGCTACGTCAAAGGGGCCCCATTAGTTGACACCAGGATTTATATGCATACCCCCTCTTTTTTATAACATACCCCCCTCTAATGCTTGCTCATGCTCCGCCAGACTACAGAACATGGACCGCTCCCGTCCGACTAGCCCTTTTTCTTTCTTCACTGTAGAGATACCAGAAACAACCTTCACTTTGCCCGTACAGGCAAATTGGACTTCGTGGCTACTCCTGTAACGTACCACTAAGAGAACGGCGAAGGTGAACGCGTCAATTTGAAAAGTATTTGCCTCAGCTCCTAAAAAGAGACGCTCCTAATTAAAACTCAATGGAGAAATATTTCTAACACTAGATCTAAAATAATATTTGATTATAGTCGCCAGCATTTTTGAGAACTTGGTGGAATCAGGTGCTGACAGCTCGGCCTCTGTGAAGAGCTCGCTGCTCACCTCAAGAAATCGCCGACCCATGTAATGTCACCCTTGGCTCCGTGAGAACACTGCTGAGGTGAAGTTACTACGAATGGACCGACCTATCCTTCACCATTGTACTTCTTCGTCAGTACTGCTGTGATCCCTCTTAGGTATATTTTTCTTCAAAAGATATCAAGGCAAATGTGCAGTCGTGAATGTAAGCTTCAAACCTATCTCCTTTCTTCAACAGCCCAACTTTACCAGATGTCCTCGAATACCTTTGAGAACAGTTAGCTTCGCATCCAAGTGAAATGTCGTGGTCTCCCTAGTGGTTATCAACGTGATGTAGAAGGCGTACACGAGAGCGACATGGAATCGCTACCTAGGAAGAGGAATTTGTGCCGCATGAGGCATTGTCTGTTGCAAGAAAGTGCCTTCTTCTGCTCCTAATGCTTTCTTTCTGTCTCTATTGTTTTCTATGCTTGAGAATGGCAGTTAGTGATAACGGCTGCCGATTTCATTTGTGGCGGCTTTGAAGCTGTCGACAGCAATATGTGTTTCCTTAATGAAATGACACGATCTATAGCCTTCCTTGTTTAGATATTTTTAACCCTGAAGAGTATCCAGGCATGGACCCTTAAACCTCGTGTGATGCATTTAGAGTCACTTTTCATGGTAGTATTGTAAGTAAAAAAAAACCAATATAACACGGAAGAGGCAATTTTGATAGACAACACCGCAAAAAATATTATTTTGTTGTAGACATATAAAGTAATGGTTACAGTCCCTGGAATTCTTGCATAAGCAATAGCGACACTGTGGAAAGGCAAATTGTCTTGTATAATTTTGCTGTGACTCAAAAAGCAATCTTGGGCACAAACTACTGCTTGTTTATGCTAGGGCTAACCAAACTTTTATCGGAAGATATCAAACTTTGTCAGCGCAAACATGGTTTTGCGTTCCTGTACAAGATACAATCAAAATCGTAGTACGTTGTTAAAATTGAGCGTAACATTTCCGAATACTTTGAAGAGCATTTGCAATACCCATGAGGAAAGATTGAATCACTCCTAAATACATACGCTCTCATCATGATGTTCGCACTTGTTCTGAAAGGCAAAAAAGAGTGAATGTATAACAAATTAGTGTTCACATATTAGTGCTAGTGTTTTGATAAGAAAATTAGTGTGGCCACCCCCTTTGAAAACAGTAATATTTGCAGAGGCATGCGCATTTTCGAATGCAGCCTCCACGCTGCCGGGTTGTTGTGGAGATGATGTTAATTATCGTGCTTCTTCGGTAAAAGTAAGTCAAAAATTCAGTTTAAGGATTAAACTCCAATTACAAGGTTCAGCATTCCAGTATCGGTATTTATTTTAGATCCACAAGAAAAGATGCTTTTTTGCGATGATATTGAGGCTGCTTCAGAATCCTTGTTCTAGCTGATTGCGAGCAGGTGTTGCGCTAAGAATAAAATTGATTTATAACCGACCGCGGCTCCTTCAAGCGTTTTCTTCTGTGTGCAGATCTCAAAATATAATCTTGCAACAGTTTTGACACATGTCCTTGATATCAGCGCAGTGCGGCTGAGTGAACATTCTTTTCGCATTCGTGCCCATCATCCAAGATAGGAGGAATTTAGCAGCATCTGAGTGACCAGGCAGATATTTAGTCGAATATATGGAACCCCGCCTCATAAGCTTCGTTACTCCTTGCCCTTAGACAAAGTACCTGCTCGGAAGCGCATCGATTCCTTTCTGCCCGGGCACATGATCCCCCGATTCACTGTCAAGCAAACATTCATAGAAAGGTTTTTTCTCTTCTTGCTGTTAGTCATTAGGTGCACAGAAACTGCCATACAGGGCTCTGGAATAACGGTGTCCACTGGCTTTTCTTTCGGCACAGTGCATAGCATCAAGCGTACAAAGTTTTCACTGCTTCTGTATGCTACAATTTTAGCCCCCCAAGAATCAAGAATTTGTCACAAAAACGCACACCTTGAACATTAAGTGGATGCCGTTTACTAAGTTTCGGCTTCATGGTCGAATTATTTTTTCACCAGAGGCGCATTATGGGTTTTGGATTACATTTTTTGATAAACGCACGCTGTACACTGATCTTTTTTGTTTTCTTTATTTCTGCTTGCGTGCTTCCTTTGTTTGTATTTCGTTACCCCATTTTTCCTTTTTTTCTTTTCGTTCGCCTTGTACGGGTATTTCTTGTGCTAGCTGAATGCAAAAACAAAATTTATATTCACTACATTTAGCACGAATATTTATACTTAGAACTTGAGCGGAGATTGATTCCATACCAAAAAATTCCATATCGCCCCTAACCGGTTTTTACCGGTACGGTCTGGTATTAAATTCGTAGCGGTGTGACCCATGCTATAGGAATTCTAACAGGTTTATACTGGGCAGGCAGAACACTCAAACGGGGCAGGAAATGTCCGGTAAGCAGGCAAGTCGATACGCACAGACATTGTCTGGTATGGACGACTAACCTAACCGACTGGTCCGGTATAGAGCTCATACCGAACAGAAATGTCCGGCATGCAAGTTAAATTGGACAAAGCATAACGGTCCGATATGTATTCCAAACCGGAGAAACCGGTATGACATTGAGATCATATACCGGATAGAATATGTCTGACTCGGAAGAAATACAGGACGAACTCGCCCAGTATGAAGTCGATACCGGAGAGAGTATTTCAGTTTCTGAACTGAAATCTGTCAGATTGAATCTTCGCCAGAATAAATAAGTCTGTAGGCCAGCGCGCTAAAAAAGTGATAAAGCCTACACAATATACATTAATTTTTTTCTGTATGTGTGAGGTAAGTGTGTTTTATAAAAACACCTCAAAACTGAACCCAGAGAAATATACCTTAGCGATTAGATACGCACTATGCATTGATTTTGTGTGCTGTGTTCACAGAGCATCTGCGCTCATTAGCGACAATCGCTGCAGCTTATCTGATGTCCTGCATTCATATCTGCAACTTAAGAGTCTTTAACGTCAAAGTTCAAGAAAGAAAGCAGCGTTTTACTAGTGAAAGCAAACATATGATGGTGCTTAATAGAAACAAATTGCTGACTGCTGCTATATGCACTGACAGTCGCATAGCAGGCGAATCTTCCTTTTTATACGTGTAAGGCTCTTAGCCGGAAGTGCAATAATTGGTGTCGCTGCTCCACTGGCAGAAAGTTAGGCTAAATGGTATGCAATATGGCAAGCAATATTACGCCAGATATCTTTGTATTTAGCAAAAATTACATGGCTTCTATGATTTGACAAAAATCCAATCAGTCGCAAAAAAAAGCTGCGTTTTAAAGATGCGGTATTTTGGGGAACACTGATATTTACGAGGAAAAATCAGTGTTTAGAGGCCGATGGGGAACTACGATGACCTTTCCTACACCTCACGAAAACGTGTAGTCCATAACAGCAAATTTACTCTAGATAAGTAGAAATATGGCCGCTCTAACCGGACGTCATTGTGGATTAAACCGCTCCAATTCACTACTGCATGACGACTTCTGCTTAGTGTTTGGGTACACGACTGTAGAATCCCAAAATGCGGATGCATGTTTTTCACATATAGTCTTGTTGTATAGCTGCGCATATTTCTTCAAAACAAGCGATGTTTTTATATTCCGAAAACCGGGCCACCGGCCCATACAGAAAAATTCCAGAATCACCAATACACCGCTTTAATTTCAGTACAGCCTGTAGAAAAACAAGACTATCGAATCCTGTATAAATTTGAGAGGGAATTTATTAAGCTTACAAATCTATTTTGTTGAATTTTTGTCATGTGCCTGGTCTTAGATATTTGTTTCCAAATTTAAGCTAAATGCACGGGAGAGCATGGGACTCGGCATGAGGCTTCCCTATTGTGTGACGCAGGGGTTGTGTAGGGCACTCGATATGACAAATAAGTGGTGTGACAGGTGACAGTGATTACTTCTCTTGCTTGAGCCCGGAAACCGGCGAATCACTGAAGTAGGTTAATTAGACAGGTAAGGCTGAAATTTCTGACACCAATGGTTTAAGACAACACTGGCATATTGCTAAAATCCTGGGAGAAAAGAGCAATCTAGGGGCCTTGTCTACCAATTATATATATATATATATATATATATATATATATATATATATATATATATATAAATCTTTGCAAACCAAAAAAGGGCCCAAGGACAATCTTTTGCAAAATTTACGTTGATCAAGGATGCCTACAGCGCAATGGTACCCTGTTTGCTGCATATTCATTTTCTTAAGCAAAACGATGTTTCTCCTGTCAGAAGCTGTCCCGCGTACGTTGTGAACGGCAACCACTGAAATAATAAAGTTGATGGAGAGTCTCCTATCTCGTAAGTACCGTACAATATGTTCACGGTGCTGCATACTGATTGCTCTTTGGCATTCCGTGCTTTAGGTGTGACGAAACAATAATTTGATAATCGAATGCTGTAGCTACTGCGATTCATTCGATTCGAAATATTTTGGTAATTGTTGGGTTCATGGTCAAAGGCTGGTACGTTCGTTTTGTCTATATGTGTATAGCTGTACTAAAAGTTTACGTTTTCGAAGCTTTCTTCAATACATTACTAGACTTAGAGTGTACGGCTTTAAATTTATGAAAATGCGTGCCTTTAGGGCATTATGATGTGAATCATTACTTTGTTGCGACCGCTTTCTTATTAATCCTCTCCGTCAAAAATTTACCAGAGAAACAGGACAAAATATCTCGGCTTACTTAATCAGCACGAATGCTGCATACTTTGGATAATATTTAATGTCCAATTTTTAACTTGCCTCGAAAATATATAGCAACTAAAATAGATGCGATAATTTTCTCTATGCAACTTGGGTTTCCACTCATCGAAGCCTTTTTGTCCCTCTCGTGACGTCATTAAACATGCCGAATTAATCAGAAAGCAAAAAGTTCCAAAAGACGTGGAAGAGGCACAACAGACGATGAATGTCTTGTAGATTTATCTGATACCGTAGCTATATTGAGAAATGGTAAAGAACTGACACTTTAATATTTTCCTCTCCTCATCCGCTAGAACATAACGAATCAAAAATTGGAAACGGCAGCACCCTTATTCAAAGAGTGCACGCAGCTAAAATGAGCAGCTTCGAATGATAGGTTTCGTTGCAAAGAAGCCAATACGCGCTGCCATTCCACCCCCTCTCGGGTAACACAAGCTATGGCCATTTTTGTTACTGATCCCTGACAAGTACAAACTAACAACCTAGTGCTTGGATCTGTGTTGAAATGGTGGAAATATCAACCTTTGACCCCACCTTGTGCATTTTTCTCATAACGGGCATCAGAAAGATGTCCGATCGAGATTAAGATATTTATTTTCATAGTAATAGTCTAAAGCATGACCGCACTAGAGGCATACGGTGCGCAAGAGCGACAAGTTTCCACATTGCACTTTATCTGCTTAAAAGCGGAAAACAGCTAAAGTAAAACTCCTCGCCATCATCATCAGCCAACTATACCCCACTGCAGAGCAATGTTCTACTACACACCACTGAACTCCTCCAATTAACTCGGTCTTACCCTAGCTGCATCCACTTTGCCCGTGCAAACTTCTTAACCTCATCCGCCCCCATATACTGCAGCCGCCCTCTGCTATGCTTCTCGTCTCTTGCAATCCAAATTGTTACCCTTAGCTACTTTCGGTTGTCCTTTCACCTTGTTAATTCACGCTCGAATGTCGTTAGCTCCAGTTATTTTTGTGACCCTCTGTACGCTTCCTACCATAGCTCTCTGCGATGTCCTCAAGTAGAACCCTTTCGTTAGGCTCCACGTTTAGGCCTATATGTGTGTGCCGATAAGGTGTTACTGTTATGTACTATTGCTTTCAGTGGTACCGGTAAGTTGCTAGTCATATTTGGCGAATACTAGCCAAACGCACTCTATTTCAAGCTTAATATTCCAGGTATTTGTCTTTTAGAGGTACGTATCTGCGTATACTGCTCCCCTTAAATAGACATATTCGCCTACCACTTCCACCGCTATTGCAAACAGCTGTGGCGTCTTGAGGCTGTTGAAGACTACCTTGCTTTTGGGAGGTTAATTTGCTAGGTTCGCAACCATTCTTTCTAATTCGCCCCTTTAGTAACTTAGCAAATCAGTGTCATTAGAGAATTGGAGACTGTTGAGGTATTCTCCATCAACCCTTATGCCCAACTGCGGCTATTCCAAGTTTCTGAATATTTCTTTTAGGAAAGGTGTGAATAGTCCTGAGGGATTGTGTCCACTTTATTAACACGTTTCTTTTGAGGAATTTGTATACTCTCTCTGTGCAGAACTAAGTATTAGCGGCGGCCACTATAGATATTTTCAAGCACTTTCACACATGGCTTATCTAGACCCAGGCTTCTCGAAGTTTGCATGACTGCCGAGGTGTCGACTGAGTCCAACGCTTCTTTTGTGTCAATGAATGCTATATATTGAAACAGTTTACACTGCGAGCATTTTTCTATCACCTGGTTGATAGTATAGATATGTTCAGTAGCACAGACCCCGTTCCAAATCCTGCTTGAAGATTTTGTTCATTGAAGTTTAAGGTTGCCCTGATTCTGTTAGCAATTACCTACTAAATCTATACAGATAATGGCTAGCAATTGTATTGTTATGCAATTTTGCAAGTTCTTAGCATAGCTTTTTTTATCGATTAAGATATTTTGTAATTTTTTTTAAGAACTAAGTACTCCGATGAAATCAGGCATTGCGTATGCAGCTTGGACAGTTTTATAACACACTGTCTCCACTGTCTCAAACAATCTGTATAGACGTGATCCACCTTAGCTGCTGCCTCTTCATCTAACCCTTTCTTTCGAACCTTTCTTAAGTTAAACTTTATCACTGCCGATCTCATTATTGTCTTGACTCGTTCAGCTACTGCATAGGTGAGTAAAGAGCCCTAATGATACTTTATCTATTCAATATTATTAATGGGATTGCCTACTTTTTTCATTACCGCATACATAGGATGTTTTCCTAAGCGTAATTTTAGCTTTATTGTTTAGTCTACCACTATCTGAGCATGCTCGGGTTTCTCTATACATAACTGGTTAGGAATTATGATATGGAGAATTCGACTTAAAGAACTCTTTTCAGTGCCCTGGTATTGGTCCTTCATAATCATCTATATCGCTATTCTGCCTATACGAAATAGATAGAATGTTACCGTCATCGCTACGATGGAAATTATCATTGTTGTATCGTCCATTACTATCATAATCGCTATCTGTACTATCATCATTATCACTAATTTCAGCATCATTGTCATCGCTGCTATTATTCTCACCCTAGACAATGTTTACAATCTATTTTTCTCAAGCCCAACATGCAGTAGCAGTTCGCGCTCAGCTAGCGGTTGGAGGGATAGCGGGTCTATCCTCGGAGGAGACGAGAAACTTTTTTTTCTTCAACTAGAAGTGCAAAATACACTTTTTGATCACACGTTTTTACACTCTGCGCATGAGCCAAAAATCGTGTTCACCTTATTATCCGCAGCTTTGAAGAATAATATAGATTTTAGGTCATTCGTAAAGGCAGTAATTCAATACTCTGAAACTTCTGGCATGTTTGCTTTCTGCAGGTGGATATTGTACATTGTTGGAGTGATGCCTGCTGAATATTTATTTGAATCATGTAAAATACTACTCAATAGAACTAACTATCATCATATAGAAGAATATTCTTATGAGCCATACAGAAATGCTATGTGATATAACGAGGCGGGGATGAATCGGACGCCTGTCCGCTTTATTTTCTAGTAATTCAAGGCGTACTCACTGAGCTTGAGGACGGAAGTAGCAGCTGACCCAGGAGGTAGCTTTATTATCTACGAGTGTTTCAAGCGTTATCTTCATGCATACGCAGGGGTCTTCAAATTCTGTCCCAGCAGAGGTCATCAGGAGGAGAAGCGGTTGATGGTCGAAGAGCTATAGATATTAACTATATTAAGTTACATATAAAGTCAAGTCAAGTCAAGTCATCTTTATTTCAACATCGCAGAGATGTTAGGGGCGTAGCCAAAAAGCCTAACAAAGGCTTGACGAGTGGGCTACGCCCTCATAAAAACACTTGGCAACGTTGGTGCGACAGATAACAATACAGGTAGACATTTGTTTGTCTTATTTTCTTTTTTTTTTTTACAGAAACTGAAACACAGCAAAGCGACACTTCCAAATAATGATGAAACAAGGACATACACGCAAAACAGAAGATATTTTTATAGAAATACAGTTTCAGTTAGTTCATAAAGGGTATGGAATCTGCATAGTGTAATCAATCTATTGTGTTTAACAGAAGTGGCAAGTTAAAATTAATGCTTTGTCGTTCGTAATTTGTTCGGGTTTGCGGAAGAATGAAATTATTTTTAGTACGCGTGTGATAGTTATGAGATTTGTGCTCAAGCCTGTACATTTCTCTGAAGAAAAGGACTGGATTTATTGCTGCAGTCCTGTAGCGACTTAATAAGGTTTGCTTGTATTGCTGCGGGAGAGGAATTATATTCAGTTTTTGAAAAATTGATGCCGTAGGTGTGTCTCTCGAGACGTCGACAAGTATTCTAAGGGCACGTTTTTGCAGTTTGAAAAGCTTGGTAATATTAGAAAATGTGGTGGTTCTCCAAACCAAAAAGCAGTAGCCTATAACGGAAGAGAATAGGGACTGAAATATAATTTTTTTAACACTCTGTGGTAAAAAATACCGGAGCCTTGACAGAATACCTACTAACTTAGCTGTTTTGTTTATCGTGGCATCTATATGTGTATTCCATGATAATTGTTGATTGAAATATACTCCAAGGCTTTTGAAATCCGAGACGAGCTCGATTTCAGCTGACCCTAGCCACAGTGAGAAGCCCGAGAAGTCAACGATCCTGTTTCTCGGCCGGAAAAGGACAGCTTTTGTTTTTTTTAGTATTTATTTCTAAGGAATTAATGGTTGTCCATTCATGAAGGGAACGCAAACACCTATTTGCTTGCCCAAACAGGTCATATACATCTGTTGATTTAAAGAAAATGCTTGTGTCGTCAGTGTACATTATAAACGTACATTTGTTATCTATACTGCTAATGTGATTTATGTATAGGTTAAATAAGAGTGGACCCAATATACTGCCTTGAGGGACGCCGTTTCGCACGGACTGTATGTCAGAAAATTGATTGTCAATTTTAACTTGCTAGCAACGGAAGGTTACGGAAGGTCGGATCAATTGGAGAAAAACTCCCCGAAAACCGTATGTGTCTAGCTTTCCTAATAAAGTCTCATAATTGATCCGATCAAAGGCTTTTTAAAAATCTACAAATATACCCAGGATAAGCTGTCTGTTTTCAAATGATTCTAGAATTAACTCTTTCTGTACAAGAAGGGCGCTCTCTGTTGACCGACCCTTTCGAAAACCATGCTGGCATGTATTTATCAAATTATCTTTTCCATTAAACCCAGCAATGCGTTGAAACACAACCTTTTCCATACATTTTGAGAAGACGGGAAGAATCGATATCGGACGATAGTTGGAAAGGTAATTTCTGTCACCACTTTTAAATATAATAGAAACTATAGCCATTTGCTATCGCTTTGGGAATACTCCTTTTTCTAGACAGGTATTGAATATGTGCTCCAAAGCTTTGCTGATAATATCAATGACGTATTTAAAGGGTTGTACCTGGAAACCATCTATATAACGGGACCAGCTGTTGCGAAGGGTTGTAAAGCGACTTTAAATTTCATGTTTATCTGTCGGTGAAAGAAATGCAGTATGAGGGTTGCGAAATTTTAAATACTCTGCAGAGCGGCGATCATGAGCGCTGCTCACAACTGTAACAAAGTAATCGTTAAACAGATTAGCCAACTGCTTTACAGATTGTGTGCGGTCGTCAATCGTTATCGAAGTACAAGTCTGTAGCTGCCCTTGAGGGTTTAAGATGTTAATAATTTCCTTCCACACAAGGTCACTTCGTTTTACTGTATTGTAGTTGAACACTTTATTCATATAGTCCTTCTTTGCTTGCCGAAGGAACAAAGTTACCGAATTTCTAAATGCTTTAAAAGCTACGAGGTCATCGGAAGCTCTAAAAGAAATAAATTGGTTGTATAGCTTGTTTTTCCTTGTTATCATTTTAAAGGGACACTAAAGACAGCCAAAGATGGTATGAAAATCTAATAAGCTACATTTGGTGACACTGTCGACGCATATCCGGCAGCAAAAAATCGAACAATTTCTGAGATATTGCGATAAGAAGTTGAGGTTTTTTCTTGTTCCCGCTGGTCGAATTCAAACTGTGGCCTCCAACTACGTAGTTGCAGTTGAGTGACGCACACTATGACGTAAGCGGAGACTCCGTGATAGCTAGCGAGCCGGCGCGGCCCGCGGCGTCGCATCCCTCAAGGGCCAACTTGGCAACAGCGTACTCGCAATGACGGCCTCAGCCGAAATAAATAAAACGATGAAGAGAGTAATTTACCGAGCGATGGGCCCATAAAGGAAGAAAAAAAAACATAGAGCGCTTGTAATGCACAATACTTTACATGTTTCTCAAGCTTTTGCGCTCCTTCGTGCACTGTGTATAAACAAACCGAGCCCTCGGTCATCGCAACGCTTCCTGACATGTTTACATACAAATAAGGTTTAGTTACCAGCAAAATAGTGTCCTCGCTGCTGCGCTTGTCAGTTTTGAAGCTTCGTCGCGCTTTTTTCCTTCAAGGTTTGTGCTACTGCTCCGTGTTCAGCGAAAATTACGTCCACGGTAGCGGAACATGACCGAAGTGCCGGCGCCACTACATTTGCCAGCGCTGTGAAATTCCACAAGTTAAAATGGATCCAGTGCACAATATAGTGCGCATAGGCATCCAGAACATTAGTTGCAAGATGTGAGAGCAGGCAGCATGCGCCGATGATCAAGAAGTTGTAATTTTTAGATCGGCAGCAGAAACACTTTATTGTAAATGGGGCCATGACATAAAAACTAGAAATATTTTCAAGGCTTGTGGCGCGGCGTAGCCGAGCGGTTAGCGCCGAACGTTACGGAGCAAGCAGTAGCGAGTTCGAGTCTTACCGCTTCTGGAAGCTTTTTTTTTTTACAAATCGATTTTTTTAACCTTTTGTAATGTATTTCTGGTGCTTCGTTATTTTTAGTTTTTACTTTTTACCTGAGGCCCTTTCTTTTGCCGGGCTCACCTTGACGACGCTCACCTTGGTATGAGCGGCTCACCTTGGTATGAGCGGCAAGTGTGCCCCTTTTGTTTACGACGCCTGCAAATAGCACGTTGAAGCTCTTGTTGACGCAGTATATGTTGGTCAGATGTGACATGGTTTAGTGAACAATTGAATGATAATGCGTTTTTCCTTCGGTACTTAGCATATGTATGCTTTTCGTGGCGTACGTAGCTGCAGTCAAGCGGTCAGGTCGCAGTCGAAGCGGCAACGGCGGCGATTTGTTGGCGCAGAAGTGTGAACGAAAGAGTGTGTCGGCGGTAGCGGATTTCGCTCGCTCGTGCCTCCGAATTCTCAAATGGGAACCATCAAGGCGCATCTGCTGCTCCAAGCTCGTAAGCCAGGCGCTGCAGGTTCAAACAAACTATTCGAGTGCGCACGAAATGCCTGAGCCGAAGCATAACCAAAACTGAAGTGGGCGCCTGTGGCACCTCCAAGTATATTTTTGTATTTGCCTTGCAACGTTTACATTGTCTTTTCGCCGTCATTTACGTATGATAAAAGCGTGTTATCATGTTTGAGAAAAAACGTACTACCGCATTCAAACATGCAACGTAATTCGCATTTGTCAGCCTCCGGGATCCCTAGCGCGTCACGTGATTTGTAGTTGCGAGCCTCGGCCGTTTGGCTGTGGTGGCGATACCTGTATTTCTGTTACTCTTCTTTAATACCTTATAACAGCTCTGTTTTCAGTAAGAGTGGTCTTTTTGTAATCAGGAACTGGCATTCTATCGATGCAAACCCACTTCCTTTCTCTCTTTAGTGTCCCTTTAAGACAATCTCTGTTTATCCAAGGTTTGCGAGCTGTTCTTGGTTTTTTGGAAGTTATTTTGGGAAAGCACTCTATATACATATTTTTTACTTTTTTAATGAAGAGATCGTACACGTCATCTGGGTCCCTAATTTTGTAAACGCACTCCCAAGACACTTCCTTGAGTTTGGCTCTGAAAGGTTCTAAGGTATTTGCATTTATTGTTTGGAACGTTTGAACTACTGGCTTCTTCCGTTGACGCTGTTTCACACAATCAGCAAACAGAAAAATTGGTTGGTGGTCACTCAGTTGGGTGCAGATTACACCAGATTGTGTATCCTGAATATTGGTGATAAAAACATCAATTGATGAGCCTGTATGCATTTGTGTTGCTTCCAAGATCACATTTTGGAAACCATTACAGTTCAAAACCATGTTTATTTCATGCTGTTCATTGGATGAAGTTAAGGAATCTATATTGATGTCCCTGCTAATATTAGATTCAGCCTATTTTCAGTTATCCACGATAAAAAACAATCAAGGAACGTAAGAAATGAAGACACATTGCCGCCAGGAGGACGATATACAACTGCAAACACATTTGAACCACAACTGTAGGACAGTATTTCGTAGTCATCGACCACTATCGAGAAACGAGGAATGACAGAGCCATTAAAAGATTTGTTTAACATTAGCATCACACCACCTCCTCTTTTATTGATTCGATGCTGACTGAGCATACTGTGATCTTCGAGAGTTAAAACTTCCTCGTCCTCCCTATACCAAGTTTCTGTTATCATAATTGCGTCAAATGAGAGCTCTAGAGACTTGAGAAAAGCAAACACTTCGTCTTTTTTATTATGTTAGGACTGAGCGTTCAAATGAAAAAAAGAAGTGGCTTTTTGTTACTCAGATGTATATTTGAAACATCAGTGGGCAAGAAACACTGCGGGGCCATAGTGAAGTTGTAAAATCCCTACGAAAACGTGCTTTCAATAAAGTATTTTATCTAGGTCGCCTACACACGTAATTCGGATTGCATTGGACAATTCATCCTTTCGTGCAAAAATGCGTCCATTTCTCGTCCAGACAAATTTCCAATTTTTTTTCTTTCTTTCGAGTGATGGCAGATATCAGCAAAAGAAAACAATCGCTGCAAAGTAGCAAGCAATGAATAGAAAAGCAGTCGGAATCTCTCACGTCCAGAACGATAACAGCGTTTTAAAAGGATCTCCTTGCAAGCTCATTGACCTTTTTTCACACACCTATTTTGCGTAGTTTTTTTTTTTCATTTTTTTTTCAGTTATGCGACTAACAAGTTAACAGCGTAACACATCATGTATCAATTTAAAAACAGGAAGTAAGATACAAGCTTAAGTAATCGTTGCTGCACGGACGGTTGTAAATTCTAATAATTTTAATAATTACGCGACTAAAATTCGAATGATGCAGAGATCTCAGATGGCTGAACACAGTGCTCAAAATTATATTTATCTGCTTCAGGTCATAGGTATCCTTAAAATGTTCGAGGGGAAAATTAAGAGTATTAAGAGCAACAACAGGAAAGGCATTGGGTCTAGGTCTAATTTAGTTTCTACTTGACAAAACTGCTTTGTTAGTGACAGTTACGTTTGAGGCACACTACGGCACAGTTCACTTGGCACACATCGTTGGTTCCTAGCTACCGCCTACAGGAAGAGACTGTCCGAAGAGACGCAGCACAACCCCTTTCATATACTCCGCTAAGGCACAAATGCGCCCCTTACGTTGCCGTGGAGTTGGCAGGCTTGTCTTGACATGTCCGTCATGTGACTAGAGGGAGCGTTGTCATCGCTGCTATCATCATTATCATTATGACGTCATTGTCATAGTTAATATCATCTTACGCTAGAAAAAAGAATTACTATCTATTTCTCATGAGTCCGGAGTGGAGTCGTGGTTTGCGCTCTCGGCTTATGATCAAAGGGATAGTAGTTTAGATCCCGATGGTTAGCACAGATTGTTTTCTTTGAGTTGCAGTGTGAAGTACGTTATTTTATCGCACTTCCTTTGATCCAAGAAATTCTTTCGCCTTAAAATTGTCGCTTATCTTGAGCCGTTGTAAAACAACACAAACCATTTTTAAGGCCGCGATCAGCGGCAGCATTTTCATTATTTCGCTTCCACGCCCAGCAGGCGCTACGTCGACAGGGCGGCCGGACCCTGCTCGTGAGAGCCAGGTTTGCGGCGTCTTTTTTTTTTCTCCTTTACTCCGGCGCTTGTCGCGGCCCGAGTACCTTTAAATGCGGGATCTATTCGTTTTTGTCACACCCTTGGCGACAAATATGCGACAATTTGCGACAAATATGTACTAGTTTTTCATTTTTTGCATTCCTTCGCGCTTCTTAAGTTCACCTCAAGGAGTGCAATTTTTCCCATAACATTTTCAGATTCTAAAGCTCAGACAGAGAATGTTATACACCTAAGGCTGCGGCAATATAAAAAAAAAATTGGAACGGACTTTTTTTAGAAACAGCACTGCCTCAAGGAATTGGCGTTTTGAGTATCTTTTTACTCCGACATAATAATGTTCTGGCATTGTGCGGGTAGGGTCATTTTTCACAACATACAATGTTTTGTCAGAAAAGGGTTACGAGGTAGGGTTTTCGTGTGATTGTTGCTGTGATCATATCTCTTAAGCTTCACCAAGGCTGTTTCCTGAGATAGTTGGTGGGGTTTGTTCATGTTGGCGAAGAATGAAGCGCAAAAAAGACAGGGACATAAGCGAGGCAGGAAAAAATCCTAACGTGCAACTCGATTTTTTCGGGAGTACGGAAGCATGTATATTAAAGAAAGCCCTCCTATAAAAATAAATAATATGAGACTCATCGCGCTCACGCCATTACCGCCGAAGAAAGCGATTTCCTTTTTTGACATATTCACCGATAAAATCCCGAGGCCGACCGCTGCATTCTTGCAAATAAACGTGCTTTGATTATTTCATGTATGAAATTATTTCTATTCCTTACCTCAATAGTGCGCTCCTCGAACTCCCCATTCATACACAGGGCAAACTGGTAGATGTTTAATTGAAAGACTGGTAGAACACAAGCGCAATGTTGCGCAACAGCTTGTCTGAATACAGCTATAACTGCCTTGGTAAACCCCGCAAAACATGTACGAGGAGTGCTGTTTTGAAGCAAAAGAGCAGGAAACGTTACTTACGTGAAATATTCCAGACACGTTTTGATTGTCAAGAATGCGGCTGTGTGCATTGGGAATTCATCACTGAATCTGTCAGAAAAGAAAATCGCGTTCCTCGATGGCCATGGGAGGAGTGTGCGATGTCATCCTACTTCAGTTTATTGGAACGCTTTCTTTAGTATATATGCTTTTGTGCTCCGAATAAAATCCAGTTGAAGCTACCGTTTTGTCCTGTCTCTCACTGTCATGTGTTGTCTCTTTTGAGTTCAGGTATTGCAAAAATGAGCAAACACATAAGCTTGTTTTCCACATTTCGTAAAGAAGCATCGGCACGCTTAGCAAAAATGAGACACCTTTTCGCTCTGTAGGTCCTCAAAAAGGTGTTGAACTGGCTACAAAACAAGAAGGTAAAAAAATTAACACGTCGTAAAAATATTTCAAGCGGTACTAGCGATGAAAAGGCAGCGTCATGTAAGCTTTCGACGTGTTACTCGAGGTAGAAGATGCCCCACTTGGGTAAACCACAAGAACAGCACTGGCATCTTAGAGCAATGCTTCCTGTATATTTGTAAAGTGGCCACTGCAGGGGTAGTTTTTCCTAGGACATCAAGAAATTAGTAGAGCTGCATTTTATGACGAATGAAGAAAGGTGCTATAAGCAACGTCACTTGATTGCTCAAAAATTTAAAACTGTACTGTATTGTCAGCACCTGCCGTCATATCACCACGCACAGGTAGCCCTTGCAAACGTTTTAACTATAACGCGAAAATAATTCCCGCACAACAAGCGACAGAATCGGGTATTTATATCCACTTTGTAGCTGTTAAGTTTGCTTAAGGCTGGTGCAAAGATGACGTAACAGCTGCGCTGAGAAATAGAGATCATTTCTTGCATTTGTTCTGCTGTTCATATGAAACCAATAGCCGGGAATAAACTGTGAACTACCGCTCGCTTTTCTTACTGCTAAGATGCCCAGACCAATTCCGATTTATTTCCACATAAGCCTCTTGGAGTTCCTGGGTTTACTTTTTGTGAACGCAGGGGTCGTAATCACAGGGAAGCTCTTTTATAGAACCAATAAAGCTACAAGAAAGCATACCTGCAAAGAGTTGGTGTATATCTGGCTATTTTGTAAGTCCAACAGACGCTGCTCTTTCTCTTTCTTAATTTCTGCTGCGGATGTGCCTGGAACTGTTGCAGAATAACCTACAAAGAAAGACTGATAAGACACCGCGCCTATCCACAGGGCCATTGAACACAACAAACATCAGAAAACATTGGAGCATGGCGGAAACCCCTTTTGAAATGAAAAAACTATTTGGAACCACAAAATAATACATTTTATATTATCTGCAATGTGTGAAAGTAATGATCAAAATAGTCGCTCGTGAAAATTGACTTATTTCTCAGTTTCGTTTCTCACGTATCATTTAATTACAAGCTTATAATCAGTTCTTTTATCTCTGTGCGCCGTCCCCGTCCTTCGAAACCGAATCAACTTTTGGCCTTGCTTGAAGGTTTGTGAACACATCTTTACCAAAGTTAATAACTCAGTTGAGGCAAGTTTCCTTGCTCTTAACGAAGGATACATACTATCAATTTCGAAGTCCTTCAGTTTTTCATCTTTTTCATATGCGTGATAAAAGTTATTTGATAAGATTTAGTCAAATAGATTGGATTACTGAAGCAATGAAATTGTTTGATTTATGTTTTAATTCAAATCAGAATCTCCATCTTCGCCCAGGGACCCGATCAATGGCTTTCATTCAAACATTTATATAATAGTATTCACTAATGCTGTCCAGATTGACATCCAAATTGGCACTGGCCACCTACAGCATTGTCCACTACTGCAATGTTTGATGCCCTTGAGCGTGAACCCGAAGCAAATGTTTGATCCCGGAATACTCAAGTACTACACAGCGTCACCAAACTAGCTCACCTTTTCGGGCAAACTAAAAACCTGGAGCTTCGTAGGAGGCCGTCATGCCTCATTGGCTGATTAATTATGCACCGATTGCCACAGGCGCCACAACTTTATCTGCTTTCACCTTATTGACCTACCAAACAGCTGTACTAAACAGCCCAAATTCTGTCATCGCTCAAATGTGGAGGCCGGCTTTCGATGAATTAAGTGAAAAAACTGCCGCTGTGACGTACGATGCACTTTGTCTGCTACCGAAACCTGTATCGAAGGTACAACTCAGGGAGGAAATTCTAGGCGCCCAAAGTGATTACAATCGCTGGGTGTTCTGCTCATAACGTGAGCTTTTTGGCAATCGCTGTGACACGGACTCCGCGACCAGGGCCTTCTGGCTGGCAAGAGAAGCCGAGCAGGGCTGCAGCCCAGGACCCTTGTGTTTGGGTGGGTTTTAGGGGCGATTCTGGTGCGTATTAAAGATCCATAGGTGGTATAACTATTCCGGAGACTGAACTGTGGCATCTTTTTCTCTACCCTCTTCAACGCCCATCTCAATTGCTTCCCTTACGACTCGGTCAGGTGTCCACCGAGAACTGTGGCAGATTATGGCTTGCCTTTCCTACTCTACAAACCAAATATTGCTGACGAATGGGTGGGGTGAGCTTACTTATGTCAAGCATGCTGTTCTCACAACAACGGTAATCAGTACATTCCCTTAAATGTGAAGTCAGATCCTCACATTTGCTTGTGCTGTTGCCTGTTTATATACATGCCTTTTATCCCGTCGACACACTCACGTATTTGATAGCTGTGACACCTGGACGTCATGTGATCTCTGTGGAATGTAATGCCCAACATGGTGTATGTGAAGGCATCCACATGAAAATTTCAAGGAGGAGAGGAGGAGAAGGAGGAGGAGGAAAAAACTTTATTAAAAAAAATGTAAACACTCCCAGGAGGACCTCTTAGTCCAGGAGCCCTCTGGCTGTTCCTTCTAGCTTAGCCCGCTCGACCAGCCATAACTGATCTGACTTGTTCCGAAAGCTTCTACCCATGACTTGGAGTGCCTTAACGGCGGCTCCCAGCAGTTCCGAAGATAATACATGCAGGGCGCATGCTTTTACGATAAAAAATTGTATCGCGTAAGCAAGTGGATATTCACAAGTACCTTACACATACGCAAGAATCTATGACTAGTGCGCTCCTGTACGGATCTAAAAACCATTGTCTCTTCTTTACGAAAACCGTAAAACATTTCAAACACCAGAAGCGTGCTGCGTAATATTGTGGCCGCACGGGTGCATTTTTAGAATGCCTTACATCAGTTGCCTGGACTTGGCGTTTGATCTGGTCACATTGCTAGAAGATTCCGCTGGTTTGTGGGTAAAGAAGCGCATCCCAATACATATCCGCTAATATAAAAATATAAAAAGCTGCTATCATTTAAGCACTTCCTTCCCTAACATATTTGAACTTGGGAAAATGAAACTTTGCAAAGAAATAACAATTATGCATATTTTCTGTTTTTGTCTTATGGGATCAATAAAGAAGAATAAAAAAAGCGTAATGTTTGTGGTACAACTTCAAGAAGAACTTATGAAAAGAAATTGTAATTCTCACTCTATGTAGCGTCGTCGAGAGTCCAGGGTTACTCTCAGTCTTGTTTGTTATACGTATGTATATACCGCTTGACCGAGGGATAACGATCGCTGCAATATTTAGTGCTGGGCAAAGCTCGTAGCATACGAAAAAGCTCACTAACAGCCTAGTAACATTGTCTTCTCCGGGTGTCGTGAAAAGGTCCGCAGACGCAGGGAAGTGGAGGTGTCTTGCACGGTGTTCGTGTTCATGCCTTTCAGGTTCAACTTTGTTATGGCTTAAAAAATACGATTATGTGCAATTCATGCTAAGACAAAATCTCGGACATGGTTAAACAACCCTAGGAAAAAGAAAAGAATACGGAAAATATTTTGATGGTAGTTTCGAAACTTTTTGATATCTCAGCATGAAAACAAGAGAGAATGCTGTGTATAATGTCTAGTGATGAGATATAGGAGTGCGGCCAATTTTCTTCTGCAGACAGCATCAAAATATTTAAAGGGAGCTGCCTGCAGTTAGAGGAGGACGCGGCCAAAATTGTGAGGATTTAAAAAAAACTATTAAATATTCTTATCTTCCCATGCACTAAAGGAAAGTCAAATCGGATGAGACTTCCAGCTACTCTTTTCAAGCAACACTAAATTTTCTGCAAACTTTAGTTATGGTTACACGACCATTTTGAACCATGCAAATCCTTTGCTCGCAACTGTTTGTAAAAACGACGACGAGTGTTACGTGGATATTTGTTATTTTTAGTGATAGACGCTGCAGAAAGCAAGCGACGCAACCCATGGCATCATTGCGGGATGCGAGGTATTATTTTGTTGTTTCAATGCCGTTGCTGTTGCCTCTTGACAACTTGCAGGCGAGTTTGTGATCGCGATCCGAAACTAACACATATTGACATCCAATTGTACGGCCTAATTTAACCATGCCTGTACAGTGAGAACAGAGACATACTGTGCCTTCCTTTGCTAAAATACAATACAACCAAGAGGCGTTTAAAACATTTCCAAACACTTTGGTAGTCTCCTAAACTTGAAGCTGAATTTAAAATTTATTCTACAGTATCTTCGGGAAAATCGCATACGTGGGGCTGTGAAGCCTGTTTGACATTTAAGGTTCGGTATTACCAATTCTAAAACAAGTTTCAGGCGCTTAAAACTGCTTATTCTCGGGAAAATCGCATACGTGGGGCTGTGAAACCTGTTTGACATTTAAGGTTCGGTATTACCAATTCTAAAACAAGTTTCAGGCGCTTAAAACTGCTTATTCTCGGGAAAATCGCATACGTGGGGCTGTGAAATTTGTTTGACATTTAAGGTTCGGTATTACCAATTCTAAAACAAGTTTCAGGCGCTTAAAACTGCTTATTCTCGGGAAAATCGCATACGTGGGGCTGTGAAACCTGTTTGACATTTAAGATTCGGTATTACCAATTCTAAAACAAGTTTCAGCCGTTTAAAACTGCTTATTCTCGGGAAAATCGCATACGTGGGGCTGTGAAACCTGTTTGACATTTAAGGTTCGGTATTACCAATTCTAAAACAAGTTTCAGGCGCTTAAAACTGCTTATTCTCGGGAAAATCGCATACGTGGGGCTGTGAAACCTGTTTGACATTTAAGGTTCGGTATTACCAATTCTAAAACAAGTTTCAGGCGCTTAAAACTGCTTATTCTCGGGAAAATCGCATACGTGGGGCTGTGAAACCTGTTTGACATTTAAGGTTCGGTATTACCAATTCTAAAACAAGTTTCAGGCTCTTAAAACTGCTTATTCTCGGGAAAATCGCATACGTGGGGCTGTGAAACCTGTTTGACATTTAAGGTTGGGTATTACCAATTCTAAAACAAGTTTCAGGCGCTTAAAACTGCTTATTCTCGGGAAAATCGCATACGTGGGGCTGTGAAACCTGTTTGACATTGTGGGATTCGGGCTTGCTGCGGCTGCCTTTTGCGCGGCCGCCGCCCGCTTCCCAGTTGTTCTCCCCGTTCCCTTTCTCCCGCCTGAGGCGGCGGAGAGGGGCTCGAGCGACTTGTCACTGTCGTTCGGGCCACAGCTCCGCCCTGGCGTCCCAGTGGCTGTTCTCATTGGCGCCTTTTGGCGGGAACACGGCACCGCTTCGACAGCCGCGCTCGCGCGACTGTCCGAGCGGAGCCCAGAGAGAGACTCCTCCGAGACATCGTAAGGTGCGTACGCTACTGTTCTTGTCTGCCGGCCTTTGTCCGCGCAGACCAGTGTGTACTCGAGTTCGTCTGCTCCGGGTCTTACCTGAGAGCGAAGCTCGAGCCTGTCGATCGTGATCCAACGATCCGCGACAGGCGCACCTTGCGGTGGTTGCCCAATCTCTCTCAAAGGAACCCTTTGGTTACTGCGAGAGAGAGATCACAGCACGCCCTTGCGTGCTTGCGGCGCGCACTCCGTGTCACTTCGTGCGCGCAGGGGAGCCTAGCTCCTCGCGCGCTCCCTTGACACGGTGACTGCGTATGTGTGTGTATGTGCGTTTGTATATATGTGTATGTGTGTGCGTACATGCGTGTATGTGCGTTTGTAAATATGTGTAAATGTGTGTATGTGTGTGTGTGCCGCTGGAGGATGGCGTTTCAATAAACGTCTCCTTTGTGAACTTGGAGGTTTGTGTCGTTGCAGCGCAGTGCTCTCCTTCCTTTGGAGGTTGAGTGCGCGCTGCAATGTTTCAGTGTGCGCGTGGTGACGGCTGATCGGGGCTTCGGCTCGCGCGACGCTCGAACCCGCGGTGGTTGGTGGCTTATGTCCACGTAGAAACCACAACTGGCGCCCAACGTGAATTGTCCTTGGCTCCATGAGTCGTTGGACAGCACATCGGCCGAGCCGGTCGCCTTGACGATCAAGCTCATGCGCCATGCCTGCCGCCCCCTGCGCGGCACTCGGCAAAGGCACTGAAACACGCTACATGGTTCTTCGGGCCACCCTGCGGTGCGACCGTTGACCATATGCCTCCGCTGTTTCAGCTTTACGCCGTTGCGGAAGCAATGTGCGCGACGCCGCCGCTGCCGGCATCTCCGCACAACAGCACCCGTACCCCGCTTGCAGTCATTTCTGTTCGGGGAACGGCGAGGCGTCGGCCGGGCTCCCTCTGGAAACCGGACCGAAAGCGCGCTCAGTTGGCTGATGCGGCTCCTTGAACTTGCGAGCCGGCTGGCGCGCCATTCTCTCTTGGTACAGCATTTCGACTTTTCGGTGCAGTATCTACAGGGGAGAACGAACGTGGTAGCTGACGCGCTATCCCGTGCCCCACTCGCCCGCGGCGGCGTCTTTACGGACGGCGGGCGAAGGGGGCGAAACAGCGGACGAGCCGCAGAGCGGCACGGAGGGGACGCCCGCAGACGGGTTCCCCATTCCGCTATCCGGGTAAGCAGCGCTTCACAAAGCAGGCGAGGGTGAAAGCTCTTTGTGAGCACATCTGAGACGCCGATGCTAGCGGAAGTTTTGCTGCGAACCTGCGGGGGGACGAAACCAGGCTCTTCTTTGAGATGACTGGGATCGTTTTCGGCCATGAAGAGCTACGACGGTCCAGCAAAATGACCCGTTTTGTCGCGATGTCAGCGACGGTCTCTGGGAGACGAAGCGCCGTTACGCTGCTTGTATTGCAGCGGGCGCAGCGCCGTTACGCTACTTGTATTGAGCGGGCGCAGGGGGGCACGAGCCAGCGTGTGTCGCGGCGTGCCCCGGGGATTCATGTTTGCTGGGCCATGACGGGCTCGCGCTGAAATACATAGCCACGGATGATGACTCCATGAACCATTTGAAGTGGCTATTCCCCAATGTCTGAGCGGCGCTCTGTTGCGTTTCTCTCACGACAAACCATTGGCTGGTCATCTGAATGGCTCCAAGGTTTCAAGAAACTGAGTCAATCGGTGACTACAGCCCGGCATGAAGCGCGACATTTTCCGCTGTTGCCGTTCCTGCCATGTCTGTCAAATGGAGAAGTCGAGGGGTGGCAAGCCACCGGGCATGACGAAACCAACTGACAGTGTGCGTCCGTGGCAGATGGCCACCTGCGATTTCATGGGGCATTTCCCCAGTAACAAGCAGGGGCTCATTGCTGGAGAATCCCCCTATGGGGAAAGCCAGCCGTGCCTACATTGCAGACCTGAAGGCCTATGCGTAACGGTCTGACAAGCTTGCGCTGGTGCCCATTGTCACCACAGGCAAGCGCCGAGGCACACCCGATGCGGTGGAACGCAGCCGTGCCCCGCACCGGTACAAGGTGAGGCGACGGTCACCTATGTGATTGATGCCGGACGGCGGGCCTTTTCCGCAACCGAAGGCATACCGTTTCACCGAGCGAGCTTGCTCGTTCAACCCTACCCGGAAGCAAGGTTGGTCTCTACCTTTTCTAGCTCGCTCAGTTCCAGCCTTTGTATTTTATTTTGTTTTTGTGTCTCTTTTCCCATTTTTCGCTTTCTTCTGTTTCCGTTCATGCTTCTTATCTTGTAAATATTGTACAGTGAGTGCCTTATTTTGTACAGCGTGTCTTCACTCATCTTTCTTCTTGAAATTGCGAGGGCTGCTCATTAGGTAGCCCCGACGCGCGGGTTTTTCTGTGTGTGTGGAAATGAAGTTGGGGCCGTTTGGGGACGGGGAGCATGACGATGCCCCTTTTCACCCAAGGCCGCCGCGGTTGCGAAGGTGCTCGGGACAGGTTCGCCGCTGAAGGTCGGCATCACCCTTTGTTTGGTGTGTGAGTGGCTGTGCGTGTGCGTGCCTGGGCGTGGAGGCGACGACGTCGCGCCATGTGTGTTTGCCGGCGTGTGCGGAGCGCGGTGGAAAGGAAGCCCCGCGCGGTCTTCCCATGTGCGCCTTGGATCGCCACGGAGTCACGGACTTTCAACGCCTGGGGCCCCTTCAGCGTGTTCGCTGCTCCTGCACCTAACCTGCACCACCACTGACGGAGATCGTTTGCAGCCAAGGATGAACTTTGGCCACCCAGAAGTCAACGCGCGGTGAGTCACCGCAGATTCCCTAGCTGCACCGACGAACTTTGGAACTTCTGTACATAGTTGTGTTTGTACACAGTTGTTCTGTACATAGTTGTGTTCTGTACATGATTCTGTTCTGTACATAGTCGTTGTTACTTAGCCTCCGGAACTTTGTACATTATTCTTCATGTCATCTTGTTCATTTTTTTTTTGCGCCTTGCTAATGTTTGTCTTTCTGGAGTGCCTGTCTTCTCGAGATCTTTTCTTGCTGGAACTGAAGTGTAGTTGACTTGTTGCGTGAGGATAGCATTCTTTTCTTCATGCTGGGGACCTGCCGCGTGCTTTCACTGATGGGTAGGAGGGCAATTAAGGAGAGGAGGATGTGGGATTCGGGCTTGCTGCGGCTGCCTTTTGCGCGGCCGCCGCCCGCTTCCCAGTTGTTCTCCCCGTTCCCTTTCTCCCGCCTGAGGCGGCGGAGAGGGGCTCGAGCGACTTGTCACTGTCGTTCGGGCCACAGCTCCGCCCTGGCGTCCCAGTGGCTGTTCTCATTGGCGCCTTTTGGCGGGAACACGGCACCGCTTCGACAGCCGCGCTCGCGCGACTGTCCGAGCGGAGCCCAGAGAGAGACTCCTCCGAGACATGGTAAGGTGCGCACGCTACTGTTCTTGTCTGCCGGCCTTTGTCCGCGCAGACCAGTGTGTACTCGAGTTCGTCTGCTCCGGGTCTTACCTGAGAGCGAAGCTCGAGCCTGTCGATCGTGATCCAACGATCCGCGACAGGCGCACCTTGCGGTGGTTTCCCAATCTCTCTCAAAGGAACCCTTTGGTTACTGCGAGAGAGAGATCACAGCACGCCCTTGCGTGCTTGCGGCGCGCACTCCGTGTCACTTCGTGCGCGCAGGGGAGCCTAGCTCCTCGCGCGCTCCCTTGACACGGTGACTGCGTATGTGTGTGTATGTGCGTTTGTATATATGTGTATGTGTGTGCGTACGTGCGTGTATGTGCGTTTGTAAATATGTGTAAATGTGTGTATGTGTGTGTGTGCCGCTGGAGGATGGCGTTTCAATAAACGTCTCCTTTGTGAACTTGGAGGTTTGTGTCGTTGCAGCGCAGTGCTCTCCTTCCTTTGGAGGTTGAGTGCGCGCTGCAGTGTTTCAGTGTGCGCGTGGTGACGGCTGATCGGGGCTCCGGCTCGCGCGACGCTCGAACCCGCGGTGGTTGGTGGCTTATGTCCACGTAGAAACCACAACATTTAAGGTTCGGTATTACCAATTCTAAAACAAGTTTCAGGCGCTTAAAACTGCTTATTCTCGGGAAAATCGCATACGTGGGGCTGTGAAACCTGTTTGACATTTAAGGTTGGGTATTACCAATTCTAAAACAAGTTTCAGGCGCTTAAAACTGCTTATTCTCGGGAAAATCGCATACGTGGGGCTGTGAAACCTGTTTGACATTTAAGGTTCGGTATTACCAATTCTAAAACAAGTTTCAGGCGCTTAAAACTGCTTATTCTCGGGAAAATCGCATACGTGGGGCTGTGAAACCTGTTTGACATTTAAGGTTCGGTATTACCAATTCTAAAACGAAATTCAGGCGCTTAAGACTGCTTGCGAGCAAGAATGCGAAAAGCATACTGTGCGCAGGATTCAATGTTGTAGTGAAGGTTTTCGATATGCTTTAAGGTGCTTATGCTTCCACTGTATTTCATATTGGACATAGCATGGCATGCTTCATGGGCCGTGTTTGAATAGCAATCGACGCAGCGTTAGTTGAAGGCGTACTTTAAGGGTCCACATGTCGTTAATTTGAATCTCTGTCACAGGTAAGCCTGAAATTTGACATCCAGAAGTGAGCTTGCTACATGCACCGAGAGATTGTGTAAGACGATCACAAAGTTATATAATTAGCGGATCCATAATAATTCTCATACACATATCGGGAAGGTGAACAATTGAAGGTGCAGCTGTTTCAATCCCTCTCTCAAGAACACGTTCAATTTGAGAAGACGATGTGTGTTCTACGTTAACTCGTAAAGTCCGACGCGGAATGCTGCCCAACTAATGACTGTAAAAAAGCTATTGGGTAAACTGCCCACAAAACTTTCGCCAGGGATGTGTTCACTTTGTCGCGAAGTTAAGAGGTTGTTTGAAGCGGTAGTGAAGCGGCGCATTGTGGTGTCAGCCACGAGATAATGACAACATAAATTCACCACCATATGGCCACACGAAAGCCTGTTTTAGTTACCATCTAACATTACGAACAGCACTGACTCTTCTCGCAGTGTGGCATATAAGGCTTTCACTTTAAATTTAATCGCAAGATTTATTCAACGTAACGAGGATATACATGAAGCAGAAAATATGTTTGCTAGTTTCGCTATGTTTGCCTGCGTTCAGATTTGCTTTAGCACACCTCACCGTTTACAACTTAACTTTAATTGATGCTTTAAGCCCCGCCGGGGTGGCGCAGTGGTTACGGCGCTCGACTACTGTTCCCAAGGACGCGGGATCGAATCCCGGCCTCGGCGGCCGCTTTTCGGTTGAGGCGAAAAGCAAGGCGCCCGTGTACTGTGCGATGTCAGTGCACGTTAAAGAACCCCAGGTGGTCGAAATTTCCGGAGTCCTCCACTACGGCGTCTCTCATAGCCTGAGTCGCTTTGGGACGTTAAACCCCACAAACCAAACCAAACCAATTGATGCTTTAAACTTTTTTTTTAATGAGAGACCTCATTAAGGTGTTCAGTGGCAAGTTTTTTTACATGAGATAGACGACGTGGGCGAGACGCCTCGAAGCTCACAACAAATTCTAGGAGCTCAGGACATAAGAACAACGCATTTGTCGGCGAACCTTACAACGTTTCTCAAGTGTGGTTATAAACCTACTGGCTGCAAATTTAGATCAGCATTTAAGAGGTGTTTAAGAGTTTTGCTAGTGTAGAGGAAGCCTTATAGTGGTGTAGCGAAACTATATTTTGCGGAGGTGAGGACGGTGACACCTCGAACGTTGAATGTAAAACTTTCACCTTAGATGTGAAATAACAGGTTTCCATGTTTGCGCGATGGTCTATTGCAGTCTCCATCGGAGCCTGACTCTGAGGAGTCTGAACCGGTCTGAGTTTGACATCCTCTGGCAGCGAGGTTGAGAACCAAATTAGAATACCCATTACGCGAAAATTCCGGGTTGCATTGTTGTTTTCGGCAGTACTCGACGGCGGCCTCTAAAGATGACGGGGAGTGCGCGTATCACTGAGAAAATCTGTGAGGTGTGAAGTTTGCTGTCATTGATAACAAATTTTTGACGTTGAAGTTCTTTGAAGAACTCTGTGATGAGTGTTACGCTATTTCACATCCTATTTGCCATGCATGTGCTATTAAGGTGACTGATTGGCGACAGGGGTTTGACACAAGGATATATCTACTGCTAATTGTATGCCTTATTCACCTCAACACAGCTTGATCTGTGCAACAGCCACCATCAATGCATACGGGATAGAGAGAAGGTATTTGCGTGAATAGTAGAGAGTGCTTTAGAGAAGGAGAATGGTGACACCGATCACGAGTTGGAGGCCCCGCAGGAGGAAGCGTGGGGTTCGGGTCACGCGGCTCTTGCCCACTCAGTCGTCCACTGACAGAAATAGCGGCCCGTTGTATACTGGTCTCTGCGGTGAACCGTGAACAACAGTCCTTAGTAAGGTCACCCTGATAGGTCTCGCGAATGTGTTTACTATGAAGAGCCACAACCAGGGCATACATAAGACCAAGACGAAAGAATGCGGCCAGATGTGCATTTACAGTAGCGCTAGCTGCGAATGAAGACTCCTCGGTTTCTTTGTTCAAGAGGCGCATTACAGCTTAGAATGAAACTTATTCCGGGAAAAAAAGGGTACTCTGAGTAACAAAAGTGCTACTCATCTCTTCGGTTTTAGTTTTACGAAAGGTGCACATTTGCTACTTCATTTCGTCGATAGTGTAACGACGCTATTCATATGCGACCTTGAACGACTGCCACTTTCTGTCAGTGGAGCCGTCGAGTTCCTACTCCTTAGTCACAGCAAAAACATGTATTGCAGCATCATTCAGATTAATGAGTTCCGCAAGGTGAAAGAGGAAAAGGGGATATGGGAGTGAACAAATAATTATCAGATATACAGTTTTGTTAAGATAATAAACGCATTCATCCTGTTAAACCCCTCAGCTCAAGGTGGACGTGAAAACGTCGGTTTATAATAAAGGAGGAATTAACCGTTATGTGCCTTCGTGTGCAGCAGTAGCACCATGCAACCGACCGAAGCATAAAAATACTGAAAGAGAACAACAAAGGCACTGGAAAAAATGCATATGGCTAACTTTGAACGCTGACGCACCTGGTCATACTGGCATCACATTTCGCCGAGCATGGTAGTAGCATCGCGTGAATAAGATCAGACAGCTGTCTACATTTTGTTGCTGAATCTGTCGACTCTCACCAAAATTACTGAAGCTTCTCCTCCATACGCTGCGATATTAATTTGTTGAACTGTTTCATTGAGGTCGACCTTCTGAACTCCAATTTTCTTCCTGTTACCCATCCAATTTCAATCTTGTTACAGACTGTATATACCTTTGAAGACAGGCTGTACGTAATCTACAGCTGCTCTTTGTTTTGCTCGTGTGTATGGTTATGCGTTTAGTTTCGTTTTAATCACCGATGGTTCATAGGTGCGAGTTGACGCGCTTCAAAAGATGGCACTTGGCGGTCATGACACGCTGAAGTATCTATCGGGTGACTGTCAGCTTTCGGAAGAAAATTGGATGTTCCCGAAATCATTGTGCTCAGAGAAAACGATGAACAGGAAAATGGAAGTGGAAAATGGGAGGAAAAAAAAAGTTGTTGAAGAAATATTTCGACTAATTTTTTAAGAGTGAAATTTCAGTGCGAATTGTTTATCTTTTATGCATAGGCGCATGGTTGCGCCAGGAATGGTACTGACGACAAGACATTCTCCATCGTGCGGCAAATATCCAGAATGCATTTATCGAGGCATCCAGTTTTTGGCATGCCCAGAAAACGCAAGAGCCATGTTCCTTCCGAACTATCAAGTTTCCGGCATATGATATTGTCATTCGGAGTTTGAGGCCTGCCAATTACGCTCCATAGCTCCATAGGAATCACATAGTTAGGTGTAAAACACTGACAAAACACATATCTTCGGCCTCTAAGCGACAGCGGATTCTGCTTCTTTTTCCGGATCAAGAATTTGCCGCATTATAGAGAAATATTAGCAAGGCGTAAACCAAAAGTAAAGTGAGTATTTACTCAGCTGCACCTAGCTACAATTACAATTCGCCATTCATACTTGTAAAGTGATGGAAGTCTTCGAAAACAGGTAAAATATTTTGAGCCCGATATCGCAAGGCTTCGAAGCCTTCTAGGTTGCCTCAAAATTACTCCCGAAGTGCCTAGCTTTTGTGTATTTCTGTGCCCTAAGTACTCATCTAAGACTTTTTCAAAAGGCAGTTGTGCTACAAGACAACAAAGTTCTTAGCAACCGACAATTACTGCAAAATTCCGCATAGCGTTTTTTAGATATTGAAAACAACCGAAAACACCAGAATTTTTTTAAAGACGACCGGAATTTATACAACCGTTAACTAGCACGTGAAGATGAAGTGCCGGTGGGCTCCGCTAGCTACTTATCAAACGCTCATTTTTCCTTAAGCAAAGATGTAATGGCCAAGTTATCTACGTGGCTAAATTAAACTTTCATATTTTGGTAATTTGAATTGAAATACCATATTTCCATTCCATTTAACGCTACAAACTTATTTCGCTAATCATCCGAACATTAAAAATACACCACACATCGGGCAGCGCAAATATCTTTGAGCGTAATGACTCCTAACTTAAACATAATCTGGTCTTCAGTTCAAGTGATAATTTTGTATGATAATTTGCTCAAATAAGGTGTAATGGTTTACTTACCGCATTTGTTCTTGTCATCGCATTCACCTCTTGAGTTGCGATAGGTTCCGGGTATACAAAGGCACGCCATCATTCTCCTGCACCAGTGAGGCTCTACACCATCGCATGTCTGTTCTCTGTGCATCCATGCGCAGATCCCTCGTTGTTCGTTTCTCTTGCAAGGTTCTCAAAGAAAAACAGACGGTCAGTGCTCGAGACATTATGTTCAATCCGGAATAAACTGGCTGTTTTCTTCACATCAAGCAAATGTCTTAATTTATCAAATCGGGTGGTAGTAAACACTACATTATGTTAAAAAGCCGACTCTTTCGTTGTCATCTTTGGCCATGATAAAATTGCGGTATTACTGCTAGCTCAGCATTTCGGGCTTCATCAGTTCAAGTTAAGTAACAATGACTAAAATAGCTTATTGCGATGAAAAGTATTTCAGCTGCTTTTCTTAAAACTTTATACGTGAGACATTTTGTAATTCAGCAGTTTTTGCTCAAGCATTTCATCGCAGCCTAGAGAAGGTTAAGGCTTACGAGAAATAAAGAATCCCACTTGGGTTTATTAGGGAAAGATTATATATATATGCGCTATGTACACAATAACTCCTAGCGCTTACAAACCATACAACAGGCAATTTTGGCCCCCGCTACAAGATCCTTAATTCCAAGAGAAGCTTTGAAACCATGAATATTCCTGACCAGATGTATATCTGTCAAATTCTGAATCTCATGAAAGCCAACCGATAACACTTTTCATTACAAAGGCTGTTCAGCGCTCTGTATCCTTAGCTTCTCTTCAAATAGAAGGCAACTAACTGCCTTGAATAATAAAGGCGCCAACTGCAAGCACGAACCTTAATTTTAAACTTATTATGGAAATCAAACCTTTTTTGAGCAACCAAACTTTGACCCATGATGCAGAAAGAAAGAGGCTATGTCTGTTTTTTTCTCTGTGCGTCTTCTTGGCTGCTTAGTCTTTCTTCATGCAAAGCACCAACTAGTCAACAACGTAATTTACTTTTTTCCCTCATCATCAATAGCTAAGAATGTTTAGTGATCTGTCCCCAATACTGTGAGAAAGAGATGTGTGCAAACAATGTATGTTTGCACTAGTTGGAATGAAATTAAACTAAGCGTAGCCTCATTAGAGAAATAAATGAAATTAAAGGGATTTGTGCGCCATTTGGGGAACTTATGCGCGTTATATTTGTTAATGTAAGCTTTTGGTGTTCAAAATCGCTCGCGGCCAGGCGCCCCACACCGGCTGTCGGGCACATTGTAACGCGCACGTGTGATCATTTCTACCCAGAATAAAAAAGGTAACCTATTTTTATCAACACTCCATTTGCCCTTTTTTTTACAACACTCTTGTTGTGTCCCTTTTTAATGCTGCATCGGCATGGGTGAGTCATTGGAGGCTTTGATGAGTGCTTGGATGTTAAAGTTCATTCTATATATCTTGCGAAAAAGGCACGGAAGTAGTTTATTATCACATCCGTCATTCTTTCTGCGATGGTGCTCCTGGGACTGTTACGAAGTTATCTCACTCATCCAAAAATTTACCTGCTCCGAAGTTTTGTGTTGCATGAAAGTTGCTTCTTACTCATTGCCAAGGTGTATGTACACTGGTCGCGCAGGCTCCAGAGAAGCCCATACGCTCAAAACATGGCGGTTCATAAGTACACCAGTGCCCCCTGAAAATCGGGGCCCAAATAAATTTAGTGACGTTGAATGACGTCTGATCACGGCGCCTTCTTTTAGAATCTTTTTTTATACGTAACACGAAGCATGATCATAATAGGAAACGTGGAATTCTTCCAGACAGCTACAATCTGACACTATGCAATATTAACGATGCTCAAGCCATAGTGATTCCATGCAGCGCTCCCTGTAATCAAGGGACCAGTACGACCCCGAAACGCCGTGTTTCCTTTTCTTCAAAAACTTTTGGTGAGTCTATGTTTATTTTTCTGAACTAGAACGTATATCGCCAATGTTGTGTGTAGTCCTGATGGCATTTACCGTCCCTAATTTTGATGGCCGCCTAGTTTCAAGGGGCGCTGGGGTTCCCATGAGTTGTTCCCATGGGGTTCCCATGAGACGCATGGGCGTCTGTGGATCCTTCGCTGTCAGTGTACATTTTTCTTGTGGTAGCCCCCGCTGCTTCTCAGCTGGTGCCAACAAATTGCAACAGTTCTTGTCAGTCTAACAGTAGCAGTCTTCACGGCTAATCCAAACTGGATGCCATGTGAACTGTCTGCGGCTCAAAGGTTGAAAAACCTACAGGCTGAATCCTAGCATCCAGTTGATGTATCTCGCTGAGAGGCTGCCACACAGGACTTCTCAAACCTGATATGAAGCCGAGACTCCTAAAACCCAGGAATGTTTCGTTCGCGTTGCAAAAAGCTTTAGAGTCATGAATTGGCTAAAATGAAAAACTGGGAATTATATCGCCAGTTACGACGTCAGAATACACTACGTCAGCGGTTTCCGTAATCAAGCAAGATGATAGCATACCAATTTGCAGCGACTACAAGGCGACCGTTAATCCGTCCCTTGCATGATGTCGATCGCTACCCATTACCGAAGGTGGAGGACATGGTCACAGCCTTGTCGGGAGGCAAGCATTTCTCGAAGATTGAACTGAACCGAGTCTATCAGCAAGTGGTTATGTCTGAGTCGTCAAAACAATAGCTCACGCGGAATAGGCAGAGAGAATTGCTTGCTGGTAATCGACTTGCGTTTGGAATTTCGTTAGTAAGTGAGACTTTCGAAAAAATTATTGACGCCATGCTGAAAGGCTTACACGGGTTTGCTGCTACCTAGACGACATTCTGGTCACTGGTAAAAATAACGAAGAGCATTTCGTCAGTCTAGAAGCTGTGTTAAAACGAATTCTTGAAAGAGGCGTTCGTGTCAAGAAAGAGAAGGGTTCATTTTTCGAACAAGATCTTCGCTACCTTGGGCACAGAATCAGCGCAAGAAGCATATCGGCAACGCCGGGGAAGTTTGACGCAATTTTTAAGGCTTCAGCGCCTAAAGACAGGCAGCAGCTGCAGTCATTCCTGGAAGTCGTTATTGTCTACGGCAGGTTCCTTCCTGACCTAGCAGCGGTGGCGACACATATTTCAGGTTGCTAAGTAAAAACGCCCCGTGGTGCTGGATGAGCGTTTATAGGAAGCCCGCACCAAGATAAAGAGCGTTCTAGCCTCTGCGCCAATTTTGGCGTACTGCGACCCGTGCAAACCGTTGCAGCTATCATACGACGCATCACACTATGGTTTAGGCGCGGTTCTTTCTCAAGCTTTGAATGATGGCAGCACAAAGCCGATCGTTTTCCAATCGCGTACCTTGACCGATGGCGAAAATGAATACAGCCAGCTTGAGAAAGAGACCCTTGCAGTAATATTTGGTAATAAGTTTCATTTCTGCGTTTACGGTGGTTCGTTCACATTAGTCACCGACCATAAACCGCTTCAAAAAACTTTGGGCCCTACAATATCATTCCGACTATCGCAGCAGCTCATTTGCAGCGCTGGTCTGTCACACTGTCAGCTTACCGGTATTCGCTTATTTTCATAAAATCAAGCGAAAATGCTGAAGCCGATCTCTGTTCGCACCTGTCACTATCAATGTTAAAAGACCAAACATAAGAAAGAAAGAAAACGATTTATTCATTGCGGTTGCAAACAATGTCAGTTTCAATCAAGGACATTGCTCGAAGAGTTCGGGGCCCGCTTGCTTTGTAGAATGATAGATTTCACAAATGCTGGGTGGCCGGCGTTTGTGACTGAAAAAGGTTTGAAGCCTTATTTTTTTTTTTTTTGACGGACGCCACAGTTCTCCAAGGCTGCATCATGCTCGTGATACAAGTGATTGTGACGGGAGAGTTGCGCAACTTGCTGCTGGAGGAACTCCACGAAGGGCACCCAAACATCGTGTGCAGCAAGCACCTGACGTCCAGCTACGTGTGGTGGCCGTACATCGAGGCGGACCTTTAGCATCGTATCAAGGCTTGCGTAAGTTGACAAGAACAACGTTGCGGGCCATGAAAAGCGCCCCCATGCATCCTTAGTCTTGGCCAACAGTACCATGGCAGCACCTACGTTTAGATTTTGCTGGCCCCTTTTTTCACTCAATGTTTCTTGTAGTCGTGGACGCGCATTACAGGAGGCCGGAATTCTTTGTTATGCGCTCGAATACATCGGATGCTACAGTTCAAGAATTGAGAGCTATTGGCTCGGTTTGATTTTCCAGAAACCATTGTCACTGACACCGGCCTGCAGTTTACTCCCGAAGAGTTCAAACGTTTTGCAAAAGAATTGTGCTGTTGTCACGTGCGTACGCCACCGTGTCATCCCAACTCAAACGGGTTTGGAGAGCGTTTTATTCGGGCACCTAAAACTGCTATTCTTTAATCTAGCAGAGCGGGCACATTATATCGAAGGCTTCAGAAGTTTTTGCTGACCTATCATATCTCGCCCTATACTACAACAATTGAGTCAGCAGCAGCTTGTTAGGTGAACGACGGCTTCGAAATCGACTCGACGTTGTCAATCCAGCGGTCAGAGGAACGATTGCATATTATCAACTCAAAGCACCTTACTCGTTCACGTTGTGATCGTGACATAGCAGCCGGTGACCAAGTGATGGCTCGCAAATATCGAGGCAGACCAAAGTGGGTCCCTGGTCTTATTGTGGGTTAGACCGGCCCTTTTTCTTTTACCGTTCGTGCTATCACACTCAGAGGCAGTTTCACCAGGACCAGCTGCTCGCGCGGACCAAGAATCCGGACCGCGAAACATCTGACCAGGAGGGATAGAGGTTCCTGGCGTTTCCACGAAGCGTCGACTCAGTAATATTTTCCGCTCCTACCACCAGTGGTCCTGCCGCTTCGCAAGGGATCCACACGGCGGGTGCAAGACGCTACCCGACTAGAGACCGTCGACCACTAGACAGATATCGAGCTGGAGTTTACCTTGTTAAATAAGCCAATTTAAAAGGGGAGGGTTGCGCTGTCCGGCATATCGCCACAGTCGGTAATGCGCACACGCGCGAAAGAAATAAAAGGTGTGCGCCGCAACCTGCCAGAGGGCTTATCTCGACCAGCCACGCACCGATGACTATGTGGCAATAAACATCGCTTCGCCTCTGGAAACTTGTAGACTGCTTCGCATGAACCCCATAACTCAAAGCCATGGCCACTAGCGTCAGTGTAAAGTATGGTGCGTGCGTCGGTGTCAAAAGGGCGAAGCACAGGTGTGGAAATCAGTGGGTGCTTGGATGACATTCAGTGAACCAGTCGAAAGCGCTTGGGAAGTCATGAAATTGTGTAACACGGTTGCAATGAAGACAGAGTTCAGAATAAAACGGTGGAAGTAGGATGCGATGCCAAGAAATCTGAGACACTCTTTCTGATAGTGAGTTCTCGTCTTACGAATGACCTTGACCATGGGTTGAGAAGGCGAAAACCCGCCGATTTTTTAGAGTGGTGACTGACACAATTAACAGCTCTAAAAGCGACAGAAGAGTCTCCAGTCAACTTTGAATACCGGCCAGAAAATGTGCTATTGAAGCCGTACACTCAGTGCTAGACATTGAATTTGAACAATAGGTGTGTGGGCTTTCATATCTATACGTAGTGCATTTTATCAGTGCCGAAAGACAAGGTATTGACACTGCATGAAATGACATGAAATGGTTAGAAGGTGTTTAGGCATCTCGCTAGTTTTGAGCTTATATTTAGGATACATACCGAAGCCAATGGCGTAAAAAAATATGCTTGCAAAGACAAGCAAAAGGAATCGTAAATGACAGTTATTCACGTGCATTAAAGATGTATATGAGGTGTCGTAGGTTATAAACCTGGAAAGCGTAACACAAGAAGAATATAGAACGAAGCTAATATGAACATATCAATAACGCAACAACTGATTGTGTATTTGCGACATTAGCCACCGTCGGTATTCAATCCGAGGCATCCATTCCAAACTGCTGCTTCAATCGTCATAAGCTCCTTCTTTTTTGACAGCTGGCCATTGGATTCTTCCCATGACGACTGCCTTCATGTTGACTATTTCTCCGCTCTTGCAGCTAAACTCCAAAGCTACAAGACCTCCATTAGGTATCAACTTCGTATTGTACATAATGGAACTTCCCTCCGCTTCTCTTTCCATAACGTTTAGACTAGAATTTATTAAACTTTCATACCTTTCCATTTTCCTGGTGGTTCCCATTGAATTGAATGAATTTCGCTCGGATGTTTTGGACAACAAAAAAATTTTTCTTTTAACAAATTCTACTGCGAAAGCGCTCATACAATAGTCAAAGCTTAGGGAAACAATTTCAGAGCACTGTGGAATCTACACTGCAAAATGTGAAAGCCGGAGTGTTGGTGCTGCACATGATGTGTCACGTTTTCTCTCATTACCGTTATGAACTGAATGCTCCGTCATTATCATTTCTAGTGTCACAATTGTCTTTATCCGTAACGTAATTGTCATCGCTACTATCAATCTCACGGTAGGCTAGGATAAGATGTGCACGTCGCATGATCCCGGGCGCGCGCAATTGTTTCAAGCGTTCGGCTGGGGATTCGAGGATTGGAGGTTCGATTCCCGGCGGAGATAGAAGTTCTACGTTTCTAATAGCGTAATGAGAATGATTGAAAAGTGACACATCAGCTCACAGATCCCGCGCACAGCTCTCGCGCACGAGATTTCGTTCCATGAGCCCAGAAAGTATTTCGCCTTAAAACTTGCTTATGTGTCAATCGTTCCCAAAGCTAATGTGATGCCAGCCTAAGTCATCCGTAGCCTTAGTAATGGGACGTCTCCAAAGTTGTCAGTGGGAGGACGGCATGAACGGTGCTCATCCCCTTATCTCATCTTGCGCGCCTTTTCTTCGGTCTGACAGAGATTTCCACGCGTCTGCAGATTTCTCCTCATTTTGTACCAAAATATTAAATCAACCGCTTTCATACAGCGTTGAAGATGACACCCCAACTTTTTGATTCCCTATTAGTATCTCTCAGCTAGTCAAGTGCTACATTAGCCTATATCGGAAATTCCAAATGATGAAACGAGAATCTCCCCATCTATTATATGCCGCGCACCTAGGACGTTTGAGACGTATCTCCATGTTTGAGATCCATATTTGAGTGCCGTTATGATGCAACTGTTATTCACATTCCTCTTTAGCGATACAAGTAAGCTGCAAGTCATATCGTGCGAGTACCTTCCAAATGCGCTCCATCCCACTCCTGTTCTAGTAGGAATGGTTTTTTCATGGTCCGGATCTGCAGTTATTACCTGTTCAAAGTAGACATATTTGCCAACCTCTTCCTGCGCTTTGCTATCTAATTTCAGCAGCTATACTCTCCCAGGCTTTCCAACATTACCTGCATCTTCCTCATATTAACCATTAGGCCTACCTTTTTGCTTTTCCTGTCTAGGTCATATATAATTCGATGTAATTGGTCCGCTAAATTACTTAATAAGGCAATGTCATCAGTGATCCGCAGAATATTGAGATATTATCCATAAACACTCAGGCCTAACTGCTCTCATTCCATGTTTTCGAATAGGCCCTCCATGCAAGCAGTGGAGAGATCGTGCTTCCTTGCCTAACAACAGTCTTAATTTTAATTCTATCACTTTCCTAACTCACAACTTTGGTTGCAGTGCAGCCACTATTATATCTTCCACTACTTTCGCACAGGGCTCATCTACACCATGATATCGCAATTCCTTCATGGGTGCTGCGGTTTCGAATTAGTCAAATGCTTTCTAGAAACGTACTCAATGAATACTATCTATAGGGCCAGATTATATTCAGAGCACTTTTATATTACCTAGTTGATATTATAGATATGATAGATGGTAAGTTACTCTTTCCAAAAACCTGCCCGATTCTTTGGTTGATTGAAGTCTAAGGTTTTACTTATCCTTTTCTCGATTACTTTACTAAATACCTTGTACATAACAGACAGTAAGCTGACAGGTCGGTAATTCTTCACGCCCTTAAAGACCACTTTCTTATAATTTAGGATAATGTTAGTGTTCTTCCGTGATTTCAGCAAAATAAGCAGACATAAGTTTTATATGAAATCCTATACCAATATACCGCAAATAAACCTTATAAATCGGCAAGGTACGTAGCAATATACGGCAGGAAAAGAGAAATAATGCCGTCTTGAAGAGAATAGAATTAAGAAAGAATGCACTTGCTTCAAATCTGCGAAAAAGCAAACTAAACCAAAATCTGGTTCACGGGAAATGGATAGAAATTCCAACGGTCTACAAGGTCCCTAAGCTGTTTCGCATATTCAGTTTCGAATCAGCTGATACATTTTGAAACAATTTAGGAGAATGTTGTACGGTCTACGCAGTATCTGCAGGTTGGAGAGGTGTCCACCGTGTCACGGACATCTTGGGCTTCTGTAGAGGGAAAGGTGCATGTCTGCCAAAATGGCAAGGTTATCTTGAAAGCGTGCGAATTTATCGTGGAACTTACGGTGGTACTCGCAGTGAGCGCATAAATATTTTGTGTATGAGTACTGCCTGGTCAATTCTTGACGCTTAATGTTTGCCTAACCGTAACACTTGCTAAGAAATCTGACTTCCTTATGCAGTAAAGAGGACAGCTGTTTGATGCCTTTTCTTATTAGGGTAACAAAAAGTTTGACAGACACTACGGCATCATGAAAAAGTTATTAGTTTATGATAAAATATTTTGGGCCAAGAACACGGAGAAGAGCACAAGGACGGACGCCGTCCTTGTGTTCTTTTTAAGCGTGTCTTGATTTGTGCATTGGCCTTGCCTTATTATGAGGTGTAAGGTCGTCATCATACGTCTCGTGCTGTTGAAGAGGTTATAGAACCCCTGAAATAAATTATGAATACTGAACAATGAATAACGTCTTATAATATATTGCTTCAAACTTCGAAATAAGAGAAGTTATGGCTGTGTGGTAGGTCGCTTTTCAAAAACATTAATATTTGGTTTAGCTGTATCGGAAGCATTAGTTTCAATATACCTCCAAAAATGACTAGTATCCCAGGATGGTCGAGCACGTCATCTCAGATAATAGAGTTTAGCTTAAGGTTATATTCTACAGGCTTGAAACTGTCTGTCCTTGTGCGAAGCTTTATTGCGTGCCTAATATATTTCACAATACATCCATCTCTTCTGGAACATACGCCTTCTCAACATAAAGCCTGCCCAGAGACTTGTAGCAGATTAAGCTGTCGTAAACAATGAACATTTTGATCAACGCCTAAAGAAACATTTACGATGAAATATTTCTTTTTAGAGCGCGGCTCTTTGGCGCCCGTTCCTGCTTTCCGCTGTGTCGGCGTTGTCCATCGTATCCAGCTTCATAAATAAATAAACAAATCCTTTCTCCACCAAGTATCCAACCTCCATTCATTGGATCCTCATCAAGTGCTTTAACTCCTCCTTTAGCTCGAGAAAATGGCCTTTTTGCGTAGGACTCGCAAGACTTAGGAAACACACAAACACGGCAAAATTTTAGGAAATACACAAAATTACAAAAAGTGCCGTTTTTGTAGCAAGTTTACTAAAATAAGGTATAAAGGCAAAATATCTATAGAGATAATAATAACAAAGAAAATTTTGAATTTAAATTTTGAAGATCAGTGACACAGGAACACTGTGTAAAATAAACTATCCGTATTACGCCCTTCCTCGGCTACATAAAACCTACACGTGGAAACAGCCTCACTTCTTGTACAGTGAGGTGAAGCAGTTTCTGGCTTTCATGAAACAACAAACCAAATCTGCCGCAAACTGGTTTCAAATGCCGGGTATACAAGTTGGACTTGCGGCGAACTTTAGTTAAATTGGTTCACAGGAACCAATTTAACGAACTTTCAAAAATGCGTTTTCGTGGAATAAAACCACCCGGATACAGTCGAAGCTCACTAGTGAATGGCTGGCGCCACTCAAGACTGCCACATAATAAAGAGAACAGTGATTCGATATTTCACTTGCTGGAAGTCTTTTGATGTTAATGCTGCATTAGCACAAGTGACAATTTTTTTTTTTCAATCGCGGCCGTCATGCCCTCTTTCACAAAAACATACACACGTTAGTTCTCGAAAAGATACATCACAAGTCAAAAAGTCCCTAGCGGAAAAAAATAAACTGGCTCTACAAGTGCAGTGCCTAGAATTAACACTGGGTGGACTAGATGCACGATAAACGATTCCAACGTGTCGAATTCCCCGTATTAAAATCTCGATCATCGATGCTTGATTAGAATAGGCCTGGCAACGGAAGAGTGAACTAACTGCGCTACATCATAGTTTTTCTTATCTACCATGAGGATGATAGTAGGTATGACAGTGATGCCGCAATTAGTGATAATGATGACATTAGCAATAGTATAATGACATGTATTTAGTTGATAATAATATTGAGAGAGACGTGTTGCACCATGTGCATCAGCAGCGCTTAGTCTTTCGCAATTCTGCAGTGTAGATTCTACAGTGCTCGCGGAATTTTAGAGCGCATGCTCTGTCGCCCATTCCTGCGTTTCGCGGCGTCGCCGTCGGCATCGCCGTTATTGATAGTAACCAGCTCGGCAGCCAAAAAGAATAGTACCATAAGCTACAGCGTCAAGGGAAATGTGTGCAAATGAGAAAATGGTTGATATGGTTTAATTAGCTAATAAAGCCAACAACAATAATAATTGACTCGCAGAAAAGGAAATGCGCATTGTCCGTCACACCTTCTCTGTGCGCACCTTAACCACGCCGTAAAAAGCAAAGGAAGATGGGAGTGAAAGTGGACAGAGTGAAAGGGCGCGGTAGTTAAGGGTACCGTAGTAATTTCGACCACCTGGGGATCTCTAATGTCTATTAATATCGCACAGCATACGGACGCCTCTTCGTTTCGCCTTCATCGAAACTTAGAGCCAGTTGTTCTCAGGAATCGAAACGCACTGTAGCTGTCACTCGCGGAAGAGGAACTAGTTGGTATGGAATATGTGTGAAAAATAAACAGTTCTTTGTAATTATATACATATCTTGCTCGAATTCTTTGGAGCAATATATTGAAAGGTGAAACAGGTGAGCTGCACCAAAAGTTTGCATTAAGAAGTAACGTAGTCTTTGGAAAAAGTTTTTTCTGTGTTTTATTATGTGCTGTTTTTGTGCCCTGTTCATGCGCCTTTAGCTTGAGGACGCAGATAATTTCTGTACGACGGCGAGCAAGTGAACGAGACTTTGCTTTATCTTTCTTACATCAAGTGCAACGACATTTTTCACTGCTGAAAAAGACTCTCGAAATAAGTGTAGTTCATTGTATTGTTGGCCGGGCGTGAAAGTTGCGGCCACCGCTTCCGGCATTCGCTCCATCAGATTACTGAGTCGAACTGAAGAGTTTGACCATTCAGTGGTTTGAAAATGATTGGCAGGTGGTGCTCTGCGCATCTCGTGTAACCGTTGTGACATTACATGCCAGCATTAGGCTAAGAGCAGTGTGCTTTGTCTCTGCAGAATAAAGGTGGAAATGGACAACGACATTATCTCACGTGCAAATAGCACGTATCGAAATTATTTCTAGTGACGGACCTATCCACCACTGCATAAAAGACGGAAAGCATCCGCTGTGTCTTTTTCACTCCGCGGACGTATGTGAGCTTGGGAGAGCAAACATGTCGAACACAGCAAAATCCTCTCGTCAAGCTACTGTGTTTGAATTCTCGGCGACAGTAACCAAGGAGGATTATCAAGGTGCAGTGGTGTGGAGTACGCGCCATATTGAAACCTAATTATACCACTTGTGTGATATTGGTGGTCGTCCTTTTATTAGTGGTAAGTCTGAGCATGTCAAACCGTAGCTGGCGCCACCTTCCGAACTACTCTAAAAATTGAACTTCGATGAAATGGCGCTGCTTTATATAAAACATAACATTGAAAACATTTGTTCGGTGTTCCGAACAACATGTGCAGAACGGATTTGTTGTGAAAATGTTTCACAAGTACAGACAACGGGTATTATAAATACTTGTGCCTACTACATTCAACACCTGTTCGCTGTTTCATCAAAAGCGACAAGCCGTTTATTTCGTGTCTCTTCGATCGAACGCCTATCACTTAAAAAGAAAACACAATGAGGCGTCGATAGAGGCATATCGACATGTATACCATCTATAAAAAAGAGAAGCGAGTAGTTTCATCCTATAGCCCCCACCAGAAATCTGGAGCAAAAGTACCCAACGTGAGTGACATAGTAGAGCCTATTTGGGTACCTGAACGCCAAACGTCCTTCTTGTTTTCCGAATGTGTGACTGTCGCGTTAGGCGATTGTAAATCTCCTGTAGTTTTCCGCCGACAAGTGTCGCTCACTATCATCAATCTCTACAGAAACTTCACACTTTTTACTTTTGTATTGCAGGCCACGCTTCAGCAACACTTCACTGAAATGAAAATAGTCGCAACATTATATGTCACCTTTTAACGCATTCCAAACGAAATAAGAAACGCAAGAATGCAGACAGTATGCCGTCTGTTTTCGACTTGGGAAGGAAGCGATTTCAAGAGATAAGACACGGCTATGAGCCTGAAAGAACCGTATGAAACTGCTTCCAGCGACTGTTTAAAGAAATAAGGGTAAGTCAGATATTGCAGGCTTAGATGTTGAATTCATTAACAGAGGGCAGCGCTAAGGTGTTGCACCATTTAGTGGGCGATTTTTCAAATGAGGAAACGATATTCATGAACTGCACTTGACTTGAGATGTTTGGTTTTACCTCTACATTCCATAGTTTGCCACACTCGCACTTTCTGTTTCATACATTCGCTCACTGCCTTCGCGTAACCTCTAAAAATCTCACTCTACCGAAGTACTAGCGAAAATCTGAATAGCACTCCAGATTTCTGGACGCTGTCCGTCGGATCAAGCGGCGGGCTTTCTATGCGATCCACTTTCTCTGCCTTCGCACGGCCGTTAAAGAAACTTAGGTGAGCGACAGTTAGCGGCGCTCTGAATGGAAGAATACTTTTTCGGCCCTGTCCATCTGATTAAGCGAATCATTTTCTATGGGAGCTGCGTTCTCTGTTGCCCATCGCTCAACATCCGGCAAAACGTAGGCGAGTGTACAATTAGCGGCACTCCGAATAGCACCACAGTTTTTTGGGTGCTATCAGTCTGATTAAGCAGCGACCTTTCTGTTCAAAATAAGTTCGCTGACTGTCTTCGCTTTGCCTCTTAAAAAAGTAGAGCGAGGGCAAAATATGGGGCAACCCCACTGGACACATCATCCATTTGGGCGCTATATATATATGATTAAGAAACGGCACTCTACAAACAAAGTTGAAATTAATATCATCAAATGTCTATAACGCGATTAGTTAACATGCAGTCGCAAATAAATGAGCGCTCCCAGTGGTTTGAAAGTATTCCAATATTAGATACCGCCAGCAGTCTATGCAAGCTGTCAAAATGTGATTGATTGGCCGTGAGAGCAGTGATTTCATTGCAACTCTAAAGAAAAGCAACAAAGAACCAACGGATCTAAAGTGTGAGAATATATTTTGATACTAAACCAAACCAATTATCAAAAAATGTTTTGACTGCAATTTATTTTTATTGAAAAAAAGGTGACGGAAACATATCCCCCTTCATGCCGCACCTGAAATAGAGTGCAAATTTTCCCTGTACTGCACTACGAAAATATTTTACAAATTTGTGAGCAGTCATGGGTTTTAACCGCATGTACTGCGGAATTGCTGGTTTCTACGTTGACGGTCAAAAATGACAAGTTTGATCATTCTCAAAATAACAATGTGACTAACAGGTGGAGTATTGACAAATAGAAAAATTGTCTCAACACGATCACCCTAATTTTTAGAAAATACCAACCTCGAGGAAGTGGCAAAACTGATAACTACCAAGCTTTCTGCAAATATATTTTCTTGTGTACTTACGTTTAGGCTTCGCCTATGAATTCTCTTTCTTCTTAAAACTGCCACGAAATTTCCTGCAGCTTAAGAACACATCCAGGCATTATCGTGTAAGCTTTTATTTTTTAGGAAGAGAGGAGCATATTCTTTTTTGCGTTTTGCAATCGGTTTGTAGTTCTAAATAATAGGGTTGAAAATAGCATTCGGTTAAATATATTGCTGACATTTTGGGCGTCATATATGGTTTTTGTGATTTGTCATTATTACCGACTATTATTTGAGAGTACTTTGCAAATATATACCAAGCTTTCAAACTGGACTCACGTATTGTTTACTAGTAGTTGCGGTTCGAGTCGCCTTTCTAACCATTCGAATCACAAATATGCCCTTAAATTGCGTTTATCGAGGACATTTTCTACAACTTGAAATGCGGCAAGTCTTGTTCACAAATCCAAGATCTGCCTTTAAGTAGAAGAAGCGTTTAAAACGGCAGCATATAATATAACGCACAAGTTGAAACGTTTACATTTGGTCGTCAAGTTTAGTAGTTATTTGCGGCCATTTCAGTTGCTCAGGAAACTGGCGCTTAAGATATAAATATAAGCATATGAACAGCGAAACTTGTCACGTATCATTCTTTTTGACACTCAAAGACCAAATCAGCAAACAGTACACATGTCGTTGCGGCAGCAATTAAGCGGCGGCGAGTGATTTCACTTCAGTTGTGATGCCAGAGTGTCGACGCGGAAACGTGGTAAGGCTGAAGAATATCGTCCCTATGCAGTGAAATGCTTTCTAGAAAATTCTAATGCCTTCTGTCAGAGTGGGCAGAGGAGCACAGCCTCATCTGCGTCAGGGCTCGAGCTCTTTCTAAGCACACCTCTCCCGAATATTTCGACCGTGATTATTCAAAAGCGGAGAGCCATGATTCTCGGCTCTTTTTTTTATTTTTTTTAGGTATTTACTGGATTCTCTTTTCAATTTTCGGTTATCATGCTAACCGAGACATGGAGCACTAATGAATGTGATGTTTTTAGGTTACCTGATTACGATACCTACTATTTAAACAGATCGCACTCTCGAGGGGGTGGAGTATCACTGCTGATTACAAATGATGTAGAATGTCAAATCATTGATTCTTATACAGTTCTTTCACCAGACTATGAAATGTTAACCCTGTGTACTGCAAGACATGTATTTTCTGTGTGCTATCGACCACCGAATGGTGATTTGTCTGCGTTTCTGCAGTTTTATGATCAGTTTCTGGCTTATGTCGTTCAAAACCACAACTCTAAAACTCTGATAGCGGGTGGAGATTTCAACGTCGACATGAGTGTGAACAGTCCGTCATCAAATGCTTTCAATATGGTCATATTATCGAATGGGTTTGCCAATTTAATTAATACACCAACCAGAATTACCCCCGAAGGCCAGTCTACCCTAGATTTGTTTATTACTAATTCCTTTCAGTCGAACGCTAAATCTGGAGTTTTATCTTGTTTTATCAGCGATCATTTGCCGGTGTTCTTATGTTTGGAAACAAGTAGGTCAATAAGGAAAGAAAAATTTCCACCATTAATGTACCAACTAATAACAGTCACAACACTGAATTCCTTTCGTTACGCTCTGTTGTCAGCAGAATGGAACATGATCGCTGATCTCACAGATGCCAGTGAAGCGTACAATAAATTTGTGGATATACTGACACAGTTATACCACAAAAGTTTCCCGTTAAGAACACGCAAAAAAAGTAAAAACACGCAAACCATGGATTACACCAGAATTGCGAGATGAAATGAAAACGAGAGACAAGTTATATCAGCATTTTCTTCATACACGATCAGCAAATGATCTTGTCAAGTTTAAAAAGCATCGTAATCGGCTTACAAAAAAATTGCGAAACGCACGCACAGCGTATTACTCATCTTTTCTTGATATGGGGGGCCGTCAACACAGTCTGTTATGGTCGAGGTTGAACACTCTCCCTAATCGTGGTCACTCGCATAAGCCTTTATTGAAACTACAAATTGATGGCAAAGAATTATCCGGTGCTGAACTAGCTGATACTTTTAACAATTTTTTCACAAGTATCGCTACTGCTGGTTCTACGTCATCTAATGTTAGCAAATATGTTTCCACTCATCTTAACAACACAATATACCTCCAGCCCGTAACACTGGATGAAATCGTGTCATTTATACGAGCCTTAAACAACAGTAGCAGTTGTGACATTGATGGTTTGCAAGCACGCCCAATCAAACATGTAGTCAACATTATTGCCCCAATAATTACCTCTATTTTTAACATGTGTTTGAAATCGGGAATTTTTCCAGCTAAAATGCAATGTGCAAAAGTAACTATTCTATACAAAAAAGGAGATCGTAATGAGCTGGGAAATTACAGGCCGGTAGCTATTTTGCCGATCTTTTCAAAGCTGTTTGAAAAGGTCTTTCATTCGAGGATGGCAAATTTCATTGAAAAACATAATCTGTTAACACCACACCAGTTCGGCTTCCGTAAAAACAAATCAGCAGAGTTAGCGTTGCTAGAGCAGAAAGAGTATATACTAACGGCATTTGAAAACAAGACATTAGCTGTTGGCATTTTTGTGGACTTTTCTAAAGCCTTCGATTTAGTGGATCATAACATTTTGCTGGAAAAATTAAGTTATTACGGTATACGAGGACAGGCACTAGCTCTTATAAAATCTTACCTATCCAATAGAACTCAAGTTGTTAAAATAGGTACCTGTACATCGAATGCTAAAACTGTCTATTGTGGAGTGCCGCAGGGAAGCATTTTAGGGCCTCTACTTTTTAATCTCTATCTAAATGATATCGTCAATATTAACTCCAAAGCAAAATTTATCATCTATGCAGACGACACTAGTATTTTTTTCGCCGGCAATGATATTAATCTCCTCGTTGAACAATGTAACAGTGCGTTGAAATCCTTAGAGGATTGGTCGAGAGTAAATGCAATGAAGATAAATGAAAGCAAAACGAAAGCGATTATATTCAGGCCAAAAAACAAGCTCATACCTCCGCATCAAGATATTATAATAAACTCCCGATGCATCGATTTAGTCGAGAATTTCAAATGCCTTGGAGTCACCTTTTCCGCTAATCTGTCTTGGGATAATCATGTCAAGCATGTTCTCAGCAAAATAAGTCAAATATCTGGTGTAATCGGTCGTTTAAAATATATCCTTCCCACACGCATCAAACTTTTGCTTTATAATTCACTCTTTCAATCACACTTGAACTATTGTCAGTTAGTATGGGGAAACACAACATCCACTAATATAGAACACATCCACCTCTTACAGAAAAAGTATCTCCGACACACATATAATGCTTCTTATACTGCTTCAACATCCACTTTCTTTAAGAACTCCGGTGTAATTCCAGCTTACAATTTATATAAATATCGCTTAAGTCATATGTATAAAAAAGAAACCCATAGGAATGTCAACAATGTACGTAACCTATCTCAATTACAGGACAACACTCAAAGCTACGTCACGAGACATTTTGAAAACTGGTCAGTACCCACGTCACGTTCGAATTACGGGAAACAGAGTCTTAAGTACATAATACCATCACTTTTAAATTACTATAATTCAATTCGTTTTGATCTTTTCACGGCATCCTGCAAAGACCTCCGGGAGATGTTTTCGATTTCTATGTAATATTGTCTAACCCTGCTGATGTTTTTGTTTGCTTTTGTAATAATGCGTTTCTATGTTGTTTTCATTTAAACATTAACTAATGATTACTATGTTTACATAATATTAAATATGTACCTGTATACTTGTTTTAATGAAGAGTATGTGTGCATATGTGATGCTGCCATGCTGCCGAAAGAAAAGAAGGGATTGTGGACCCGTCAAGCTGTCCATGGACAGCTTTTTTTCTACAATCCCCCCATCTGTATTTGATGGCAAATAAAGATTTCATTCATTCATTCAATAAAGGAACAGAGGATGTACGGAAGAGCCGGCTTATGAAGTGGGGCTAAGAGAGCTCTGAAACAAAGTGTTGTAATGCCTGCCTGCATCAGGAGTTGCGCTTGGTTTTAAACAAGTGTTTCTTACTGGAAGTCAAATTAGCCTCAATTTTGAATATTCCTTTGTTCACTGTTCGTTTTTAGTTCTATCAAACTATAGGTTCTATATGTTGATCAGAATGCATCATCCTTCCTCTACGTGTTGTTAAATCGTCGGCCTGAAATTTGTTAGGACTTCCAAAATTCGAGGTGGAGAACAGACAGCTACAAGACACTAACACATGCAGGTGCACATACGAAGGGTACTATTTTTAGCTGACTGTGCAATGTGCACAACAGTGGATATCTAGGCAAATGCACTTACGTGCGGAGAAAACAGTATCAGCCTTTCTCTTCAACAACTTCAACGAAAATAAATTCTGGCAGTAACAATTAACCTTAAGCAGTCCCTCCAGTACGCCCGCCTCTGCCACTATCTCTACATTAAACACACATTTATTCTTGTTTTATAAGAATACAATGGCATTTGAAATGACGCAGTACCTTACTATATCCCCCATTCTAGGAAATGTTTGCAATTCTCTCAAACGATGACGACCTCATACGTACATTGGGCTTACAAGCATTCCAGCGAGCCGTACCCGGCCCCTAGCTGTCTGTGCCTTGCAGCATACGCGTTTTACAGGAATACGGTCATTGTCTAATCAATCATTTACTAAGCGTTTACCCTTGCTGTGCTCTCACAGAAGCATGTATCATGTCGAAGTTCATATATGCTACTACGTTGCGTAAGACTACAAATTACGACAAAGACTGAGCACCAATATTCCTACCCTGCAAAAGGTCATGAGGCAATGCGTACATCTGTTGGCTGGCAGAAGCATTCCTTTATTTTTTTTTTGACGTCTACAACCTTCTTGTTTAACCGGAATTGCCAGCTTGTAACGTCAGCGTAGCCCATTTTAGACGCATTCAGAAGCCAGCCAGCTAAGCATGATATATTATGGAGGAGCATTATGAAACCTTGGCACGATCTTGTGCATGCTTCGTCCGAGGAAGCTGTTGGAGTTATTCGCCGGTATCATTGAAATAATTCGCTGCAGCCTGTGCGCTCTTTTTTGAGTCCACGTCGAGCAGGTGATAAAGTGCGTTAACCTGCACGAGCGTGCGGCAGCCTGCATGCTAACCAAAAAAAGGAGCAAGCCACCTATTCAGAAACTTGCAGACTACCCATGGCGCATACTTGTGCAAAACTGAGAAGTGTAGGCAAACATATGGCGGAAAACTAAGCGTACGTGAGGAAAAATTGTGTGTGTGTGACACTGATGTCTTCTTCATGCGTCAGCTGAAAGCTGAGGTAACTTAGCTTAGACTAAGGTAACTTAGTCTTCGCTTTAAGAGCAAATGTGCTACTCGTTGACATCGGGGTTTCATTGCTCGCGTTCTGGTTTTCTTTTAGTTTCCATTAGGTTGAAGTGAGGCGCCCTGTCTGTCTCATTTTTCAGTGTACACCTAAATTTAAACTAAACATATAAGATTAGACGTACATGTGCCATCTGTTCGAATATCTATCACAAAGTAGTCTCGAACTGGACCAGCAGATAAAAATAGTGATAACAGTAATGTATTAGCTTATCATTCAGACACGTAATACTGCAGGGCTGGACACCAGACAAAAACTACAGGTAAGCGGCTTGAGAAGATCTGGGGGATGCAGCGCGATCGCACAATGCCGTCTATGTGGAAACTACATGAATAAAATACTGCTTGAATCTCTCTGCAAAAAGAACACTCCGGACAGTCAAATTAATATGAAGGTCTATAAAACTGTACTGAAAAAAACTGTGTGAGCTGTATAAGTATGCGTGAGAATGATAGAGAATCTATGAGAACGTGTGAGGCTTTGCAAGAATGAACGTGGAATTCGGTGAGCACGTAGAGCCGCTATTCACGAATGCATTAGAACTATGCGTTCTTGTCACATTTATTACGCATTTGTGCAAGCTCACAGAAGCACGTAAATGTTTGTGATAAAATACATGAGAAAGTGCACGCCATCATGATACTGCTCACGCATATCTGCGGGCTCGTAGAAGCACATAGAGGTAGTGAGAGCGAGCTTCCTGTACAGCTGCATAGACATCTCCACACGAAGGTAAGGCTCACAGAGGCTATGCATGTTCTGCAGGAGAAAGCAAATTACGTGGCCATGTGCATGCTTGCCGGTTAAAAAGTTACCTGCTGGGCTGAGCAGGTTCTTGCAATATAAAAGATTAAAGTTGGAGCTACCATCTAATGATGACTTCATAATTAAATGCGACAGGCAAACTTTTTATGTTTGACTATCTTGGTCTCTACATACTGTATATGTTTAATCTTAGTAGAAAACTGGTCTCTTTCTTTCATAATGCACATATTTTTATATGACCACAAGCACGCAGGGAACCAACTACTGAAGATATCAAGTTTACTGTAAAACAATATCGTAAGTGAGATAATGCAACTATATATAATAGCATCATTTGCTTCTTTTTCAACCAAGTTTCCCTTCACCCTTATATCACCCTTATATTGGGTTGCATACGAATGGAACCTATCCACTATAACTGCACAGTATGATCACCATCAGCTAGGCGTCACAGATTGGTATCAAAATTAGCTTGGAGTCTCATGTGCTGAAGGGAATGTAAATGAGACAGCGGAAATGTGAAAGTCAACCTCCAGTACTGAACTTCACGAGCTGATAGTCCCTTCTAAAGGCTACAGAAAGACAATCCTCAAACGACTCAACACTAACAGATGGGATTTGAGGGAGACGACAACAATTATGCTCCTTTCTATGCTGTTCTATTTTATAGTGCTCTTCAGTCATTTGACTGGTTATGAACAAACCGGCCTGACTCTCTTTTTCAGCACAATGATAAGCTGAGCAAAGCAGCTGCTACAGCCTTTTCAATTTTGACTTGCACATATACATTTATACAATATTTTAAGTTTCCTGAGGCTATAACAAACACTTGCTGAGCTGCACTACATTTTATCGAAGCTCTCTGCTGCATAATAATACTTGCAAATGTCATGCGTCTCATTGCCAAATAAAAAAAAAGGAAACAAATAAATGGGTAATCTCAAACAGACTGATGAGCAGATACACAAATCCTAGTGCTTTATGAGAGAGGTACAAACAGTACGTGTTGCGTCTTGAAGCTATGTACATTATAAATATATATGCTGCAGCATCATATTCCAAGGAAATGTCTTTAAATGGCATATCTTTCAGTGCCATCGTACACAGTGTCACGCGAGGTGCCTAGCCTATTGCAGAAAGCTGCAGGTGCTACTCCACCATTAATTGTGCAGTTTTTAGCAGCAGTGTTGAATTATTATGCTGCGTGAAAAGAGCAGCATAATTTCTTTACCTTTTTTACTATATTCTGTAGGCAACAGATAGATTTTAATATAGTTTTATGGTCACTTCTATCAGTGCCATAAAGTAATGGTCATGCCCACCACCCAATTGTCCTTCTCTTCAAGCTTTATGGGTAAGCTATATTTGCCTGTCGCATATCTCGCCGGACTTGACACTTCAAGCCTTCCCACTGTCCTTGCTTATAAGTTGCAGGCATTAACTATTTCGTCACCATTCACGGCTTCAACACTGGAAGTAATAAGGCACACATTACAAACAAAAGCATTGTTCACATGTCACCAGTTCGAGCTGACAGCTGTACATGTTGCAGCTATAAAGGATCTGTGGGCGAAGACATCGGCGTCTTCGGTTTCCAAACAAGTCGCTCGATCTGCGGAAGGCCATGTTCTTGCCATTGAAACAAACAACAGAAAAAATGGTAAGTGTTGCTGTTTATGATCAGGAATTTTCGCATGAAATATGGCAATGCATTTGGGCCAAAGCTCCAACTCGCCAAACCTCAGCAACGCATTTTTGACCAAAATACCGCGGTCAACCTGACGTTCCTGACAACTGCGCGGATAGTTTGTCCAGCGTCGCGAAAAAAAAAGTGATGCCCACGCTGGTCTTTCGCTAGTACCGCCACATTTCTAATGCGCAAACTACAGGTGCGCATAGACGACAAACATGTAGGCGCTAGCGCGTAGGCACCTGACCACGTACAGGCGCCCAAATCTTTAACTGGCGTGCACGAGCGGCGACTTTTCTGTGCGTCAGCGCCATATGACGGAGCGAAGTTGGAAACAGGATGAGGCTAAGCGCATGCTCACAAAGCACGCTCAGCTGGACGCGTCGTCTGCCAGGCTGTTCCTTCTTAAGGACGTCACCCCTCCTTATCGCGTGATTGGGTGTGTTCGGCTTATCTTTAAATTTTCTTTCCTCTCTTGGCTGCTGCGACGCTGTTCTTCGGAATGTAAAATACAAGCAAAACCATTCGCCTACTCACGCTGGCTGCTCGTCGAAACGCGATAAGGAGGGGTGACGTCCTTAAGAAGGAACAGCCTGGCAGACGACGCGCCCAGCTGAGCGTGCTTTGTGAGCATGCGCTTAGCCTCATCCTGTTTCCAACTTCGCTCCGTCATAGGGCGCTGACGCACAGAAAAGTCGCCGCTCGCGCATGCCAGTTAAAGATTTGGGCGCCTGTACCTCCCGCTGTTAATCAGAAGGAGGCGAGTAGAAAAGGCATTTAAATCAGTGACTTCCGAAAACAAAATAAGTCGAAACCAGCCGAAGCTAGATATAGTGCTAGCCGTAGCCTATATGAATTGGTGGCGTACCGCCTTCTTCCTTTGTGCTGCCGATGGCATCATGCTGTCGAAATATAAGAGGCGCAGAGAACAACAAAATAGCTCGTGAGGTATGCAGAAGGGCGGTCAGGTGCTATCTAAACCAATGCAAAACGTGTGTGGGCGGGTCCGACAGATAGTGCGACGCTCACGGCTGGACTATTGAAGGGCGGTTGCCACACGAAATACGTTTGACATCCTCAAAAGTAAGGTAATTTCCTTCTTTCCTATATGTTCTCCTGAAAATGTTGCGCGGAATTGGTCGCGCATTCCAACAAAGCTCTAGTTCGGAAACACCAAGGCGCACATGACAATATAACAAACGGACGTTTGCAATGGATAGGGCAGGAGAGTTGAATGCGTTTGCAGTGTCATGGAAAGAAGACATGTATCAGGGGATACACCATCAGGGTAGAATATGCCCTACAAATCAGCACTCGTAAGCCCATTACGAGGCGCACCGTGATTGAGCCTTGGACAAGAATTTAAAATAGGTGCGTTCGTACCCAGGCCTTATGCTGCGCTGCAGTTGTCTTCAGTTCTCGGCAATTTGCATTGCTTGTACAGTTGATACTACGCGGACTGAAAAGCGAAAAAACACACCTTTGTTACCACACGGCTAGGTTTTTGTTCTTATGATCCTTTATATTGATACGTAACAATATTTTGCGTAATATGAAATATGGAGCCGACGAACACGCGGTGGTAGTGAGATTAAGGTGCAGCCATACCTGAAGGTCTATTGTCGAGCCTTGGGTAGTAGAAGCAGAAGCAAAAGTGTTTTTGACCGTTTTGAGTTTTTTCCACCTGTTTATGTCCGACATCTCTTTTTCACCTTCAGTCTTGACTGAAGCAATGCACAAAAACTATAAAGGCAATATAAATGATAGACGCGAAAGTCGGGCCTTAAGTCCAGAAATATACTAAGGTAAAAAGGTAATTATGTTTTCAATAGACCAAACATACTGATTTTTTTGTCTAATTATTTACAAATGAAGCAGAAAAATTTGACTGATAATTGTGGTGAGCTGCCCTGTCGGAACGTCCCTGGCGTAAAATGTGATTCAAAATGTGTGCAATATTTCTGAATTCAGTATACCACTGATCCATGATATATGTGGGAATATGAAATTCATGCCGGTGTCAAATTGAGGAGTGCATGCAGAATTCTAAGCAAAACAAGACTTTGCTTCCTGAAGTTTCATTCTGTAGTGGAATTTTTGTTTTAGTTTATGCATGCATAAACAACTTTAGATGCTGATATGTAAGTGTTGTCGTGTCTGGATATAGCTTGGGAATGGCTACCACCTTTGTCAATTGCTAGGTTCCCACATCAACTTCAAGACATGGTTCGATCAGTAAGGTTTTATTCGGCAATTGGTTTTTTTTTTATTTTTTGCATGGAAGTGCATCCACTTTTTTGTGCACAGCCTTTTATAATTCATTATTGATCGGGTGAGCAGGTTTTTGGCATTATAAAATGTTTGGCAGTTCGAGAGCATGGTCCTTCATGATGCTCAAGTGACAGACTGCTTACAGCGCTGGTGCCAATATTTTTCTAGATTTCACTCGATCACCATGTCCGACCAATGTGATCAAAGAATAGAAGTGGGCATACAGCTATAATATCACGTTTTCTTCAATGACTTGCAGGCAGAAACCTGTCAGCAAAGCAGATATAAAAAAGGAAATCTCACAGAACTGATTTCTCTAATTTGCTCTTAAAGCGGGAAAATATTATTGTATAACCAGACCACTCGATCACCATGTCAGCTTCAGCAGAAAAAAATTTTTGATAATAGAGGCAGCTTACCTGCAGTCATGATAAATATGTTGGTGCTGTTGAAGCAAAACGTGAGCATTGAGTGCAAAATGAACCCCAGCTATGTCAGGTAGCAAGCAAAGTTGAAAGGCAGAAATGTGGCACTGGGACTAAACTCTCGTATGGAAATTCATATTTTGCGGTCCAACTCAACACATTCTTATTCGTCAGAGTTAACATAGTGAGAGCTGGGGAAGAACTTTCGCCTCTCATAATTTAGCAGGGTAGATGTGTAGGCCAGTTGGTGAGACATAAGGAAAATAAAACCGCAGCAGACACAGGACGGAGGCTAGAGACAACACAGGGCGGTACTGGCAACTGAAACGTTTATTGAAAAAACAGGGGCTTTTAAAGACAGATAGCACATGTGACCTTACAATCAGGTAAAGTGGGCTGAAACATGAAAACCAAACAAGACCTTCGGCGAACCTTAAAAGACAACAATCAGCACGTGAAAGTTGATAAAAGGATGATAGCAAGCATAACCTGTAAAAGAGGAAATCATGACAAAATAATCTGAACAATCTACAACAGCACATGAATGAAAAGACAAAGATCTCCGCACTAGATGAGCATGACACGAATACAAAACAAGAGGTTCAAAATAATTTTTAACGACCGACAACCAGGGGAGAAAGTGGATCCATACAAACAAAAAAGTAAAACAACCACCCAAGAAGTCACATGACAAGGAAATCTAGTTCTTTTTGGAGGAGAGCGACAGAAGGTGAGCTAACGCATTCATCTGGATGCCAACGCTGGATGGCAACCGCCTCTACAATCTCTCTTTCAAGTTGTCCCTTCCTTCTTCCTATAATCTCAGTCTGGCTGAGCTGTGGGCGACAGCCCCGACAACTACGGCAGTGAATCGGCAAATTCGAGCCCCCTGCCTCACCCAAGGAACACGCGTGTTCTCGTAAACAATCATTTAAGCACCTACCGGTTTGTCCAATATAAACACGCCCACAACTGAGGGGAGTCTTGTAAATAACCCCTTTCGCACATGCGACACGCTTGTTCTCTTCTAGGTGCTTTATGCCACACGTGCCTGATCTGGAAACATTCTTTCCCACCAAATTGCACAATCTGGACAGCTGCCTCTCTTAGTGCAGTGCTTCTCTTTCGGTTCAAGGAGCCGCCACATTGTGTGTAGCTAGAGTTGGGGGGCGAAGATTGCCTTTTCGCCGAATGGCTGGAAGTCAAACTTGATGGCTCCGTGAAGGCCATGGAATTATGCTGATCATAGGCTGCCTTTATACTGAGTGACTTCGATTTTTCGGCGTGTTTTGTATCTGCGAGTGTTCCATAAGATGCCACACATATTGGATATATTGGCTTGAATTTTATGTTTGGTACTGCCATGATCAAAAAGTCAGTGTGATGATCGAAGTCCTTAGAATATGCTATGATCGTACTACTGGCTTTAGTTGCAGAAATTGTTTGATGGTAATACTTTTGAGAGAAAAATCTAGTAGGTAAATATACGAGCAGAGTATTGGCCTAGTATTCAAACCTAACCAACCAATTAACGTCACTGTTTACTGGAAACAGCTTGCTTAAGCTTCAATCCTTCCGGATGTTCACTCATGCATTGCACTGAAGCACTTTTCCGTCTTGACACATGGCAGGCTTAGTGGCCCATTCATCACCAGTGTACTAGGTTAGAGCTCTAATAGACTCGAAATGCCTTTTGCCACTGCCACGAGGCAGAATGAATGAAGTATTGATGATGAGCATACTGTTAGCCTGTTAGAAGGTAAATAAAAATTAGCATAACATTTTTTACGAGTTACATTACCTGCCACCTTTAGATGCGTGTTGTGGCTATTACGGTCACAGAATCCGTGGTATGAAGTCCGAGGTCCCTGCAGGATTGCACTTTTCTTATGCTACTTAAATTATGAGCAGATTAGGTGCTGGATAACAAGATTTTACTAGTGATGAATTCCAATTGCAGTTTGGCCACCTACAGTACAATGTTTTTTTTGGAACAACTGGGCTTTTTGGAACAACTGTATTCCAAATGCAAATCCGGAGCACAAACGTCTCATTTTCTAATTGCAGATGGGGAGCGATACATGAGTCAACATCACTCAATTGAGCAGTCTGGCCTGCTCTGCCAAAATCAACAGAAGCGGCTGGAAGTTTACATTGGTATTTGTTGAACTGCGCCATCTATTTACAGCCCCATTTCTCTGCGGCGCCGGCTGTGCTCTCTGCGCTCCATATTAAACGATCGGCATTTGCCGCTGTATGAATCTAAATTGCTGTCAAGAACTAGTGCTTGCTCTTGAGGAAAGCGAGCCTTAAAGTAGCAGTAGTGTGCAGTTATCTTCTTAAAGGCCTCGCCTCGGAGAGTGACTGGAAAAATACGCGCGGAAAAACTCTTTGTGCTATTTGTGAACTAGAATCCAGTTCCGTGCTATGAAACAATGAAAACCATACAGAGCGAGCATGTCGGTGGGAGTGCGGTTGAGCCCGTTCGTTTGGCCATTGTAGACGGCGGCAAGCTTTTGCTTGGTGGAGCAGGAACGGAAGATGTCTTCGACAACATTAGCAAGGAAAGTGCGGCTGCGGTCTGCAATGGGTTGATGTGATACGCATTGTGTAAAATAATGTCAGAAAGAAGCAAATGAGCGTCAGGTTTGTTACCAAAATATCAGCTTCAACTTTCCACGCCGACTATTGCGTGTTTCTTAAAAAGGTTAGTACAGCTGAGTATCGAGTATGGTAAAAAGCTAATAATTTCAGTAAGTTATACCACTGAGCGACCGATGTCGAAATTGTGTTTATTATTATAAAACCAGTGTTCCTGTGTATTCAGTATAAAAAAGACTCTCTCTAATTTAACGGTGCTCTTAACAATAAAAATCTGTCTGAGATATGTACCTACAAGTGCTTTGGCCTGCCGATTGGCGATAACCTATCCTGGATAAAGCTTGTTGACAAGGGAACAAAATGTAGCGCACCAAGACAAGGACAGAGAAAGAAGACACACACAGCGCTATCCTGTCCTTGTCTTGGTGCGCTACATTTTGTTCCCTTCGATCATGTACCAACAAGCCCAAGTATCTACCCTTGTTGACAAATTCGCAGCACGTAGACAAATTCCTTACGCAAACGGTTTTCATCAGATATGCTCCGAAGTTCAGGCCCACAGTGTTCGTTGACTTTCATAAACGATTACTAGCCCACGGTAGTGTACGTCATCATAAAGTGGGTTCCTATTACTAAATGCAACATTCTTAAGACACTCCGAAAGAATCCAGTGAGGTTTTCGTAGAACCCGTATAGCCGCAAATCGACTTGCTCTTCTCAATCGAAATAGTTTTCTTCCAGTAGGTCACAGATACCACATCTACTCATCTCAAATGTTTATTTATCAAAGGCGAGAAGAATATTGACACATCCCATATTATATTGTTCGTGGTCTATAACAAGTAGCAATGATATGATCATAGAGTAACATCATTACACGCATGAAATAACAAAAGGAAGTACTACATTTTGTCCAGATCAATTACAGACGGTAATAATCTTACTAATAATGCAGAAACAAAATGTCACTAAACAAGGATTAAAACCACCTTTTGTTTTCTTATTTCTGCTCCGCTACATTCCCTTGATTCGTTTCACTTTAGCAATGGTGTTCTTCATATGTAAGAACTGCCTTTTCTTGCTTCGTGTGTCCACCATGCTGAGGCGTTGTAAAAGAACATAGCATAAAAAGACAAAATGAGTACAAGCCCCTCGTCCATGCGCTTCTAATTACGCCATACTACGATGTCACTTTCAAATTTTCTAGGAAGCGGTGCGCTACATTATTTGCGCTGTAAAAAGACTTGAAAAGCTGGACAAATCACCCGTGGGTGCTTTGTTGGGATAGTGTAGTTAGAATCCTGGTGTTAATTCATAAAGCATAATAGGTCTGGTTAAATCCTTCGGCCTTGTGGACGTCCTGACGTCGTCCTACGGTACTCCTGCTGGCGTCGTCTGTCGACGGGGTGCACAGTTAGACAGCCATGTGCACCGTTGTGGGCCATAGCAATTTGGCGCATACACACTGTTATGTAGATCTCACCTGTTATGCCTTATTTACTAAGAAAGAATTGATAACATGTAAATAATTAGAACGAAAACCTATTTCATATACCCGAAATGTTACGGTTTGAGAAAGATAGTGAATTGTGTTCCAAAATTGCGCAAAAATATAATTTACTACATGCAATAGTTTATATGCACTTATATACCTGCAATATACCTGCAATGCAGAACACGGGGCAGCATTTGATGCGATATGCTTTCGATCGAAAACACGAATAGAAAGGAACTGCGCTACTAAGTCGGGACCGGAGAGCCTACAAACAGAGCGCAATGTGTTTGTCTGCTCTCCTGTCCCTTCTTAGCAGCGCAGTTTCTTTCAATTCGTGATCATGTACCAACCGGCCCGTATTCGCCCTCTTCTGGGTCGAAAACACTTGCTGACTAAAACCCGGACTCATGGTAAGGCTTCGCGAGGGGATGGAGTTTAGCCGACCAAAAAGGTAATGAGAAGTTTTTCATTTCGCCGATCATTGCCAATGGTTTTCAGAATAAAGCCACTTTGCTTGCGTCATTAATGAAAACAGAAGATAGTTGTGAGCTTTGTTAATAATAGAGTGGCAGCGATATCCAGCGAAGTTGCATGGCAGATGTTTTCACATGTCGGCGGTAGCAATACACTTCGTTGCGCTCAGGTTCATCAATGATAATTGGAGGAGAAAGGCAGACAAATTCATGGCATGGTTTTGTTTGAGAATATAGCGTTTTTGTAATTTCCCATCACAGTTGTCATCCTTTTTTCGTATTGGTTTGAACTCTGCTACGAGGATGCGCTGACTGTATTCTGATGTGTGCTACATGGTTACTGTTGCGTTCTACCGGCCAAAGGCCGGCAGCTACGCAATGAAAACCAGGCAGATTCACAGAGCAAAAGGACGACGCTTTATTTCCGGCTCGGAAATATATAGAGAAGGAAAGAAAGGAGGGGAAGAAGGAAAGAGGGACTATCTACGCATGCGCTGGTTATCTGCAGCATTGTTGTCAGCAACATTTCCTTCCCCTAATAGCCATAGCGCTCCACTGGCTTTCTAGTTCTTGTGGACCGGCGTAGCTCAGGAACAGGCCCTTCGGGAAGGTCGTGAGCCTCGTCTGTCGGGGCCCCTAAGGTCGCCGGAGGCGATTCTGCAGGACTTGATACTTCTCTGCTTCCGCCGGTGTCTGATGAGCGTTTTCGAATCTGGTCGACATGACGTCGAACGACTCCGTCCTCAGTAGCCACAGTGACTAGACGGGCACCACTCGTCGATTTCACTTTGCCTGGTGTCCACTTTTCTCCTACGCCGTAGTTGCGCACGTAGACTGCGTCTCCCGGGGTGAAGTACCAACTGGTGGAATCAGTCACTGAATGCTTGGGCATTTCGTAGTTCCTGGGAGGAAAACACATATCTAATTTTGTACGCAAACGGTATCCCAGAAGAAGTTCGGACGGAGTAGAGCCTGAAGCTTGTGGCGAATTTTTGTAGTTACAAATAATTCTCGCCAGAGCAGTTGTCAACTCCACGCCCGGCATTTTCTTCAAGCCCTTCTTGACTGTTCTTACTGCCCGTTCCGGAAGACCATTGCTCTGGGGGTGATAAGGCGGGGTACGAATATGCTCGATTCCATTTTGCTGTAGGAATACCGCAAACTAACCCAGTAAAGGGTGTACCGTTGTCGGTAACTATGGTGCGGGGCAATCCAAACCTGCTAAACAAGGTTCTCAGGCAATCGGCAGTGGCTTGAGCGGTTGCTCGAGATACTGGAATGGCTTCTATCCAATTGCTGTGTGCATCGATAATTACCAACAACATTTTGTTTCCAATAGGCCCAGCATAGTCTGCATGCAGCCGTGACCACCTCTTTCTTGAAATCGGCCAGCTGACAGGATTCCTAGGGGGCATGGGCAAAGCCTGCACACAGCTTCGACAATTCGAGACCAATCTACAAATATCTTGATCTAAACCGGGCCACCAAAACTTAGCCCTCGCCCTTGTCTTCATGGTTGACGCACCCTGATGAGACTCGTGTAGCATCGTCAACAGATTCCCACGCGCCGCACTTGGTATCACCACACGATGCCCCCGTACAACAGCCCCTTCTCCACAGACAACTCATGTCTCCTTTTCCGGAATTCTGCCACTTTCCTGCTGCCACCTTCTACGACGGAGGGCCATCCGTTAGTCACGTATCTGCATATCTCCTGCAAAAACCCGTCAGCTGCTGCGAGCGCTTGATCCTCTTGGTGGGAAACCGCTGGTTGGTCCCATTCGTCAATTATAAGCACCATTTCCGACAAATCTTCTGTTTCCGCTTGCTGCTTCTGCAGCGATTGAGGCAAACGGCTTAGAGCGTCAGAAATTAGCATCTGTTTTCCAGGTTTACAAATGAGCTTGCACTTGTATGCCCCTAGCAAAAGCGCCCAGCGCTGAATTCGGGCGGCAGCCATGACAGAAGTTTGACGATCCTATCGGAGTAGACGTAATAAGGGGCGGTGGTCCGTTACAAGCGTGAACTCCCGGCCCAACAGGTAATCGCGAAACCGTGTCACGCCAAACACCAGGGCTAAAGCCTCTCGCTCAATTTGGGATTAGTTTCTCTCAGCTGAGGTGAGCGTCCGTGATCGGAAGCCAATTGACCTGTCTTCACCATTTATTCGGTGGAAAAGGGCAGCACCGACACCGTAAGGTGAAGCATCGCATTCAAACATCAACTCCAGCTGCGGATTAAAGTACGTTAGCACTAGGGCTGAACACAAAGCATCCTTGGCCTTCTTAAATGCCGCGTATTCTTTTTCGTGCCAAACCCATTTTGCACCTTTTTCAAGAAGGCTGTACAGAGGTGCAAGCATAGTGGAAAGATTTGGCAAAAACTTGTTGTGAAATGTAACCATTCTCACAAAGGATCGCAACTCGGCAACATTTCGCGGTAAAGGGCCTAGCCTGATTGCATCCACGTGCTTCTCGAGGGGGTGTAGCCCTTCAACATCAATACGATGACCAAGATACGTCACCGATTGTTCGCCAAACTTGCACTTGTCATAACGAAGTTTGGTACCGTTCTCGCGGAAACGCTGTAGCACCGCTTGCAGATTTGCGTTATCAGCGTCGCTGCTCCCGGCTACCAGGACATCGTCTAGATAAGCCTGAGTCCCTTTTAGTCCTTGCAGCACCGATTCAATCTTTCGTTGGAATATCGCTGGCGCTGATGCGATGCCAAACGGTAACCTGTTGTAGCAAAAGAGCCCCTTGGCTGTGTTTATCACTGCTAATTTCCGCGAGTCTTCATCTAGCTCAACCTGATTGTAAGCATCGCGAAGATCTAAAGTACTTAATTTTTTTCCTCCACATAGATTTGCAAAAATGTCGTCTATGACAGGCAAGGGGTACTGCTCAACCTCGCACACAGGGTTTAGTGTAAAGTCCCCGCAAATGCGCACTGTTCCGTCCTTCTTCAAGACTGGCACGATGGGCGTTGCCCATTCAGAATGAGGAACTGGTGATATTATGCCAGCCGAGACTAATCTGTCAAGCTCTTTAGACAATTTATCACCAAGTGCAAAATGAATTTTCCTTGCCTTAAAGAACTTGGGGTTTGCTCCGGCCTTGATGTGCAGTCGTGCTGGCGGACCTTTCATGAGACCAGCGCCTTCAGTGAACAGGTCGCAGTTTTGCTGGAGCAGCATCGGCAAGTCCTCCCTGGCTTGCTTTGATGCGGAAGGCTTCGAATACATGGTCAGCACCTGAATGCGTTCGTCTGTCAATGTTTTCAGCAGGTCCCGACCGCAAAGACTGGGGCCATTGCAGTCTAAAACCGTCAGACTGCATTGTACTGTGGTACCTTCATAGGAAACTGGCATGGTCAGTGTACCGAGGAGTGGCAACTTTCCGAGATAGCATGAAAGCTGTACTTGCGACTTTTGCAGCTGCGGCCATTGATGGTAGTGCACTTGGTAAATGCTTTTGGGAATGACGAAAACAGGGAAGCCGGTATCAATATTCATCATTATTTCGATGCCATTCCATGCAAACAATTTTCTGATGGGGGGTATAAGAGAGCGCGTGGTGGTCAAGGACCAGATTTAGGACGCGCTACTATCACTCTCTTCGGTTCCTGGCGTCAGTGCTGTTAGTGCTAGCGTCCTGCTTGTCTCATTTGCCGCACACATTCGCGCTAAATGCCCTGGCCGTGCACACTTAAAACATTTGCGCTTGATTAGTCGACAAGCCTTTGTATTATGACCATGCTTACCGCAACATTTGCATTGTTGCGCGCCCTGTGACTTCGTGCGCGATTCGTATTGGCCAGAGAGCTTTAGCAATCTCGCTTGTTCTTGGTCAGTAACAATCCCTTGCGAATCGCGTTCAGCGTTCTCTACGGCGAGGGCAAGAGCCTCGGCTTCTTCGAGATTCAGATTTTTCTTCGCTAACAGCTGCTTCTGCAGATTCTTGGATCTGACACCACACACAATACGGTCCCTTATCATTCTGTCTAGCATCGTTCCAAAATTGCAATTGTGTGCCATCTGCCGTATTGCCACAATGAATGCATGTACAGATTCCTCCTCTTGCTGGCAGCGATGGAAGAACTTGAAACTTTCAGAGATTTCATTCGGTAGCGGGTCGTAGTAGCTGCTTAGCGTCTCCACAACTTCTTTGTAGGTAAGGTCGTTAGGCTTTCGCGGTGCTACCTTCGCGTTCAAAATTTCTATTGTCCTTGTTCCAAGCGCCGCTACCAGCAGGGCTCTTTTCTTAGCATCGTCTATCAGATCATTCGATTCGAAATAAGGTACGGCTGCCGCTTATCTTTTTCGTCTTCGAATTCCGGTAGCCTGTGTGCCATGGCTGATCCTTGGCGGTGGGTTCCTTCTGCGTGACTGTCGTGCTTGGGCGTATTGCTGGTTTCTTTGCTGCAGCAGTATCCTCGTCGCCACTGTTCCATTCTACCGGCCAAAGGCCGGCAGCTACGCGATGAAAACCAGGCAGATTCACAGAGCAAAAAGACGAAGCTTTATTTCAGGCTCGGAAATATATAGAGAAGGAAAGAAAGGAGGGGAAGAAGGAAAGAGGGACTATCTACGCATGCGCTGGTTATCTGCAGCATTGTTGTCAGCAGCAGTTACAATGTATGGTATAGAGTTTCTACGTCATCGCGGTTCGAGATAATAAAACAGCGTCAGTAGACCGCTCATGCGCCTTGCGCATTAGTGTTCCCATTAATTTGTGATGTTTTCGTTGCGCCTGATAAAGTTACATGGCAAAGACTGTCTGGGTTCGTCAGCGCGACATTGCTGTAGGCGGCAAGCATGTTGGGCGGGGTCGAACCTTCGCAGACAACCCTTCGCATGTATGCACACATTTATTCGCTACACGTGAGATATGGATAATGGCTTAGACTCACAGGCGATCTCTGGCGAAATGCAGGAATGATGCAGCTCCTTAGTTCATTTCGGCACTGTTGTGGCAAAGACAGCTGCAGTGCTGGCCGTTGGTTCGATCACGTGGAGACGTCTCAGTGACTGACGAAGAGTTTAGGGGCATTTTGACTTTCGAGAAATTCGCTAGCTCGCTGTGCAATTAGCTAAACTATAGCTGACTTTTTCAAGCAGTGGGTGGCGCACCTCCACACTAAGAATCGAAGGAATCTACTGGGTTGTCTTGCGCTATGGGACTTGTACACTGCTTAAAAACGTTGATAAAGGCCGGTGTATTTTCCAAAACTAGCATATAAATCCAATGTTTAAGTGCCATGACCGATAAGCTCATTTACGATGTTGGGCCAAAGAGGCTGCTCTCTATATAAGTTTCCGTCTGGCCAAATTTTATTTGTTTTTGCTCCCACAGCTGCATCACAAGGTTTGTACATTGTGTGGAGACCACAAGGACTGAAATAAATGGTTCTTTTGATTGAAACATGACTATAATGAAACAGATAGAAGACTTATTTATGCGAGCTATGTATACGACGAAGTTAGGAGCAGCCACGTAAGTTAGCTACGTCGCTTGGCTTAAATGGTCATTGCTTCCGAACCGTAACAAACTATTTGTACAATGGCCCCGTTGGGGTGGCGCAGTGGTTACGGCGCTCGACTACTGTTCCCAAGGACGCGGGATCGAATCCCGGCCTCGGCGGCCGCTTTTCGCTGGAGGCGAAAAGCAAGGTGCCCGTGTGCTGTGCGATGTCAGTGCACGTTAAAGAACCCCAGGTGGTCGAAACCTCCGGAGTCCTCCACTACGGCATCTCTCATAGTCTGAGTCGCTTTGGGACGTTAAACCCCACAAACCAACCAACCAACCTATTTGTACAATGGCAAGCAATTGTAATTGAAAACTTACAATATTTACCCGTCAATTGAACAATCTGTTCGCGCATCAAATACAAAAAAACACGGACATACATACATACATACATACATACATACATACATACATACATACATACATACATACATACATACATACATACATACATACATACATACATACATACATACATACATACATACATACGTATATACATACATGTTCAGTTGCTCTCGCACTTGCTTGGAGCAAAGACACTCAGAATACGGAATAATTCTATCATTTAGTGCAACAGATATGAATGTATTCGAAAGGCAGAAAAAGCTTCAATATGGTGTTGAGGAGTCAATGGGGACTGTGAGCCGACGTTATGCATATTGCTGTATATACTCTACATTTCAGAATAGGTTACTAATAAAGTGCTGAAGAATGCGACTTCGCGCAGTGTATAGAAGTAGTGAGACAATATTTTAAACCAATATTTTTATTCCTATTTTATAAATTTAACCATACTACCAATCTTGCAGGAGAATAAAGCAGGAAGGACAGAAAAGTAATACTGTAAGGTTTACGCGAAGTTCGGACTTGGGGGACCAGGTTTTATTGCAGACCTGAAGCCTTGGTCGCACACTGCAGCCAAACACACTCCGCGATGACAATGGGTATCTACAAGGGGGAGCAGGATGAAGATGAAGCAGCACGTTCAGCCGTGTGGAAGATGAAGCGCCACACAATACTCACACTATTTTGCCCGCGCAGTTGAAGCGGTCAGCCTGGCCGCAATTAGTCCGCAGCATTGCGTCGACTAAAAGGCTTCATACGTGAAACGTGGACTTCAGTGCCATGGTAACGACTGTCCGGAGGAGGGTAAACAGGGGAGACGCGATAGTTGAACGGGGAGGTTTTTGCAAGAACTGTGTAAGGACCAATGTAACGGTGCTGCAACTTGTCACAAAGGCCAGGAATGCGTAATTGGATCCAAAGTAACACCTCGTCGCCGGGACGAAACGAAACTTGGCGATGGGTTGCATCATAGCGGCACTTGCGGTCTTCCTGGCTAGCTTCCGTGTTGACGCGAGCAAGCCGGAGAGACTTGGCCACTCGGGAAAGGAACTGGTCAAGAAGAGAAGATGAGGAACTGGCATGTGTAGAAAGGAAAGAGGCATCAAGAAAGGTAGCGGGAGAACGGCCGTAAACGAGAAAAAACGGGGTGTAACCTGTGGTCCGCTGTACAGCCGTATTGCAGACCTGAAGCCTTGGTCGCACATTGCAGCCAAACACACTCGGCGATGACGATGGGTATCTACAAGAGGGAGCAGGATGAAGATGAAGCAGCACGTTAGCGCCACACAGTGCTCACACTACACACAAACTGGCACAAAATGTTTTAAATAAAATAACAAAATACCGGATAGAAAGCCATGTTATTTATGGCACTTATATCAACATGCAGAGCTAATGATGTCAGCTACACGTATTACCTAAGTGCCAAAGCCAGGTAACACAGAGTGAGGTAAATGCAACAATTTTAAGCCATTATACACGACTAAAGTATTGCGTGGTTTAATTTATAAAGGGTAAAAGACCGCATTTAAAACAATGTAAAGCAACAGGCAAATGGTTAACGAACATTTTACCCTCAGCACTGGAAACCCGTATAAGCTGAGGAAATAGTGAAGGCTTTAATTTGAATACAATACAAAAAGTGGAACAAATCATGGATGTTTTTACTACTGCAGACGCTACACAGTAACAAAAGCTAGTTAATAATCATGACAACTGTGATGCTGGTAATTCATTTTTTACAAGCGTTATGAAGTTTCTTATTGAAATATGCTTGTAATTGAAGGACTAAGTTGGTTCCGTTCTATAGTTACTTGTGAAAAATATGGATATTTAAAACAATCGGTGAAGTGTGAGTATTCGCATAACATGTGTTGATGCTTATGGCGTGTTTGTCTCGTATTTCTAAAGAAGATGTAATTTGCAGAGTCAATTTTTATTTGACCGTAGATCAGTTGATACAGAAATTTTATTCGCACTAACTTGGCTCAGATTTGTAGAGATAGCATTCCTGCATCATTAGGCAATTTTAAAGGTGACTCAGCTATTCTGCTTTTGGTAAATGTAAACCTAATAGCCCTACGTAGTATGGGCTCAGTTTGTTTTGTGAGTTGTTTATTATGGGGGAACCAAACAATATTACCATATCTACATCTTATTATCGTATTATAAGCCAGAAGGTTTGTTGCAGGGTGCGCAAGTGAGAAGTGTCTCTTAAGAAAGAAGTCGTTTCACTACTTTCGAAGTAATGTCGTTGATATGAGTATACCATCGCAGGTCATGAGCTATCATTATGACGATGTAGTTATGCTCAGAAATGCGAGTTAGGGCTGTATCGAGTACGGAGTATGCAAAGATAGATATTAGTTCTTTCCCCGTTATATTCAATATGGAACATTTAATAAAATGGAGAACCTTATGCCAATCCTCGCACCACCTGCCATCCGAATGTAATTAGTCGTTTAGTGTATCGTGGCATTTAGGGGCGTTATTTTGTGGTATAGAACACAATCGTCGTCGGAAAGCTGGTTATTCAAAGTGCAGTTTGTGCACGTCATTTATGAATATGAAGACTAAGATGGGCCCTACGGCACTCCCCTGAGGCACCCCGGAGGTGACAAGCACTAATGCAAACTATCGTGTTCAATTTGGACAAATTGTGACCGATGGATCAGACAGTAATGCAGCTAATGAGGGGACTATCACCTAATGACGATTGAAGTTTTTAATACGTTTTGCGTGTAATACGCGGTCAAAGGCCTTGGAGAAGTCTCGAAATATCATATCTGTCTATTTACGTTTATCTAGCGGAATATGTCATGTGTTATCTGAAGGAACTGGGTAATAGTTGATAGCTGTCGGAAGTCATTCTGAATTAATGATATGACGTTTTCTTGTTCCAGGTGATCTGTTAAGTATTCATGAATTATATGTTGAACGAGTTTGGAAGCAGTGAAGGCTAATGAAATGGACCTATAGTTTGTAGGCTGAGATTTACTTCAAACTTTGTGTATAGGAATGATATGAGCTATTTTTCTCTCTGTTGGAACTATGCTTGTTGCTAAATATTATTTTTTTTAATAAGGCAGAAGTATTTAGCAGTCCACTCGGCATATCTCTTAAGAAAAGCATGGGGGATGTTATCCGGATCAGCGGTCTTTTTTGAATCAATACTTAACAGAAGAACAAATGCGCCACTTTTGGTTGCAGTAATTTTCTGTAATGTGCTGGAAGTGCGTATACTTATGTCAGGAAGGTTTTCGTCATTGATAGCATGAACTGAAGTGAAATAATTATTAAAGAAATAGCGGTTTTTGTACTCTCTTCAAAGCAAATTACCTGTTCATTTTTTTTTTTCTGCGATTGATAAAGTTCCAAAATTCTCTAGGCTCAGTGTCGATATAGTTCGGAAGTCTTTTTTTGCAATAGCTATTTTTACGGCCTTTATGTGAGATTTTATGCCGTTATTAGTTCGTCCTTAGTCGTTGGTCTGGGTCTAACCTGAAGTGCTCTTCGCAATTGTTTAGTTTTTCGTTTGGAATAAATAATTTCTCGCGTTATCCACTGACTATTCTTATTAAGCTCTGTAGTTTTAGTTGGCACATATTTATGGATACAAGAACCATAGTTTCCTTCGACCCATTCCAGAGCATGTTGACATCAGTAGAAGCGCTATTGAAATAATTCTGAAATAGACTCTACTTCCAAGAAAAGGTGGTCAAGAATGCTCATATCATCGCTAGGCTTGTCAGGTTGCAAATTTGGCAAGTGTGGTGACGAGATTTGATATTAAAGCTACACACGACGCTGAACTATGTGGATCTGCCATTACCGCCTAGCAGAATGCCTAACATGTATGTGGCCCAATTTTGCGTGACTGGCATAAATATAAACCCCTGCTCTACCAAAATTGTACCAGCATGCTTGCGTGGCCTAAGGGTGCATGTCTTCTTCGAGATGCAAGTGTTCTGGTGAATTTCATCCTCGTGTAAAATGTGGTCTGTAGCTCAGCAGCACTTGCAAATTTGGCGCCACCATGTGCTTTTGCAAGGTCATGAAGACAGCCAACTATTAAATGTCCTACCATGTTGCGTGCGAACTACCCCTGGCAGAGTGGTGCTTTTCAAGGGATAAGACAGACATTAAATATACAAAGTCCTAGTTTGCGATTCAATGCACGTGACAGATAAAACAGATAGCAAGGGTAAAAAAAGAAAACGTGAAAACGCTTGCACTCTTTGTTAATATCGGCATCCAAAAAATTATCTTTCTTAAGCAAAATGAAATTGACACTGTGCTGATAAAGTTGCCGGTGGTGCTACTGATGTGGAACATCTGTAGTACCACCATCAACTGTGTCAGCACGCTGTCAATTTATTTTGCTTTACCAAAACTCACATATCTCTCTCTTTGCCAAGATGCATGAAGTAAGAAAACAAAGGTCGTTTAGTCGTGCTTCTTAGTCCTAGGAATCCTTTTCTTGCCCTGAAATATGACTTGCTTTTGGGACATGCGCCTAAGAAAACACTGTCTCAACAAGGAATTTGCATGAAGAGAAATACGAATCTCAACCTACCTTTCAGATAGCAGGAAAGGGATTGTGGAAGAAAACTGAACACAGAGATATCACAACAGTGACAGTATTTGTCTGACAGCATATGAAACGCCTGTGTGCAAAACTAGTTCAGCGGCTTCTGAGTGGTGATGGTTCTCTCTGGGTAAACCATGCAAGCTAGATAAAATTCCGTTGGCTGTGGTCGCTTCTCGAGGGAGGTGAAATGAAAGACACACGTCTACTGCACGATATATCTGCATATGAAAAAACGCAGGTGTTCTAATCTTTAGAAGCACTCAGCTAGTCCTTCCCTATTAGCTTGAATTCCTTTGGGGCACAGTACCATAGAAACAAATCAGTGTAAAAACTGACAAATTACATGGTTGTGTATAAAGAGAGAGTAATATCTCAAGTGATAACCTCATATATATTCAGATCTCTGATGAGCAATACTCTTTCTTAGTGCCTTTATATCTAACTGTAGAAGGTTTAATTTACACGTCGAGGATGGCATCGAGGTTCGCGAAGAAGCAGAGCGATTCATACCAGCACGATGATCTGTGCGATACTAATTCCACCGACTGCTTCTTTCTCAGCGTGCAGCGAAGGGGTACATCTTCTTCACAATACCCCCCAAGAAAAAGGAGCCATCCTGGCGACTTAAAGGGACGAAGATAAATGGGGTCATACAACGGCTTAAAGGCCCACTGTCCACCCTCCGGTCGAAAATATTTTCTTCCCCGGTGACTGTGAGACTTCGTCCCTAGAACGCAAGGCCGCAAAATGTTTTTGAAAAGAGTAACTAATAACGCAGTTACAGCCACCGCAATCACCCGATTCTGTCATGCCTCTCTCCTTCCGTTCCCTCGCAAAGGTTTTCACTCTCCTGCCCGAGGTCGTCTAGCCTCCGCAATACAAATTCCCCTTCCTCCTCCGCGTTTGGCGGGTGGTGGGGCGTGGCTCTCCGCGAGCGCGAAAAAAAAACGGTCTGGCCGTGGCGAGGGAAAAGCGCGCTGCGAGCGGTAGACACCCATCCTTCTCCCGTCAGTCAGCGAGATGGACCAATGGACATCATTCCCGGTACGTACGTCATTGCTGTGGCCCGTGGGGCCAGCGCAGGAAACGGGGAAGCTGGCTTCCCGGAGGAGAGCATGAGTGAGCTTTGAATTGTATTTTCGATGCTTTGCGGCGCGCGTGTCACTGCAGCATTTTGCACACACTATCTCCGGTACCTGATCGAAACACTGGGCTCCTTTGCTTAAAAGGGCCTTCCCTGGACAGTGGCCCTTTAAGGCGCTGTGCATGCACAGTATCACGCCCACGGCGTCGCAAATTGGAAGATAGTGTAAGCAGACCAACAATGTAGTTCACAGGTGAGGAGCGCTCGACGACACGATAGGGCCCATGATACTTTGTGATCAGTTTTGTTGAGAGGCCGGGGCTGCTGGAGGAAACCCATAGCCACACGAGTGAGCCGTACTCGAAGCGGTGCATTCTTCTGATATTTTTGGCGCCACTGAGAGTCAGTCGTGAATGTCCGGGCATCTGGCGGCATTCTTCGGCGGACTGTGCAGCTTCGGACACTGTAGTACATTATATGCATCAGGGTTGTACGGGAGGACAGTATCAACGGGAACAGATTTATGCCGACCATAAAGCAACAATAACGGAGAGAAACCCGTGATGGATTTTGTAGCTGTGTTGTAGGCGTTGGTGATTTCAGAATAATATCCCAGTTCGTGTGATTGGATCCGACGTACTTCGCCATCATGTCACCGAGGGTGCGATTAAATCGTTCAGTAAAGCCGTTTGTTTGTGGGTGGTAGGCGGTGCAAGTCCGGTGAATGATTTTGACCTGAGTGAGCAGGGCTTCAACGACGTCAGATAAGAAAGCACGGCCTCTGTCGCTGAGGAATTTATGAGGAGCACCGGGACGGAGAATGAAGTTCTTCAATAAGAAACGGGCCACATTGCGGGCTGTTGCAGCTGGGAGCGAGGCGGTTGCGGCATATTGCGTCAGGTGGTCGACGGCGACAATGACCCAGCGATTTCCATCAGCTGTGTACGGAATAGGGCCATACACGTCAATTCCGATTCGGTCGAAGGATTTAAGCGGGCATGTGAGAGGCTGTAATTCACCAGCCGAACGGTGCGAGGCAGGTTTGTGGCGTTAGCAAGCCAGGCACGATCGAACGTACCTTAGAACCGAGTTGTACATACCGCGCCAATAGTAGCGAAGACGGATTCGAGTGTACGTCTTAAAATACCTCCGTGACCACACTGTGCATCGGCGTGAAAAGCTGTACATATTTGAGTCCGTAGATGGCGCGGAATAAAGAGAAGTCATTTCCGTCCACTTGTGTTTCAGTTGCGCCGGTATATGAGGTTATCTCGAATCTCACAGTGGGAAGCTTTACGGCGATGGGAGCATTAAGGGGTAATCGATGAATGGTTGGGAAGGTAGCCATTAAGAGATGCGATCCATGGATTCCTTCGTTGTTCAGCGGGCATGTCGCTGACGTCAATCGAAGACTCCATGGAATCCAAGGCAGAGAGTCTGGCAAGGTTGGCTAGAAGCGGTGAGCGAGACAAAGCGTCGGCGTCTTTATGCTTGCGACCAGATCGGTAAATTACACGGATATCATATTCTTGCACAATGAGGGCCCACCATGCCAAGCGGCCGGAGGGATCCTTCAGCGATGAAAGTTAGCATAGGGCAAGATGGTCCGTGGCTGCATCAAAAGAACGGCCGTAAAGGTAAGGGCGAAACTTTGTGAGTGCCCAGACAATGGCCAAGCACTCCTTTTCCGTTACAGAGTAGTTCGCTTTGTCTTTCGTGAGAGTACGGCTGGCGCACCCTCTAAGAAACAAACCGGTTGAAATGGGGAGTCACGTTCACTTTGGTCCTTAGATCAGGCCGTTACTCCGTGAGAGGAGCAACTGCTTTTATTTCCAGGAACTGATTGATTCGCGTAACAAACTGCGGCTACGCATGCATTTTAACATAATATATTCGAATTCATTGGCGAGACGTCTCTTTAGCTACATATGC